>NC_134515.1:29473448-30188448 GCF_027942865.1 Odontesthes bonariensis | reverse complement strand
GCAATATTTCTTCTATTTCTAGATCGATCAGCTGCATCTCAATCAAAGTGCGCATTCGTCCAGTCGCCATTGTTGTTGAATGACCTCCGTAACCGTAACACCCACAATCCTAGCTTGTTCGTGATTGTCCCTCTTGCGTTGTGGCGTGGGATTAACATAGCGCAGACAGCGCTTCAAGGCATAAATCAAAAAATAACTGCGTCGTGTCTGCGACAAGCTCACTGCGACACACTGCTGCGAAGTATACACGAGCCTTTAGCCGCCCGCATCAAATTCAAGTCACTGATGTTAGCCTACAAAGTCCTTAATGGAACGGCTCTCATCTACTTGAATGCTCTTGCAAAGGCTTATGTCACAACTCGATCACTCCGTTCGTCACAGGATTGTCATCCAGCAGTGCCTACACCCCGCTTAAGACGATCCAGACTCTTTTCATGTGTCGTTCCACGATGGTGGAATGACCTACCGAGCGCTACCAGAACAGGGAACCCTGTCTATCTTCAAGAAACTCTTGAAGACCCAGCTCTTCAGAGAGCATCTCCTATCCTAGCACTTACCTTGTACTTCCCTACTCCCTCTACTGCACTTTATCTTTCTGTACTTCCCTCTATGTCTGCACTCTATCTCTACACTGTCACCCCTGTGTCCTCTGACAGAGTCTGACTAGTGGTTTCCTTCTATGTAGCTTATTGTTAGCTTTGATGTTAGCTGTAATGTTATGTCCTCATTTGTAAGTCGCTTTGGATAAAAGTGTATGCTAAATGCATAAACAGAAACAGAAACCAGAGGGGCCATTAGATGATTCTGTTGGCTGTGGTGCAGGGAACATTTCAACGGTGGAGGGAAGAGTAACAAAATCTGAAAGCAAAAATCACACGTTTTTCTGTAGAAAAACTGAGGGGTGACAAGAGGATTGATGCGAGAACACAATGATGATCCTAAACGCATCTCAAAATGTGAGCTCTGCAATAAGCTGCCTCAAGAAGTGCGAGATGAAGGCCTTCACAGTTCCCCAGAAATCAGCGAATAGACCTTCAAAGAACAGAACATACAAAACATCTCAAGAATCTCCCAGAATTACAAGCCTTTTGCAAGCAGAATGGATAAAAATCCCCAAAATGGGAATAAAATCCATGAAAAAAGCACCGACGTCTTGTGCTGCTCATCTAGTGGGTTTCTACTAACGATGCCAAGTGCCCGAACTATTTATCAAGATATTTTCCATTCTTAGGAGGCTGAAAGAAAAAGTCCTGCTTAAAATATCTAACAAATGATATATTCTGTTAGAGAAATTTTCACCAAACTTTTTTCCTGCGACTGTACTCTCAGACTTTCACACGAGCTTGCAGCTAACCCTCTCGAATACAGTCAAGTCCACTGGAGACGGGCTTATTTAAGTTCTGCACTTGAAATCATCAGACTCTTTAATCCATGTCAGCAGCTGCATTTCACCACCATCTTTTCTCGCCTCCACCCGCTCTGTTTCCCTTCCTATCAGCGTGTGTTCCTCCTCTCCTCTCCTCGCTCAGCTCCAGGACCATTCCTCAGCGGCACACTTCTCCCTCTCTGTTTAATCACGGCACACGCCTTGGGTCAGCCCAGACTTAGATATGAGCGACGGCCGTCGGCTTGGCAGCATGAAGTGTGTAAACTCCTCTACATGCTGGAGCCGCTAAGAATTCCTCGACTCTTTAGACAGCGCGTCGGCGCAGCTAAGTTCCTGCAAAGGCATTGTAATGAGCTCTGCGAAGCATCAAAGCATGTCCCTGTTATCTGTCACTGAAATGGAAAAGCAACACGACTCTTTGAAGGATTTAAATCTGTTTCTCTGTGTGTGTTGTATAATAAAACCAACAGAGGGGAGGCTTCTGCTGCTGTATCGAAGGTGTGGCAATGCGTTGATCACACTGGAAACAGCAGAGGGGGGAAATGGATAAGAATCCATCGTCGGTTCTCTTTTCTCGGTCTCTATAGAGCATCTGTATATTTTGTGTTGTGCTGTGTCTTAAGTAGAAGGCAAAGGCAACTTTTTTTCTTTTGATTCTTGAAAACTACTTTTCAGAATACAGAGCGATAGTATTTCTAGTCCCGTTTTTCCTCTCTCAGTTGGATGCTCTGCTGATGTGACAAAGGCCCTGTTGTGGTATCCTTAGGGTTTTAAAGGTGTTAGGACAGGTTGTCTGGACCAGCGCACCATTTAAAGGCTCCAAGTCTTCATTACCCTGTTAAGACTGATTTTAGCTGGAGGCATGAGCTGTTTATTTTTAGAGCTATAAGTTCACCACCTGAACCTTTAATATTTAATTAGGAGCCATAAAGTGAATGTCCACGGTTTTTACTTTAACTGCAGGTTCTACATTTATTCAAGCAGTTTGGCAGTGAGTACAGTTCGGTTTTCTAATTGAAAGATTTATGGATGTAGAGTCAGTCAAATGCATCCACTCAACTCTATCAAAGTCAAAGAGTTATTTCAATAAATATGTATTTGTTGTAAATCGGATGAAAGTGGAAAATGGAGCAACGCTGGCCACGAATTGCAATATTTTCCCAAGCTGTAGAGAGATTTCTGATGGAAGAACTCCCCACAAGTTCTTGTAATCTACATCCCCAATGATGGAGTGAATAGAAGAACTGACAGGGGATCTCAGCAGGTGCTCTTAAGGTGCTAATTACCCCCAAAAGAGCCTACATGCTTGTAACTCTCAGCTAATGAGTTAGAATTAGGATAAACTCTTGGATATGGGTTAAAAGAACCAAAGAGTCTAGTTGCCTTCTATCGAGGCTTGTAGGACTCTGGATGAAAAAAGGTTTTGTGAAATGAATTGTAAATTTATGCTGGAGGCTTATTCAAGTAAAGCCATTTTTATGCACAGGTTCACTCACTTTAAAGGGATAGTTCACCTCTTTTGACATGAAGCTGTATGACATCCCATACTAGCAATATCTTTTATGAACATTTTCTTACCCCCTCACTGCGTGCTGTGAGCCGAGTTCCAGCCTCGTTTTGGCGTTGACGAAAGTAGTCCGGCAGTAGACCGTGTAGACCGAAGTCCCCTGCTTCCGAGCAGCAAACACCGTAACAGGCGCGGCTGTCGGCAGGCGGCAGCACGCAGTGATACAGAGTCGTAATAAAGCACAACTCAGTGGGTCCATCGTGTGCTGCATCGTGATGTGTTTGTTGTTCTCTCTGTGGTAGGAACGATGACTCTGAGGGGAAGAACTCGGTCTCACCGAGTGAGATGGGAACACTCATCGCGCTGGGCCCCAAGCAGGTGAGGTCAAAGCAAAAGTCTTATGTTTGCATTTCTCAGGTTTCACTAAATCAAGTTTGGAATGTAGCCCTTCTGAGCTGGCGTCAACAAACCTTAAGAACATCTTAAAAGTTCATCACCACAAGAAGGCTTTTTCCCTGTCAAGATTCAAGATTCATTTATTTGCCATTTTCTTATGTAGTTGCGTACATTAAAAACTAAATGCTATCTCTTTATACTAAACTATCGTTAGTTAGAAAATGAAGTTAATCTTTGGAGCGTTTGGACATAGCCATTAATCTGGACAATCTGTCAGAGTACGGGCAAATAAAAAAATTTTAACTTTTGACTAAAAGACTTTAGGAGCCCTTTAGGACTGTGTGTCAACTCACAGTCACTTAAAGCACTTTGAGACTGTTGCTTATTATGTGTACATAACCACAAAAATCACCATTCAAGTAAATTAAAGGTAACCCTAACACATTGATGTCAGCTAAACTTTCACACACGGTGAGCTCACACAGAGAAAGTTGGAAGTTGCAGAACGTTGGGAACGATTTCTCACACAGTCCACAGCCCTGCGCTGCTGAACATACTTGGGTCAGTAACTCAGATCCCCACCCGTGCATATTTACCGGGACAAGGACACTGGTCCAATTGAACGGCCAGGTTGAACTCTAACCTTAGAACAGAACCACAGTGACCCACATCCCCTTTTTCCGGTCCAAAGTGGTATTACAGTAAGAATTTGGTCCATCCCCAAAGTAACTCACTTGTATATTTTTTTTCAAAACGTTCATTTTCCACGTGGAGCGCTTTTGAATTTTATCAGCCGTGCTAACCGGTTTACCATATTCATCTCCAGCCTGGGAATAATTTTGCGTCTGTGAACAACAGGGCTGCTTCGTGGTGGAGCTGGAGCGCAGCCAGCGGGGCTTCGGCTTCAGTCTGAGAGGAGGGAAAGAGTACAACATGGGCCTGTACATCCTGCGGCTGGCTGAGGACGGCCCTGCCCTAAAAGACGGCAGGATACATGTGAGTAACGTCCACTCCTCTGTCTCTTACCTCTTTATTAACCTGAGGTCTTACTCAGAGGATCTTAGCGTTGGTGTTTCAGGACCCTCGGACCAAATCAAGACGATTACACCCACCGACATTCATATTAGCGCATTCTTTCTGTTTGGTTTTGTCTCAGTCATTTTGGAGCCTTTGGGAATGTTAAGTCTAGTGAAGTATAACATTGACAGGAGCCGACTGTCCTTTTTTTAATAAGCAGATTGTAAACGTTTTGTCTAAATTGAGCTGTTAGGCAGAGTAACTAAATGGCCAACAACCTGTTTCACGCATGCACAGGTCTCTTTGACCTCAGTCTGTGACTCCCTCTTCACATGTCTTGAAGTACTTGTTACGTCGTGCTTGTGAGTGACACAAATGGACTGCATCTGCATCTGCATCTGCATCGCAGGTTGGAGATCAGATCGTGAAGATCAACGGCGAGGCCACGCAGGGCATCACACACACCCGGGCGATCGAACTGATCCAAGCAGGAGGCAGTAAAGTTCACCTGCTGCTCCGACCTGGGCAGGGCTTGGTCCCGGATCACAGTGAGTCACCACTGAGAACCACCTGCATAGAAAATCTGCGCGACAGCATAGTACCCGCACACATATGTAGGGAGCTTTTGTATGGATATGCTTGATGGCAGGGTGCTGAGTTTCTTTGTTCTCGTGCATGAGTTGCGAGCTTCTCTCTTGACTCTCGTTCTGTTTGACTAATTCTATCCTGATCTGCCTCTTGTGCTGTTTATTTCCTTTGCTTTCTCTGTTCTCTGCACCAGCACGGCTGTCTATTTCTACCTATTTATCTCTTCCTCCCATAGGTCTGAACTCTTCTTCCACCCTGTGCTTCTACATGAAACCAGAGCATCACTAAAGGCCTCACTGCTTTTCTTGGTCTGTCCCTAATAACCTTGGTAAACCTTGTACTCCTCCTTGTACTTTTGCCTTTGACCTCTCTATTCAGAGTGATTCATCTCCCCGACTTTAGTGTTGTCCATCTTTTACTCCGTCCCCTTACTTGATTAGTCTGAGATAGTTATTTATGACTCAGTCACCACCGATGTACAAACCTCAAATCGGAAAAAGATGGCAGAAGGAAAATGCAGTAACATTTTAAGTGGCGTTTCTGAATGTATTGCAGAGCTTGACAAAGGATTCCCACATTAATCCTTTACCTATCATGGTTATAATAACCTGTTGACGTCAAAAAGTAGTGCTTTCGACAAATGTGTTGGAATGGATGTACATCAACAAATTAAATTAAGATGGCACCTGAAATATCTTGGGTTCCTGCTGCCTGTTTATTCACGCTGCATGCGGGCATTTCCCGCATCATCCCTTACTTTTCTGATTTGGGCTCGTACAATTAGCATTCTCTTGTTTGGAGGGCTGATTTAAAGCAGTGAGTCCTAGAAGAACAAACATACCTGCTACCTGCAGGAGCACTTGTAGGCTTCAGAGCCCGGCGAGGGTATTGCAGGATTTGGGATGCCACTGAACACACACCTCATTCTTAACGTTAATGAAGGTGGAGAACTGGAGAAAAGTCCTTCATCAGTTTTTTATTTGTGACAAGACTCTGCATATTAATAAACATACAATGTAAATATGCCAGATTTAGCTCCAAGGCTAATTTCCATCTGCAGTCCTGCTGTTCACACTAAAATCAAGACAAGACAAAAACAGGAAACAAGAAAACAAAGCGTACAACATTCCATATCACTTAACCACATCACAAGATATACAACAAATTACCTGTTATGGTACGAATACCATACCGAAAAACCATATCAACACAATTTTGTCGCACAGTAGTTTCAGACATTAAAATGCATTTTAATCAGATACTAGTTAGGAAGTGACAAGTGGTAAAAGGATCAGTGCGCATTCACTGGCATCAAATTCCTAAGGCCAAAGTACTAAAATGGATTTCTATGAGTTGTTACTCCTAGAAATAAAAATAAAAAAACTCATTCCCACTAAGTCCATCACTCTTTTTTTCTCTCTCTGGTTTTTCTGCTGCATATATCTGCTCTGAACCACAGCTGTGCAGTTCTTATCAGCTCAGGGGAAAATTGAAACATCAGCGCTCGGTGAACTCCGGTTCCCCTTCAGCTGTGTCATCAGCTGATACATATCAGAAGCCAAGCAAATATTTAGAAGGAAATTACATGCGTGAGGGCACTGTGCCTCTGCTGCATGACATATTTACTGTAAATATCCTTCATTTTTGTTGAATATGACACACATTGCATGTAAGGGCGTTTTCTTTGAATTCCTGCAGTAGGTTTATGTTCAGCTAGAATC
This sequence comes from Odontesthes bonariensis, assembly GCF_027942865.1. Taxonomy (NCBI): domain Eukaryota; kingdom Metazoa; phylum Chordata; class Actinopteri; order Atheriniformes; family Atherinopsidae; genus Odontesthes; species Odontesthes bonariensis. Next base: position 30,181,832 of record NC_134515.1, on the reverse strand, counting down.
TTTCTTACTTTCGGTTGTTTGTTCCTTAGATTCAAAAGACAAAGTGACGGTTCCTACGACAAGCTTTCCCAGACTCTCTGCATCTGACGATCAGTCACCTCTGGCATCTCCATCCTCTGTCTCCCTCTCTACCTCGGAACGGTCCCCATCTTCCACCAAAACATTTGCCTCTGATGAGCTCTCCGCAGGAGACCGCAGGATGGCTGGATCCCCTGGTCCTGGGCAGGACCATGGCAGGCAGGCTCACAGGTCAAGAGGGCAGCAGCCAGCTCACCTCAACCATAAGCGCACCACCAGCCCCAACGCCCACAGCAGAAAGACAGGAAGGAGCGACTCTAAGTCTGGCAGTCCCAAAAGAGTCACTGAAGATTGGACGGATCACGCACAGCGGTCCCAGAGTCCACGAAAAACCGAGCGAGGCCATGGTGGATCCCTGGAAGATGTGAGCAAGGAGAGATCAGCCCAAGGGCAGAGGGACCACCACTCTTCTAGTCCAAGGAAGGGCTCCAAGAGGGAGCATGACCCTGTTCTGCCGTCAAAGAATCTCGAAGAACCTCACAGCCCCAGGCGCCCGGCTGGCCAACAGCCCAGTGTTTCCACTGGTGAAATGAAAGACTGGAGACACAAGGGGGAGGATGCCACTTACTGGCAGGAGAGGGGGGCTACAGAGAGCGGAGACAAAAGCTGGGGGACGGGCGAGCGCCACAGAAAGGGAAAGAGGGCAGAGAAAGAGGCAGCACCTCAAAAATCCCACAGGGAGAGGGCCGGGTCGGATGCTGACACTGGCACGCTGGGCCAAAGGAGCGGGAGAGAGAAGGGGGATAAAGAATATCGAGAGAGCAGGTACCAGGGCCCACCGGAAGAAGTTAACCGAAAGGATCCCAGAGAGTCCAGCAGTAGCATCCAGGACCCCAACTGCAATGGGACTGGCACCAGCAAGAAGGCTCCCATCACTCCTGGCCCATGGAAAGTTCCCAGTTCTGCCAAGGTCCAGTCCCATGTGGACACGGCGTATGCAGACGTCTGAAATCCCTCCAGGACTTTGAGAAGATTCAAAGCAGAGCCTCTAAGAAATGGACATGCAGACCAGAAGGATGTTTTTGTAGACATTTCAGATATAGCGGATCACTGTGTAACCAGCAGCATAGCTTCTCATTGATCTTTTTTTGGTTTGTTTTTTCACCCAGTTTGCCTCAGACAGTTTGCATCAAGCTGCTGACCTCTGACCTGACATGTACCTACATGAGTATTTATACTGTACAACGATGCGTCGGCTTGTGTGTGTGCGGGTTTTAAGCTAACAGATGGGTTTTGAGTGTGATTTTTTTTTTTTTCTGTTTTGTTTGGAAGTCTTTTTGTGCCAATGAGAGACTCCGGTTGTCACGAAGCTGCTCCTGATAGCGCTCACTGTGAAACAGTTCGTCGGCCGATTGGATGAAGTGCTCCACATCTCTACCCAGCCAGGTGAAGGATCCTGCTTTGTCACTTTGAAGGTTTAAAGGCACATTCATGCACTCACACAGCTTTTATACCAAGTAAGATGGAATCACTGTAATTGTCACGACTGGTTGAAGGAAAAGTGAGACCGCCGGGTGCAAAACTGTGTCTTAGAAGTCATTTAATGTCTGTGTGCGTCTGAAGACGTGAATCCCATTTGGGTGGAAAGAGTGCCCTGGGGCTTTATATGCATCAATGAGCAGACCAGATACTTGTGGTTATAGTTCTAATGTTTGTTACATGTGTTGTAATGATAAAGCATAATGTAATTTATTGAAATTTTAGGGAAACAAAACAGTCAGTACACATGTCCATGCCGAGGCATTTCACTTTGGATGTGAAGGCGGAGCATGTAGATACGCAACACCATTAAGAATAATTCCACTATAACATATGCAGATTGTACATTGTTTTTCATGGTGTGTAAACAGCCTGAGTCATCATGTTGTTTACTGCTACACTAAGTATGTATACAAGCTGGATGATGGTGGGCCAGTGTATTTTAGATATTGCGCTAGCGTTGTCCATTCTTAATCTGAAACGTGTGTTGTTCAACAAAGTGATCATTCATTCATATACTGACACATAATTTAGATGGAAAAGAGCCTGATTTACACAAAAAAAAAAGCAAAAACTCTGCCTTCAATTTCCTTCAAACTTTAAGAGCTATATGTATTTTAATCACTAACGTAGCCACGAAAGCGAGCCGTTTTTGTCCTCGTTGGGAACCCATGACTTGCGTTTTTGTCTCGTATGTGACCCATAATGTTGTAGGTTTAAAGGGTCGTTTTGCTTGGAATTGTTGTCACGTTTGCCTCATTAACAAAACCAAACCCCCCCACCCAAAGAATGCAGCAAAGTTTCCACATATGGAGCAAGGCTGCTCCTTGGAAAACGGCTGCACTGCTTCCTTGGGAGTCTGATTGAGATTATGCTACATTTTTAATCAAAGTGGGATTTAAGTCTCATTAAAAAACAAATAAACAAGAAAAGATGGAAACGTTCACATCAATCAGCCGTGCCCTGCTCTGAAGACAAATTGTAGCATTAAAACGTTTCTACTGTGGACTACAGAGACATCTGGTGCTTCACGCAGCTCATAGCTTCATTTTTAGCCGGCCCTCTCAAGGATATGAAGAAGTAACACGTGCATATATTTTGTGTGACCACTTAATAATTTACAGGCCCAACTTATTGTTGATATGTTGGGCCACTATTATTTACCGTCTGTGTCATTCCCATGTATGATAGGGTGGCCTTGCATTGCTCCAACATATTTAAAGATAAAGTCATAGTTTTGACATCACAGTAGATGTAAATGTTTATAAATTGTACAGCACCTGTATAAAAAAAATTGCCTTCATGCAGAAAAGAACAATCTCTGTAAATCGTCTCATTATTTTTTTAAGGGAACAGAGAGGAAATGACATAATGGGTGAAAAGAAATAATTTGGTAATGGCCTAATGTTCATGCACTGAGAAATAAAGGTTTACTGATTAAACAGGACTGCGTTGTTGTTTTCTTCTTTTAGGTTTCATCTTTTACCGCAGGAATCTGGAAGAATAAGTAACACGGTTTACATTTCATGTTTCCTGTTTATCCTGTTGTGGGGGGGGGGGGCGCAATTGAGCTTCATTTGCAGAATTCAATTTGGTCTACGGAGCAAAAAATAACAACAGATACTCCAGGAAAGAGGAGTAAAAAACAAACATTTCATAAAGACAACATTTCACAAAACAACTACAATCAAAGCACAAACCATATGATTGGTTGGTTATAGTTACTTTTTGTGTTGTAAAAGTTGTGGTTTGTTCAGTGAAATCTTGTTTGTTTGTGCGTTATTTTGTGTTTACTGTTTTGTTATTAACGAAATTTTGTTGTATATATTTTTTTGTCGGGTTTTGTACATCTGAATTTGACACTCCTTTTTCAATCATTTAAACATCCTTTTTTTAGCACAGTTACTTGCTTCCCACGGTAATTGGGCAATATCACTTGAAGTCGTCACAAATCTTTTTCTCCTCTGTGGATAGTGAAGCACTTTTTTTTATTTTATTTTATTTTTTTTTTTTTATTCATTTTTATTGCAATTAAAGAACAATGACAGAGACATGGTATGACAATAAGGCAAAACGAGGATATAACAATGTAAAGTACAATTTAGATTAGGTAGTGAAGCACTCCCTCTCGTGGCTAATAAAATGAACCATGACGTAAGCTGAGCTGAGACGAGTGCGTGCGGAGCCGCACGCACTCACTACAGTTTAAACTCCAAGTCCCACGTCGCTGCACAACAACTGCAAACTACATCCCCGACAGTGCAGTGCGTGCGCGTGCGCACAACAAAGCTGCAGACTACAAATTCACCGCAGGAGGACTACAGGTTGTCGCGGACATGCGCAATAACAGCCCAGAGTCATTTAAATGTACCGTACGTGCAAAGATGGCAGCTCAAGTGGACTTGGTCCGTTCGAAAGTAAAAGACGGAAGGATGAGGGACAGCTTTGAAAGATTCATCAAAGAGAAGAAAAAGAAGAAGAAAAGGGACGTGTCGCCGCCGGCGGACAAACGGGAGATGCGCGAGAAAGAAGTGAAGAAAGTGAGGCTCCATCTCCAACACATCCACCGACACGCTGAGCACCAGAGCCAGCAGCCGCAGCAGCCGCAGCAGCAGAACCCCAAAGCCCACAACTTCACCGCGGATAAACACGCTCTGCACCTCCGCCGCCAGCAGCACAGCCACGGCCTCAGCAACGGCACCAAGCAGAGCCTGCAGCCCACTTTCCCCCCGCAGAAGAAGGTGGCGGTGCCCCCCCAGCCACCTGCGCTCTTCACTTTCACGCCCCTCAAAGTGGTGAAGGCCAGGCCGCAGGAAGTCAAAGACAAGCACAGCAGGGACAGAGATGTGACGCTGAAGCTGAAGAAGGAAAACTCGGAGGCAAATGTGAAACATGCAGAACTTAAGAAGGGTGAGTTTTACTGTCATGTTTGCACGGAAATGCTCTAAACTCAGTGTACAATATATTTAGGAGTGAGCAAGGGCTATCATGTGGGGATACAGATATAAGATGCTTGTATGTTTAATTGTGTGGACAGATTGGTCCACAAAGGACAGGAGATATATTTGTAAACCCCTGTATATTAAAGCTGTGTGTGCCTAGCAATGAATACGGTAATCATTTCTCCTCTGATGCATTATGGTTTCACCATAGAGTCATCAGATGCATCACACAGCAAATGATCATTCCCTCTCCCCGGTCTCTGCGGGTGCCCTGCTTCCCTAACTTGTAACTGTCTGTGCACTTGTAGAGCCGAGGCCCCACAATGAGAATGGCAAGTCTCTGACACTGGAGGAGTACCTCCTCAAAAAGAAAAAGAAGAAAAGGAAGCACCACGAGGACGACCACAGAGCCAGAAAGGTTCGACACACCCACAACAAAGCGGTGCAGACCGAGTGTGCGGTGCTCGGAGTTGCTCTCACGACGTCCATACGCCATGACGCCTCGCTGCCTGGCCTCATAAAGAAGGAAAGCAGTCGCCATCCCGGCAGAGACGCTGTGGACAACCACCCGCCCTACTTCTGTGCTCTCAAAATGGGCCACGCTCCCTTTCTCTCCCATCAGGACCACTCCATCCGCAGCGCCTGCCTCCAGACGGGCACCAGGTACGGACGCTTCATACACGAGGAAAAGCAAACCAATGGTGGGGGGGTGGTTCTGCACGCCTATGCTGATGAGTTGGCCTGCCTCAGCCCTGCCGAGATGGAGTGCTTTGCCCGGGAGTTCCTGGAGTTGGCCTTCGCTGAGAAGCCCAGAGGCGCAGCCGCCTACGCCCTGACGGTGGTGCACGGGGCAGCTACGTACCTGCCCGACTTCCTGGACTACTTTGCCTTCAACTTCCCCAACACGCCAGTCAAGGTGGAGATACTGGGCAAGAAAGACATCGAGACCACCACGATCGGCAACTTTCACTCTCAGGTACGTGGCAAAGGCACGAGGAAAGATGCCAAGCGAAACCCTGCACCATCTTGGTTCCAAGTCGTCCCTCTTACGGTAGCCGTCCACTATTCCGGCACGTCAACGTAACTCGCCGGATTGGATGCCTAGTCTCGCCGTGTTGCTACTGCAGTGGGCGTGTACAGAGGGGCTTGTATACGAAGTTGTAGATAGAACATACGGGCTCCGGGGGAAAGTAAATAACTTGTGATTTTAACCAACCGAAGTTTCTCCCTCTAAAAATTTGAGTTTTGGAGGGAAATTAATGTGTATAAATCGTCAGCAATGGAACATTATTTCGTATTTCACCATGGCTGTGGATCTGCGAGCGAGGAGAGCTGCTGCTGCTGCTGCTGCTGCTGCTGCTGCTGTGCTGCTGCTGCTGCTGCTGTGCTGCTGCTGCTGCTGTGCTGCTGCTGTGCTGCTGCTGCTGCACTGCTGCTGCCGCTGCCGCCGCCGCCGCTGCCGCTGCCGCTGCTGCTGTGCTGCTACTGCTGTGCTGCTGCTGCTGAGCCGACACAGGAGATCACATGATCTACTTTCATTGGATAACGCACTCCGTCTGCCGTGGCAAATTTGCATAAAGTTTGGCCGAGCCCAACTTTTTGACGTGCCGCAGGTCCGCCGCTCGCCGTGCCGGAATCCCAGCATGCTTTGCGAGCACGGCGACAACGATCGGCCGGATTTCATTGAAAATGAATTGAATGCGTTGGATACGGCTTGACGTGCCGGAATAGTGGACGCCTACCGTTAGGGACTGCAGGGAGGAGAAGGACTCAGTCAGATGTTCTGTTCATGCAGTGAAACTCTCAGTTCTGATCACTTCACAACTACTGAGGCTGCGGCTACACGGAAACGTTTTTCACTGTAAACGATACTTTTTCTTATCGTTTGGCTGTCGCGGCCACACGGAGCCGGCGTTCGCACTACCCCAAAACGATAGTTTTTGAGAACGGGTTCCAGAGTGGGAAGATTTGAAAACGAGGTCGTTTCGTTTCCATTGTTACAGCGAAAACGTTTTTGCGTCAGTCAAACGTTGACGCTGTGAGACTTCTCTATTGTCTCACAGCGTGGTGTGACACAGTGGCGTGTGTACTTCATCGTTTTCATCCGTTTTCGTCTGGACCTGGTCGCAAGAATTTTCGTAACCGTTTTAAAAAAAAAACCTTGTTTCGTTTTCGTGTAGCCGTAGCCTTAGTCACAGCAGAAATGAGCGCTTTGAGAGCAGACTGACCATCTAGAGCAGTGGTTTCCAAAGGGGGGGCCCGCCAGGGGGCACTAGGGGGGCCTCAGAAAATTGGAGTGAAGATAAGAAAAAAATGCAAAAATAAAAAAATAGAATTACATTTTTTTAAACATCATTATAAAAAATTGTCACTTTTTTTAATCAGTATTGTAAAATACAATTTATAATAATATATCATATCGAAATGTTATTTGCCATGCTTGTCTTTCTGATTGGCTGCCAGTCAAAACATCGTAGACCTGGCGGTTTGCGCCTGTTCTCGAGCTGCTCTGCTCCTCAAGCTAGCGTGTAGGTAGCTAGCCAAAATGGACAGATTTTTGACTACGAAGAGACTGAAAGAACTGGCCAACTAGAATCAGAAAATATGAGGCAGCATACATTAAGTTTGGCTTTACAGCCATACAGAAAAATGGCCACGATTGCCCGAAATGCGTCCTCTGTCTGGAGACCCTCTCAAATGGTTGTTTAAAACCTTCGAAACTTCAGCGTCACTTGATACAAAAACATCCGTCAGAGTCCGAAAAAACGGTTAACTTGTTCAGATAGATAGATAGATACTTTATTGATCCCGAAGGAAATTCAAGCATCCAGTAGCAGACATAATAAAACAGTAAACATGTTGATACAATAATAAACACTTTAAAAACAATGTAAGAATTTAAAAAACTGTTTAAGAATATAAAATATAAAGTGACCAGTGAAGTGACATGAAAGTGAAATATAGACGTAAAGAAGAGCATTTAGTCAGGCTGCATTCACACGGCGAGCTACTGTCCGTGAAGAAAAGAAAGAAAATACCTTCTAAAAGTTGATGTTTCCTTACATATTTTGTAGCATTGTCTGTGGTTTGCAAAGGGGGTCCTCGGCCAGAAGCTAAAACTGTTTGGGGGGCCTTGGCATGGAAAGGTTTGGGAACCCCTGATCTAGAGCATTTAGGTAGTACACGGCATTTGGTCACATCATTTCCCTGCCGATGTGTGCGACCATCGCGTTGGATAGGAACATCAGCTGTGTGCATAGCAGTGTTCACGAGCCGGGATGATGAAGCCTTTGATTGCAGGGCGGCTTATTTTCTCCGCAGGTCTGGACACCGCAGACCTCGCGGAGCTCGCGTGCAATAAATTCAGTGGTATGACTCATAGGCTGTGGTCTGCAGCGTTGCTGCGAGACACACACGATTGTCGCTGTGCATGGATTTCCAATGCTTGTAATATGGAGGCCATGCTTGCTGGCAGGTGACTGGCCAGAGGGATTTTATTTGGAGGAAAAGGATCCGTAGAGTGCAGCTTTACCTTTTGACATAGAAAATAATCAGTCGCATTAGAGGGCAAATTCTACCTCTGGCTGTAATCACTAACCCATTCACAAAGGATGTGTGAGAAATGACCACACAAAGCAGCCACCGAGCACAATAAACACCCTTCATGATGCTTTTTTGTTTTTTAAACCTTATTTGAGAAAAATCAAGGTGTAGATTACGTTTATAGTTTAGCTGGTTCAGAGTGTAGCACGTGTTAAAGGTGTCTTCTGTCCCAGGTGAACAGGACTTACTGCTCAGGGACATACCGAGCTGGACCCATGAGGCAGATCAGCTTGGTGGGAGCCGTGGACGAGGAAGTTGGAGACTATTTCCCCGAGTTCCTGGACATGCTGGAAGAGTCGCCGTTTCTAAAGGTCTGAGGACGATTATTTTTCCTTTTTCAGTTTCTAATCTTAGTAATGCCCCAGCTCTGCTTTGTGTGCTCGACCGCACCGCGACAGTCACAGCAGGAACAAAATGGTGGGGCCAAACACATTGGCCCCTGACCAAAATTGCACAAAATCTAATTCTAAAGTTTCTCCAGGTGGAACTCTAACCACGACCTGACTCAGCTGTGCACATCTCCAGACTGATCTATTTTCATACACATTCAGCAGAAAGAGGACATTTTTACAAATGTAGCTCATTCAGCACATAGGGTCCAAACTAAATGCTTATTGGAAGTGCGTGGCATTTCACCGTTAGTTTTCGGATGGATGAAAATGTGTAATTGCACAAATTTCAATGTTAGATATTTGATGTTTCATTAAATTATCATCAAACCAAAGTCACAAACCTTTCTGTTATTCCAAAAAGAAGGAAAAACAAAAGAAAAGCATTGTGTGTGGCAGCAGAAAAGCCTCAAACAATACAAGCTATGAGTAGTAGTGGGTCTGTTAGTTGTATACCATGCCTATGACTCGTTTGTATCCTAATAAAAATGATTTTACTGCTGCACACACAGACATATAAGTAAACGACACACTCCACCAAGCAGGCGTGCCTGTACAATTTAAAAAGAAAAAAATGAAAGAGGGCAAGCAGCAGTTGTCAACAACATTCGAGGCACCCACCCGAGCAAACTGGCTGCCGGGTTTCCCCCAACATACGTGTTTATTTTCCTTAATGCCTACTGAAGCGCCAGAAAGAATGCAGGGGCATACAAAATGAATAAATGCACAAATGAACGTCCGGCAGCTTTAACCAGTACTGACTGAGCCCGTCTGTGGCAGGTAAACCTCTGTGCAAAAGTTAAAAATCCGATGTTTTGGCACTGGAAGCGGCGGTGAAGAAGGACTCAAAAGCAGCAACATACAAGGAGTGTCCTGCTGTGACTTGAGGTGTGATGGAGAGTCCTACAAACTGCGATGCTCCAGATAAATCTGTCGAACACATTCAGGCATTCAAAAGGGAGGAAGTGTTATCGGCGTCTGTGTAATTACTGTCATCGGCCAGAAGAGGGAGACCATTCATCACATTTCAGTGTTTCTGTTGAATAACAAAAGATAGACAGTAAAGATAGTAAATGTAATGTACGAGCCGTGCATATTACTTTGATTCCTCAGGCCAGAATCACACTGAACGTACAGAAAGCCCACTGAAAAGTGCATCCCTCCATCATAACAACTTTTCATTATGTTGGACTTTTGATGGCAGTTTTTGTAAAACTACTGAATGAACAGTGTTTTGTCACAGATGTATCCAGTCTGACAGAGCTCAGCAGCATACTGTATTGGTATGTCAAAGAGGCTGGTGGAAAACTGTGCATGTCAAATGATGTGTTCAGTGTAATATCTGTGTAATACCTCTTATGTGCGCGCAACCGTAGATGACCCTGCCCTGGGGAGGCCTCTCCAGTCTGAAGCTCGACTGCCGCTCCCAGAGTGATGATGGGCCCATCATGTGGGTGCGACCAGGAGAACAAATGATCCCCACTGCTGACATGCCCAAGTCTCCATTCAAACGGCGCAGGTACACCCTCACGTGTGAAGGACATCTTGAAAAACAGCTGCATAATAAAGAGATGCGTGCAGTTATGTGAAACAGAAAAGCACACAGTCTTTCAGTAACAAAGTAAAGAACAAAAGAAAGAAAATCTTACGAAGTAAATATTACCTCAGATGAACAACAGCACATTTTATATTACACTGTCAGTATTTGTTTTACAGAAAGTAAGCCAAAATGCAGAAACGGTGCGTGAAAAACTAAGTTCACTCTCACTGCTTCCGTAGGAGCTCAGAGGGGAATTAGCAGCCCGGCGCTGCTACTCAAATGTAACTGATTAACTGATCAGATAGTGAGGACACCTCTGGAGCATTTGGATGTGTGACATGAACACAGTGTCCACAAAATGTCCCTGATACATAATTCCTTAGGGTGTATTTCCTGTTTCATTCAACAGTAAGTGAGTGAAATATTAAGGAAAAACAATGAAATTATGCAGTAGAATTTACCATCGCTAAGCAAAGTGACCATCAATTACAACATCTTGTCTGGTTGTTCTTCCCCCGTTTGTCCAGGTCTATGAATGAGATAAAAAACCTGCACTACCTCCCGAGAGCCAGTGAGCCTCGAGAGGTTCTGTTCGAGGACCGGACTAAGGCGCATGCTGATCACGTGGGCCAGAGTTTTGACTGGCAGAGCACAGCTGCTGTGGGTGTGCTGAAGGCGGTGCACTTTGGAGAATGGTAGTTAGCATGCAAAGATGGATACTGCACTCTGATAAATAGTCTCCGCTTAAATCACATCTTTAGTAATATGATGAAACCTATTCAATTAAATCTCTCGTAGGGATAACCGGCCTCGGATAACCAAAGATGTGGTTTGTTTTGATGCTGGGGACTTTAATGATGTGGTCCACAGCCTGCAGCTGGATCTGTATGAGCCCCCTGTCTCTCAGGTGAGGAGTGCGGTTTTCATCCATAATACATTTCAGTGTCTTTATAACCACAAGTTCTGTAAATACATTACAACATGTGTCTTTGTGCAGTGTGTCCAGTGGGTGGATGATGCTAAGCTGAACCAGCTGAGGAGGGAAGGCATTCGTTATATCCGTGCACAGCTATGTGACGATGATATTTACTTCATCCCAAGAAACGTCATCCATCAGTTCAAGACGGTGTCCGCAGTCTGCAGCCTCGCCTGGCATATCCGCCTCAAGCAGTACCATTCAGGGGACATGGACACAAAGGAGGAGCAGCAGCCCAATGATCTGAGCCCCACCTCAGGCAGACTCTCCTTTTCCTCCCCTGCCAGGCCCGACTCCACCCTAACCCCCTGTGCAAGACTGCAGGGAGACAACGTCCAAGGCAGGGTGGCCAAAACTGAATTGCCAGAGTTCCAGAGGCCAGCGACGCCCTCCAAGCAGTCGCAGTCAGCCCCTCCGCAGCCCACCAAATCTACTCACCTCCGTCCAGCGTACAGGGATCCACACCTTTTCTTCACCTCTGTCCCCTCTGGGTGTACACCGTCAAAGGAGCCCTCCCTGCCAAAGTCTCATGGCCACACTGCAGAAATCCCCAAACGACCTCAGCACCACCCCTGCTGACACTCTTTATGTCAACTGCGTCAGGGATTATGTCAAGACATTTTAGACTGAAACTGACATCTGACTCAATCAGGAATCCTTTCAACTTAAATTATTCTTCACGTTTTTTAAAATCGCAATATCACTGAAAATGTTCTTGGATGCGTTTCCTCTTTTTTTTTTTTTTTTAATCCTACTGTAAGTAGTATGTTAATGGGACAAAATAATATATATTTTGTTATTTTATATTGGTTACACCTAAACTGGAACTTTCAGCTGTTTTATTTAAAAGATGTGTATGGTGTAAAAAAAAGGAAAAAAAAAGCAAATATTTTGGGACTGACATTGTAAGGTGTAACGTTTTTTGTATAAGGTTTTTTTTTTCTTGAGTTATACCGACGGTTTAGCCGTTTCTTTGACAAACTTCTGTTATGGAAGATTTAAAATCAATGGAGATGGAAGAATTCTTAAGATAAGATTTCTTTGGAAGCATGATATTGACATTCTGCGTAATTAGTGACTTCGGTATGTTGAGTAGCTTCACCTTGAACGGATATATTGTTGGTCATCATTAAAGGGCCATCAGGTCTTTGCTATATGAATCAAAAGCTTGGCACATGAACATATTTATTTATCTATTCATTTTTTTGTTGTTATTATTTTTATGTGAAGAAGATACTTTTTTCTCTCAAATGACACGACATAGCCTACAATTATCATAGCATTTTATACGTGTTATAAGTTGGTGTTTTGACAGTTTGTTATTTAAAGAGCATTTTATAAAGGTCCCCATTTTGTTTAATACTGTTTTTTTGTTTTTTTTCATGTTTTCTCAAAACTGAGCCCAACTAACTAACTAAAGGGGGGGGCTAGCTAGCTAGCTAGCAGCTACTCAAAACAGGGACAGGCGAATGCTCAATGTTAAATGTTCATAATGGTTAACTTTTGCGTCAAAAAAAAAAAAACTACTATGAAGCATTTGTTCAAACTGCTATAAGTTTACTTGGCCTGGGTTGTTTTAGATATCAAATGTTCTCCTGTTTTTTTTAGCAGCTGCTAGCTTGTTTGTTCCACTAGCTCCAATCCATCTCCTTGTTTTCTCTATAAGCGCTTGCACTTAGCAATAATGGTCTGAATCTTTTCTTCATGTTTGAAGTATGTGTTCAGAATTTGCTTTGTAAATATTACAGTATGTTGTTGTTCTACCTTGAACATGTGAATGTTGTTGCTCATTCTTTTGATACCGTTCAACCATCTAGTTTTAGCAGGTAAATATCACTAGGGTGTTGAGGGCACCATTGTAGAGGGTTACTGTGGTTGTAAATGTATGGCAGCAGATGGTTAGGCTTGATTCTACAAGTACGGGGAGAATGTACACAAAAAGGTCTCTTATTCTTTAATGCCATCACATTTAAGGAGGATGATTTTTTTTTATTTTTTTTTTACCTGTTTCTTTTGGGATTGAGATTTACAGTTCATCTGAATCTCACATAGGCCTTTGACCCGTTGTTGAAAAAGTAGTCCTTTGTAAGGGAAGTGATGTTACACTGACTGCATCCTTGTGCTGTACTTGGCTAACCTAATTTAAAGCTGAAAGATTTTGTTTGGTTTCTGACCCTCATTCCATGCCACCTGAAAGCAAATAATTCCCTCGTCACTAACTGATTGAACATGATGCCTTTCACACATATTCTGGATTTGTTTTCTTCTTTGAAAATCTGGCTTTCCACCTGATCTCAACTCGTGTTATCATTGTAGTAGACATAAAAAATTGACAAAGTGCTTTCATATTTGCCTTTTGTCACATTATGGTGTGACTCTGATGCCCTTTGTTAATGCTTGTACTGAGACATCCCCAATGATTTTTGTCAGTTGTTCGGCTGATGAGTTACGGACAGTAGACAATCTGGTATTGGCGTGATTCAGTCTTATTAAAACAGGGAAAAAAAACACAATCACAATGCATAAACGTCCATATTTTTTTAATAAATTATTGTGTGCATTTGCTTAAAATAAAAAAATATATATATATATATATATATATATATATATATATCAGTTTCAAAAAGTTGGTGTTTTTGAAAGATACTTAAAAACTGCAGATGGATGCCTGGAATGTGGCAAAGAAACAAAATTGAATTACACACAGGTCGCACTAATGATGTGAAGCCTGCTCTCTTTATAACAAAACGATACGCTGATGAACAAGCTTTAGGAGCACACATGCATGTCTAGATGTAGTCCACACACACCTAGATGATCAGGATTGCCCGGAACTCTAAAACGAGAAGTGTTAAACTGCCCACTGCAGACTACCCACTTCTGCAAACAGTTTCCATGCTTTGCTGAGTCTTTGAACTCGCTTACTTTTGATGAAGCACTGTTCGACAATTAAAAAAATCAGTTTTGCTTCATAAAGTGTACAAAGAGCAGGTAACAAGGTACTTCCTGTGCATCTCTGGCTGAGGATGCGACTCTCCGTTGAAGGTCACCGGGTTGTGAGACAAAGAGAGGCCACGTTTTCACTCTTCTGCTGTGTCGGATCTGTTCCGTCAGACGTATTCATAAAAAGCCGGATTCTGTCCAAGTCACTGAGCAGTGCAGTGTGTAATTCTGAGCAGAGGAGTAGCTCCACTTAATGGTGTGACCGCCTCAGACCCATGTCTCTGGATAAGTCCTGGGGCCTTTTGGCTTTCCAAAGCGGTTTCCAAAGCCTGTAGGGGGGGGGGGGGGCAAGGGTGAAAGACGTAAATGCTGCACGTAATGTTGCATTGTCATATGTTAATGTGACATAAACATGAAGACCTACCAAATTTAAACACTGCAGATGAGCCACTTAATGTCTGAGGTGTTCCAGGCTGAGTTGGAGGTGGTGGAGGGTCAGTTTTAGCTGAGAATGTAGCGGTCGGACACATTAGTCCAGCATTTCTGATAGATATCGGTCCATTTATTAACTAAATGAATGCATTGCATAGGCATTACTTACGTTTTTGTTTAGTTTTAAAAAATTTCAGACTCTAGACAGAAAAAGAACAAATTCAGCATGCAATACTAGACCTTCAGTTCATCCTATTGACTGAATGCGTATCGCTCATGTGTTACCTTTGCTCTAGACAGGCCCTTCTCATTGCTTTTGTCTGATTTGTTTCCTGATCTGTCAGTGTTCAGAGGGGGTCTGTGGTTCCCATCGTTTTGCTCCACTTGTGCTGAAAAACGCAGAAAGGAAATAATTTCCTGCAGTTCGACATTGCTCTGCGAGAAATTTATTTACAAACTCTTATTAGTGAGCATTGAAGCCTTTGCTGTGCGGTGCTTGTGGCGGAACATTGTCAAGTCTGGATCTTTTTGTAGATTTAATAACGATGATACATAAGTCTATTTATAGCAGAATGTGTGAGAGAGGCTACTGTTTGGTATGCAACGAACCAACTCACCACTTCCTCCTCCAGCCACAGGAAGTGGAGCGAGCTGCTGAAACGAAGTGAGGGGCTCTGAAGCAGAAACACAATGATGAATTACCACCAGCGACGACGCAATCACTCAAATTATAAACCATCAACTCACTGAACATTATAGCAGTCGAGTTTTTATTTTTCCATTTGGAAACTTCTCCTCCTCCTTGTGGTGGGGATAGGAATTTGAACATTTTCACTCTACAGGAACCTGCATTTACAGTATGTACTCAACAAACACCACAAAACAATGTTTGGCTAAAAACGGAATGTGATAAACTGGTGGATTACAGAAGTCTCAGCTCAACTGCTACGTTAAAAAAATAAAAATAAAAATACATCCTTTAACTGTGAGGCCAAGTCACATGAAAGCAGAGATCAGATGGCTCACCTTGTCTTGAACTTTTAGCTCGAACACTCTGGAGAAAACATTTGAAATATGAATGTTTATGTCCTTCGACAAAAAAAAACCCCAACAACTTTGACTGAACATGTTACTCACTGATAGAAGTGAACCCAGAGGGCTCTATAAGGTGTCTGTGACTGTTTTTAAAAACATTTTAAATGCACTGCAACCCTCAAGATGGACGTGACCTGTTTGGTCACCATTACCTTGCTCCTTGTGAAAACATCAAGGATCTTCTTGGGCTGAGAAGTGCCGTCCCACTCAGACGACTTCCCGACCATTGGAGAGGGATTTGTTGTTCCTGAACGATGTGAGCACGGCACGCTTCTCTCGTGAACTGAAAAGAGTAGAGTTGGAAGGAATATCATCTCTCTCGTACAACAGATAAAGCTTAGGAGTTGTATTTCTGTATCTGTTGAGTGGAGGGGGAGTTATGCTCACCGTCTTCTGTGGTGAGGATGAAGGATTTTCGGTTTCTCTCTGGAAAGGACTGTGTCAGACTGTCCACGGCTGGAAAGACAAACATACATATGTTAAACTGTATATTTAAAGAAAGAAGAAATACAGCCGGGTTCTCCTTTGAATCATCTGAAAACAAAAAATGAATAGAAAATCCTCTCATCATTCACACTGGTGAGCTTACTTTGAAGATGAAGTGGAGGAGCCGACGGTTCCAGAGCTGGATGAAAATTGTGGGGATTTGAGGTCGCACTTGGTTGGAGGTTAAATTGTATTACTGGTGCTGGAGAAAGGATCACATGTTTAAAATGTCTTATCTGGAGAGAACATCATTTTGAAGTCATCTTTATAGATTTGCATATTAGTTATTAGTTTGTTTATTACATCTTACCTGAGAAAGTCATCTTTGCTCTCAGACTCTACAAGAAAGAAAAGAACATCGCTCTTATGTGAATTAAAATCGACCTCCATAAAGATATGAGTTTATGTGTTTTCAAACGTTTTGGTGTCAAACGTGAGGCTATCTATCCAAAAGCTAAAACTTCAGCGAAATTGAGTCCGTACAATGGTCCCAAGCACACCAGCAAATCTACAACATAAAGGGTGAAGAAGCAAACTTTCAGTGCAAACCTCAACCCAACTGAAGCTCTGTCCAGACCTTCAGGGAGCTGTACAGAAACAAATTCCCAGAAACCTCAGTAAACGTGAGCTGGTGGAGATGTGAGAGACTGATAACATCACGCAGAAACTGTTTACTTTGAGTTATTGCTGCTAAAGTTGGTTCAATGAGCTGCTGAATTGAGGGGTGTACTTTTGTTTTCAGAATTTTGGCTTAGCTTAATGATAATTAGTTTTTATTATAAGCTTTTACAAATAATGGCACAGTATAGTACGTCAAGTGTTATTGTTCCCGTCAGATCGTATTAAGCTAATTTTAAAACCTAGGACCAGGGGATTTCTTTCTTTATGTATCCAGATACAGAGGTCCTTAGAATTGGCCAACGGTGTACTTGCTTTTTGACATGACTTTATCTTTTGGCATGTGGCATGACAGAACCTGATACAATCAAATCAAATCAAATCGAATCAAATTTATTTGTATAGCACATTTCCTGTACAAACAATTCAAAGTGCTTTACATAAAATAAAAGCATTGCAGCAGGGAGTGGAAGAAGCATTAAAATACATAAAAGAATATAAAGAGAAACAAATAAAATCATTTAAATGAATTTAACCCTTTGATGCGCAACATGGGTCAAAAGTGACCCGGCTGAGTTTATCTTTGCAATAAATTAACTTTATCATTCAATATTCAAGGTATTCCTCAATTAACTTGTTTTTAATCATCATGCATCCTTATTTTATTTTTTCCTTTCTTACTTTTTGAATAAAAACCCTTTTTGTATCACTACCCCTCTAATGCGCAACATGGGTCAAAAATGGCCCGCATTCAATTTCTAAGTTACTTGATGTATGGCTGAGGGTTTCTATGATATATCTCTGAAATAAATTAATCATCAATCATTTTCTATTCCAAGTATGCAGTAAATATCTTGTTTTTGTTCAGCACAAATCTTTATTTTTATTTTCCTCTCTTACTTTATGAAGAAGCACAGCTTTTGTATTGCTACATCCAGTTTACACACATGGGTCAGACAGGACCCGAATGCATTTACCATTTCACAGCTCAGCACAGCTCCCATCACACATAAGCACAGTAAGTTTTGTTTTTCAATTGTACTAATATTACTTTAGAGATTTCTTGATGACAGTAGTGAAAGATAACATTACATTACATTATATGATGATTAGGTTTAGGTTACCTTGAGAGTGAGTACATTACTTGTCAGAAAGTTACAAATAATTATTATTAGCTAGCTGTTGACATATTCTATTTTAGTTAGGGTTAGGGTAGGGTTATGTGTTAACTGTTATCATGGTTATGTTATTTCCTGTCTTGGTTCTATTATTTAGTTCCTGTTTTTGTAGTGGTTGTCCTCTTGTGTTCTGTTCACTTTCTGTCTTTGTCTTTTTCCTGCTCGTTTTTGATTGCTCACACCTCTGTCTTGTTGTATTGTTTGTTCATCCCTGCCTCCTGGTGTTTTCCCCACCAATCCATATTCTGCTCACTCCCCTCACCTGAGCTTCTCCTCCCTCTCTTCACCTGTTCTTCTTCCCCTTTGTATTTAAGTTATTTATTTTGTTGTTGCGTCATTAGTCTTCCAAAGTAAGTCTTGCCGTTCTGGTCTTTGTCTGGTAGTTGTATTTGTATTGTAGTCGTCATAGTCAAAGTCATAGTCATGTTTTCCCTATTTGCCTTGTTCTTCCATTTTCTGTTTTTGGATCTTGCCTATAACCCTTTTTGGTTATATTAAAGACGCTTTGTTCAGCCTGCAGTGTCTACATGTGGGTCCACCTGCTTTGCCACCCCAAAAACCTGACAGTATGTGCGTGTGAAAAAATGACAAACATGTTGCAAATACTAAATAATTGTTTGGCCCCACTCACTGCTAAAGTAACTACTTGAAAAGAGTTAAATAGTATTAAGTTACTTTATTTTCTGTCACATTTGGATGAATGGGTCATTTTTGACCCATGTGTGTAAATTCGATGTAGTAATATAAAAACTACTTTTGCTTATAAAGTATGAAAGTAAAAATGAAAATAATGATCAGTGGTGATCAAAAACAACATATTTAAAGAATACTTGGAATATTCAATCATAAATTAAATTGATTTCAAAAGATAGAACAAAGAGAAACTCAGCCAGCATGAAATTACCTTGGAAATGAATGCGGGTCATTTTTGACCCATGTTGTGCATTAGAGGGGGTGTGCATATGTTGCGCATCAAAGGGTTAAAAACAAGCAACAGTCCAGATAAGTTAAAAGATAGCGTACAGATTTCATGCATAGACACATAAGAAAAGAAATGTTTTTAACCTGGATTCAAAAATGTCTACATTTTTACAATCTTTAAGGGGGACCTATAAATACATTTCAGGGAAATAAGAGCCTTTGGGGTTGCATGGAGGTGCAGTGATTGGCACTGTCTCCTGACAGCAAAAAAGTTCCCTGTTCAAACTAGGACTTAAATTGATTTTCTCCAAGTGTTACAGTTTCCTCTTATAGTCCAAATACGTGCACGTTAGGTTAAGTGGAGGTGTGAGAGTGTGTGGTCATTTGTTGGTATGTGTGGAGCCCTGTTAAGGATTGGCAGCCTGTACCCATTTCTTGTCTGAGGGCAGCTCAGATAGACACCTGGAAGTAGAGGAGCCTTTAATCTTATATAGGATTAAACATTTATACTCTATTTACTAAAGATTCAGTCTCAGTATGGACTCGTTGAATTAATTTCCCATTATGTAATGCCTGATTCTGTTTTTAAGTATGTTTGTTTCATTCTTTGGTATGTTTTTCTTAGGGTTGATCTTTCTTATTCGTTGTGCCAACAGGATTTCCTCCATGCTTCCATATAGCCACAATAAAGCACATCTTGTCCATTAATGTCTGACTGGCTGCTCAGATGGAGACCATACAATCAATTTGGATACCCAAGTATTGGCAAACTCCTTGATAAATCAGTTTCATCCCTGAAATTTCCATAAAGGGCACGAATGGTGACTGAAAAAGCACTTTTTCTTTGCATTAGACCATTTAGATGTATGAAGTGACTACTTACACAGAAACTACAATATAATACAACTCTGCCACTTTGTTAGGGGCTGCTTTGGTCTTAAAATTTATCGTTCGACGATTCTGATTTTCAGCTGGCTTAGATGTCATTGCTGAACTAGAACCATGAAAGTCAATTTGGCGAGAAAGCTGCTCTGTTGTCGACTGCAGAGAGCAGCACCCGTCATTACACCTCGAGCCTCAGAAGATATACTCTCAGGGATTAGTGGATAACCTATTTTTGAGGGCAGTGTTCGAGCAATAGTTAGAAAAAACCTGTAAACAAAGCCAGCAACTTTTCATCAGACAGTTAACCACCGGGGCCAGTACAGGGCATGACTTGTTACAAGATTATGCTTAAAAAGAGATCCGTACCAAGTGTCTATGGCTGAACTGCAGAGAGGGAAATGTAGGTATATGACCCATGACACATACATTTACGTGGTAAAGTAAAACTGTAACCCTTAATCTAAAAGAGGACCATCCCATAAAAGTGAGGGGTGTGGTTAGCCACTGCTGACTACCAGTGTTGCCAAGTATTTATGACAGAATGTCCCTAAAGTGTGCTGAAAAAATGACTAAATGTTGCTATATGATGTCACACGCCAATTAGCATATTCATGACAAGATCATGTTGCGTTTGCATTCATCTTTGTGCCAGCCCTTTGCATCTATATTCCTTTTCCTGTTCCCTGTGCTGACATATACTGTATGTACACAGTGGAGCCGCTCTCGTTCACATATTTTTCTGCCTCTGTTGTAAGATAGCAAAACGAGTCTGAAATTGTGACTCAAAAGCAGCTCATTAAGACCATGAGTCAGCCATCTGTCACTATCAAAGCATTTAAAGTTCCATTGCTGTTCTAATAAATTCCTGTTTTTTCATTTGCAGCCTCATCTGACCAAATCATCCTCCACATAAGTTAGATATAATGTTTGTGCTACCATTTTGGCTATATTTACATGTACGACAAGTGTCACAAATGTTTTCTCACATAGTTTACATTTTTTTTGGGGGGGGGGACTTTTATGCCTTTAAAGGACAGGATAGTTGAAGAGAGACAGGAAGCAGGGGCAGAGAGAGGGGGAATGAAATGCAGCAAAGGGCCGTCCGATGCGGGACTCGAACCGGGGCCAGCTGCAGCGAGGACTGCAGCTTCTGTACATGGGGTGCCTGCTTAACCCACTACGCCACCAACCACCCCTTTCTCACATAGTTTTAACACATTTTGTGCCTGTGGTTCTGTAAACCTGTGAAAAAACGGGTAATATGTCCCCTTTAATCGCTAAGCTGGCACTTCAGTGCTTGTTTTAGAGTTTTGTTATGTGTACATTATGGAATGTATGCGTATACAGAATGTAACTGATCTTTAAAATCCAAACAGCATTAACTTGCAGGAAGCCTCACATCTACCAATGAAGATATTCCATTCTTACTTTACTCCGCACATGACTTGTCCTCTCATTCTGAGATGCGGCAGCAGCTGGTGCTGAGTTTCCAGACCATTCTGAAGACATCCCTATTACATCCAGGTTCGCTGCTGGCATGAGCCCAACCTGCAGTTCCACAGGAGCTACAAGAAAAGAAATGTCGACTTCAGTTATTATTTGTCAAATAAATCTTCAATTATTAGTTTTTGTTTATTGTTTTGATGTTAAGACTTATGGTATTCTGTACTTACCTGGATCAGTAGCCAACTCAAATGATTCTGGGGTTCTCTCTGGAAGAGGGGGGACAGGTGAGGGTGGGCTTCCTGGAAATATGGAAATCAGGATCATAGTTTGCTTTTTCATGAGGTTGTTTTTGTTGTTGGCAGTATTTTTTAATTAGTTACTGTGGGATAGATTATGGTAAAAAAAAAAATGTTTTTAAATTGTCTTTCAAACAACACAGTAGCAGCTATTTCATGTTCTGAACTAAAACTTTACCTCCCAAGTCCCTGACAGCCTCAGCTGCAGCATTGGGTGGAATGATGACCGATAACCTTTCACATGGATCGGAGAGCTCTGAAAAAACAAAAGCATGGTATGTTTTAACATCTAAGTTCAAGTAAAGTAGAAATGTGTTCATTAAACCACATACTGCGGGCACTAACCTGCATCCAGAGCCAGAATGTACGATTCAGGAGTTCTTTCAGGTACCGGAGGAGGCACTTCCTCATTAATCAGAACTTCTGCAGTGCCTACAAAATGCACATAACAATTCTATTCAGCCACGGTTGTCTGTGTTGTGTACTTTGATACTCCCACATTCACAAACATTCCCATTTACCCGAAGCAGGAGAGTTAAGCTCCAGAGTCTTGTCGTTCAGGAGCAATGAGGGTGTGGTGAAGACAGGGCTGAGTGTCCATTCCATGCTTTCAGTTGGGTTCACTGGTGCCTCCTCTGAAGAAGGGGAACTCGTAGGTTTGTCAAAATAGGGGTCCTCGACCATGTGACAAATGGCCTCTGCCACGGCTGCTGGAGGTTCAGGGTTCAGTGGTGGCATGTTATCACTCTCCTGCATCCTGTTCTCCACAGCAGGAATTGTCTGTCTGTTATGCAACAGTTTAGGTGACATATTAGGTCCCTCATTATTCAGGCTCTTGTGAGTGGTCAAAGCCTCAGGAATGGAGTGGAGCGCCTGACATTGTTGCTTATCCCACTGCATGTCCTTGGCTCTCAAGGAAATTAGATTTTCTAAAGCGTAGGTCACAGGAGTGGTGTTCTGTGGTAAAACAGGCCTCTCCTCTTCCAGCAGGCACTGCTGTTGTGGTTTCAAATCAGACTCCTCGCTCAGGTCAAAGAGCTCCCTTTCAGACACAGCAGTGATAGTAGATGGAACCATTGTTGCCTGGTTAGTTTAAAAGAGAAAGTAAGTCACAGTAAGACTTGCAAATGCTTTATAACAGGATATGTAAGTCAATTTTTAGTCTCACTGCAAATTATATTGTTGCAGAATATATAGATAAATGTTGAAAGCATCCCCTTGTGAGTAAAGGTTTATCTTCATGTAAGGAAGTGTTGTTACTGACACAGCCTTCACAGTTTTGAATGTGGCAGACTGCTGCTGATTTTCCACTTATCACGTGACTTTGTTCTACATCAACGTTACTGAAACCGCAACAAAGCCTGCCACAGCTGCTGTGTGAGAACAATGATGGTTGTGCTTTTCAGTTGGTGCTGGTGGCATGCAAAAACAATCAGATACCAATGATTTATTGTAGGTTTCAGACTTTTACTTGCTTGTTAGGGCTATGGCTCGTTCACAATCATCACCACAAAAGACTAAATAGTACAAGTTTCAAATATTAGTAGCCAGAGGATCCTTTAAGCAGTTGCTAGTCTGAAAATTTGATTCTCACAGAGGAGGACAAGTGTTTCCAGGTATCTGTTAGTAAAGGGCAGGTTGACCAAGCAAAAGACCCTGTGGAGGATTTAGCAGGGTGGTGCACAAGTGCATGATCACATGCACTTAGTTCTGCTTTTTTTATGTATTTAGGTTGTTTTTTTTTTTTTTTGCGTAATTCATTCTTTATTTGCTCAGAATTCTTCCTCTGTGTTGTGCTCGTCGGTCCCTGTGACTGTCTGCTCAGTCTGTTCAGTTCTGTCTGTGTTCAAAAGGGGAATAAACAGCAAGATGATAAGTGAAGTGCTCAACATGCTTTACATGCTTTCTGTGGAATTTAAAAAAAAAAAGAATCATGTTTGCTTGATTCTCTTTGCAGCAGCGTCATCTTTTTCCTTAGTTGTTAAGAATTTTTTTCGACCACCTTTCCTTAATCCCAGAGTGGTCTCCAGAAAGGTCAAGCAAAGGGGCTTAAGAAAAGAAAGTAGGAGATTTTTTTATCCCCTGACAATTCAACTTCTTAAAGTAGTGAGTAATCTTTAAACGTAGGCTTTTTGGACATTTGGTCATCTGTTCCCGCCTGATTCAAAAGGGAGTTTTGCTGTAGTTGCTCACCTCATTTTGGTAGGTGTGTGCATCCATGGAGTGCAAATATCTCTGAAACAGTAACTTGATGGTTCTGTAGACGAGCAGATATTGTTCCTGTGGTTAAACAAGAGAAACCTGCTCTGTTAGGAGAAATGGCCTTGGGGCATGATGCACAAAACACAAATAAACAAAAGGCAAAGGATGGATGAAAGTGACATTGACATTAATAGCCTGAAATGCAGTCCAGCTAGTTGGAATATTTCACATTACCTTGGTCTGCACCACAGAGGGCCTCTGGGTTCTCATGTCTTGAACTAAATGGTAAATATTAAAATCCGAAGTGATCATCTAGAAACAAGCACAAAAAAGATAGAACAGAAGATTTTATTTTTTAAATCGGTCTGAAGAATAATGGCAGAAAGTGTTTGGTCAGAATATCTTACCTGCTTCCTCAGTAGGTTCCATGTATAATCAATGGCACAGAGGGCTCCTGTTCTCCCACAGCCAGCACTAAAATCACAGTTTGAACACCGGGCTTAGCACCAACAAGGACATTTTTATGTAACTCTTTTTACACTTCAGTAAATTCCACCAAACAAACAAAAAAGAAAAAATCCTCCAAACAAGATATTTTTAAAAATTGTCATTGATCTTTTTTTTTTTTGGAAGTTACAGTTCTTGCTTAAAGACCAACCTACAAAGATCACAAAACACACAGCAGATGTTTTACTTAAAAACTTGGAACTAAATGCAATAAACAACCAAAACTCATGACCCAGTGTCAAATACCTGCTTTTGTCCACAGCAGCAAAACATGGCATTTTTATATTAAGGGCTAAAAAATGTCTACAATTGAAATGGTTTCATTACTGTTTCATACACAGATGAATATTAAAGTTTGATTCGTCAGCAGGTTGACCTTTGTTGTCCACAAATATGTCTTACGTGATGATGTCTAGTTTCCATGCCTGAGTAATCTTTACTTAGCTGCAAAAGTTTCCAAGATGAAAGACCTTTGTGACACTTTGAACACCTTTACATAAGACATTGCCAGCTAAAGACTCTTCCTTCACAGTGTTTCCAGTTGAATGTACTCTCGTACTTTCCTTCCAGTCAATAATTCCTTATCTAAAACAGCAGCTTTAGGATTTTTTTTTTTTAAAGCCATTGACAGCAACCTTCAAACTAGCTGTGTCTTCTGAAGGTAAACTACTTCAGAGGTGGGGGTAACGTATTTTTTAAGTAACACAGAAAGCCAAAAGAATACATGCAGCATGTCGTTATGCCATGCAAGTATGTGTATCCCTCCTATTTTTTGAAAACAATAGTTGTTTCTAATTTGAATGTTGTTACTGATTAAAAACCACAACAGAAAATGCAATGAAACTCATTTTCCGTATCACTCAGGTGGAACAACGAGCCTCACACTAAGTTGCTCTCATCTATCAGCAAGCCTTCTTTACAGCCTTGGGGCCTTGATCATATAAACTCAAAAACGAGTTGATCGCGCCGATTCACAGAAATATTTAACTGTTGTCGAGCACAAAACACACACAGGCATTTTTCTGTCTGGAATGATGCAAGTCAATATTCTTCAGTGTAACGTGCTGTAATTTTCAGTTGATAATTTTTAAAAAGAGCAAAAGCATGAAGTGCTGAAATAATTCAGGGGGAATGCACACACATGCACTTCAAAGTATATTAGGTCGCTGGCTAACCACCTACACGTATTTCCTGTCAAAAAGAGACAGAGGAGGTACCTGAAAGCCTGACATAGGGGACATGCACACACTGCCCACAGATAACACGCTGCCAAAGTAACGAGTCAATCAAAAGCAAAAGTTTAATTGGCTTGTTATACAGTTTTCACACATAGGAGTGGAACAGGAACATTTTGCAGCATGCGACAATGAGAAACTTAATTTTCCATTGCACCTTCAAAAGTTCTGATGAAAGGCTGTGAAGGAGGGGGGTAGCTACTTAAGAAAAATTCTGAAGACCGTCTCACTAAACATTTTGTTTCAATATCCACAAAATGCAAGTTAAAACGTTATAATCCAAAGCAATACATTTATAGCATATTAACAAGATCCTGACATGCTTCCACTTTTATATGCTTAATTTCATTTGAAAACTTACATTTGGCTTGTAGCTAGTTTGAAATAGTTTCAGTAAATAAACAAAGCAATTTCAACTTGGATTCATAATGAAAATCAAACGAGAAATACAAGTTTTCCATTGTGAGACTTCATCCTCTAATAATAATAACAAAAATATTATTTATTTCAATTCGATTTACCATCCTTATTCTTCATTGAGCTTGAAATGCTTTTTGAGTGGCTAGTCAAACTGCGAGTTATCTACACAGTTACTTGGGGTTAATCATATTATCAACATGGAGGGTAAGGAAGAATAGGAGCATGTACAGTGAGAATAGGAGTGACCCACGTATGAAACCCTGTGGAACGCCATATGGAGTCGGATTTGTTTACCAACACTAACGTTAAGCAGAATTTGGAGCCAGTATAAGGACTTTTTGGAATCTAAGATTATATGCTTTTTTTCCCTAACAATGCAATTCCACCATCAGTGCCAAATAAAATAGGAGTTTAACAGTATAATTACTCACATAGAAGAGCCTTAGAGCAGCTTGAATTACTGTTCAGTGTTAATTTAAAACTGTTCTGTGTTCTGTCTTATATTGTGTGATATTGGAAGCCCAGTCATTGTAACAGACTTTTTTAAGAAAAAAAGATGCATTTGAGACATTTTGTTATATAAAAAAAAAAACAACAACAACAATCAGCACAACCAAGACAAGTTCTATAAGAAAGCCTGACCTGCAGTGGATGCAGATTGGGATGCCATCGTGGTCCTGGTAGATGCGCATCTCATGCAGCATGTCCATAATGGGAGGAATGGTGTCCGGCACGCCGTGATCTGGCCAGTTGACATAGTGCAGCTGTTTCAAAGTGCGGCTGCACTGAAAAAACATGACAAAATAGGAAGAAGTTTTAAAACATAAAAGTTGAAGTCACAATGCAAGCCTTTTTTAAGAACACATTTATAAGCGGGCTTATATATCGGCTCATGACACACGCATTCACATAAATCATAAATCAGCAGAGCCCGTCTCTAAAAGGTCAGATGTGACAAAAGATTTTCTAAGATTTTAGTGACCGCCCTAATTCTTTGCAGCTGTCAGCGAAACACCAGCTGGTTATCTTTTACTTGTCTCAGGAGAATTGCCCTGACAATTATTCTTTCTCACAGTCAGTGCTTACGTTGCAATAAGTCAACCTTAACGTCCTCGTCACATAGTCTCCTTTATTTTCCTCAGACTCCTGTAAGAAAAAAAACAAAAAGGCAACAGCTTAGTTTAAGATGGTTGCTTATTCTAGCTGTTTTAAAAATAAGATAGTGGGAATATCTTTCCTGTTGTAATAGTACCATACTGTAGGTGCCAGATGTAGATAAGACTAAATTATAATGTCAGCATACGTTTTAGCACAGTTGTAGGAAAGTGTGAAATATGAATTTACTCACACAGTGAACTGTAAAAGGCTTGCAAACGAATGTCTCCTCTTGTTTCTGTGGCCAGTAGAGCTCACACTTTTTCTAGCGAAAGAAAGAAGGAACCTTGTTTCTTACATTTTAATTATAGATTCACATACTAATGCCGACAGGCTATGAAAGACTTTGAGGGAATGAAGAAATTGAAAGACAGCGTTACCTTTCCCATCTCAAATTCTCTACAGGCCATCACAATGACCTAGAGAGTCAAATAAGAAAAAAGCAGAACCAGAACACAAGATGAGATGAGCAAAAGATAAAATGAATAGATGTTCAGCTGTGGGTGGGGGAGTTAAAGAGGGCAAACAATAAACAAACACCTTGTTGGCAGTCAGCACAAATAACAGGAAGACCTACTTCAATTTTATATTCCCAAAGCATCCTGAAGAAGTCCACAACTGTGTGAGGGAGAGGACCCTGAGTAGCAACATATGCTCTGGACCCTGACACACCCTGAACACAAAGCACCGCAACACATTGTCAGTTACAGTATATACAGTATTGTATGATACGCAATACTATTTGAATGAATAGAAAGGAGTTTTCTCACACATTTACCTTTATGAAACTTGCATTGATGTAGTCTGTGTCATTTTTACTTGTGGTGAAAGTGAGCTTTACTCTGCTGTGGTCAACTAAAGGAAGAAGTATATGTGCACATGGAATAAGTTGAAAAATACACTGACACATATTTTAAACTGTGGATCATATCTGTCAACATATTTAGTCACAGGGGACATATTATGTAGCAGAAGAACAATGTAGTTTCCAAAACCTTAGATTTGGTTATAAAATATTGTATACGCATGAAGTGATTAGTTATTGGAAATATTCGCTTCACAGTGTTAATGTATCAGCAAGTCTATTTAAGATCATGATTTTTGATATTTTTAGGTGTACGGCAGAGCTGAAAAAGTCACAAAGTCTTAGTTACGCGTGACGCAGCCACATCTGCTTTGACGTAAACTCAGAGATTATCATAACTATTGAAAGCTGAAGCTTATGCTCAACCACAATTTTCAGAAAAAAACACTCTAAGCAAAGCTTACAGGGAACGATGTCCTTATATCGGTTCTTCTTGACGTTTTCCTGCTTTTCTGCTGTCTTGGTCGGGAAGGTCTTGTCCATGCGATACTTCATTGACTGCTTTTTCAACCTCTGGAAAACACAAAAGACATTTTTATCGACTGCATGTACGTTTAACCACGGCATGCAATTTCCACCCTTTTTTTGTCAGTCTATCACTCAGGGGAACAAAGCTATTTCACACTGCTGACAGAGTTACGTAAAGAAAGTGCCTGCCTGTGTGTGGCCAAAACTCATTACAGCTCAACTCTCTGTCCGAGCTTGTGTCTGACAGGTTGTGTTTAAATTTCGTAGTAATTCAGATTTCAAGTGGAAAGCCCCATTTTAAGAATTGGATTATGGTGTGAAATATAAATGAAAACAGAATACACTGACTTGCTTTTGAAAATAAAACTAATAAAACGTATCAAATTCTGAAACAGAGAAATTCTTATTTTTTTACCAGTTGCTAATACCAATTAAAAGCTTGCAAAAAAAGGATTATCATCATTAAAGGATCATTTAAAAAAAGACATGTTTCTGTATTGATATCAGATTTTCATAACACAAATATGATGGTGAGAGAACTGCCAACAAATCTAAAGAAAATAACAACAGAATGGTGATAATATTTTTTGGCTAATGGTTTTCTTTCTAAATATGAGGAAAAGTATGTAACTATAACTGAAAAAATATATTTTTTCCTCTCAGCATCATGGTAAGTGTCAACACCAGAGTATCACAATATTTATGTTCAATAAAAGGTACATCTGGATGTGGGCCAGGTCAGTTTAGCTGTTGGACTCCTTCACTGTGACACCATGTCATATTGTGATATGTGCAGAGTGTGATTTGGCATTGTCTTGCTGAAATAAGTAAGACCCTCCATGAAAAAGGCAGCAAATGTTGCTCTACAATATGTTATTATATCATTCAACATTAATGGTGCCTTCACGGGTTTGAATATTACCCATACCATCTGTCATATTGAAGCCTCACGCCCTCATCTCTGCTGCTTCTTCTCTTTGTCTTGTCGAAGCAACTTCCATGATGTAAAAGAATATAAAAGTCAACATTCCCCATTTTTGCCTCAACCCATCTTTGACCAGCTTTGGCCAAAAGAAGGTGGAGGTGTTTCTGAATCTTTTTTAAACACTGGATGTTTATTTTTTTTGTATTTTATAAGTTTTTCACTGGAATTTTGAGGATCGGTCTACAAACTTAGTTCAGACACAAATGTTTTTTTAGGTGTTCCTGAGCTATCATGTCCATTTTTTAAAGGCACACAACCTAAGGGGCCAAAAGATCCCAGCCGTCCAATATTGGCTTTCAGTCTAGTGCACTGAGATTTATCCAGATTTACTTATTTTGTATAAAATTGTGTAATCCAGACAATACAATCCAGAGATAAAGAAATTCTTTGCACTTCTACATTTAGAATCATTCATGATGATCCACGTACTTGAGTGGCCCTTTGAAACTAAGTTGAGGAGTGAAAATAACTAGTTTTAAGACACCAAACAAGTGCTCTCTTTTGCATTGCATGGTGTTTCCGTTCCTTTGTTACCCCGTTTTTGAGTAGTAGAGTAGTAGTAGTAGAATGTAGGTGTGTTCATGTAATATCAATTCATAAAAAATTGCTTTGTCAAAAAAATATATCATCTGGTCCTTACCAGGCTTAAAATCAAAAAGTCAATAAAATCTTCGATGGACAACATAACATAACAGCTTGAAAAACCACCTTCAGCAGATGTCAGTCTCTCTCATTGTTGTGGAGAAATTTTGGCCCACACTTCTCTATAATGTTGCTTCCGTTCATTGAGGTTTGTGGGCATTTGTTTTATGCACAGCTCTCTTAAAGTTGAGGTCTCTACTTTGCATTGCAATCGCGATTCTATTCATTTTAGTCTATCTGTTGTAGATTTACTGGTGTACATTTGAGCTTATTTGACTCAAGAAAATCTTGATTTACAGAGGTCAAGTCAATTACTCAATTATTGTTCAGGTAAGGGACTGTATGATCCCAATGCATAGTTAGATATGAGGTGTTTGTACCTACACGCTGTGAGGGGTTTTCGCAAAATGTGGCACTGTACATTGTGACCAAACATCTCCACTTTGGTCTTGTCTGTCTGAAGGACATTGTGGCCGAAGTCTTTTTGGTTGTTTTGAATGCAACTTAAACCTAAGCTGTGTCATCAGGTTCTTTTTCGAGGGACGGAGCTTTCTTCTGGTAACCCTTTCAAACAAGCTGTACTAGTTCAGTCTTTTTCTAATTGTACTGTCGTGAACTTTAACATTTAACGTGCTAACTGAGGCCTGTAGAGTCTGAGAGGAAGCTCTTGGTTTTTTCTGCAGTTTCTCTAAGTTTTGCATGTTCAAACCTTGAGGTAAATTTGCTTGGACGTCCACTCCTGTGAAAATTGGCAGCTGTCTTGAATGTTTTCCACTTGAAAATCATGCAGTGTGAAACTGTAGAAGAATGGACTCCAAATAATTTGTAAATTGACATATTACCCGTCCTAGATTGATAGGCAGCAATAATTGCTTTTCTACAATCATAGCTGATGTCTTTCCTCCTTGGCGCCTGTGCTCAAGGCCAGGACAGTGACAAAACATCTCCTTTGATGTATGTACTCACACTTGCTGATGATAAGTTAATCAAGTGTATTCTATCAGCAACAACTGGCTGCTCCTTACAATCTCAATTTAAAATCTTAAGTATCTGGTTTTCGACCATTTGGTTGCTTAGGTTTTTCTGAATAGATAATGACACACTGTATTATTTCATGCATTGCAATTCATCACAGGTTGCATTTACTTAATTTGACCACGTTTTAAAATTAAGTACCAGATGATTTTGTGTGTCCTTAAAATTTTTAAAGAGGGTGTACTTTCTTTTTCACATTGCGGAATCGGCCCCAGATGAAGAAACTGACTTGATGCTTCACAAGACTATTTTCTTCCAAAGTTGATTGACACTTAAACTCATGGCACATCTACGCTTACAGGACCCGTTGAGACACACTGGTCTTTTTGTTCAGAGGTTATTCTGGCAGTTCCAGAGTCTGTAAAAAACCTTCAGACCATCTGCGCATTTTACACCACAGAGTGCTTTTGTCCTTAAAGGAAGTGATGCAACAGACCCCTTCCTGTGGAGTGTTTGGGGTGGGACCAAAATGACAGCACAGGGGCAGCATGTGAAGCACACGATGCTCTCCTAAGGCACTTGTAAGTCACTCATCACCATGGCAGCAGACCACAGATGATGTCATCAACACTTCGGAGGGAGATTTTTCTGTTCATGTGTATACATGTGCTTGTCACAAGCTGCAAGTCTTTGTTAGTTGTTCGGGGTTATAATTTGCCTACAAGTCTTCCTCAATGATGGGCCTTCAGTGACAAGCATCAGCGCAAAGAGGAAGCATAAAGTTGAACTGTTAATACAAAAGCTGAGTACTTCCCTGCCCATGATGTCGGTCATGGCTTTTTGGATACAGGGAAAAGCTTGAACTCTCATTTTCACTGACCTTACGATTCATCCAGCAAAGTAATGTGACACATTTTATATGGAAATGCAACAAATCATCTATATTGAGACTCCATCCACAGTCCAAGTAAAAGCAGTACCTCAGACAATGGAACATTCAAGTTGACTTACCTCAAACTCCCCAGCAATACAGTCTGATGCCACCTCGTCCAAGGTTTCCTGCCTCTCCAGATGGGTCAGGATGCTCCTCAGAATCCTGGCCTGTTGCTCCATGGTTGGCTGTAGGCAGGACACCTTTCACAGGCATGACAGGTCACAAAGGTCTCTGTCCACAGATCATGGAGTAATGTTGCCAGGGCTTGTGTTGAGTGCTGTGGCTCCTCTGTTGCTACGCATCGCACTTCCCTATTGCAACTCTACCATCAAGGAACTGTTGTGACGGAACATATGAACTGTCTTAGAGGAAGCACAAGTAAGCTAACAGGTTCTGTGGTCAGATTAAAAATATTGCCGCGCCCCCTGGGTGTCTCTCACTGGGTCCTAAAGTCATCCAGCTGTTTAAATGAATTCAAGTGTTGAAAAAGGCGAGGACAACACCTACAAAGAAAAGTGAGGCCCATATGCGTGCACATTAACAGGCCTAAAGAGCTGATCCTACGGAAATTCAGAATGCATTGCAAGTAGCGTAACCTGTTGAACAAGATTCAGAACTGACAAGAGGAGTGGACAAGAGATAGGTTTAGAGTAAAGGTAGAGGAAGTGGTGCAAAGACTGTCTGAAAATCTTGAAAATCGCTTGACTCAGTTTCAGTTGAAACCTTCTGAAAGGTCCTCCTTTACCTATCTTTAGTCAACAGGAGCCATTTTAACATTTGAGATTTTATGTCTTGTAAATCTCAAATTTGGTTCTCTGTAATTTGTTTAGTGAGCAAACAACCCTCTTTGTAATTTCACCAAGAAGGCTTTAAAGCTCAGTGGGAGGAGCTCTGTATCAAGGAACCATGGGAGCCGTGAAAAGTCACCCGTGCAAACTTTCCTTCAGCAAGCTTAATTTTAAAAAGGTTATGACTATGAATAATAGGACACACTCTGTACCTACCAGAGAAGCACACACTCAGTGCATATATGAGGGAGTAGCCTTTAATGCCAGTAACTTACAAAGCAATGTCTTTTGTCAGAGGTGGCTCAATGAAGGCTTTGCAGTGTTCAACAGGCGGTGTTCACAATATCAGTTGCACAGTGACATCTAGTGGCTTTGCGGCAAAATCACAAAAAGTCTGGTGTGTAACAGGAGTATAACTCTTTGTGCAGTATCAGTGCAAGTCCAACTAACTTGTGCTGTCATATTCAAAAAGTGGTTTCCATATTCCAAAACCAACACGACAAGTAGTGAATCTTAATAGGAGAACAGTGAATTTGTCTTTTATACACTTATTTTACACATATGAGTTATTGGCTTTACTATGAAAGCTTTACAGCTTTTTGAATTGAATTGAATACCCCCCCGAAACAATGTACAAAATAAAATATAAGCATAGAGTAAAATAAAGATACAAAATAAAATGTCAGGTGAGCTGGATTATTGTACATGAAGTGAGGAGTTACACAGTTTGATGGCCAATGGCAGGAATGATTTCCTGTGGCGCTCTGTGGTGCAGCATGGTGGGGGGAATAAGTCTATCACTAAAGGTGCTTCTTTGGCTGGCCAGCACATCATGGAGAGGATTTGAGGAGTTGTCCAGTATGGATCTTATTCTGGACAACATCCTTCTCTCCGACACTTCTGTCGGAGAGTTCAGCTTCTCTCCCACAACGTGGCTGGCTTTCCAGATGAACTTGTTGAGTCTGTTGGCGTCCTTCAGCCTCAGTCTGCTGCCCCAGCACACAACAGCATAGAGGATGGCACTGGCCACCACACACTCATAAAACATCCACAGCATTGTCCGGCAGATGAAGGACCTCAGCCGCCTCAGAAAATAGAGAAGGCTCTGGCCCTTCCTGTAAAGGGCGTCAGTATTTTTAGTCCAGTCCAGTTTATTGTCCAAGTACATCCCTAGGTACTTATATTCCTCCACAGGGTACACGTTGACAGGGGTCACTGGAGCCCTGGTCCTCCTCAGGTCCACCACCAGTTACTTTGTCTTTGTCATGTTGAGCTGCAGATGGTTCTGCTCACACCATGTGACAATATATATTTGTATAGCCTTAAAGGGCAGTTCATTTATTGTTAATCACTTTCAATTGACATAGTTCTCCAACTATTTTGCAGTTGGGTCAAAGATTGTTTCTTGGTTGTACAACTTATTGACGACTAGAAAAATCCTTTGTAGCAAAGGAAAGATCCTTCTATGGCAACACAGCAAATAAAGAACGCATTTCAGGAAGTAGACATGCCTGTAAAATCATTCAGGAAGCATTCCAGCATTTGCTGTTTCACACCAGAGAATGTTGCTTTTCAGAATTATTCAGTTTTCTCTGGGTAACTTTCCAGCTGTCAGTCAAGGAGTCTTTCTGGCCACTCTACTCTGAAGCCCTGATGTTGAGCTGCACGCTGTCCTTCTGGGAGGTTCCCCAATATCTGAGATGGAACTCTGCATGTCATTCATAGATACCATTGGCTTGTTGGTTAGCTGCCTTAATAAGACCTTTCAGCCCTGATTACTCTGTTTAGCTGAGCAGCAACGTCCTCAGTTTGAGAAAAACGAAAATGATACAGATATTTTCCTGTATGCTTTCCTGGATCTATACCTATCTTACTCTCCAGTCTATGGATTAGTTTCACCGAAATTTTTATTATGACGCACGCTGTCAGATTTTAAAACTAACAAATCTGTTCGATGTTCAGAGAATTCACTTACACTCATGAAAACAGTACAGACTGACTTCAGTGTAAAGGCGTCTAAAGAAACAGTGATGGTAGGAGGATACATTAACACTCAGCTGTAAAAGTTATGACATGAAGTCAGAATATTTGAGAAGATTTTACTGTCTCAGTTTTGATAAATCAATGAAAGACTCCAATGACCCATTGAGTCCACTGTTTGTAAGTCAGAAAAAAACACAAAAGCACTACATGTACAGAATAAGCAGCACTCTGTGTGTGTGTGTGTGTGTGTGTGTGTGTGTGTGTGTGTGTGTGTGTGTGTGTGTGTGTGTGTGTGTGTTCGTGTGTGAACGCATGGAAAAGCTCTTTGTAGAACTTTAGGTGAGACAGCTGAGTAATGAAAGCAAAACAACACTCAAAAGTAGTTTTTGTAAACCACACGTATGTGCAGGAAGCTAAAAGCCCCACAGTCCACCTAAACAACTTCCTGTGAGCTGTAATCTCGCACTGCGCTCTTTAACATCAAAATGAGGATACTGTGTCTGATATTGCTTTTACATGGTAAGTGAGATATGAAATCATGTATACTTTCTTCTCCACCGTGATTATATTTTCATCATTTTCAACCAATCCTTAATTGCTTTTAGAAAAGCGATAACAAGTCAGTTTAACTTTTTTCTTTCTTTCCTTTCAGTCACAAAGTTTGACAGTGATAGCAGCTAGTTACTAATCGTGATAGTTAATGACATTTTAATAACTTTCACTACTAACCCAAGTGCTATGACTGGCAGAGAAATTAATAGATTTAGAGTAGAACTGAAATCATTAAGTAAATGTAATTTTTATAAATTAGTATTTGATTTTTCATAAATCAGTCTTTGAATACGTTTATATCCATTCTTGGATAGCTTTATGTGGGCTTTTTCATGTGATATTCTCCCATCAATCAAACTTCGAAGAGAAAAATTATAATTCAACAGTAAAAGTTACCATTTGTTTCAGGAATATTGCTGTTTTAATATCTTGTGAAGTATCAATACAACACTTTTGGAGTTATCTATGAACTGAAATTGAATTTAAATAAAATTGTAACTTATGATGAACTAAAATGAAACCAAAGTGTACTGTTATGTGAAAACAAAAGTGTCCATCCGTCAGTTTTAAGATTTTATGTATCGGCAGCTGATGAAAATATTTTTCGTTCCTTACTGGCTCTTGAAATTAGGTTAACACAACCACAGATTAACAACAACACATGACATTACACCAAATCTTTATTTGCATAAAAAAAAAAAAAAGCCGCAATTCAGAAGCTTTGTATAATTCCTCAGCAATTATTTTATTGTAACAATTGTTGCTGCCCATCAATCTGGGAAGGATTATAGGGTAATTTCAAAACAATTTGGGCAGTTTTTAGTCTATCATTCTACAGTGAGAAAGATTATTCACAAGTGGAAGACATTCCAATCTTCAAATGAGTAGACATCCCAGCAAATTCTACCTAAAACCCCAAGAGCCAAATCTCAGACTCTACAGATGTCAGAATATTAAAGGTTGTGACAGTACAATTAAAAAAAAGACCAAACAAGTATGCTTTATTTGGAACGGTAGCCAGAAGAAAGCCTCTTCTCTCTTAAAAGCTCAATGTTGGATGATAACCAAATGCAGCAAATCAGCATAAACACCTCATATCAACTATCAAGCAAAGTGGTGGAGGAATGATGATTTGGGATTGTTTTTGCAACCACAGGACCTGGGCACCTTGTAGTTCCTGAGCCAACCATAAATTCCTCTGTCTAATAGCTAAAGCTTGGCAGAAATTGGGTCATGCAACAGGACAATGATCCCAAACACAGCAGCAAGTCTACAACAGAATGGCTGAAAAAGAAAAGAATCAAGGTGTTGCAATGGTCCAGTCAAAGTCCAGACCTCAACCCTACTGAAATGTTGTGGAATTATGTTCAGAGAGCTTTGCATAGAAGAATGTCCGCAAACCAAGAGTGAGCCAAAATTCCTTCACAGAGAGATTGATACTTTTTCTGCATTTTAGCGAACATCTGAGGTTTTCTTTTTTTTATTTATCTTCATACCTAAAACCTAACCTCGACTCAACTTGTCTTACAGCAAGTCTTCAACTGCAATGTGATAAAAGAGAGATCACAGCATACATTGGAGGTGAATTCATTATCGCCTGCAAGTATGACACCAGGAGTTTCCTGCTCAGTAAAAAGTACTGGTGCCGAGGGTCCTCCAGAAACTCTTGTGAGATTTTGGTGGATTCAGAAGGTGTTGCCAGAACTACATACACACACAGGTCACTCGTACTTGATGCAAGAAGACGTGGGCTGTTTGTGAAAGTGACTAATCTCCAACTGGACGACTCTGGAGTGTATTGGGTTGGGATTGACAAAATATACGCTGACATCATGATTTCAGTCACTGTAGTTATCACTGAAGGTAAGAAATTTTTTTTTTTTTTATAATAAATTGAATAATTAGATTGCATTATTTTATCACTGTCTTAGTAAGATGTATGAACTCCATTTACATATATCTTCCATACTGTTAAGCTAAGAAGATTCACATAGACGTTTTACTTCTGTCCTTCTTTTACTTAGTTCCTGTATCCAAACCCAGACTTTGGCCTTTGAGCTCGCTGGCGGACAGGCCAACATGTTTGGGGAAGCCAGTGACTGTGCGCTGCGGTTGTACAAAGGGCACTGGCATTCATTATGCCTGGTATCAGCGCACTCACCAC
Source organism: Odontesthes bonariensis (assembly GCF_027942865.1). Taxonomy (NCBI): domain Eukaryota; kingdom Metazoa; phylum Chordata; class Actinopteri; order Atheriniformes; family Atherinopsidae; genus Odontesthes; species Odontesthes bonariensis. The sequence continues at coordinate 30,144,650 of NC_134515.1, read as the reverse complement.
GAGTACTTCCTGCTTCACCACTCATCAGATTTGAGACTAGACTGCAGTACAGTGGAGAGAGACAGCAAATATTACTGCTTTGCCAGTAATGACATAAGCAGCCAGGAGAGTGATATCCTCTCTGTGCAGGTTCTAATACCTGCAGACAGTGACTGCATCTATGCTCTTAGTATTCAGGGTAAGAGCACACACCCATACTGTACTGCATAAATGCCATCACAAAAAGCTTATTGTACGAGGTCTGTGTTTGAAATATTCCCACATATCCTTAAAACTCCACATGACACATAATAACCAATGAAATATGAAAAACATGCAATGGGATTTCTACAATGTGATGTGTGGGATTTGTGTTTGTATTTATTCCAGATACAATCCCAATTATTTCTGGTTACTTTTCTTTCACCATTACAAATGAAACCCTCTAAATGCTTTATGCTACCACAGCGATGATAAGGATGGCTTTGCCATCAGTGGGTTTTAAGTGAAGGCGGTGTACTGATGTAGAAAAGTCCTTTGTTGTTGTCAAGGTTAAACGGAACAAGTTAGCTGTATATGCTTCTAATTTGGCAGTGGAAATGTTCATGTAGTCTTAGCGAAGAACTGAAGAAAACCGGAAGGGGAATCACGAGATGTTGTGTAATTGACTGACTGTCCCTTAAATCATTTTTGGGTCTCCAGAAATGTGATGCGTGAGTGTTCTGGTGACTGAGTGTTTATTGTTAGTATGGGTGTGGCTGTGTTTTCTGTGCCAACACATTTCTGGAGTTTCTGTTATTTCCTCAAGATTCTGACGCAAGTGTAAACCATGCTTCTTAATCCATCACGCTGCCCCTTTACTTACTGCGAACAATAAGCTGCCATGTATTTGTGAAGAGGGGCCTCAGCCCATCTTTAAGTTACAGAAACAGAGCATGCACAGGATTAAGTTTTTTTTATAACTAATCATCCATCATTTCTATGAATATTGTTCCATATTTTTTCTTTTATTTGGTATTTTTCATATTAAAGTGTTCAGTTGTCATATTCAAAAGCAGAATTGCACAATAATCCTTACCTCTTTTAATTTTAGAGGTTTTAGGATTAAAAAAACCCCTGCATTTTTACCGGGATTGTTTCAGTTTATTTTCAAACTAAAATCACACTATCAATATAGCTATTGAGTCATTCATTTTCCATACCCGCTTTATCCAGCAGAGGGTCACAGGGGCAATCACTATGTGTCAAAGCATGAATTCTAAACAAATTCTACCAAAAGTCGAGTTAAATTTGCTTTGTGGATGTTGTAATTAAATATGTTCAATGAGAATTTTTTTCAGAATCAGCCTTAATCATGCATCCTGTCAGATTTGAAATCTTATCATGACAGATCTGTTCGATGTTCAGAGAATTCAATTACACTCATGAAGACAGTACAGACTGACTTCTGTGTAAAGGCGTCTAAAGAAACACTGACGGTCGGAGGATACATTGGCGCTCGGCTGTAAAAGTTATGACATGAAGTCAGAATATTTGAGAAGATTTCAGAAAATTTTAGTCTTTCATTTTTGATGAATCCATGAAACAATCCAATGACCCATTACGCTCACTGTGTGTAGGTTGATAGTCAGAAAAAAACAACAACAAAATGTAGAAAACTGTATATATTAAAAGGCTTTTGTGCTCGTAATAAATGTGTTGTATTTGTGTCATGTGTCATTTTGAAGTGTGGACTGAGGCTGAGGTGATGGACAGGGCAACAATCTGCTCATCAGTGTATGAGTGTGTGTATGATGGCAAAAAAGTGCATCGTGTATAGAATAATCAGCACTGTATGAGTGTGTGTGTGTGTGTGTGTGTGTGTGTGTGTGTGTGTGTGTGAATGGGTGGCTGACGATACTGAAGATACTGTAAAGCTTTTAGAACATTACCAATACAAAGACTTAATTTATGCCCGTTTACTCTGACTGTGTAAAAAGCAACACTCAAAAGCAGTTTTTGGAACAGATGTATGTGGAGGAAGCTAAAAGCACCACAATCCACCAAAACAGTTTCCTCAGAGCTCCAATCACACAGCGCTCTTTAACATTAAAACAGGGATATCTGCAACATTATTAACCAGGCTTCTGTGTGCTGATGTTTAAACTGTTTTTTTTTTCTCTTCTCATTGCACTATACACACATGCAGAAAAGAGTGGCAATGCAATGACTCCCTTTTTAATCATCAGGCCAACCTGATGATGACTGTGCGGACAGAATGAGCACATCAAGAGCCGAAACTCTGCCCATGACAACCTGCAAAGCTTCCATGAAAATCCAGTCAGATGGGATTGACCGGTTTGCTCAAGACAATCAAACTGATCAAAATGTGTTTTTTCACAGGTGAGACTAAATGTTTCTCTCATACTCTCTGAGTATCAAATGCTGAAATGATATCATGCTGATAACATACTGTTTGTCTGTAAAACACACGTCTTTGTTTTTCAGGACATGGACTGGGGTGCCACTTTGGTATACGCTGCTGCGTTGGGGTTCTTTTGCGTCCTTACTGCTGATTCTGTGCCTAGTTCTTAGATGCACAAAAACAACACGCAATAAATGTCATATATGAGTAGAAGAAGGAGGTCACAGTTTACAGGAGGTTAACAGTGACCTATGAGATAGTTCTCAGGAAGTTATCAGCCCGTGTGATACAGGTTTTGTGGTTTTATTGTTTGCCAAAGGTTATTTTATACCAGCGCCTGATCTGTGTCTGCGTCAGCCTGTTTGTCAGGGTGTCACCCACAGCCTTTATCGAAATAATAATAATGTTATTTATCTCAAATAGTCAAAACGACTATTTGAGAAACACACATAAAGGTCATTGCATATCCTTGCTTGCCTAATTGGGTTTTGCATTTTATGCTTACAAAGAAGTTTTAAAATGGGACAGGGAAACAACTGTCTCCCTGTGCTTGCTTTAATGAATTCTGTATTAATTTTTTTGTGGTACCTATCAAAAATGCTTTCTAATATACTAAAGTCATACTTTTAAGATTCCAGCTTGGGGTGATTACCATTACTAATGATGTAAACAGAAAGGAGGTTTTGCTCAGTGAAGATTGCTTATTTGTCACAGTGTGAATTTGTGACTTTTGACATCACAAGATAGAACAATGAAACTGAGTGTTTATTTTCATACCATCCGTGTAAACACATGACATGCATCATTATAAAATAGGAGATGCATTTTTAAGGCCATGGACATTGACCAAAACAACAAAGCGATCTTATTCAGCCAGCTATTCTTACTGAGGTTCATAATGCTGTTACAGTTTATGAAATACCAGTGAGTGTAAGCCTAATACAGATATTTAGGGTTTGGATGTTTCATGATGACACATTCGAGTCAATTACAGAATATAAGGAAATGGAAATACCTCACCCATATCTTGTGGGTGAGGTATTTCCAAACTGCCTTCTCAAACAATGAGTTAGTGTTGAGGTGTTTAATGGCACTGAAATATGTAGTCTAAGTTTGTTTGATTAAACTTCCAAAAGGATGGCTGAAGAATGTGTTCAGCACCAGATTGAGACAACGACATGTTGGTCTCAAGTCATCCATCCACAGGGTCAGACGCTGCAGATTTTAGATTCACTAGCTTTCCGTACTTACATGTCAATGTTAAGGTTGTGGGCTTAAGTCAGATTAATAAAACTTTTCTTTTGCTCTTCCTGAAACCACTTCTTTATACTTTTGGAATTGAAGTTCCTCACTTCATCATGCATTTATTTTATTCTATTCTGTTTTTGGATAGTCCTTTCATCGTGCTATATAAATTACGGGCTGGGTAGATCAAGAGTGAAAGACATTTCTGATAGAAATCAAGAACTTGTTGCTCATTGGAAAAATCCCTTACGCATTGATCCAACCTGGGTTGGGCCTACTTTATCACCCTCTAAGAATGCCCTGTTTGCTAACCAGCATTGTCACCACTGAAGTGCTCACAAGCATGTGTGGCTTACAAAAAAAATTGAATGAATGGCCTTTGGGTTCACTGTACAGATTTCACAACAATGGTGCAATCTCTGCATCTTCAATGGAATGTTCCACTAATGGAGGCAGACGGCAGGTTGCAGAGTAGTATTTCAGCATTACAAGCCAAATGGTATCATGGTTACATGATAAAAAATGACTCCTTGGTGTTTTTATTTTAGGTTTATTCATAGACATGTTATAGCATAAAAAATAGGATTCAAGGCTTAATCAGTTAGCATAAATTAATGCACAAAAATACATTAATTGTGATAGTTCTTGTAGAATCCTTAAAATCCTTAAGAAGGGTTGTTGTATCCTCCATCTATGCAGATTGGCTTTTACGGTGAATATGGGCTTAAAGTACTTAACATTAAGAAAATTCCCAAAAAAAGAAGGGTTAATAACTGTTTCACATGTAGAATATTTTTATTTTAATGTCCTAAATCTGGATGAATTAAAATAACCATGGATACGTTGTTAATTTCCAGTGCTTTGTTTGGAATATTTTGCAGGTAATGACTATCTGAACTCTGGCATCACAGTAGCTGACATTCTAGTTTTGATTGTTTGTTTCTTTTTTACATGAGTCTTTGTGCCTTTAATTTTATCTTTGGCGAATGAAAAGCACACTCGATCGGCTATTACAGAATATTCAACCTCTTTAAATGCAAAAACTCCCAGGCCGCTTTTGCTTTGTGTTTTTGACTGATTGTCCATCTGTAGGCCACCGCGATGCTCTGTCCAATCAACTTTGATGCATCTAAGCAGACAGCATATAGATGTACATTTAAGATTTCACACAGCGGCTTCTGTCGTCTGTCACATCATCAATAAACACTAAAAACTTGGGGCCATCTGAAGCCCATAACATCCCACAATTTTCTTTTAAAATTTCATTCAAGTCCTGCTTTGTCTCAGTTGGATGTGTATAGGGAAGACTGTATAGTGTAATGGTAAGCTTGCCACCTTTCATGTAGCTGACCACGCTTGGTATCCTGACTGCATGGATTGCCACACATGACAGACACTTCCCCCAGAAGGGGTCCTGAGGCAAGACATATGGGATATGAGTGTAAGTCACTTTGGAATGCATAAACATAATATTGTTCAAGTTTCTTTTTTAAAAGCTTCATGATGTTTTTGTCCAAATTAACTCTGTTCTTGTGAATTATGAATGGTGTTGATTTCAAAGCAGCAGCTTCCAAACTCAAATGCCACATTTGGAATGAACGACAGGCAGGCCAGATGAAGAAAAAGCTGGCAATGGTTGGCTTTTGAGTCATAAATCCAATTCAATTTGAGCCCATAGAGAATATGTAACAAAGCTGCGATGAGAAAACATAGGGTCAACCATTTGAGAGGCAGGTTTTGTTCAAACCAAGAAACAGCCCACGGAGTGGCAAAACTAAACTAGGTGAGGTTTACCATGGCCATTGGTTCATTAGGTATTGGCATCTGGGATTGGAGGATAGCCATTGATTAAAAAAACAAAACAACAAAAAACAAACAAACAAATCTATTCATATATATATCTATCATAAGTCATAGATAGATCAGAAGCAAAGCAGGGTTATTCATGAGTGAGTCTATTTTAAGGTCTTTAAATAATCAGTGAAGTCTATATACATATTGAATATCTTCCTGGATTATTTTCAATGTCAGGAACTACCCATAAACATGCCAGATCCTGAGATTGGTGTTGCTGCCTTCATTCTACTGAGTCTTGGCCTTGCCATCACTAGTCAAGGTGAGTGCACTTTGTGACTCGGAGCATACGTGAATTTTCATTAATTGCTGTGCTCACCCCTCCGTAGAACACAGACAACTGCCAAAACATCTGCTTCTATAGCGGTTGATCAATGAATTGAATGCATTCAGTTAGCTGCTGCTAACCCTCTTAATTCATAAGGAAACATTGTGGATGGGGACAAAGGATGGATGGACAGGTTGCCTGTATGTAAAGGTAATTAAAAACCAAATATCTGTTTGAGTCTAAAAGATGACATTTCATCTAACATTTACTAACTATGAACTTCTTATTTTTAGGGTTGAGTGTGAAGATCCTGATATTAAAATTTCAGACTTGACTGAGGGCCTTCCACGTCCACACACTTACTTGTCTACAGTGAGCCGCCGATGGAATCAGGATACATCATGAAAGGAGCCCCTAAACTAACATTGACTTGTCAATGGTTGCCTGGGCTACCAGAATATATACGGGTCACTATGTAATCAATGGAAAAATATTCTAAACGTAATTATATGGTGTTTCTGTCTTCCCAGTTTTTGTCAGTAAAAAAAAGATAGGAAAGTGCTGTATAACCTGTATAACCGAGTATTTTCAGTTTCACTTTAAGTGAACAGTGGCGAACAGACGGGCCACAGTTACAAATTTATTAGTTATACCCTTAGTTGTTGCAAATTTTGCAGAAAATGTCGTTTCTGAGTATCAGTTATAACACCTGAAGAAAAACAATTTCATCCCAAAGTGATATAGATTTATAGCAAACCATTTAGTTATTTCCCAAAACTTGTTAGGGTAAACTTAGCTAAAAGAGGGGTGGTGGGATCAGTGTGGATCTATGAAGGGCCTTTCACTTTAGTTGTTTGCTACTGTTGAAAAAGCTGTCGACTAACAAAAAACTAGTGTACCAAACTGGTTGGAATTTTTTGATTTATCAGTGTATCCCGTGTGTTCTGTTCAATGACATGTCATCTACAACAGTCTGTAATATTCGAGTGACAATCATATCGTCATATTTTTAGATATCTTATCATTTTGTATTGTTTCTGTTTTATCCATTGTATTACAAAACTGTTATTTCAGTACAATAAACAGTTTTGTCTCCCTAGACATTCCACACAATGTTTTTTTTTTTTTTCTTGGTCACATTTTTTTTTTTTTAAATGAAGAAATAGCAGGAAAAGACTGTCTGAATGAAGTGTAGTTTTTTTTATTATAATCTCATGTGATCGGTATGCGATCTAGTAGTAGAAAATTGGTGAAGAAGTTGATAGGATGTTCACTTCCTCAGATTGAATCAAATAGGCTTGACTCCATTGTATCACTTTCCTTATTTGAAGATTTCCATTGTACCACTGAAATGACGGGAAACTGTGAAAAGCTCACGTTTCCCCATGTTTTCATTGGTAGGTTAGGCCAATGGAACTCTGATCATAGGCACTGCTGGCTATAAAAACTGCTGTTATTCTTCAGAGTAATAACATGATAAAATTGCCTGATAGAACAGCTGAAGGACTTTTTTTGTTTGTTTTCTTTTGTCTGACGCAACGTTTATTTCACGATAAACTGAGCTTGTTTGAGCATAACATGTTCACAGGCTTAAGATATGATTCAAATACTTATTTCTTTACTCGAATGCATGACATGCAGTAATTGTACATCCAACAAATGTTGTTGGACTTTTTACATGACCCAAAATGTTTTGTGAATCCACACAACTAAGATACATGTGTCTTTCCAATAACTACCATTGTAAATTCTCGTAGTATGTTCAGAGAGAGTCGTTTACGCGTACTTTTACGTCGGTTAAGCACATTATGTCACTTCTGGCCGCGCCCACTTCCGCGAAGCGGTTGAAGTCGTTAAACCAGCCAAGTCCGCGTCCACCATCGTGATTCTTTATCGTTTCGTCGACAAGTTGGATACATCTGAATCTATTTGAAGACATTTCCTTTTTCGTCTAACCTACAAGAGAAGGGATAATATACATCGTAGCATCAGGTATATTTTGTACGCTTTCATGGTGTCACCTAAGCTAATCTTTAGCTAGCTGGCAATTTGTTGAATTTAACATTTTATCGTTTTTTACCAGATCGAGACATTCAGGTGAAATAAATGTATGCATGTCTCCCATCTAGAGGATTTAGCGGTAACTTCGGCATAGATCCTTTTAATTTTGAAGCTAATTCGGGATTATTGTGCTGTTAGTTTTGTGACGCATTGCTGCCCACTGTGTCGTTAAAGAAGGCTTAAAGCTGCTTTACTTGTTTAGTATGGCCTGGAATGTCACGATTGTATAAGCTTTTTTTTTTAATATATTTTTTTTGTGTCCGTGTTTGCCGAATTTGCTGTGGTGGATTTGAAATTATAATGTGGTTCCCAAAGATTAATTGGACGTTAAAGATTCATTGTATGTTAGTTTGGTAAAAACAGACTAAATTTGCATGAACTACGGCGTGCTATTTGTGAACTTGCGACCTGAACTAAGCAAGGTGTATAAAACGGATACCAGCCTTTGTATAATTTTTTTTAAAACGGAATGCTTTTCTGTATGTGTAATATTCTTTATCTTAACCCAGGTTACGCTTGTGGAATTGTCAGTTTACCTTGGCTTGCATGGTTTCATGTCTGTTGGCAAACAGATCAATCAGGGATTCTGAGCTCTAACCATTGTTGTCTTGTTTTCAGATCCTGGGATGGGTGTCGCTGCCTTCATTCTACTGAGTCTTGGCCTTGCCATCACTGCTCAAGGTGAGTGCACTTTGTGACTCGGAGCATGCCTGAATTTTCATTAATTGCTGTGCTCACCCCTCTGTTTCACTCGCTTGTCTCATTTTTCCTGCAGCTCAAAATTGTACGAAACCTCAGGGAGGACCCGACATGAGTTTGACTGACGACCACATTCTTCAAGATACTTTTCCTGACGGGGCAAGGGTTAAATTTGCCTGTAATGTTGGCTTCACATCTGTAGGAGGGTCTGCATACGTCACTTGTACTGGGGGCACTTGGACTGCGGTGACGCTGAAATGCGAAAGTGAATATGATCACTTAACTATACGTTGATATTCTTCATACTGCAGCAGCAAAATATAACTACCTAGTTAAACTTAATGGTTAATTATATCTTACCACTATGAAAACGCTGTTTTATGTAACTATCTGATGGCTACTCCTAAGTTACATTGTTCAGAATTTTTTAGGGAATGGTCTTAATCCTCTGAGATTTCTTGTTTCAGAGAAGAACTGTGGCTCTGCTGGTGAAGTGGAAAATGGAGATATTGACTACCATGAGGGGACTGAATTTGGTGCGAAAGCTTATATCACTTGTCGCCGTGGGTGAGTGATAATTCAGATGATTCATGTTTGTAAAATGAACAATGATGTTTCTTAAACAAAAATTGCCACCTAGAATTAAACTGCAGGAAGATCCACTGTTCAAATAAACAAAATCAGGATCGTATTATCAATGGCTCTGTGTTAAGATTGATAAGTTCAACTTTTTACTTTTCTTACCACTTTCATCAGTTATATTTTAGTTGGAAATTCAGAAATCAGTTGTGGTGCCAGTGGATGGATTGGCAGGCTGCCTGTATGTGAAGGTCGGTTCTCAGTTTGTTACACATTACAAACCTCATTAAACAATGAATCTCTGTTTCAAGTCTAATAGATGTCACTTTATTTTACAGTGGTGACATGTCAGCCTCCACCACTGACTGACAATCCCACTTATTCGCCTGTGGAAGAAGTCTACAACTATGGAGGAGTTGTGGTGTACTCCTGTAGAAGTGGAGACACACTTAATGGATCAAGAGAATTAACATGTTCTGACAGCGGAAGTTTCAGTCCTGCTCCTCCGACATGTATACGTAAGTGTTTTGGATATTATCCTAATCCCACCTTTCTCAATATGTGTCAGCGTAGTCTCAGCACTTTGCAATCTGCTTCCTCGAAGGGGTTGAATGTGATGATGTCCAGATTGCGAATGGTGAAATACAGCTGGGAAGTTCTCGACCTCCACATGGATATAAGTCTTCATTGACGTTTAAATGTTCTAACGGATACGAATTGATTGGATCACGTACCGTGATATGTGACATAAATAGTCAGTGGTTGCCTGGAATTCCAGAATGCAAGTGTAAGTGATTTTTAAATTAAAAAAAAATACTTACACATGATCAGATTAATTAGGTCATGCTTTGTTAATTTACATTTACAGGAACCATGGAGGGTTATGGCTTTTCATTGTCCTTTTTATGTTTTTTTGCAGTGATCAAAATTACTTCCACTACCACCACCACCACCACCACCACCACCACCACCACCACCTCTTCTGGCGGAAAGGATACAACAGGTACATGTAGTCCATGTTTGGGCTCTTATACATCAAATTGAAGTGAAGAACCAGCGGTGACCAGAGGACCCCCACTGGGTCTCCTCATGTCGCCAGTGTCTGAGCAAAACAAAAAGCACATTAACACAGCACAGAGATGACTTCCAACTGCAGGCCAGGACGTACAGTCTGCACCTCTGCAATAGGATGTACAATGTGTTGCCAAATTGATGATATCCCATAAAGTGTATGGTTTGATATGGAGTTGGCCCACCCCCTTTGAAGCTATGATGGCCTCACCTCTTCTGTGAAGGCTTTCCACAAAGTTTAAGAGAGTGTTTCTGGAAATTTTTCTCCATTCTTCCAGAGGCGCAGTTGTGAGGTCAGGCACCGATATTGGACGAGGCCTGGCGCTCTCAGTGCAAGGCAGTGCACTTATTGCACAGGGGGGAAACCTATCACGGTACCACGCCTGAATTCACAGAGATCCTGAGAGCGAGCCTCTCTTTAAAAAAAAAAAAAAAAAAAATGTAGAAGCACTCTGCGTGCCTAGGTGCTAGATTTTATACACCTGTGCCCGTGGAAGTGATCGGAACACCTGGATTCGACTCTCCTTTTTGTTCAAAGTTTGAAAGCTAAAATGTCGGGAAATTTCAAACAACAGTAACCCATTCAAATTTTTCCAAAGAAATGTCGTAAGTGATTCAGATCATGGGCTGCACAGATGAATGTATCAGACTGGTTAAAGTGGTTTGCCTTGTGATGGAGTCGAGGTCATTTTAGCATCAGTGTGTCCTAACAGACGGTAACCGATCGTAATAGATGGTAACCTCTCGGTCAGATAAGCGAAGATTGTGTTTTCTACACAAATGGAGAAAACTAGCAAGCAATTGGGACACCATAGAATCTGACAAGCAGTGTTTGGAAGGATTTGGTATTTTATAGCTGATACGGTAAAGCAACGATCCCAGACGAGGCCGTTTGGAGACGAGGAGGGCGTCAGGAACTTGTAATGGAAGTGGAGCCCCGATGACATTTTTTTTCCAAATTACGATACAGTCTCATCACACATTGTAAAGCTGTACAACACCACATGAGAAAACGCTTAAGATGAGACACTTGACCCTGATGGATGATCATTGTTTATGGTACATTCACAATTCCCAGCATTTCAGGTTCATGGGACCTTGGCAGTTACGTCCTATCTATTGAGAGCTAAGAGGAGGCCGTGCCGCTGCCTTTGTTGTGCAAACAGCACTCTTGTCACTTAGCTAAATCAGCTCAAGGTAACCGTGTGTCTCACCAAACACCGAGTTGGGCCACCTCAGATTGGTGCATGTCAGTGATCAGCAATGGTTGTTGCAGAAGGCATCAACAGCACTCGGGATTAATGGGATATCTTCTGTGGAGTGCTTGTAGCTTTCACCAAATACCATATCCTAGCAGAGTTGAGATTTGAACTGATTTGAAAACATTTAGATCATCATTACGGATAAATAATGAACTGGTTCAAATCATTAAGTGTTTGTTTTATGTTTCTCTCTGGCGTGCATCTGAAGTCCTGTGTTGTACCTTGACCTATCTAATATTTTTTTCCCTGGATTGGCCAATCACGGGCACACCCATATGGTTGTTTCCTCTGTAAACAAGTTTATCATGATTTTCCTGAAAGTGACAATATACTGCAGTGGCATTGGGTGGATTGCTCCATATGACCTCTTCTTCCATCAGCCATAGGGTTTAAGTTTGGTTTATAGTTTGGTAAGAGCAAGTTTGTTATTTTCTAACTTCAGAATACAATTTTCAGGATTAAATACTGTTGTAGCTCCTTCCCAGTGTTTGTGAATCTCATTAGTTACAACACACTAGCCATGGCTTGTCGTCGTCTTATTATAATGGGACAAATAATAATGTGCTACAATGACATGTTTCCTTTCATCATGGCTAACGCTTCATTGTTGTAGATATGTTCTCAGATGCGGTATAGATGAGCTTGTTTTTTTTTAATCTTCTAATTCTACGTCTCTGTTCCAGTTGCTCCCAGCCCCAAGGATCCAAACAGTAAGCTGTGAAAACAATCTTTAATGTTAAGTCATTTTTTTTTTTGGACCCGTTCTATTCCCAGCTCTTATTTCTTGCTTTTCTACAGATAATGGGAACAGCCTTGCGGTTGGGTTAGGCGTTGGAGCTGTTGGTGAGTTTCATCTTGTGGTACAAACACAAACAGTATGTTTACAATGTGCAGAGATCATGTTGATTCAGATAAGGTCATTATGGCATCAGAAGAGTAATTTGGACATAACACTCTAAACTATGGAAATCCCGAGAAGCCATAATGTTCTTATTTCGATCATCTGACTCATTTGGTTCTACCATTTTAACCCCCTAACACTCCGGTGGCTTGTGGGTAGGCAGTGGGCTGTTTTTTTTTTTCCATTTCTATCAATCAATCAATCAATCTTTATTTATATAGCGCATTTCATACCACAGGCAACTCAATGTGCTTTACATAAAGATTTCTACAACTTTTATGCGCTCTACATTGCTGTTGAAAGTAACCAGAGTTACTGCTGCCAGTTAGGTTTCTTTAGAGTAAAATATGAACTATGGCCATAGGGTTAGTGAAAGCAAAATTGTTCAACTTAATTACTTGATAATTTGACAAGCTTTCATCCAAGGAGTAAGTGTTGTTTTGACGCACTTTTTTTTGACCTTACCTTTTTTTCTTTTTTATTATTTCTTTTTTTTTTTTATTTTTATGAAAACATTTCCTCTGACCTGAATATGTTCTCAAAGGGTCCCAACAAAGTTTGTCTGCAAGTTTACTTGTTAATAGAAATTAGGTCTTTTTTAAAATTTATTTATTGTTTTTTAATGAAAACATTTCCTCGTTAATTACAATCAAAAGGAGTTTTGTTTGGGAGAAAAGGTTAAGATCAAACTTAAATTTGGATATGCAGTTGAATTTTTTTTTTGTAACTGGAGTGACAGGGGGTTAAATGCCACCATTGTATTATTACAGATGTTTGCCTTTCAGGAAATCATCTTCCAACATCTCAAAATTTTTTTTTCTCATCAAAATAGTTTTAGTTTGCATCGCTATATGCATTGGAGTCCGACTCAGCCGAAAAAAAGGGTAAATTTTTGTTTTCTTTTCTCAGCTATGCAGACTAACCCTTGAAAAAGCTTCCTTTCTTTTATAGCTTCTCCACCTCTCCTTTCTCAGCCCATGTGGTAACAGTTTGGATTAGCTGTGCATTTTCTCTCTGTCTTAGCTTTCTGTCCGTCTGTTGCATGTTGAAATTTCATACATTTGTAGGGATTTCTGGCAAATGCCTTTCTCTGTGTCGATGTTGTCATATGCACTGAAGCAAGCACTCTCCTATACAGAGCTGTGGGTCACGCCAGAGTTCTGCCTCAAATATCGTACCAGGGTTTTTGATCACGTCTAAACCAATTTGAACGGATGAAATCCGTGTGAGCTACAAGTGAAATATTGAAAATGTTTTTCAGGACAGGCTTCTTTAGATCTAGAATTTCAAACATGAGATTGATGGTACTGGTTACTGTAGGGTAGGCTAACTTTTTATTCCACATGGTTCGGTAGGCGTTTCTTTTGACAACTAATAACTTTGGATACTATGCATCAAATAATTACTTTTTTATTCAGTCTTCCTCCCACCTTGTAGACCTATTGGACATTCCTTAAAGGGATAATCCGGAGTAAAATGCACTTTAGATCAATTTACGGGATGTTGGGAGTACATACGTTGAGTTGACATCAAAATCATGTCATTCGGATGTGTTTTGAGAATTTCGATTTGACCGTTTTTAGCCAAAAGTGGTTAGCCTGGAGGTGAGAGGGGCATATCATGTCACCGCTACAAAACGCTATTTTTATACCTCTTCTACAGCTCCAAACAACATAACACTTACGTGGTAGTGAGTAGAGGGTCCCTAAAGCCAAACCGAAGTGTCCCGAGGTCTTCATGTGGTCGGATATAGAGTCCAGAATGAATTTAATCAAGCCAGTACCTTTCTGGAAATGTTGCTGCTGCAGCTGCCGCTTAAGACTGTGGTGAAGTTGGTTTGATATTGGTTTGAAAAAAAAAGACACCTTATTTCCTTATTGTGAATATCTGTCGAATATCCAATATCAAACCAACTTCACCACGGTCTTAAGCGGCAGCTGCAGCAGCAACATTTCCGGTGGTGTGGTGGTAAGAAACTGTCGCTTCACAGCGAGAGGGTTTGAATCCCAGCTGGGGCCTTTCTGTGTGGAGTTTGTGCTTCGCCCCACTGTTCAAAAACACGCACGCTAGTTTCATTGGCGATTCTAAATCGAGTGTGAGTGTGCTTTGTTGTTTGTCTCGGTGTGGCCCTGTGATGCACTGGTGATTGTCCAGCCACGATCACCATTACATGGAACAATCGCAATTACAGTGTTTAACTGTGACGAGCCTTCTCGGATAAATAACACCATGACATTATTTAACATTAACTAAGCCAACATTTAGAGGCAGTGTGTAAAAAAAAAAAACCAACCAAAACAAAAACTTAAGTGCACCCCCGTGATTCAGTAGCTTGTACAATCACTTTCTGTTTGTCATTATCAGTCCCTCACCTCCCTGTCCCTTTGGTGTTTTTTTTTTTAATGAGTCGCTGAGGTGACCAGTTGCTGAACCTGTGGGTTACCAACCTTTTTAGAATTGGGGGCTGTTTTTTGCTTTTTCTCCCAGGGTTGTGCAGTCTGACCTGGGGGTTTGCAGTGCCGCATTGCACGAGCATTCTGTGAGGAAGAGTATTCACAAGTGAAGAAGTTTTTCAATCGCTGCCGTTGCGTTTTTCTACTTGGGTTTTGTTGAATAGATAATGACACGGTGTGATGTACCATGTGTTGTTGTTGTTGTTCCCCAAAGGTTGTATTTGCACCGCAGCAAAGAGCTGTCAAGAACTAGATGATTTTCATCTCAGCAATGCACAGAGGGAGGGTTTACTTTGGTTTCTGTGTATTCGTAGATCCATTTAGGCAAACGACAACAGTGCAAAGCAGGATTATTTCCTTTTTCTTGTCTTTGAAACACTGACTGTGGGGGACAGAACTGAAAGCTGTCCACCGTTTTGACAGATCGTAACACGGTGGTGCATTCAGCATGGTGCTGTTTGGCAGGCTTTAGCCAATTCATTATTCCACTGTAGCTTATTAAAACCTTGCCAATTGTCAAGCAGCTTAGTATACAGTTTTTTCTCAATAAGCACTGTAATTTGGCCAGTGTGGATAAGAGTTGAACAAAGGAGGACTGATGCAGCGGAGGATGAAGGACAAGCGGGTATTATTAATGTTTAACGGCTAGCACCGACACATATTGCAAGGTAAGCAAGCGGCAGCCGAGGCTCAGGACGGGTTATTAGGCCTGGTTAGCAGGAGGTTCTGGGCTGAGGGCAAAGCCATATAGATACTTCAAGGGTGGTCGACTAGAGGGGAACAATAAAACAATAAGTAAATTAGAATTATGGACACTGTCCATCCTTTTTGGCAAACAGTGAGAAGGTCTAGTGTTGCCTCTGATGCAGACATGTTGGGGTGAAAAAATGTGTTTTTTTTTTTTTTACTTACGTAGCAGCTTCGGATTCATTTGCTGGCCCATTTTGGGTTTTCACAACTGCTGATTTCATATTTGTAAAGAGGAAATGGGACCTCGAGTCATGTAAATTCTTTTGTGTGCACATTAGTATAGTGAGGAAAAGCATTTGGTTTCCTGTTTGGTCAGAGTTGTTTCTGTGTAATGGCTTAACTGGCTGTATAGGAGAGTTGCTTCAGAACACTGCACTCAATACCAGAGGTCTGTTTCACGAAGCAGGTTTAGTGAAAACTCGGAGTTTTCTGTTTCACAAAGAGAGGTAACTTAACCTCTCGGTCAGTTACCGTAGTAACAGACTCTCTGAACCTAACCTGGTCGGGCCCAGGTTTTATTCAAGAAACCTTGAGTTTCTTTCTGTCTCCGCCCTCTTTCAGCCACACACGCCATTTGATTTCCTCATTCATTCAGTCAGCAGAGCGAGTTCTTCTACTTCTAGAAGTCCTTTAGGCACAGTAAGAGACGACTTTTGTCACGAACATGGCATGTCCTTTTGACAACGATCCCGTGGATGAAGGCGCAGCATTATTGCGCAGAGAAATAAATATTCGTCAGGAGATGGTTATCAGACGTTTAGATGTTTTAGCATTTACAGACAATTATCTTTTTGAGCGGCACCATCAGAACTTTGTTGGGACAAAAGACATAAAAGACATATAAATATTTGTATGAATAGGCTTAAAAAAGATATATATAGGCCTATTATATTTTATAAAGACACTTGTGTATTGGGGTGGACTCCTCAGCCACTGGCCTTCCGTTAGAGGTGGAGGTGCTGGGCAGCACCGGTTTTACGGGCATCTGCCTTCTTTCTGTTGGCTCAGTAGAAGTCTGTGTTAGTTTAAATAGGATTAATTATTTAACAGAACATGATATACATGAGAAGACATTTATGTGTGTGAAAACAGCATTATGTTGGGGATAAAATAACTGCACAGGGAAATAGCCACTTAATATTTACTTTAGAGTGTAAAACATGATCAAAATGAGGAACCTCCATGCTGAGGTCTCACCTGTTTGAACAATGTTTTTATATTTCATCTTAAGCTGCTGCCAAGAGCGCTTCTCCCCCGCGAGATTGCACCTACATGAAATAAATGAATGGGCTACCATTCAAGCAGTTTCCCTGTAATATTATTGTGATTGCAAAGGACTACATTTAAACTTACGCTTTGCTGCTGCAGAGGTGTTGCTCTTCTTTCTAAAAACGTGTTGAAACTCACCGTATGAGCGCATTAAGATTTCCAATTCGAGGTTGGTGAAAAACGTAGCCCCTCCTCTTCCCCGTTGCCATGGTGACTCGTTGAATCAGGGCTCCATTGATGCTGGCTTTTTAATGTTGTGGCGCACACGCAAAACTCAAGGTGAACCTACTCACAGTTGATTAACCTCACTCAAATCAGCGTTTCTGGAACCGAAAACTCAGTTTTCTATCTCAGAGTAGATCAACTCACAGTTCAGGAATAGACTCAGAGTTTGTTGAACCTGCTTTGTGAAACGGACCCCAGGTGTGACACAACTTCTTTTGAATATGTGAAATTGAAATTTGCATCACAACTTTTAGCCCTTTTAGGGTTGACTTTGCCTGTTGAAACTGAAATTTCTACCTTCCTGCTAAAAGATTCAGGTCAGCGTCTGAATATGAATGATTTATGTGACAACAGAACAGTTGGTCACATGTTTCTCCCTGCAGAGTCTTCACATTTCTTTTTTTAATTCTAACAAATAAATCATGTTGTTCAAATCGCATGTGTTAATCTGAATTTAAATAGAATGAAAAAGTAAAATCTGAACTTTGGCACTCAAGGCCAATTGATTTTAAAAGATGTATTTGGACTTTAGTTGGAGTGTACTGCACTCAATGTGTTAAAGCCCATCTTTGTCTCTGGTGCCTTGTTTCTGCTGTTGAAAATAAACTGGTGGTATTTTGCATCTTATTGCAACAGCCACACAGTTGTAGATGTTTTGGATCAAAGAAATGGACTTATAGCTGGAGGCTGCTGTGTGTGTCTGTGGGCTCTTTATAGATAAGTGGTATGTAGTCTTGTGGGTGTTGAACTTTATTTAAACTGCTTAAGGCCCTGTCACACTGTTGCGTATGAGAGAAGCGTATGAGTTGCGTATGAAAATTAATAATATAATTTTCATACGCACGAAAAGTCCTTGAAAATAAAGAATGACTGGCGTATGAGTAGCATATGAACTGCACATGCCCAGCGTACGTTTCAACGCGCCTATATCAGCAGCCTTTCCACATTGCTCCATTATTGCAGTACACGACGCGCTATCAACATCTCTCGAGACATTCATCTCGATCATGCCTCCCAAGAAGCAATCGTCGTTTGCCCGGGCCCTGGGCCGAGGAAAAGGCAAAAAAACACAAGAATCATTCTCACCCAAACCTGCTGAAATGCCTGATGCACCTGCGGCTGATGAGTTACATGCTTCTGAGCGATCAAGATCCCCAACTCCTCCTCCTGACCGCTCCCGTGAATCGTCGGTTGCCTGCCGCCTCCATCTCCGCCCGTCTGGCGGAGATGGAGGCGGCAGACGGGCGGAGGCTATAAATACGCTAGCTGTACGGTACACCTTCATGCCAACATATGGCAATTTATGTCCAGCGTTCTCGACCTATCAGTAACGTACCTATATCGTACCTCTAGCGTATTCAGCGTATGCCTAGCGTATGCTTAGCGTATTAACCATACGCACAAAAGTTTTGAGCATGTTCAAAAATTTATTTCTGCCTCAGGTATGCCAACGTATGCCAGCGTGCTTGAAACGTATACAACCTATGCCTAACGTTCCCCTGGCTTATGTCAGCGTATACCAGCGTATGAGTGATCATTTTCATACGCAACTCATATGCTTCTCTCATACGCAACAGTGTGACAGGGCCTTTAGACACGAGGTGCCCACTTGACATGCGTGGAGGTGCATGTTGCAAGTGTCTGTGGGTTGAATATTGTTACTTTGTCTGCCTTGTTATACATGAGCAGTAATGTTGACCAGTCACTACTTGGTTACAGCCCTCATGGAGGCAATACTGACAAAGCGGCTGCAAAACATGGAGAGGATTTAGCACTTGCGGTAAGAAGATGGATCTCCAAGCACAATTCTGTCAAATTAAAATATAATGGCGTGTTGGTGCAGGTACAGGGTTTTTCATTTTTCAGAATGTTTGTCCTTGATATACCCGGACCTGTCACAATGTTAAAACCACTTGCCTTACATGGTGTAGGCCCAAAGCTGCTCTTTCTCCTCAGGGCATTCGGATGCGAAACCCACTTGGTGTGTCTAGTAGTGTCTGACAATTGGATTTTGCCAGGGGATGCTTTGTCCTGCGGGTTATTAGGTGGAGTCCCTCATGGATACTCAATCTGATTGGGATCTGAAGAGTTTGGAGGCTGATTTGGCCCTCCTTTGGCCCTTTGTCGTGTTCCACGATCCTAAGACCCACAATCTACAGCAGAGCACTGCCTTAAAGCAAAATATTGAATATTGACATCACTCATCAGTGGTTTTAATGTTGTGACTGGTCTTTTACTTTCTTCAGACCTTGTACTTTTTCATTTTCTTGCAGATTTATTGTGCTCCCATTTTCCACATTACCCTGGCTGCTATCTCATCATTTGGACAACTGCCGTTTTATTTATTTATTTATTTTGTTTGTTTAGGTGTGTAAGCTTCAACACATTTCATCTAAAAGTTTAATTAATCTTTTTTTTTTTATTACTTTGGTTCACAGTAAGCATCGCAGTCCTGTTGGTCCAACATTGCTGGATGTAAAAATTACTTCTTAAGAAGATGGATGTGCCCCGGACCAATCCTCCAATGTACAAGACCTCCATGTGCAACGTGGAATATTTGAAATCCTTTGGAAATTTGCGCCCGAATGAGATTCAAACAGCCACCAAGTTGAACGCAATCCTAGTTAATGCTTTAAGCGACCCATCTGCATACCTGATAATAAGTTAGAGCTTTAATAAGCCAATAATAACCCCTTCTGGTCTCATAACCACTTCCTGTTTGAATTTCCTATTCTGGTCACTAATGAACTCCTCTTGATTTTAAACATGTTTGCACTAGATTACAAAACACAGCTGAGCATGAGCTTGATGGCCCAATTACACCAGACTGTGTAGAGGATGACTTCAATGAAGTCATTAGGAAAAAATTCATTTAAAACTAACAAGAACTTTGGCTGCTGTTAGTTTGATGCTTAATGAAATGTTGCTGTGGCTACCCAGTAATGCCCCGTTTGTACACTTTAACTGGAAAGGAAATGGGGGATACCACTGATGGTTTTCGTCTGTGTTGAGCAGACCTTCTGAGCAGATGAATCGGACTTTCTTTTTATACAAGATTGGGATGTGTAAAACAGTCCCTCGTATAGTGCCTGAATAAAAGGACAGAACCTTTTTTTTAGTGTGTCAGTTGTATGATTGTAAATCGCCTTCATGTTGCAGGGATTGGGTTAAGGTGAATGATCACCCACGAATTCAGTGTGTTGCACTGCGTAGCTTCAACAAAGTAAGTCACAGATATCATATTAAGGATGTTAATCTTTTTGATGAGACAAATTCAGGTTTGATTATTGCTCAAATGGATATTCAATTTGTGGCCAATTTTCTCCTGAAAAGAAAGATTCATAATTGTATCGTAATGACTGTCTCACATAAAGATCTTTTGAAGATTATCTTTGAAAAGTTTTGCACTTGCTTAGGATTTTATTTATTAAAATAACATCTGTCAAAGGGTATTGTATGGAGGTATTCGTAGACTGTATGTTTTCTCTTTGGAATCAGCTTACAAAATAAAAGAGTGAAGAAAAGAAACTCCTGTTGTGTTTGCAATGTCCTGCTCATAAATACATTGGTAGTGCTTGGCAATGGGTGATCATGGAATTTTCTCTTCCTACATTTAAATGCAAACTTTCTGTATATGCAGTGTTTACTGTATGTTGTTCTTGCATCCAGTGCAGTGAGATGAGACCTTTCAAAGGGATGATTTAAAGTTGATGTCTAAAGCAACATGCCTAAGATGGCTTGTGTCTAGAATAAAAAGAATTGAATAGATGATTTAATATTGCAGTGCCACCTTGTGGCTGAAAGACGAACATAAATATTCTCAAAGAGGAAAAGGATTTTGAAAATGATGCAGCTTTCATAAATTGTCCACTTTGGTGAAATAAGATATATATATTTTAATACAAAATTGCTTTCTTTGGTAATTTTTCCAAACTTCAATTGGAGTGAGCAGATCGTAGCTGTAAAATCCTCAAGGTAAGACGAGATGTGTCCTTCACTGTAACCGATTTCAAATGGTGCTAGAAATATGAAGCAGACTCTGAACACCAAAAGAAATCAGTCAACCTTGGAGAGAGGACAAGGAGCTTGAAATGTCAAAACATCACTGTAGATGTTGGGGTTTGGAGCTCAGTGACGTCTCTGTCTTCATTGGACACACGCCACATGTCCGGTGCTGGAGCAGTGGAACACACTTCCCACCCCAAGAACACTGATTTCAAATGGTGCTAGATTGATGACAATACTCTAAGCCACCACCTGAAACCAGCTTCTAGGAGGGGCATCTGATGGATGGCATCATCAATGTGTAAGACTTGGTGGGATCTAGAAAAGGATGGAAAATGAATAATAATTACAATTATTATTAAATATGTGCGGAAAATAGCTTACAACAGTGTTTTCCATTAGAATGAATGTGATTAGGGGAGGGCTTCCAATGGACTTCCTTGGGGGTAAATTCAAGAAACACGTAGGTTAGGCTCATTAAAATGATAAATGGAAGCAGACACATTCAGTTAAGCAGATAGACTACTGATTTGACATCAACATGTACTGTAATCAGAAAGACATTAGATATGCAGCTGATGAGAATCAGTAACTGATGGCTGAAGCCTGGGACATGGCTCAGTTTTAAGGGCCACATGGAATTAAAATATTTAAGACGGTCTCAAAGAAACAGGGTTGAATCTGGGGCAGACTAGGGTGCATGTGGCTAGTACATCCTCTGAAGTCAGTTCCACATTTAGAGATGACTTTTTTTTTCAGTGACCTGTTCTGTTGTTTAGTGGAGCACATTATGAGCCACCATTCTGTATGAAAATCTGGGAAAGCAAACCTGCCTGAATCAGGCTGTAATCCCTACAAGTGAGTAGGTTAAGCAATCGCTTTTTAAAATTCTGATACTTTTACCATCAAGTGTGCCCCTTAACCGTTTGTGCAAAGATTATTATGATTGTTGCCCAAAAGGAAATTAAAGAACGCAAAGAAGTATTTTTTTGTTGCTTTTTTTTTCCTCAGGGAGGACAGTAAAGGGTTCAACTAAATGTCGGACGTAAGATACATTTCTAAGGTACCGGTACTTCTGTTTTGACGCTGCTGACATAAAATTGTAAGAAATTCTTAAAAGGTTCTGTAGATGAGGAAGTAATAGATTCCACTGAATCTTCTGTGAGTCACTGAGAAACTGGAAGAATGTGAATTTTTGCATTAACTAAACACCCACGATATATGACTCAAACATGCATGACATTTATAGTGGTTCCCTGTTTCAGTAGGGGAATTTGACCTCGGTAATATAAGCTGTGTTAAGTCCTGGTTCATTTGGAAGCTTTGACAAAAACGGGTGTGTTAAATATTTGTACCAATGCGTAACAACGTGAGGCGCTGAATTGATAAAAGCTTTGAACTGCTTTGTCTCTTATCTTGTTTTTGATTGGACCATGATTAGGGTCCAAGGCAGCCTGCCGGCATCACAGAGACAGTAAGAGCGCTTCAATGTAACACACTTTGGGATGGCTCACAGTCAGGTTTGTGCCTGAAAGGATCGTATATATAACTCACAGGCCTGGTGCAGAAAGCACAAGGAAGGGAAGCAGATGAAGGGAGAAAAACGAGCGAGAGAGAAAGATGAAATGGAAAAACACTGAAGAGCACCTCCCAGTCTCAGTCTTTTTTGTCTGAGACACCCACACAACCGATCTGATATTTGATCCAAGCTTTGTGGATGTGTGAAGGGCCAAACAAGAACAGCACACAAAAAAATGCTGCCTCTGCAGTCTTTGACATACAGACTCACTTGCTGACATACACAGACATACCTAAATGAGTCCTCTTCTGTCTCATTGGGTAGAGGATGATAGTACGTTGTTCTCCAGCCGCTACAAGGAAAAAGAAGGGAAGTGGCAGTCAATCGCTGGCAGTGAGAGCCATGACGCAGAAACACAGCTACAATGCACCCGAGGGTGGGGCAGGGACAGGTAGCGGCCAGTTCGCTGACTTGTTGCCAAGAGCTTCAACAAAGTACAAACTAACCAACCATTTCAAATTTCCTTTTTTTTTTTTTTTTTTTTTTTTTTACCCCTGCTGTTTTTACAGCCAACATACAGGTGAACAAACACCTAAAAATAAATTGTCTTATTTCAAACACTCCAGAACCCACGCTCAGTCTGCCATAAGGCCTTCATGTTTTCAACGACAACTCCCATAAATACTCGAAACGGATTAAAGCCAAATCAAGCAAGCCTCGTTCCGTCTTCAAAGCATCGGATGCAATTTTACTTTGAATTTCACAATAAGAGGAAGGACAAAATCCCCACGGCATTTATAAGGCTTTATCGGGCCTCAGATGGGCCAAGCCGAGCCATTTTTGTGTGACGGAGTTGAATTCTATGCATTTGAGTCTGTTTGCGTGGTCGCCACAGTGACGGCTCTGATCGGAGGGCCTCTCTATCCGTAGGTGTCTGGTTCCTTTGCTTGGCCGGCTCAACCCAACCCTGTCAGTTTTCTTTTTCGGGTTGTTTGTTGCTTGTGTGCCACTGAACCTGTTGTGTAATGCTTATAAAAGATTTAAAGGGACAGGGCCTTGACAGAGTAATCAGCGACAGACTCTTAATGGAACAGTGGAAACTCATATGAATATATATGAGTATATATTTACGGAGAAATTGAAATATAGTCAGCAGGAAATTGCTAAGCGCAAATAGAGAAATGTACAGGAGAAGCAGTTTGGTAGCTTACAGATATACTTTTATACGTTTAGTTTGCTGCAGAAACATTAATGTTCAGTGGAGCTTGAATGTTTTTGGAGCCCTTCAGAAATCTCTACATTTCTGCATATATAAACATCATGGCACAAATAAGATTGCTGAGAACCTCAGAACCACACTCAAGACCGACTTGGAACAAACTCAGGACCAGCGTCAGCCTGCCTGGGAGTGGTCGACACTCCGCTCCAAGAAAAAGTCGTGTGATACTCAGCGAGGTAACAAGGGAACCCAGGACAACTTCTAAGTAAAATACCGCTCTTATGCTGGCTAATTTTGATATGCATCACTCCATCATTTGCACAGCATGTTTGGAAGAAGAAAAGGACTTTTTTTTTTTCTTCAAAAAAGAACACTACTGCTCAGCAGCAGTTAACTCTTTTGGTGCCATTGACGTCTATAGACGTCAATTTAAAAAAAAACGTTCACTGCCAAAGACGTCTATAGACGTCAATTGCGTTTTTTACGCAGCGGGCTGGGGGACAATCTAGCGGAGTTCGTCACTAAATCTTAGGCTTGTAAACACTAAACAGAGAATATACTGGCAAAATTACCCGCTAGGTGGCAGCAGGGCCACTATGCACAAAAAAAAAGAGCTCGTTTTCTCCATTTTTTGGGTCAAACAGCTGTTTTTGGTGAAACCAACCTATGTTCTACTGTCTATTACTAAAAGACTGAAAATGGTAGAAACTTTTTTTTCCTGATCAAAGAAGAGAGTCTACTCTTTCTTTTGGTAATTTTGGTGTGTACATAGTCATAAGACACACTTTTCTGTGGGTCTTGGAAAATCAGTCAAAATACTGAAAAACACTTGGCAGTATGGGTGTCTCTGCACTGAAAATGGCTGGCAGCCAATGAGTTAACTATATTTTATGGAAAACATGTCAAAAGGCTGGTAGGAAAACACAAAATTCCATAAGAAGAACCCTACTCTGTCTGTGGTAGTGTCACGATTTGGGCCTCTTCAGCTGGATCTTGGACAAGACGCCTTGCCTTTATTAACAGAACAATTATCTGGAAAACCGTGCGGGACATCTATCTGTGAACTGAATCTCAACAGAAATAGGACCATGCACCAAAGGCGACACCGCAAATTCATCGTTCTATGAAAGATCTTCAGCAAAAAGAACAAAAACAAATTGACCTGAAAGTGAGCATTTCATGTGAGAAAACATTCCAGAGAGTAAATCATTCTGTAGTGACGAACAGGCTAAAATTCCTCCAAGCTGAAGTTTTTTTTTCTCCATTTGTTTAATTAGCTTATCTTTTGGTAGTTGAGTAAAAAAAAAAGTAGTAAGATTTTACAGCATAATTATGCAGAAAGGGCTTCACAATCTTTTACGTCCCACTGTATAATGAATCTATTGTTTAATTAAAATAGATGATGTTGATGAGTGACCTACGCCCACATGGACTGGTAGACTGAATGCACTGTTTATCGAAAAGGACGATCCCCATGGTGATGAAATGAATTGGAGAGTACTGTCTTCAGCACTGAAGCTAAACAGTCATCTTCCTTACAATCTTTACTAAAGAAAAATCAAAGGGCACTGATGGTGTAAAGTATGCCACACCGTCAGCACATTTAGGAGAGAGACAGACAGAGACGCTGACTGTAGAAGCTGGAGCTGCAATGCAGATTACGGGTAGCAACACATGCCGTCTGAGAAATTTAGTATCTTCTGGAAACTGGACTTCAAGCCAGAGGAACTTGAAAACCTCTGTCTTCCAGGATCTTACACAGCAGTTCTGCTTTTACTGACGGGTTCTCACATTAAGTTACGTGCCTTGTATTCTATTCTATTCTATTAGTTCATTAGGTAATTAATTCTGTTGAAATGCTGCTACAGCACAGAGACTCTTATGGTCTGTGCAGAAATACGGAACTTTCGAAACATTGTGTTTGGACGGCAACGTTTTTGCCTGCAACTTAATCAGTTACCAGCTATCTAGAGCAAGAAAAAAGCAAAAAAAACCCAACTCATTACCATTTAGAAAAGAAAAATCCTCTGAACCTTTCAAGAATAAACAAGTCATTCCACAATAATATACACCACACTGAAGTGCTTTGTTTTGATACTGCAAAACCTTAGTGTCACAGAAAATTGCTTTCCAACCAATCAGAGATTGAACACCAGCTCCAAGCCAGCCTTAGCCAATAAAGTACTGCTACTGCAGCTCATGGAGGCAGGGAAGCTCATCTCGTCCAATGAGAATCCAGCTTTGGCATGAAGGCCGGTGATGCAGCAGCGTTAGGAAGTCCAGTCCAGTGCATGTGAACTGGAGAGAGGCCAAAGCAGAGTCACAAAGAGAAACAAGGTAAACAACTTCTCTCTTTTTCCTCTGTGGCAGTTTCTCTCTGCGCTTTCTCTCCACTTTCTATTTCTGATGCTGAGCCACGACATTTAGCCCCCTCTGTTTGTCCCTTTATCTTCAGAGATAGACAGACAGACAGAGGATGAAGGGGAGAGGTACAAGCTGTGTACTGCTGGAAGAGGAGTCCAGCCCAGAAACGACTGCGTCACTATCTGTGTCTCTCCTTACTACGCAGAAACAAATGCGTCTTGGGAGGGGTTTTTGCCAGATCCCAGTGGCTCTTTAGGGTGAAAACAAATCACATGACAAACACAACACGAGTCACAGACTGTTGTCTGATTGCAACGTACATCAGGATCACAAGCAGTCTCTATCTCGAAGTCTTCTTCTCCCTTTGAATGCTCATTCTCAGCTTGAACTTCAGCAAGAGTTAACCGAAAGAGTGGGTCAGCAGTCAACGCTTTGAACACAAACACAGATTTCCATATGTGGCGACAAAAACAGCTGAATCCAATAACAAACGTATGTAATCGCATTTAGTTTGCTGTGCGCTCCACCTGACTGTATCTGTGCACTTCCATAACGGTGTGTTACATGTGTAACAGTGTTTCATATTAGGGTCAGACGACACCGCGCTCGATTGTATGGACGATTTGCGTCTATATAATCATTCCGTTTTCCTTGAGGTGATGGTGGCAAAAAAATGAAAAACACAATGAAAAAACAAAAGCAACGTTCAAATACCTCGATAATTCTCGGCAAAAACATTCCTGACCGAGCTTCGCTGTGATATTAAGAGCCTTCCAGAATATTCTTTTGTTAACCCTTCGGTCGCACCTCTGCCCACCCGGCACCACCTTAACATGCTATCAAAACAAGAGCGAGTAAAACTGTGTCACATCCTCAGCATCCATGTTGAAACTCAAGTACCAGCTTACTGGAACAAACGCTGCACACACACACACACACACACATATAAGCAACGACAGGCAGAGCACATCAAAACTACCAAGGAGGAAGAGGAAGCGGAGGAGGAGAGAGCCGAGGCCGTCCGAAACCACCGCGTCCACTCCAGGTGGAAAACGACCGGCGATGACGATGGGCTTCTGTTATCTCAGCTTCTGTTTCTCCCGACATGAAAAAGTGACGTAGCAGCTGATCCAAAATCACTCTCACTCTCTGACTTGCTCTCTTTCTCTCTCTGTATCTCCCCTTTCTCTTCCTTTCTGCCGCCACTGGAGCACACGCACGCTTTATTTTCACCTTGTTCCAACAGCACAACTGCTATTAGATTGCTACTTCCAACTCGCACGCAGAAAAACAGAACAGACCCCACACAAGTGCGTATGTACGTGCGCGTTCACACCAGCACACACACACACAGCTGTGCACACGCGCTCATGATCACACTATTCCTCTTCCTGAGTGTGACGCAGCACTTAATTCTCTGTGCTTTTATACCACTGTTGTGGCTACACAACGCAGCTTCTTGATCAGAATGATCCAGAAACACACTTGCTAGCTGCCACAGAGGGCAAGTGAGCATGAGCAGACTGCAGTTAAAGGGACCCTACCACCACGGCTCCCAGTCCCCCACTCTGTGACGTGGCTGTGTCCCCAATTCCCCCCATGTCCCCTTATAATTGGGTCTCTCCCTCACCGCTGCACTCCTCTCTGGCGCTTTCCTCTCTGCTCTCGGCTAGAGACACACTCCGTTCCTCTGTCTGTGAGGCTGAGCTGACTGAGCCTCCTTGATCACCTGACAACCCATTGGTTTTAAAGGCACATCACCAGCGTGTGTATCGGTTGCATAAGCACTCAGATAGTCTTTTGCCATTTTTGATTATTGTTTTTTTTAATACTGTCTTATCTTTGAATCTGGATCACATGGAATATTAACACTCTGGTTACTGTTGCTGTGTGACTCCCCTGTAATACCCTCATGTTGTTACGCAGTGATTTGCGGCATTGAATGTGTGTTAGCCACGTTCGATGTCGTCGTGCTTTACCTGCAGTGTGAAGCAACGACAACTGTGTACACACTTCCACGAACAGCCCCTACCGCGTTTGCTTCCTCTTTAGTGCTGGTGACCACAGATCTGCCCGAAAGAAAACACAACACACTGATTCATCTGCTGTTTCTACCAAAACTAATATTGTTTTTGGTCAGGTTAATCCCACATATTGTAAGAAGCCAACCAAAAATGTGCTAAACTTCATCAAGGCTCGATATTCATGCAAGGGCTTTCTGTATCAGAAGTAGACCAAGAAGGCGCTGTGCCTTTAAAGGGATTGAGTTCCTGTCTTATAAATAGTCTGTTTTGGTTCAGTAAAACTTAAGCAGAGTTTATTTTAAGAATTTGGGTTACAGTTTATGTGATTGCTCGCATACCTTGATCGGACGATTCTTCATCTCTAAAGTAAATGGGGAAGTGGAACTGTAGGGAGAAGAAGAAAATCTGAATAGATTAAAACAAAAAAAGAAAAAGGAAACAATTATTTCAGAAACATTTAAAAAACGTCTGGGGGAACGGGTTACTGAATCAATGCAAACGCCACCAACTATGTCCAGCGCTGCAACAAGAGGAACAAGCTTGGTTCTGTCTCTTTTATGAGCTTGTCTGTTCTCAACAAGGCTGTGCCTATTAGGTCTGTCTGCATTTCAGAGGAATAAAGTTCTCTTTATGCGCTAACCTGAAACGAAAGCTTTGTTTCAGAAGACAAAAGGTAGATAAAGCTATTGTCTCTTTCAGTTCTCCACCACACCTGTTTATCATAGATATAGCACAATATGCAAATCCAACAAGAGCCTTCATAAATAATTCATCTTTGATTAAAAAAAAAAAATCAAATCTTCCACACTTTACAAGGTCTCAGCTTGCATCTTTTGACTGCAACAAGGTGTTGAACTGTAGTCAACTATATTTTCAGGGTGTTTTTTTCTCAGAAGCAGCACCCTTTCAGTGGTTGCCTGAACATTATAGGCTTTACGAATAGTTCAAAGACTTGGTTGAGATATTTAAGAATAAACTACTTCCCTTTTTTGGTATCTTAAACTTTCCATTTTACCCCAGTTACAAGTCTAGATTTTCATCTGGCATTTCAAGTAGCCATAAATTTTCTTCTCCAAAGCATTTGCTCCTCATGATGTCCCGATTCTCCACAGGAGACCGAGAACGTCGAGCCCACGGCTTAACCTTAACAGAGGATTAAAAGAGGATTGCTGAGAGAGTCAGCTTTCACCCTCCAGCTGTAGGGGAAATGTACAGGGATCTTAGGGATCAAAGCATGTTTTCTCTTTGCAGACTGATAGATGGTGGAGGGTATTGATCTGTGGATTGAGGTCTATCTGCTACCATGGAATACAAATGCAACTTGAATTCTTGGCTGCGTTTAGCGCTCGAGTAGGTTGGTTATTTTTCTGCTGCCTTCTTTAAGTTCTAGATATTAAGAACTTTAGATACTTGCAAACGATTAAAGCTTAACTTGATTCGATTAAAAAAGGGATACATTTTATTTTCTTCCTGTTAGAATAATAAATAACTATATAATTAAATATATTATATCAACAATTCTTTTACTCAACTGTCATCCACCATGCTCAGGAGGGGGAACTGAATCGATTTGATGTCCTCCATGGATTTTCCTTGGCTACCCAATGTTTATGAGATTTTATATTTTCATATTTTATATTGCATTTTATAAATGCGTATATGCTGAAATGAACTGTTTTGAATTGAACTAGAATGACTCTGACGGAACTGCATTATAATTGGGTTGAATTCCACAGCATTAAATGGGATTTTAACTTGAATAAATAGCTCGAATTGAATTACAGCTAGATTAAACTGGGCTGCATCTAATTTGATTTGAATTGGAATCTATTGAATTATGGTTGAATTAAATAGGATGGAATTCATTGGCCTGAATTTGACTGCAGTTAACTATATTTGATATAGAATGAAGTGGTACTGAACTGAATACGATTTAATCAATTTGACAATATTTGTACTGAGTTTAATTGTATTTCATTAGTGGAATAAATTGGGATATGATCCGATTGAATAGGATGATAAACAGATTGAACTGGACTTTATTTAACTGTACTTGAATTTCAACTTGTTTTCTTTTACTGTAAAAGTGGATCATTGCTCTGAATTGGTATAATATTAACTGAATTGAAATGAACTGAATTCCACTGCATTCAATGCGATTTCAATTTGAGTGAATGGATTGAACTAGATTAGAGCGGGATTAAATTGGTTTGCATTTAATTGGATTTGAACTGGAATTAATTGAACCTCATTCAACTAATTGAACTGAATATGATTACAACTGGAATTCATTGGGACTAAATTGGACTGCAATTAACTATCTGAAATGGAATTAGTTGGATTATGACTAGAATGAACTGGACTGGATTGAGTTTGATTTAATCTATTATCAGTTTGACAACATTCGTACTGAGTTGAACTGCATTTAACTTCATTTGAATTGGAACAAATTGGATGGTAAAATAGATCGAGCTGGACTTGAATTTGAACTTTATTATTTATTTTTTTTCCATAAAGTTCCTTTAAATGACCATTGATCTGAAATGTCCAATGAATTGAATGGAGTCCACTTGAATTCAGTTGAACTGTATATGTAATTTGGGCTATGGAGTTGATAAAGTCCTCTCCTACAACAACTATGGTGTTTCATAATGAATCCTGTCATATCCCAGTACTTTTTTCTATTGTATCCACCTACTATGATTTGAAGTATTCCAGCGCTATTGATAAATTGAGGAATTATTTGTCATTCCAACTAATTGCTGTCTATAGCTTCAGAAAAGAACACTAAGTTTTCCTGTGACAGTGTGTTCCTGCTTTACTGATGCATCCACATGTTGGTTCTTCCTGTCTGCTATTTATGTTCCTCATGCAGCAGGCAGTGTGTTAATTTTAGCCATGTCATCTATCAGCCATGCCTGTTCCACTTCCTAACCTTAATCCCTCTCTTGGAAATGTGCCCAGTCAGCTCCACAGACAATATATTTGGCTATGATAGGAACAATGGGCAAAGAGCCTAAATGCAATCACATGATCATATGGGGAAAAGAAAAGTCATGATGTACATTATTACCTGATGAGCAGGAACCCCTCACGAGCAGTTCTGAAGCATTATGCACGTTATGGTGAAAGAGGAGCTATATCCTCAGCAGTTCCTGAGTAAATTCCAGCCATTGTTTCAGAATAAAAATGACCTTCATACGGCCATAATGTGACACTTTGATACAGCGCAATTGTCAACTTTTAAAAGTATGTGTTTGTTTTCCGTTTATGGCTGCTGGCAACACCCTGCGTATGAAAACCTCAGCTGTTACTCGGCTATGGCTTTTTGACAATAGTTGATCAAAACAGTGAGCTGTTGTGACAGTTGTTCTTCGGGCAGATGTTACTGGCTGTGTTTGCTGTGAAAGGTGCTCTTACCTTTCCTGGAAATTTGAAAGCGGTGCTTTCATTTCCCTCTGCGGAAAGAGGGAATATTAATCCACACGGCAAACATTTTTATATTCTCACGTTACCTCTGTTGTTTCCACTTAAATCTCCTCTTCACTTTTCTACACCCCATTCTATCACAGAGCGGAATTCCGACTCATGCTGTTCCTCCGACTCAAACAGACTGCAGTCAAGACATGTCACAGCATTTTTTTTTTCCGAAAACACAACAGACTGATAACAAATTTTATTGTCGTGTACATATCTATATCTATATTGTATATATAAATGGAGGAAAACATACATTCACCTGCACTCCACCCTAATTAATCGTGCTGCATCAATTATGCCCCATCGAGACATCTGACTCATTCCAAGAAAACAGCTCTTGATACCTCTGTTGATCCAGTGAGATCTGTTTAAAGTTTACACAAACGCGCCACCCGGTGTCAAAGAAGAGTACTGCTTTCTGAGGGTTTGTTTACATCAGGAAAAAAAAAAAGTGCGTATGACATAGAAACCTCTGGATGGATGGAGCTGAGTCAAGGTGCTGGCACAACACACACACACACACACATTATAAATAAACAATAAAAACGAGCCTTTGTAAACAATCAGTGATCCTTTTTTTTTTTAAAGAAAACATTAACTAAATCAAGGATACATTTTTACAAACGAACAATGCTCAGAAAAAAAAATCTGTCTTACATAATTTTAACTTTAAGCATATGGACATCTTAAGGCGTCACAGTTTGAATGCAGTGGATTCAGCTGGATAAACAACATGACACACTTTTAGGCGCAATTTCACACAAAATTCCTGGCAATTAGTAACTACACAGCGTTCCATTTGTGAAGCAGATGTTTGGATGGAGTCAAGTGTCTCCTCTTCTTCTGTATATTCCATCTAAACTTACCGGTTCTGTCATTGACCCACTGCTCTGGAAGCTGAATGACGCTTAACAATGGGGATGTGCACAGAAATGAAAAGACTACGCAGAACCGCGTGGATACACGGAGCGCTCACTCTTGTGGTAAATCGAAGTGCGCAACATCCTCCTGCAGTAAGCATCCCGCGCGCCTCTCCATCCCACCCTCTGCCCCTCGCGCTGCCTCCTAGGAAAACGAAGCACACATGTCTTCACGAGGACGCGTCTGTGAGCAAATATCTCGGCTAGTTTCCGGATAACGTTGGAAAACAATGTTGGAAACGCACTACGCTGTAGTGGTCAAATCACGGCCGCGCGAGTTTTTTTTTTTTTTTAAAAACGACTTTTAATAAGAAAGAGGCTTTTTTTTTTTTTTTTTAACTGTTTGGAGAAAAATGACAGCAAAGTTTAACGACAATGTGTTACATAAACACCGTGCTGGAAAGAGCCCAGCAAATTGGAGCGCGTTACCAAACACCATTACAACAGCACCGCCCACCACGCACGCACTGTAACCTATATATTCATGCTGATACATGATGTCCAGAGTAGCTTGTGGATGTTTGGAAACAGTTTATCTTGGAGCAGATGAGAATACTTACTCGCTGCATGCGTCTCTTCGGTCCCGTCACTGTCACTGTCACTGCCATGACTTCCCATCAGCCACCCACCTCCCCCCCCGCCTGAGTTGTTATTGAATCCAGAGTGGTCCCCTGCCCTCCTGAAAACCCCTGTCCATCGACAATTTCACAGCAACACAAGCAGACCACGCCCACCCGCACACACCCCCGTTTCCTGATAGGACGTAACTCCGAAACGCGTCGACGGGATCACATGCTTCTGACGCATGTTTACAAACAGCAACAGAGCGGAAAGCGGGCGCGAGCGAAGCGAGAGGAGTCCCTGCGGAGAACTTCCGGTTTTGGTTGAAGCGCCATTCTGCGTCCCTTTTCGGCGGAGCGGCGTTGCTGGGGCTCGTTTACAGTGTTGCAGGCTTCAGGAAAACGCTCCGAGCTCACATCTGTGTGATGCAAATTAGACCATGAAGTGACGTCGCTGCCTGACTTCTTGAAAACAACAGACTCTGATATCTGATGTTTTTATCCAGCTGGATTCAGTCGATTGGATGATCAGTGGGCTGCCTGTTGCAACTGCTTTTGTGATGCTTTCGTTCCATGTGCCTGACCTGCCTTAATGCGGAAGTTCACTTCGATGTCACAGCTTACACCCCCCCTATTGTTTTATACTTTTAACTGTCCCCTTCCTCACCATAATATTATTGTAAAAGTCAGTGGAAATGTTTGCATCACAAAAGCATATTGAGAATAAAGTACACATATTCTGATTAAGTACAACAGTAGCCCTATGTTTATTTGCATGATAGAAAGCTTGATTTAAAAGAGATATGTTCTGCTGTTTTTCATTCAAGTTGACATCGCAACACAAGGTCCCGAAATGCCTGCAAGATTCTTTGGTCAAGACACCTTGGAGAGACAGTCCATCACACACTTCTTTCACCCTCGATTTGCACCTCTATTCACACCGACCTTTTTTAGGGCCTGGAGTGACCCACTCACTCTACTCCACCCATCTCCATAAAATACTTGAATGGTAGACAAGTTTCTTGTGTTTACCTTGAATAGGGATGGCTCAGGTGATCCTGAAACATCCCATAGTTAAGCTGCTATAGGCCTAGACTGCTGGGGGGCCTCATCTGACACACCTTTCCTCACTTTACTCTCTTTATGTATATGTGATATTATTGTGGTCATTAACTCGTGTTTCCCTGTTCCAACAGATATCCTTTGAATGGTGTTACAGTGCCGCCGTCGCGGTGGCCCCCTGCCCCCCTCCCCATCCCCCCCCCCCTTCCCCCCCCCTTTTTCTGTCTTCTCAAACCCCAGCTGGTCGAGGCGGATGGCCACCCTTCCTGAGTCTGGTTCTGCCAGAGGTTTCTTCCTGTTAAAAGGGAGTCGTTTCTCTCCACAGTCGCCTCAGGCACGCCGCTCAGGCCGGGAGATTGGACCGAAAAACAAAAAGTTTTCAGTGCAATCTGTTGGTTTTCTTAGCTAGGAAATTGTTTATGAATTGGCTCTATATGAACGAATTGGATTATTTTATGAATTATGATTATTATTAATTAATTGAATTCCAATTGGCTTGAATTGGACTTACTATCTAAGTGCCTTGAGATGACATTTGTTGTATTTGGCGCTATATAAATAAAAATGAATTGAATTGAATAGATCAATTCTGAACTATTTGCTAGTCTTCGCTCGTCTGCAGTTTGATATATCGATTCCTCCATAAAGCGTAATCTCATCAAGAATCCTGCATTAAATTGGTCCTGGTTGTTAAAACACCACACAGAGTGTCCAGCCAGTCAGTTACTTCACCAGTTTAAAATCATGTTATTATTCCTTCGTCACACGTCAGTTTCATAAACCTTTAATAGTTTCAGCCTGTTTGAATTCAATTCAATTCAATTCAGTTTTATTTATACAGCGCCTAATTACAACAAATGTCATCTCAAGGCACTTAAATAATAGTCCAATTCAAGCAAATTGGAGTTAAATTCATTGCAATCTTAATCCAATCAAATCCAATTAATTAATTTAAAAATGAATCCAATTAATTCATAAAGAGCCAATTCAAAAACAATTTTCAAGCTAAGGAAACCAACAGATTGCACCGAAACTTGTCTTCAGTCCAATCTCCCGTCCTGATGCGACTGTGGAAAGGAACGACTCCCTTTTAACAACCTCTGGCAGAACAAGACTCAGGAAGGGTGGCCATCCGCCTCCACCAGCTGGGCGTTTGAGAAGACAGAAAGCGGGGAAAAAAACCCCCCACTGTAACACCATTCAAAGGATAGCTGTTTGAACAGGGAAACACAAGTTAATGACCACAATAATGCCAAATGTACATAATTTCCATCCATCCATCCATTTTCTATAACCGCTGAATGCGTCGGTCGGGTCGCGGGGGGGCTGGAGCCTATCCCAGCGGTCATCAGGCGAGAGGCAGGGTACACCCTGGACAGGCCGCCAGTCCATCACAGGGCCACAAACAACCACACACACACTGTATATAATATCATTTGATAAATTAAACGGGGGAAAAAGAGAGTAAAGTGAGGAACGGTGTGAAGGATGAGGCCCCCCAGCAGTCTGGGCCTATGGCAGCTTAACTATGGGATGTTTCAGGATCACCTGAGCCATCCCTAACTATAAGCTTTATCAAAAAGGAAAGTTTTAAGCCTGGTCTTAAAAGTGGAAAGGGTGTCTGCTTCCCGGACAATTACTGGCAGTTTATTCCACAAGAGAGGGGCCTGATAACTGAAGGCTCTGCCTCCCATTCTACTTTTAGAAACTCTGGGAACCTCAAGTAAACCTGCAGTTTGGGAACGAAGTGCTCTGTT
This sequence comes from Odontesthes bonariensis, assembly GCF_027942865.1. NCBI lineage: Eukaryota > Metazoa > Chordata > Actinopteri > Atheriniformes > Atherinopsidae > Odontesthes > Odontesthes bonariensis. Next base: position 30,108,720 of record NC_134515.1, on the reverse strand, counting down.
AGGAAAATATCTTACAATGAGATCTTTAAGATATGATGGAGCTCGGTCATTAAGAGCTTTAGATGTGAGGAGAAGAATCTTAAATTCTATTCTGAATTTAACAGGGAGCCAATGAAGAGAAGCTAAAACTGGAGAAATATGATCTCTCCTGTTAGTTCTCATCAGAACTCTGGCTGCAGCATTTTGGATCAACTGAAGGCTTTTCAGAGAATATGTGGGACAGCCCAATAATAAAGAATTACAGTCCAATCTTGAAGTAACAAATGCATGAACTAGTTTTTCTGCATCACTGAGACAGGATGTTCCTGATTTTGGCAATATTACGAAGGTGAAAGAAGGCAGTCCTAGAAACCTGTTTTGTGTCAAATGATAAATTCTGGTCAAAAATAACTCCAAGGTTCCTCACTGTAGAACTAGAAGCCAAGGAAATACAATCTAGAGCAGTGGTTCCCAAACCTTTTGTGGCCAAGGCACACCAAAGGACAAGTAAAAATCTCAAGGCGCACCTATTGTGCAAAATAGCCCTTATAACACGTGTTATCACTCATATCATGTAAAATATCTGTAAATGTGCATAATTATCTACTAATGCAAAATAAAATGTGACAAAGACAACTACATTACTCAAATTGCCTGATTTTAAATTCATTTAAATGATTTTATTTGTTTCTCTTTATATTATTTTATGTATTTTTAATGCTTTTTGCACTCCCTGCTGCAATGCTTTTATTTTATGTAAAGCACTTAGAACTGTTTGTACATGAAATGTGCTATACAAATAAATTTGATTTGATTTTGATTTAATTAAATACTAATTAACGAAATATTTCAAAAATAAATTTGAAACTTTATCAAATTAGGCTTCATCAAAGCAGCAACACATTCATTTAAACCAACCAAATGACAAAATTAAAAATGAGGCAAAGGAAACTAAGCAGAAATTCAGCAGACAGAACTGTCAATGCCAGGAAGCTGCATTGTCCATGGTCCTAAACTACAAATTATCAATGCAACATTTCAGCAAACAGCATGGAAACATGTGCTATTGTAAATATTTTGCCTACTTACAAATTAGTGAGATACATGTGCCTGTTAGATTTCTTTAATCCTCGGTGGCACTGATTACACATCCCTAAAATACACGACAACAGGGCAACTTGTAAAGTGAATATTTCACCAAAGGGAGGAAATACTACCAACATGCTAGCCTGGGAATTCCCATGCTGCTTTACGCGCGATTTCATTCACACAGCAAAGGCAGCCTGGAAACCACCGCCCTTATTTTTGCCTGAGTCAGGGAACCAAGGGGGGGGGGGTCAGCAAGACGATGACAACGTCTATGCGCGACACCGAAGCTTGTAGAGTGTTAATCCAACATGGCAGCGGACACAACGTTATCGTTCGATGCAGCTTTAGAAAGTGTTTTAAGTAGCTTAGAACGCAAGTTTACTTTTAAAAAAGAGCAACGTTTGGTGTTGATAGATTTCAATGCCTTCTTCCTCGTCGAATTTCTGTCACTCTACATACGTCATCTGGTATAAGTGATACAATTGGCTATGAATCGCGCGCAAAGCAGCATAGGAAGAACCAGACGCCATTTGATAGACATTCGTAGCGCCCAATAAACAGCTCTAGGCATTTGTAAACCACGCCTCAAATACGAGAAAATGCACACCTAGTTCCCAGACCACCATCTCATCGAGATGTGGACGCGTCAGCCAGGCTACCAACATGCAATAACTATGAATGAATGATTAACGTTGGTGAATCTGAACCCAGCAACGTTAGCAATGTTAGCATGTCCTCGGCTAACACTGCAGGTACTAACTAACTAACAAACACTGCCTATCATGTTAGCGCCATTTGCCTCATTGTAAAACCTGCTGTTAGTAATGGTTAAGGTTAAATGAATGCCTTCTCAGGCATTACATTTAGATGAAATCATGAGAGACAGAGCCTGACTGGCTCAGAGCCAGAGGCTGGTGGTACTACCCCCAGTTCACGTCTACCTCCAGCTTCTCCTTTCACCAGAGCAGGGAAGAGTTAAATTACCCAGGCCATGATAGACTAATGTGGACCTCACCGTTGTTGGGTTTGTGAGGTCATGACTCGTGTTACTTCTAAACTAAACAAAGTTAATGATAATCGACCGGTTTGTTGTCCTTTTTCTCCAAATGAGAATCGATAAGGGAACCGACAAACCGTTAAAGGTGATAGAGAATGGTTGAATGGGCCATTAATCCTTGTTCTGTGATGTGATATGTAGCCCAAAAAAAACTGGTTGGGTCTGTAATGGCTCAGAACCTCCCTAAAAGGCTCTCTGAAACAGCTATGTTACTATGCTGGGTTTAGAATGCGTCTTTTTCCCTTATTGGCGTCGTTTCAGAGCTTATCTGGCAACCTCATTATGAAATGCAGGTAGGTGTTGGCTCTATTCGGTTGCCATTGCTTGATTGGCTGCCCTTGTGCTCACTGAAAACAGAGCTATAGAGTAACACACTGACTGGAAAGAAAGCTCATCAGAATCAGAATTCGTTTTATTGCCATTGTTAGTGAACAGTGTTTACTAACTAGGAATTTGCTGCGACGTAAGGTGCAAACATGTAACATAGGATATAATAATAAAAAATAAAGAATAAAAATATATGAATATAAAATGTACAAGGTGTGTACAACAATACACAGTATCCAATATACAGAGCAACAAAAGTGCAGCTTCATTAGTGCAATTTTAATCATGGTAAAGTGACTGGGGCAGGTTACGAGGTGATTATGAAGTGTTCATAAGTCCAACTACAAGGGGGAAAAACTGTTTATGTGACGGGAGCTTCTTGTCCGAATGGACCGAAGCTTACTGCCCGAGGGGAGTGGAGCAAATAGTCCATGAAGGGTCAGCTGTGATCCAACCTGCTCGCCCCATAGTCCTGGACACGTGCAGCCGATCACCTTCTCAGCGGAGCGCACAGCTCGCTGCAGTCTGTGTCTGTCCCTGTCGGAACTGACCATCTAATGAGCTGCTCGGAATCGTGCAAGGTTTGTGAAACTGTACTCTGTACCGGGGATGTACCGGGGATGCTGTTAAAAATAAATAAAAGCCATTGATTGTGAACATTGCTTTCCGGGGGAAGAATATGTAACGATCGTAGTCCGCTTTCATAGCCTTGGAAGGCACACCTGTTTCTTGCCAAAGGGGCGTGTCTGATGGCTGTGGACTTGGGTGTGTGTGTGTGTGTGTGTGGGGGGGGGGGGGGGGCGATTGCTGAAAAAGTGACGTCACTTTTTCACAAAAACGGATTGGGGGATATTCTGGGGGCTATTCAAAATGGGGAGTTCTTGAAACAGAGGTTCTGACACTTGCTGGAACTTCGTGTGTACTTCCCACAGCGGGGAGACTCAGGACTAACACCAAAAACGTGAAAAAGACGATTTTGATTCTCTATCCCCTTTAAGCAGAATCGAAAATGGAATTGGAATCTTAAAAATCTTATCAATTCCCATCCCTATTGGCAGACTTGTAGTCAAGACCGCCTAAACCGAGACCAAGACACTACCAAGACCAGAGGGTATCAAGACCAAGACCAAGACGAGACCAAGGCCAAGACAGACTGAGTCAAGACCAAGACAAAGTCGAGACGAGACCGAGACCAAGACAAAAAAAAAAACAAAAAAAACAGCTAGTGAACTAGTGTTACACCATAACTTGCATCAATTGAATAAAAGCAGCATACTGGGGTAAGAGGTTCAGTTCTTCAATTCAATTTAAGAAGGTATTATTTCAACTACAGACAGAACAATGCAGAGATTTGTTCTCCAAGTACCTACAACATAAGGGGAAAATAATCTGTAAGTCATCTGTTTCTATTCAACCACAACAAACTACTGTATCTTACAAATGCAGTAATTTTAAATCTATTAATGAGTGCAGGTCTTTACATACAAAATAACCTCATCCAATCCAGTGTGACACATTAACAGAAAATTATTTTTTCACATTGCATTAAAGCTATGGTAGGTAATCCTAGAGAGCTAGCAAGAGAGCTAGCAAGATTCGAAAGTGTCCCCTCCTCTAAGCTCCACCCCCCCCTCCCCATTCCGTCAGTGCTTCATCCAAAACCGGTGGAACCGCATGCGCACATGGAGCAGGGAGCCGGCAGAGGGGGGCGTAGGCAGAAAGCAGAGGCATCTGATTGGTTTTTTGTAGGCGACCAATCCGAGATCAGCGGGACGCTGATCTCGGATTGGTCAGCTTTTTCTCAGTCCTGCAGCTGCCACAGAGGTCTGATTATTTTCGTCCCTTTTTCTAAATACATCTTGTATAGATTTCTCTCAGGATAGACGGACCATTTCACCCAGTATTACAAAATGTGTTTCTGAACAGGATTACCAACCATGTCTTTAAGCCTCCTTATGTGTCAGCCAGCAATCAGACACAGGTAATGACAAGAAATGAAAGAAAAATATATACATATTCAAAAAAGTCTAAAGTTACTATACAATAGAATTGTGTCCCATAGTAGAAGATAGAAAGAAAAAGATAGATAAATACATTACTCTATCGATCCATCCATCCATCCATCCACCTATCTACCTATCTAATAATAACATGCTGTTGTTACTCCACACGCTGGACTGGTTACAGTTAACACAGGACAAGACGCCTAACCACCATAACCACGTCAAACATGATTGTACATTTTGTAGAATGGGTGTCAGTTGCAATTATGCTCAGGTCAACTCAAACTCAAGATTCATGACGAGACAGTGGTAGAGGAGTTGCGGCGTGTGAATCAAACTCGTTGCAAGGAGTTTCGAGCTGTTGCTAAACAATCAACATGTCAAATTGTACTTTCTCCTTTATAAGTGTCTCTGGTTTTAGGACGTTTTTACCTCACAGCTTTTAAGACACAATGTCAGTCGAAAACAGCTGCTCTGATATCTGGCTTCATCGGCGAGAATGCCGCTAGTGCTAACCTAGCAATGTCGAGGCACCCATGGCTCATCCTTCCTTGCGTGTCAGCAACAATATTATGCCAAAATCAACAACAAACCACATGGTACCAGGCCTTAAAGTGCTCACTGACACGGTTTTGATGTACAGTGTTTCGACTCAATGAATTCGCCAAAATGTCTAACGTTGGTGAAAACTGTTAAGTAGCAAAGAGCCACTGATAAGTTAACTACCTGTACTTAGCATTTAGTTCTACTCTCAGCCAAAAATGTTTCAGTAAGTCTGCAAAGAACTGAAGCTTGCAAAAAAATATCCGTCCCTAAATAATTTATACCGCGCGTGTAAGAAGAGCATGTCATGATAAATAATACTAGCACATGCATGATCTGGTCATGTGAGATTGGTACGGATAAAGAGTTTGGAGCCAGTACCGACTAGCTAGCTTACCTCTCCGGGTGTCTCCGCTCCAGGTGTCTGGTGAACGTTGATGTGGTCCCGGCCCAGCTGTTTCGGTGAGAGACACTTTGCAAAACTGCAAATGTCTTTATGGTCCGTAAATGCAAATTTGATGATGCCGGAATTTCCTGGCATTATTGTTAGGCTACTAGGTCTGACTGAGACTGAGCTACAACGTCAAGTTTTGCACTGGCTCTACACTTGCGTCTTTTGATTGGATGAGCGCCAGTTTCTTAATCACAACAAAATACATGCATGTCATTGATTGGTTGCATTTGAAAGGCGTGAAAGGTGAAATAATTTAATGTTGCATTATCGAATGTTATGTTTTGTATCATGGACATTATTTGTTGCAAATCTCCCGAGACCAAGACAGTGAGACCAAGACAAGACCGAGGGATCCGAGACCAAGACAAGACCAAGACCAAAGACGGTCGAGACTGTGACAAGACCGAGAACACGTAAAAGTGGTCTCGAGACCTCGAGACTATATACTATAGTGTATGACTTCAGCGTTCGATTAATTTGTGCGCACGCCTGTGGAACACGGAAGTTGAGAAAGGTAAGTGCGCTGTTTTTGAAATCTCAAAATGTATCATGTCTGTGTTAGCTAATGGTATGGTTAGCCCCAGGGTTGAATTGTATTGCTACTGACACCACGGCCAATTCGGTAAAAAGTATTTTGATACACATTAAGAGCCTCAGGAAAGGTTAAAAGCTTGCCCGATAGAGCCCGCTTTCATGGAAATCAGCGCAATTGGAAAACTTTGCGTAGCGGGCAGGAAAATTTCTCGCGTTTTTCCCTTTGGCCAACTTTCCTTGGTCTCCAACAGATGGGATATGATTGTAAAACAGCCGGAATTCTCCTTTAAGGAAGGGAAACAGGGAGAAAAGGCTGAGCTGTGCCAAAGGACCAACCCATTCTCAAAGAAAAACGTGTGATAGCTACGTTGGTCCACAAGGGAAAACGTGGTATTGTCACAATTTGGCACCTAAAATTGTGACAATACCACATTTTATTTGGCCTATTCATTTGCATTGCTCCATAGCAACCAGGTCATGTGACTATCAAGTTTCCTACAGCTAAAAAAAGAAAATGGCCGACTGTCGACTTTTTTCCTGTGAAAAACATAACATTTTAAGAAAGCATTTGTATACACAATTTTGGGGGCCAAATTGTAACAACACCACGTTTTCCCTTGTGGACCAACATAGCTGTCACATGTTTTGCTGTGAGACTGGCCTTGAAATGGCACGAGAAGTGGACTGAAAATCAGTGGCAGCAGGTCTGATGGAGGGATGAATCTTCCCCAGAGCCTGGAGCTCAACATTACTGAAGCCGGGTGGGATCCAGTCCAGTGTGGGAAGCTGGAGAACTATTGATAAGGACTAGGGCTGGGTAATGATTAAAACTTTGAATCTCATTAATCACAAGATTTCCCTGATTAATCGCGATTAATCGCATTTGTATGCCTGGAATAGGAGCCCAAATCGAGTCGAGTTAAAGAAGAAGAAGAGATGTCCGGGATGCAGAGCAGGAACAAACCTTGAGGAAAAGAAGGAGGAAATTCATAAAATGAAAATGGCCGAGTAAAAGTTTCGTACCCTTCTCCAGGTTTGGTGGAGCCGCCGATTACTTTCTTTTCCTGTTCCGCAGCAGACAGCAGCAGACTTTTACAAAATAAAAGCCTGTGAGCAACAGACTTTAACAAAATAAAAGCCTGTGAGTAACAGACTTTTACAATAATAAAATGAAAAAAAATGTAAAAAAAAAACAAAAAAACTGTGTTAATGCGCGATAAAATATTTATCGGTTTTAAGTAATTAACGAGTTAACACGCCCAGCCCTATTTTTATTTTTTAAACAAAAGGGTTTGGATCGTAGGCGCAGGACCAACTCTTTGTTAAAGCATTTTATTGATTCCTTATCATATAGAGTGCCCTGTAAAGAGTGGAACAAAGCATCCTTCCCTGTGGTCACATATGACGTATATTGTCAAACAATAATAATAATATTAGACCCAATAATTTCTTACCAAACCCCAAAGAGATACCCAAGAGCATAGGAATGAGTTTAACATTGGAGGGGGGCAGATATCGGAAACCTGATAGATATAAAATCATTTTTGGGTGGGACAAATGCGCCTGTCTCCAATGTTGGTGGGGGGGGACTCCCCCCGCCCCGCCCCCCTGGTTGCTAGGGAGACACCCATCATTATGTCCTTTGATGTGGGCAGATTGTGGGTGGAGCTACATGTTCAGAACGTGATGTCACAAGGCGTCCTTTGATGACATCAGATGTGAATATAGGGTACATTCCAGAATGCATGAATGTTAAATTCATTTCTGTTCTGACTGTGAATCAGACGGCGTATCTTCACCAAAATCCACCTATAGTATTTAGCCAAGAGCTTAAACGAGCTACAACTAAAAATGTGTCTGCTTAAATGGTTTCAAGGGCATAAACCCGTTCAGGAAAACGACAATAAGGGACCCAAGAATCTTTTTTCCAAACTCTGTTCTGTTCGTGAAGAAACACGAGAAATAGATCTAAAGAATGGCGCCCTGGCTCAGCAAAAGGATCAAATCAACACTAAGCTGGAAGATACCGAGTATCTACAGGAGAGATACAAAGAACTCAAAGCCGAGAGAAAGGCTGCGAGTGACGTAAACAAGCACTTGAAAAAGCGAGTCAAGCACTTAACTGAGAAATATCGGGCTCAAGCAGCTTTGGAGGAGAAATATCGGATGGAACAGGAGGGAAAAGACAACTTAGTCCAAAACAACACCGCTCTCCAGAGAGAAATCGCTGCTCTCGACTTAAAGCTAAAGGCTTTCGCCGCTTTGGACGAGGAACGCAGGAAACTGAAAATGGAGAACAAAACCCTGACCCAGCAAAAAAATCAACTGCAAAGGCAGGTTCAGGAACTTCAGAAGGAAACATTAAAAGGAGATCACCTGAGAGAGGAGTGTGAGAAAAAAAGGAGGGAGAACCAGTCTTTACGCCACCGCAACGCAGATCTGGGGCAAACGCTTCAGAACTTACAAAGTAAACTTAAGTTTGAAGACACGATGAGGCTCCAGTATTCAGCCGTGAAAGTTAAAAAAAATGCTATACTGAATTCCAACCACAAACTCCAGTTACAAATCCAGGCACTCAAGGGGCAGTGTGAGAGTGTAAAACCCTGGATTGACGAAGTTAACATGAACAAACGTCAGCTGGATGCCGCTTGTGGTAAAAGGGCCGAGCTGGTGGCCGAATACGAGAAGCTCGACAACGAGCTCAACCAAATTAAAACCTTCCACAGCCAGAGTCACGAAATCCAGTCCGCCGCCATGATCGTTCACACCGAGAATCTTTGCCTCTCGCAGAAAATTCAGAAACTCCACAAAGAACTCATGAATTTTAAAAGCACGGAAGACAGCGAAGGAAGGAAAGAGACAAAAGACAGCGAGGACTCTAACAATGGGCTTCAGCCGCACCGTGAAATGATGAAACCGGACCCGACTCTCCCGTGTGTCCAGGGGGCCAACAGGGAGCCTGCTGAACCTATCCAAGGACCTCCAGGGAGGCCAACGAGAACCTTACAACGTGCTCCTCATCATTCCCAACCACCATTTAAAAGTCATTCTGTCTGAGAGTACCTCTACTCTCTAAACATAATCATTTAGGTTTAATACTTATGCATATGCAATTCTTAAGTATCTATTTATATCAGTATCTGCTGATGCTCCAAGTATGCCCCACAGTTGTGACTTTCTTATATTTTCATGATGTTTTATCTCTATTGGCCCTACTACGAATGAGTACGGTTCAAATGGGATATAGTGAGACTGAAAATATTTGAAATCCAAATGTGGGTTGAGTTCTTGGAGCTCGTGCATAGGAATTGTAACATAGATAACTTAAAAGACTTAAAAGTATGTACTGAATATGCATAAGAATTCAAATAAATAAGGAGGAACACCGCAACAACTGTTCAACGAAGCAAGATCTCGTAAAAAAAAAACTAAAATAATTGAGGCCCAACAGGTGCTACTCAAAGCAATAAATGAACACAACCAAAGGAAAAACTAACTTTGAATAATTAATACCAGTCTTACATTCGCCGATGAAAAAACGAACAAGCAAAAACCTGCATAGATCAAAAATACACAGAGTAGCCTCTCTAAAACTAAATAAAATCTGAATAAAATAAAAAACAAAAAGACTAACTATGAGTGTGTGTGAGTTTTGTATAGAGGATTAGACTAATCTCCAGGTACAAACAGAGGAAAGCTATAACAAACTAAACAAGTATCAAGTGGTGCAGGCTGAGAAGCAATTGGACCAAATATATGAATTAAATAAAAGAAAATCAAACATAAATTAGAAATTGAGTTGGTGATTCTTTTTTTCTGTGTATGCAATATGTTTATGTATAGCATTGGCCTGTTGGTCAATTGATCCAGATTGAACTAAGTTCCGAACTGATAAATAGACCTTGCAGATTGGGATTGTACTAACTGCATGTCATAAGCACTGTCAATTGCTTTGTTTTGACTACTCCTTGTTTTAATTTATCTTTTACGGTTTCCAAACAGAATACAAGCAAAACGTGTCTCGGACTTCTGGAAACTGCACATAGCACGCCTATAGAAGACATGTGACTGCCGACTGACAGCTTGTTAATGCACTTTCTATAGGTCACATTAAATGACTTCAACCTTAAATACTTGAGGTACCCCAGTTTCAAATAGTTATGCAGAGGAAAGATTGCTGCTTATATTATGCAACAAACCATTTTTTAAAAAAGGAGTATAATCACAGTAATGTTCAAGCCAACCGACAGTTGATTTGGTGAGTGAAAACCACGTTTTGATTTTTCCATCTCATAAGTAAACTCTGTGAATTCTGCATTTACTGCCATTCCTCTATTTTATTATTTCAACAAGTAATGTTAAGGATGCTTTACCCATTCCACTTAAGAGTCTATATGTATTAATGAATTGTTTAAGCTTTTCATTGGTTCCTTCTCATATAGAGTGCCCTGTAAAGAGTGGAACAAAGCATCCTTCCCTGTGCTCACATATGACGTATATTGTCAAACAATAATAATAATAATATTAGACCCAATAATTTCTTACCAAACCCCAAAGAGATACCCAAGAGCATAGGAATGTGTTTAACATTGGAGGAGGGCAGATATCGGAAACCTGACAGATATAAAATCATTTTTGGGTGGGACAAATGCGCCTGTCTCCAATCTTGGTGGAGGGGACTCCCCCCGCCCCGCGGTTGCTATGGAGACACCCATCATTATGTCCTTTGATTTGGGAAGATTGTGGGTGGAGCTACATGTTCAGAACGTGATGTCACAAGGCGTCCTTTGATGACATCAGATTTGAATTTAGGGTACATTCTAGAATGCATGAAAGTTAAAGTAATTTCTGTTCCGACTTTGAATCAGAAGACATATCTTCACTGCATACTCTGCACAGAGCTTACAATACTGACCAATATCCAACTATAGTATTTAGCCAAAAGCTTAAACAAGCCACAACTAAAAATGTTTCAGCTTAAAAGGTTTCAAGGGCATAAACCCGTTCAGGAAAACGATAATAAGGGACCCAAGAATCTTTTTTCCAAACTCTGTTCTGTTCGTGAAGAAACTCGAGAAATAGATCAAAAGAATGGCGCCCTGGCTCAGCAAAAGGATCAAATCAACACTAAGCTGGAAAATACCGAGTATCTACAGGAGAGATACAAAGAACTCAAAGCCGAGAGAAAGGCTGCGAGTGACGTAAACAAGCACTTGAAAAAGCGAGTCAAGCACTTAACTGAGAAATATCGGGCTCAAGCAGCTTTGGAGGAGAAATATCGGATGGAACAGGAGGGAAAAGACAACTTAGTCCAAAACAACACCGCTCTCCAGAGAGAAATCGCTGCTCTCGACTTAAAGCTAAAGGCTTTCGCCGCTTTGGACGAGGAACGCAGGAAACTGAAAATGGAGAACAAAACCCTGACCCAGCAAAAAAATCAACTGCAAAGACAGGTTCAGGAACTTCAGAAGGCAACTTTAAAAGGAGATCGCCTGAAGGAGGAGTTTGAGAAAAAGGAGAGGGAGAACCAGTCTTTACGCCTGAGCAACAAAGTTCTGGGGCAAACGCTTCAGAACTTACAAAGTAAACTTAAGTTTGAAGACACGATGAGGCTCCAGTATTCAGCCGTGAAAGCTGAAAAAAAGGCTATGCTGGATTACAACTACAAACTCCAATTAAAAATCCAGGAACTCAAGGGGCAGTATGAAAGTGCTAAACCCTGGATTGACGAATTTAATATGCACAAACGTCAGCTGGATGCCGCTTGTGTTAAAAGGGCCAAGCTTTTGGCCGAATACGAGAAGCTCGACAACGAGCTCAACCAAATTAAAACCTTCCACAGCCAGAGTCACGAAATCCAATCTATCGCCATGATCGTTCACACCGAGAATCTTTGCCTCTCGCAGAAAATTCAGAAACTCCACAAAGAAGTGGTGAATTTTAAAAGCATGGAGGACAGCGAAGGAAGGAAAGAGACAAAAGACAGTGAGGACTCTAACAATGGGCTTCAGCCGCACCGTGAAATGATGAAACCGGACCCAACTCTCCCGTGTGTCCAGGGGGCCAACAGGGAGCCTGCTGAACCTATCCAAGGACCTCCAGGGAGGTCAACGAGAACCTTACAACGTGCTCCTCATCATTCCCAACCACCATTTAAAAGTCATTCTGTCTGAGAGTACCTCTACTCTCTAAACATAATCATTTAGGATTATTACTTATGCATATGCAATTCTTAAGTATCTATTTATATCAGTATGTGCTGATGCTCCTAATATTCCCTTTAGTTGTGAATTTCTTGTATTTTCATGATGTTTTATCTCTATTGGCCCTACTACGAATGAGTGCGGTCCAAATGAGACATAGTCAGACTGAAAATATTTGAAATCAAAATGTCGGTTTAGTTCTTGGAGCTCGTGCATAGGAATTGTAACAAAGATAACTTAAAAGACTTAAAAGTGTGTATAGAATTTGCATGAGAATTCAAATAGATAAGGAGGAACACTGTAACTGTTCAACGAAGCAAGATCTCATAAAAACTAAAATAATTGAGGCCCAACAGGTGCTACTCAAAGCAATAAATGAACACAACCAAAGGAAAAACTAACTTTGAGTAATTAACACCAATCTTACATTCGCAGATGAGAAAACGAACAAGCAAAAAGCTGCATAGAGCAAAAATACACAGAGAGTAGCCTCTCTAAAACTAAATAAAATCTGAATAAAATAAAAAACAAAAACACTAACTATGAGTGTGTGTGAGTTTTGCATAGAGGATTAGACTAATCTCCAGGTACAAACAGAGGAAAGCTATAACAAACTAAACAAGTATCAAGTGGTGCAGGCTGAGAAGCAATTGGACCAAATATATGAATTAAATAAAAAACATTTGATTAAACTTAAATTAGAAATCGAGTTGGTGATTCTTTTTTTCTGTGTATGCAATATGTTACTGTATAGCATCATGGTCAATTGTTCCAGATTGAACTAAGTTCCAAACTGATAAATAGACCTCAGTGCCACCTGTAAAAGCTGCCGTCGGCAGATTTTCAAAATTCCGAGTCTAAAGTCGGAAAATTCGAACTGATACAACTTTCAGGTCCCTCCCCCAACCCCTCCCCCTCTGTGGACGAGGTTGTGCACGTGAGTTCACACCAGTGTGAGCGTACACAAGCTGGGGCAGACTCACGCTCAGCAGCGTGTGCACAAGCTGTGATTGACAGGTAGGATTCCTCCACCCTAACTTGATTGGTTAAAAACAGCCGGGAGCGCTCGGTTTTTGCAAGCATGATTACAGGCTTCAGAGGGAGCTACAGATTTCGTTATTTTTCCTAAACAGCCTATTTAATATTCTACTTCCAGAATCCCATGACAGTTCAAGCTAATATGACTAAAAAAAAGTTGCCGACCGCAGCTTTAACGTAATTGGTTAAAAACAGCCGGGAGCGCTCGATTTTTGCAAGCACGATTACAGGCTTTAGAGGGAGCTACAGAATTTGGGATTTTTCCTAAACAGCCTATTTAATATTCTACTTCCAGAATCCCATGACAGTTCAAGCTAATATGACCAAAAAAAAGTTTCCGACGGCAGCTTTAAAGGAAAACGCCGGAAAGTTTCAAATTTACTATTTTCCCTGGTACATGTTCCCCAAAATCGATTTCTCACCTTGTTTACATTTGTCAGCCCGAGAGAGTAACATTTGCAAATGTTTGAAATTCAAGTTATACCGCTCTGGTTCTCCCTCCCTAGCGCCGCCATGTTCACTCAACATGACGTAAGAAATGCAAACATTTTTTCTACAGCAATGGAAGACACTTACGAACTGTTTTGGTCTGACTTGGACCCGGAGATAGAATGCGAAGTTTTGCCTGAGTCCGAGTCAGATCATGATCAGCCTCTCGATCCAAGTTATGTTAGCTTAGGCATCAGCCGAGATGATCGGATAAGGCTAAAAATAAGGATGGACAAGTGGCTGTCGCAGCAGCCGCGACACCGCCGCCAAATGCTAACGACTCACCGGTTGTATCCACGAGCCGTGAGGCGTTTCCGGACCCCATGCACAACCTTGTGTACCGTTTCCAGGCCTACCGGCAGGTGACCTACTTTCTCCATGGGAGACTTGGGAAGCGCTTCCGAAGAGTGATTCCCTCCTGTGTGGTGTGGGCGATCAGGGATAAATATGAGTCGCAGGACGGGACCTACAAGGGTTTCCTTCACGCCGACGAGGCAGTTGTAGACTATCACTACAGATATTTGTGAACATACATGTTGAAATAAAAATAATTTCTAATTCTACTATATACAGGTAGTATTCAATCATTCAATCATTGTGTATTTGTGTGAGAAATCGATTTTGGGGGACAGGTGTCAGGGAAAATAGGAAAATTGAAATTTTCCAACGTTTTCCTTTAAGTATCCATTTATATATGTTTGTTCTGATGCTCCTAATATTCCCTTTAGTTGTGAATTTCTTGTATTTTCATGATGTTTTTATCTCTATTGGCCCTACTATGAATGAGTGCGGTCCAAATGAGACAAAGTCAGACTGAAAATATTTGAAATCAAAATGTGGGTTGAGTTCTTGGAGCTCGTGCATAGGAATTGTAACATAGATAACGTAAAAGACTTAAAAGTATGTACTGAATTTGCATGAGAATTCAAATAAATAAGGAGGAACACGGCAACTGTTTAACAAAGCAAGATCTCGTAAAAACTAAAATAATTGAGGCCCAACAGGTGCTACTCAAAACAATAAATAAACACAACTAAAGGAAATGCTAACTTTGGTGTGACAGATGAGGCCCTCCAGCAGTCTAGGCCTATAGCAGCTTAACTATGGGATGTTTCAGGATCACCTGAGTCCCTAACTATAAGCTTTATAAAAAAGGAAAGTTAAAAGTGGAAAGGGCGTCTGCTTCCCGGACATTTACTGGCAGCTTATTCCACAAGAAAGGGGCCTGATAACTGAAGGCTCTGCCTCCCATTCTACTTTTAGAAACTCTGGGAACCTCAAGTAAACCTGCAGTTTGGGAACGAAGTGCTCTGTTAGGAAAATATCTTACAATGAGATCTTTAAGATATGATGGAGCTCGGTCATTAAGAGCTTTATATGTGAGGAGAAGAATCTTAGGCTACAGCTACACGGAAACGAAACAAGTTTTTTTTTTTAAATCCCTTGCGACCACACGGCAACGCTGCTGTAAAGACTCAGGTCCAGACGAAAACGGATGAAAACGATGAAACGATGCAGTACACACGCCACTGTGTCACGCCACGCTGTGAGACAATAGAGAACTCTCACAGTGTCAAGGTTTGACTGACGCAAAAACGTTTTCGCTGTAATAATGGAAACGAAACGACCTCGTTTTCAAACTTTCCCACTCTGGAACCCGTTCTCAAAAACTATCGTTTTGGGGTAGTGGGAATGCCGGCTCCGTGTGGCCGCGACAGCGAAACGATAAGAAAAAGTATCGTGTGAGATATACGATCGGGTGTTGTGGCTAGGTGAAGGGTGTTTAGCAAACGTTTGCTGACTACCCTCGAACATACACCATAAGGGCCATTTCAGACCAGGGCGGCAAAGCGTGGCGGAACGGAAGCGATTTTCACCGGCGGAGGTGAAAATACATGGAAACAGATCTGTCCTTGCACACCGACGCGGCGGTAGTCGGGCGGTAGTGGTGCGGAGACGCCTCCGTCCCGCGCTGCTTTTGGAAAATAGAACTCGAGCGGAATTTGGCCGGCGGCGGCCGGCGGTGTCCTGTTGAAATGAATGGGGAATGCAGACAGGGCTGGAGCAGAACTACCGCGGCCGCGGACTGTCCGGTGTGAAAAGCCAAGTTGAACACACCGCCTGATAACCGGCGTAAAGGCTCTAGCATGGTTGCCGCGTCTGCTCGCGCGAGCGGTGTTGATGACGTCACGAGTTCGTGCCCTCCATAGGACCCTATATAGTGGCGCAAGTCGTTGCGCGCCAGTAGTTGCAATTTTCTCAGTCACAGAGGTGGTGCTGCTACGTGAAGGTTACCTCTACTCTACAACCACAAAAGTGGAGAAGAAAACAATGCCGCCGTCAAGAGCAGGAATACTGTAATTAATGATACTGCTGCAGTTTTCGGATCATTTTAATTTTTTAATTCAGTTAAAAGAGGTGAAGGTTTGAAGCCCCCGGCATCAACAGAGTCTCTGCCCTCTTCTTTGCCTTCACGTATCTGTCCCGTAGCTTCTTCCACACATTCTTACAGAACTCTCCCTCTTTCCCCAAAGTTCTGCCAATCTCTGTGAGCTCATACGTGCTCCCTGTGCTGTTTCACTGCAGTTTCGTACAGCTGCCTGTACAAACGCACCTCCTCACTGAGCCGGTCTCACATCGGTCCATCCGGTTCGTTGTGCTCGGCGCCGCCAAGTTACAAAAATCGACTGGTGCACGACAACGCGCAGCGCCGTCTTTTTAAGGGAAGCGCCAGGCCTGAAACGTCATTTTGACGTCACGGTCCACCACCGCCGTGACAGACGCGGCAACCATGCTACCGCCTTAAGACTGCCGTCGTTTCACTGCCGTCGTTTCGCTGCCGCCACGCCACGCTCTGGTCTGAAATCGGCCTTATGTATCTGTCAATTCGAACACAGTTTTGACTTCAAATCTGTCGTGACACGTCAGTTTATCACGAGTGTAATGCTTGGCTTTTGAACCATGAGATGTGTGCTCTCTGTCTGCACCAGGTTCACTTTCACTGGCCAGCACATCAAGCGCTCACGTCCAGACATCCCGGACCAGGGATGCTGCCTGCCAGACTGAGCCCATTGTCACTAGGACTGCAGCCACACCGAAGAATGTTGTCTTTCTCTATATTGGAATGCTTTGCAGGTGAAATGTTTTACCTTGTAGTTGTTGAAAGTTTTTGTTGTCTGAAATGTCATAATTGAGCCGGGTTTTTCCAGCACTATAAGGCACAAAACACCTAGACCAGGTCCCCTGAAAAGATTGTCTTGTAAATGTAATTCCTATTTGATTTACCAAAAAATGTATACTTTTAGGGGGTTTTCAGATCATAGTTCCTATGAAACTTCACAATATATGAAAAGCTTTTTCCAAAATGTTTTATACCTTCTTTCAAAAATGTTGTTTTATTTGTTACTACCATTAAAAGCAGCATTTAAATGTTTCAACATGTTATGTAAATCTCAGCTAATAACACTTTTCCTGATGCTTGAAATCAGATTTAAAAAAAGTAATGAGAATAGCTTTTATAGCATTTTGGAAAAGAGCTTTTCATATGCTCTCCCATAATGATGCATGTGTCTCTACCAGCTAACCCCCACCACCATGACAAATGAAAATTCTGTGGGAAACACCGTTTACACATTGTTTCTTGTACTTTCAGACTGTACTTGGCAGCGATCCACTTTAATGAAAATGCAAACCGACCACAGGCCCAGACAGCAGACGGTGTACCTCTCTTCAAAATCTCCTTTCCCAAATCCAAGAAGGGAGAGTGCAGTCAAACGTCAAATGACTAAGCCAACCTTTGGTAAGACCTCAAAAGTTCAAGAATTCAAGTCCAACTACTTTTGCCTTTATCAAATTTACTGAGGTTAATTCCAACAAATAGGAATACAAAAAATGTGAGAAATAGAAATCTAAACAAACATAAATATATATAGAACAAATCTAAATATATAAATAAACATTGAAATGTACAAATGACTAACTGAAATATACAAATGTTGTGCGTGTACAGTGTGTATGAATGTTCTGTGTGAAAAGAGTATGTGGATGTCCTGATGGACCTAATTTTTCACACGCGAGGCAGTCTAAACCCGGTGCAGTGTCCTTCATCATCGGGATACTCGGCACGGATACGCAGGACCACACAGGCAGGAATGACCACTCTGATCCGGCGACCCAAAAAGCCCCAGCACCACGCCACGAACTGCCTGTAGGCCAAATACCTGAAGCGCCTGGAAGAACATATAGAAAAAAACGACACTTGCAGAGAATGTTGTTGTTCTTCTGTTATTGCTATGTTGTACATATTTACATATTCCTATGGATTATTCTTGATTGTGTTTTAATAATGTCTTGTAAATAAATATACAAAAACTCTTCATACTGTCTGCATAGTTGAATTATCAGGCTCTATTGGGTGGGTGTACTGTAAACTCTATGTATGTGGCTATGAGTGATTATTTTACAGCGCTTACCGATGCGTTCTTCTCAGGCGTAAACTGCCACAATGGTGCCTGTAGACTCGCCCAGCGGTTTGTAGCGAATATACATTGAGACAGACCGGCTAAACCCCCTGGATGATCCAGCATACATGCTGGCTCTTCTGCCACTTCTCCTAGTAGTGCTAAGACCAAATAAAGATTAGAACTAGACATGGTAAGTGTCATTTCAGGAACAGGTGGATCCAAATGTTTACAGTGTTACCTGAGGGATCTCCATGCAGCATCTATTCTCCCTTTCTGTGGGCATTATCTCGCAAATTCCACATTGACACCTATTATTAAAAAAAAAAAGGCAGTGTAATGATATTCTGTTTTCAGGTAATGCCGGCAAATGTAACAATGAAACATCTTTAGTGGCAAGTAAATGAGTTAACAGGTGAGCATGGAGAATAATTACATGCTGGTCAGAATACTATCATGTTTTTTGCATACCATAGGCTACTGTATAACTACATGGGCAACGCACAGCTGGCTGTTCCCAGTGAAGACGGGCTACTAAAAAGGTGTACACAGAAATCTGTAGCATAAGTTTCACTTCGTGTAGTTACACTTTGGATCCAGCACCTGGTCAGGATATGATGAGGTATGTTTTTTTTGTATATTATAGCATGTAAACCTTTTTGTCAAGAAAACTTGGTTATAAATCGCTCCCCTTATGTCAACACTGGGTGGAGATTCATTTGCCAAACAGGACATGGTTTGTGGGGGTAATTACAATTGCAATTTTCATGAAATTACCCACCGCCGGCGTTTATTACAGTTGTTTTTCATAACATGTTGGCAATGTGTACTATGGGAAATACTTTGGCAGTATTACTGTTGTACAATGCAAGGCGACATTGAGAAAGTTACTTGGTGTAGAGACTGGAGATGCCAGCAGCCATACTCACTAATGTTAGCACTGCAAATACGTGCCCACATTACAAAATAAGTCGGGAACTTATTAGCCTGGCTGACGCGTCCACAATCTCGATGAGATGGTGGTCTGGGAACTAGGTGTGCATTTTCTCGTATTTGAGGCGTGGTTTACGAATGCCTAGAGCCGTTTATTGGGCGCTACGAATGTCTATCAAATGACGTCAGGTTCTTCCCATGCTGCTTTGCGCGCGATTCATAGCCAATTGTATCACTTATACCAGATGACGACAGAAATTCGACGAGGAAGAAGAAAAAATGGAAAATAAAAGTAAACTTGCGCTCTAAGCTACTTAAATTAACAACAAAGTAGGCCTATATGCTATATTCTACATGATTTTTTATGTTGTAGAGTTGTGAATTTATTTTAATAATGGAGAAATTGAGCAGCCTTGCTTTGTTGTCTACAGTAGTAGATCAACCCTCATCTTACTTTGAAGCTCCAAGCTCCCAGAAGTGACGTCAACGAAGCTTTAGCAGCAGAAAAGCTATCAGGCTTGTGTTGATGATAATAATAAACTCCTGGACTATGTACAAACTTCCAAATGCATCGTTTTGTGAGTACAGACCGTATTTGTACAACTGTAGAAGTTTGGTGTCATGACATGTGATTTTAGTGTGGTAATTTTGGAGATACTGCCAGGATCCGTTAGCGCTTGTACTAAGCTATTCGGGACAACTCGGTAACTCAGCTGATGTTCAGCCAATATCGGAAAAACTTTGGGTGGGCTACTTGGCTGGACAGGCCCGCCGCTCCGGATACGCAGAGTACGCAGAGTGCGTAGGGCCCCAAGTACCTGGCGGGGGCCCCCAAAATTAAGGTTGTAAAAAAATGTCATGATAGTTATTATATTATTACACGAAAGAAATTATATAAATTAGTCATGAACAGGCCCACCGTTTTTCTTAATTCTGTGCCCTACTCGATTCGGGCAAATTAGATGTGTTTACCTTATCTATAACAACCCCCCCCCCCCCCCCCCTTCCTGAAATGGTACAGTCTTCAAAGTTACCGCATCGAAGGTGGTGGAGCATCCTCCTACCTGACGTTTTCCGAGTTATGCACGTTAACAGTGAAGAAGATTTAGAATGTCAAGTAAAAGACCACATGATTCTGGCGCTGACAAAAGAAAGAAAAGAAAAGGGAGAGATGACGCTAGTGCATCCCTTGCCGGTAAGTCCCCCCCCCGTTCTGTGATTGGTTCCCAAACTCTAGCAAAAATAAGGGCGGTGGTTTCCAGGCTGATTTTGCAGTGAGAATGAAATCGAGCGCAAAGCAGCATGGGAATTCCCAGGCTAGGAACTTATACGTTTTGTAAGCAAAAATAATATTTTAGGTAGTTCTGATGTAGTGACTACAATTTCTGCTCTAATTAGGCTAAGCGACTGCTATATCTGCGCACCTCAGTGGTTCGGACCGACCTAACCATAAACGTTTCCAGACATAACATTTCAAACTCACCATTCTGAGACGTTTTGCTGAAGGCGCTGCTGATCTGCAGTTTGTTGCTGAACTGCCTGCGCCTCGGCTTCAGGGTCCGATTCCGGGTCGAAGGCGAACGCACAATGGTTTACTCACCTGCCATTTCTATTTTTTTTTTTTTTTTTTTCCTATTAGCAGGCAGCTAACATGCGCAGAGCCAAAACAGAGGATCAGACACGCCCCCATTCAGCCATGACACACCCCTCGCGCTCCTCCTTGCTTCTCATTAGGAAAACAGGGCACTGGAGAGAGCCCTGAAATGCTGCTTTCTTCTAAGAGGCCAAATCTGCATTTTCCGGGTGAATTTTGAGAACGCCTGGGGGTACAACATCCTGAAGCCTCCGAAAGCCCATTTAAAGTGCCGCTACTATACCATGCCATGGGAACTTTAAGATGTTGTGGGTTGCTTTGCGGATTTGACTTCGATAGCAACAAAACTTGCGCTAACTTTTACTTCCATGATAAGCAAGGTTGCTTATCATGGAAGTAAAAGTTAGCGCAAGTTTCGTTGCTATCAGTTTTAGTGCACCCACAAGTTCATGTAGTCCCACAGTGTCTGATCTTCCCCGCCTTTCATCACTGTTGAACAGAATAGGTTGAGAATAAGTTAAGAATGAAAAATAAGTGTAGCCTATTGATCATAGATGGTACGGTTATGTACTGTGCATAGGAGAGAAATAATGGGAGAGAAAACAATAGCATGGCGATATTACAATAGCCTAACATGCGCCCTACATTTTTTGTAAAAGCAATCTTATCGGATTGTATTGGGTGCGTGATATAACAAATTGGATCACTGAGATGGTGGCTCTTGGGAGGTAGGGGGCTCACTTCATACTGTATGTTGGTTGATTAATACTATATGAATATATACTTAACACTATATTGATGTTCTATTCTGGTCTGTATGTTCTTTGTATTACATGTTTAATAGCTGAAGAATGCAAAAGAAAATGGAAGAATCTCAGGGACTGTTACAGAAGGGATAGACAGAAACAGAGAGAGCAGAAAAGGAGCGGGTCTGCAGCAGGTGGGGCCCGGCCATGGCAGTTTGCTGAGATTATGGGTTTTCTCGACCCTTTTATGGAGGAGCGTCCCACCTCCTCTAATCTCTGTGCCATGGCCGGGCCTAGCCAGGAGGAACAGGTAGAGGAACAGGAGGAGGATGATGAGGAAGATGATGAGGAGCAGGAGCAGGCTCAGACGCAGGCTCAGTCCCAGGGTCAGTCGAGTTCTAGCGGAGGGGCAAAGAAGAGGCAGAAAACCCAGGCTGAGGTCCAGGACAGTCTGCTGAAGGTCCTGGAAAAGATAAGTAACCGGCCCCTGCAGCCGGTCCAGCCCCCCCTCCCCCGCCACCTCCAGAGGATGCAGACTCACTGATTTTCAGGAGCCTGGTGGTGGAGTTCAAAACATTGTCTGTCCCCACCAGGCAGCAACTGAAACTCGAAATCCACAGACTTGTGTTTGAGGCACAGCAGAGGGAGGATCCCTGGGGTGAGAGGGCCGGGGTGCAGCTGACAACACTGTGAGGGGTGTTAGCACTGCGAGGGTAAATAAGCTTACTGTCAGCTACACCTTGGTACGGGGTACCTCTCCCTCAGCTTATGGTTGCTACAGGGCTTTCCCTGTACTTATGTTTAGCTCAGAGGTTCCCTGAGTCAGCCTTTCTGCTAGCCAGAGTATTGTCATTTTTTTCTTGCATTTAACACTTGTTGATATGTAATAAAGTATTATATAGTTGTATATAAAAACGTATCAGTGTGTGTTTTTTGTATAAGATAGGCCTATATGAGTACAATGCAGCAATGCAGTTTTGTGACTATCCTATATTCAGTTTCACTGTGTCAGCATCCAGTCAAGTCAAGGCAAAGGTTACAAAGGTTATGAAAGATCTTGTTAAACACATGCAAAAGTATGTGAGGTAATGCTTTTAAATTACCTTGTGGCAGACAACAAAAGCCTAATTTTAAACTTCACCACACTTAAAGACTAAAATGCCAGGTTTTCTATGTGATGTGTAATAACAATGTAGGCAAAGTGATAAGTAAGTAAGTATTGTAGTGCTCTCAACACTGACGGCATAATTCACTTTCTTATATGTGTTCTGTTATCTGTTATGTTGTTGGTTCATCGTCTTTAATGTTATGATGCATTTAATAGTTGCGGTCTCTTTAAGAGATCCGGTGACGTTTCATGATACCAGCTGTTCTGTTGATGCGCGAGCTGTCAGTTGGAACTGTCAGTTTTTGTCAGTTGGAACTGTGAGTTTTAGTCAGTTAATAAACGCGACTCACAGAGTCTTAATGTGAGAAGTTTTCGGCTCATCTTTTCGCCTAAAGGCAACTTCCACACTGGTGACCCCGACGTTTGTTTACTGGACGTATCCAGATCGCCATGACCGCAAACGCTGTGTCTCTCAAGCTTCCCGAATTCTGGGAATCGTCTTCTTCTGCCTGGTTCGCTCATACTGAGGCACAGTTTGCCTTGCGTCAGATAACGGCCGACTCCACAGTATGCCCTTTATTATTATCCCACAGTGGGGAAATTCATGCGTCGCAGCAGCAACATACACACAGCTTGTGCAAAAAGTAGACATACATACAGACACATAATCAGGAAGTTAAAACTATATAAGGGGGGTAATAAAATATGGATGTTATATAAAAATAGAGATATTCCTGTCTAAATAAATGCGTTAGTAAAAGGGCTTAAAAAAAATTTTAATTTAAAAACCCAGAGGTAGTGCAGTGTTAGCAGCATCATACAAATAAGAAAAAGACTAAAAATAGTAATAAATAAATTAAATTAAGAATTAAATTAAGAAGAGGTGATCACAGTTGGCTATCGCAACACTGGTGGGTTATATTATTGAATTTGATGGAAATATTGCTTTTTTCGGCATTTGGTGGCTCTGAAAAGAGCCGTTTGGTGCTGGATGCTGGACATCACGTAGTAGGCTGCCATGAAACTGCTCCTTCGTTGGAGAAGTAGTCAACGAATTTCTCCCGTGTCCGGATGGCCTCGCGAGTCGCATTGTTGCTGCCCACTCGACGAAATGGAAAGAAGCCAGAGGGATCGGTGTCTCCCGAGGTGGACAGTCCAGTTTGTGGCTGCCTCCTGGTGATGTTGCGCCGCAAGAAATTGTGCAGCACACAGGTTGCCTTCACACAGGTCTCGGCGTTTGCAGGACTGACCCCAATGACTCCTCTGTACAAACGCCACTGGGTTGTGAGAATACCAAATGTATTCTCAACGATCAGCCTTGCACGGGAGAGCCTGTAGTTAAACACCCTGTGGCTGCCAACTTGCCTCCCCGGGAAAGGCCGCATGAGGTTGCGCCGGAGTGGAAATGCCTCATCCCCCACGAAGGCGTATGGCTGCGTCCCAATCCTCTCCACTCCTGGCAGCACCGCATCCTCTGGCAGTCCCAGTGCCCCGTCGCGCATCATCTGGCCAAAGATCGAGTTGGCTAGAACGCCACCGTCACTCGTCCTGCCATAACCCCCCACATCCACCACACGGAACCGGTACTCGGCGTCCACAACAGCAAGGAGGACAATGGAGTAGTTGTGCTTGTTGTTGTAGTAAAGCGACCCAGACTTGTTCGGCGCCTTGATCACTACGTGTTTCCCATCAATGGACCCCACGCAATTTGGGAAGTTCCACCGTGCTTGCGCCCACACGGTAGCTGTCCGCTATGGTGCAGAAGGAGTCTCCGGTAGCCAAGAAGCGCAGGCAGATGGCCAGACGCTCAGCAGGTGGAATGGGCTGCCTGTAATTCGTCCGCTGCATCGTGATCACCGGGCCAATCTTCGCCAGCAAGACATCGAACTGGTCCCGGTCCAGTCTGAAGTAGCGCTGGAACCTCTCGCCATTCAGACGCAGCTCTTGAACGAGGCGGTGGAACTCCCTATGCTGTTCACGGCCAGCGAAGAGGGGGTGCACCCACACCCGGCGGCGACGACGTCTGTCCAAAAGCAGCACAGCGCAGCAAATAGCGATATCCAGATCATCCATCTTCACAGGATGAGAAAACCTGATAAGCGACGGTATTTATAGAACCTATCTTCACTTGTTTTGAGGCGGGAATGTATTTTACTGGTCAGACGGGTGAAGTAGAGAGCAAATGAAAATTGTTACGTTTTGTTTTTGTTTTGAAGCGGGAATGTTTTTTTGCTCTCCAGTCCACCTCTCTGACCAATGGAATTTATTTCAGCAGCATCAATAGGTCAAGCCCCATGCATGCTTTATTTTAAAGTTGATGATCTTGTGTCTGCAGTGTCCTTCCGTCCAAAGCCGCAATTAATAAAAGAAATACAGATGGCCTACGTTCATCTCTCTATTTATGTTATCTATTTAATGAATCGCTCAATCAAGACGATCGGCTAATTGTTTTAACATCACACTTCGGTACTTCAATGTCCCATCGTCCATCACGTTCAACATTAGTACATGAATATTTTGTGTGAGCTTATTTCTTTATTGATCACGGGCCATGTAGAAAAGCGTGCGGCCCCTTTAAGTAAAAATAGCTGGGAAAATTCGATTTCTATGTCATAGTCGCCTTGAATTGCTAGACTCGCTGCGAGTGAAGCGATTCTTTGTCGCTCGCTGACGCCTTGTCGCGGCCGGTGTATTCGCCCGGTCCAAATGAAAATCGATAAGGGAACCGACAAAGAACCGAATCGTTAAAGGTGATAGAGAATGGTTGAATGGGGCATTAATCCTTGTTCTGTGATGTGATATGTAGCCCAAAAAAAATTGGTTGGGTCTGTAATGGCTCAGAACCTCCCTAAAAGGCTCTCTGAAACAGCTATGTTACTATGCTGGGTTTAGAATGCGTCTTTTTCCCTTATTGGCGTCGTTTCAGAGCTTATCTGGCAACCTCATTATGAAATGCAGGTAGGTGTTGGCGCTATTTGGTTGCCGTTGCTTGATTGGCTGCCCTTGCGCTCACTGAAAACAGAGCTATAGAGTAATACACTGAATGGAAAGAAAGCTCATCAGAATCAGAATTCATTTTATTGCCATTGTTAGTGAGCAGTGTTTACTAACTAGGAATTTGCTGCGGCGTAAGGTGCAAACATGTAACATAGGATATAATAATAAAAAATAAAGAATAAAAATATATGAATATAAAATGTACAAGGTGTGTACAACAATACAGAGTATCCAATATACAGAGCAACAAAAGTGCAGCTTCATTAGTGCAATTTTAATGATGGTAAAGTGACTGGGGCGGGTTACGAGGTGATTATTAAGTGTTCATAAGTCCAACTGCAAAGGGGAAAAACTGTTTATGTGACGGGAGGTTCTGGTCCGAATGGACCGAAGCTTCCTGCCCGAGGGGAGTGGAGCAAATAGTCCATGAAGGGTCAGCTGTGATCCGACCTGCTCGCCCCATAGTCCTGGAGACGTGCAGCCGATCACCTTCTCAGCGGAGCGCACAGCTCGCTGCAGTCTGTGTCTGTGTCTGTCGGAACTGACCATCTAATGAGCTGCTCGGAATCGTGCAAGGTTTGTGAAACTACTCCGTACCAGGGATGTACCGGGGATGCTGTTAAAAATAAATAAAAGCCATTGATCGTGAACATTGCTTTCCGGGGGAAGAATATGTAACGATCGTAGTCCGCTTTCATAGCCTTGGAAGGCACACCTGTGGAACACGGAAGCTGAGAAAGGTAAGTGCGCTGTTTTTGAAATCTCAAAATGTATCATGTCTGTGCTAGCTAACGGTATGGTTAGCCCCAGGGTTGAATTGTATTGCTACTGACACCACGGCCAATTCGGTGAAAAGTATTTTGATACACGTTAAGAGCCTCAGGAAAGGTTAAAAGCTTGCCCGATAGAGCCCGCTTTCATGGAAATCAGCGCATTTGGAAAACTTTGCAGGAAAATTTCTCGCGTTTTTCCCTTTGGCAAACTTTCCTTGGTCTCCAACAGATGGGATATGTTTGTAAAACAGCTGGAATTCTCCTTTAAGGAAGGGAAACAGGGAGAAAAGGCTGAGCTGTGCCAAAGGACCAACCCATTCTCACAGAAAAACGTGTGATAGTTACGTTGGTCAACAAGGGAAAACGTGGTATTGTCACAATTTGGCCCCTAAAATTGTGACAATACCACGCTTTATTTGGCCTATTCATTTGCATTGCTCCATAGCAACCAGGTCACGTGACTATCAAGTTTCCTTCAGCTAAAAAAAGAAAATGGCCGACTGTCGACCTTTTTTTCTGTGCAAAACATAACATTTTAAGAAAGCATTTGTATGCATTTCGATGGCATTTCAAGCAAAAACTGCATAATATTTTCATAATATTCGTTCAGAGAATGTAGACGATCTTTTGTTTATTAGTTTTGCCAAAGATTTTAGTATCTCCTTGAAAAAAACGTAACAATAAAACATTTTGTATCGTTGTTATGGTGGTTGCTATGGAGCAATGTAAATGAATAGGCCAAATAAAACGTGGTCACAATTTTGGGGGCCAAATTGTAACAACACCACGTTTTCCCTTGTGGACCAACATAGCTGTCACATGTTTTGCTGTGAGACTGGGTTGAAATGACACGAGAAGTGGACTGAAAATCAGTGGCTGCAGGTCTGATGGAGGGATGAATCTTCCCCAGAGCCTGGAGCTCAACATTACTGAAGCAGGGTGGGATCCAGTCCAGTGTGGGAAGCTGGAGAACTATTGATAAGGACTAGGGCTGGGTAATGATTAAAACTTTGAATCTAATTGATCACATGATTTCCCTGATTAATCGCGATTAATCGCATTTTTATGCCTGGAATAGGAGCCCAAATCGAGTCGAGTTAAAGAAGAAGAAGAGATGTCCGGGATGCAGAGCAGGAACAAACCTTGAGGAAAAGAAGGAGGAAAAAAAAAAAACTGTGTTAATGCGCGATAAAATATTTATCGGCGTTAAATAATTAACGGGTTAACATGCCCAGCCCTATTTTTATTTTTATTTTTTAAACAAAAGGGTTTGGATCGTAGGCGCAGGACCAACCTTTTGTTAAAGCATTTTATTGATTCCTTGTCATATAGAGTGCCCTGTAAAGAGTGGAACAAAGCATCCTTCCATGTGCTCACATATGACGTATATTGCCAAACAATAATAATAATATTAGACCCAATAATTTCTTACCTAACCCCAAAGAGATACCCAAGGGCATAGGAATGAGTTTAACATTGGAGGGGGGCAGATATCGGAAACCTGACAGATATAAAATCATTTTTGGGTGGGACAAATGCGCCTGTCTCCAATGTTGGTGGGGGGGACTCCCCCCGCCCCGCCCCCCTGGTTGCTATGGAGACACCCATCATTATGTCCTTTGATGTGGGCAGATTGTGGGTGGAGCTACATGTTCAGAACGTGATGTCACAAGGCGTCCTTTGATGACATCAGATGTGAATATAGGGTACATTCCAGCATGCATGAATGTTAAATTCATTTCTGTTCTGACTGTGAATCAGACGGCGTATCGTCACCAAAATCCACCTATAGTATTTAGCCAAGAGCTTAAACGAGCTACAACTAAAAATGTGTCTGCTTAAATGGTTTCAAGGGCATAAACCCGTTCAGGAAAACGACAAAAAGGGACCCAAGAATCTTTTTTCCAAACTCTGTTCTGTTCGTGAAGAAACACGAGAAATAGATCAAAAGAATGGCGCCCTGGCTTTGCAAAAGGATCAAATCAACACTAAGCTGGAAAATACCGAGTATCTACAGGAGAGATACAAAGAACTCAAAGCCGAGAGAAAGGCTGCGAGTGACGTAAACAAGCACTTGAAAAAGCGAGTCAAGCACTTAACTGAGAAATATCGGGCTCAAGCAGCTTTGGAGGAGAAATATCGGATGGAACAGGAGGGAAAAGACAACTTAGTCCAAAACAACACCGCTCTCCAGAGAGAAATCGCTGCTCTCGACTTAAAGCTAAAGGCTTTCGCCGCTTTGGACGAGGAACGCAGGAAACTGAAAATGGAGAACAAAACCCTGACCCACCAAAAAAATCAACTGCAAAGGCAGGTTCAGGAACTTCAGAAGGAAACATTAAAAGGAGATCGCCTGAGAGAGGAGTGTGAGAAAAAAAGGAGGGAGAACCAGTCTTTACGCCACCGCAACGCAGATCTGGGGCAAACGCTTCAGAACTTACACAGTAAACTTAAGTTTGAAGACACGATGAGGCTCCAGTATTCAGCCGTGAAAGTTAAAAAAAATGCTATACTGAATTCCAACCACAAACTCCAGTTACAAATCCAGGAACTCAAGGGGCAGTGTGAGAGTGTAAAACCCTGGATTGACGAAGTTAACATGAACAAACGTCAGCTGGATGCCGCTTGTGGTAAAAGGGCCGAGCTGGTCGCCGAATACGAGAAGCTCGACAACGAGCTCAACCAAATTAAAACCTTCCACAGCCAGAGTCACGAAATCCAGTCCGCCGCCATGATCGTTCACACCGAGAATCTTTGCCTCTCGCAGAAAATTCAGAAACTCCACAAAGAACTCATGAATTTTAAAAGCACGGAAGACAGCGAAGGAAGGAAAGAGACAAAAGACAGCGAGGACTCTAACAATGGGCTTCAGCCGCACCGTGAAATGATGAAACCGGACCCGACTCTCCCGTGTGTCCAGGGGGCCAACAGGGAGCCTGCTGAACCTATCCAAGGACCTCCAGGGAGGCCAACGAGAAACTTACAACGTGCTCCTCATCATTCCCAACCACCATTTAAAAGTCATTCTGTCTGAGAGTACCTCTACTCTCTAAACATAATCATTTAGGTTTAATACTTATGCATATGCAATTCTTAAGTATCTATTTATATCAGTATGTGCTGATGCTCCAAGTATTCCCCACAGTTGTGACTTTCTTGTATTTTCATGATGTTTTATCTCTATTGGCCCTACTACGAATGAGTACGGTTCAAATGGGATATAGTCAGACTGAAAATATTTGAAATCCAAATGTGGGTTGAGTTCTTGGAGCTCGTGCATAGGAATTGTAACATAGATAACTTAAAAGACTTAAAAGTATGTACTGAATATGCATGAGAATTCAAATAAATAAGGAGGAACACTGTAACTGTTCAACGAAACAAGATCTCGTAAAAAAAACCAAAATAATTGAGGCCCAACAGGTGCTACTCAAAGCAATAAATGAACACAACCAAAGGAAAAACTAACTTTGAATAATTAATACCAGTCTTACATTCGCCGATGAGAAAACGAACAAGCAAAAACCTGCATAGAGCAAAAATACAGAGAGTAGCCTCTCTAAAACTAAATAAAATCTGAATAAAATAAAAAACAAAAAGACTAACTATGAGTGTGTGTGAGTTTTGTATAGAGGATTAGACTAATCTCCAGGTACAAACAGAGGAAAGCTATAACAAACTAAACAAGTATCAACTGGTGCAGGCTGAGAAGCAATTGGACCAAATATGTGAATTAAATAAAAGAAAATCAAACATAAATTAGAAATTGAGTTGGTGATTCTTTTTTTCTGTGTATGCAATATGTTTATGTATAGCATTGGCCTGTTGGTCAATTGATCCAGATTGAACTAAGTTCCAAACTGATAAATAGACCTTGCAGATTGGGATTGTACTAACTGCATGTTATAAGCACTGTCAATTGCTTTGTTTTGACTACTCCTTGTTTTAATTTATCTTTTACGGTTTCCAAACAGAATACAAGCAAAACGTGTCTCGGACTTCTGGAAACTGCACATAGCACGTCTATAGAAGACATGCGACTGCCGACTGACAGCTTGTTAATGCACTTTCTATAGGTCACATTAAATGACTTCAACCTTACATACTTGAGGTACCCCAGTTTCAAATAGTTATGCACAGGAAAGATTGCTCCTTATATTATGCAACAAACCATTTTTTAAAAAAGGAGTATAATCACAGTAATGTTGAAGCCAACCGACAGTTGATTTGGTGAGTGAAAACCACGTTTTGATTTTTCCATCTCATAAGTAAACTCTGTGAACTCTGCATTTACTGCCATTCCTCTATTTTATTATTTCAACAGGTAATGTTAAGGATGCTTTACCCATTCCAATTAAGAGTCTATATGTATTAATGAATTGTTTAAGCTTTTCATTGGTTCTTTATCATATAGAGTGCCCTGTAAAGAGTGGAACAAAGCATCCTTCCCTGTGGTCACATATGACGTATATTGTCAAACAATAATAATAATATTAGACCCAATAATTTCTTACCAAACCCCAAAGAGATACCCAAGGGCATAGGAATGAGTTTAACATTGGAGGAGGGCAGATATCGGAAACCTGACAGATATAAAATCATTTTTGGGTGGGACAAATGCGCCTCTCTCCAATGTTGGCGGGGGTGACGTCCCCTCGCCCCGCCCCACGGTTGAGAATTCAAATAAACAAGGAGGAACACCGCAACTGTTTAACGAAGCAAGATCTCGTAAAAACAAAAATAATTGAGGCCCAACAGGTGCTACTCAAAGCAATAAATGAACACAACTAAAGGAAAAACTAACTTTGAGTAATTAATACCAATCTTACATTCGCAGATGAGAAAACGAACAAGCAAAAACCTGCATAGAGCAAAAATACACAGAGAGTAGCCTCTCTAAAACTAAATAAAATCTGAATAAAATAAAAAACAAAAAGACTAACTATGAGTGTGTGTGAGTTTTGTATAGAGGATTAGACTAATCTCTAGGTACAAACAGAGGAAAGCTATAATAAACTAAACAAGTATCAACTAGTGCAGGCTGAGAAGCAATTGGACCAAATATGTGAATTAAATAAAAGAAAATCAAACATAAATTAGAAATTGAGTTGGTGATTCTTTTTTTCTGTGTATGCAATATGTTACTGTATAGCATAGGCCTGTTGGTCATTTGATCCAGATTGAACTAAGTTCCAAACTGATAAATAGACCTCAGTGCCACCTGTTAAAGAGGAACTCCGGGGCATTTGAAGCGCAATCCCATTGCTAGAGGTTGTCAAATACTGATAGTAGGACACAGACAGGTGCAAATCTGCGCTCCCTGTGTGGAGATCGCGCTGTTCGCGCAGCCTGTCATGCGAGGCTAATACGTGGTGGCTAAGGGGCAAGTGCTAACCCTTCCACGTAAAACAACAACTTACACACTGCAGAAATGTCACACCACTTTATAACCCATCCGACAATAAAGTCACAAGCCTTACCATCAAAACCATATGCATGGTTCTCACATTACTGGCATGGGGACGTTACAAAACAACTTTATAAACAGCATGTCACTTACCTCTTGTTTGTATGCTCGCGCATGTGAAAGCCCAAAAGAGTCGATGGAGAATAATCCCATATACAAAGCAATTATATTCTCTAGAAAAACTGCGTTCAAGTATTTAAAACATTACAACAATATTACTGGGCATGTATTGTTGTAATGTTTTAAATACTTGAACGGAGTTCAAACTAGATAAGAATGACATTTGTTAACCTCTAAAGAGCCCAATAGGATTATATTGAAGTGTGACTCCACTGTGCCCCCTATATCATTTAAACAGCTATATCTCCTTGAAACATCATCCGATCTGCACCGTATTTTTTGTGCATCATTACGGAGCAGCGCTTGACACGTTGGCGTGGTACATTTCTGCCGTCGCTAAACCCCGCCCCCACAAAACAGCAAGTGAAGGTAACTCCTGTCTGGAAGGTGAGATATCGCTCCAACTTTGAACACGTGCCACTGGTGTCGTACTGTCGTGGACTGAAGGCGATTTGGGAGATTCGTCGCACGCTCCGCCCAGTGGATGGGCGCGGGAGACGCGTGACGGCGTCGATGACCACCTCGCAGTCAGGCGGTCGCGAGGCCAGAGCTGTGCTTGACTGCGAGGGCCAATATCACTGCTCGCAGTTTTAATCTGATACTGATTTCATGCCGACATGTTCTCAACCCTAATTATGAAAAGAAATAATTTGGTCCTTACCAGGTCCTAAAATGAGGCCAATACTACCTCAATTGAACACAAAAAGACATTGCACGGTGCCATTATTCATTTTACAAAAACTGTATGTAAAAAAGTAAATACAACCCATGATGTGAAATCTTGTCTAACCGCTTTTAGCTGCAATAACCTGAAAGAAAAAAATGTATGTAAGACATTATCAGTCTCTCACATCAGTGACGAGGAGTTTCCCTCCAGTGTTCTTTATAATGTTGCCTCAGTTTATTGGGGCATTTATTTATGCACAGCCCTTTAAGGTCGCACCACAGCATTTGAATCAGGTTGAGGTCTGGGCTTTGCAACAACTTGATTCTTTTCTTTTTCAGCCATTCATCAAAGCAAATCTTTCTTTTGAAAAGCAGCAAGAAATAAAGTATGAATTAGACGTGTTTCCATGACTGCTTTTGAGTATCCAGAAGGTGGGGATGTAGCATATATTCTTTCTATCCTAGTAGAAGAGGTGGTTGAGACATTACAACAAATACTGTGGTGGACATCCACAAGAGAAAAATGGAGGAAGCTCCTCTTTAGAAAAAGCTTTAATATCTGTGATGCCGGTCACTTACATCCGTTTCTGTTTGCCGGAGATCAGAAACAGCTGGTCAATAACATCATTTGTAATCTTTGCCAGGTCAAAGTTTTTTAATACCTGAAATGTGTCACAGCTATGGAATAGCCCAGAGCTCCAGAGTTGTGAAACGCTTTGACGTCGCCGCTAAGGCTGTCACGTCAAAACGTTTTATTCTAAAATGTCATCATGGAAAATGTAAAACAAGCCTTGATAAAGAAGTTCTTTTACTTCTTTTTATACTGTTGGGTAGATTATTCTGCAACAATGAACTGTATTTGATAAAATCAAAGAGTTATGACATTGTAGAAATGTGCTGAAGTCCTAATGAGGGTTCATCCATGGCAGCATGACAGCAGCGACCATCTGCTGACCTCCTTGACAACAACAACAACAACAACAGAGAAACAATTATTATCACAGCTGCAAAGTCATGTTGAAATAAAAAGATGGCAATAGGTGTTGCTTTGAAGGAATTAAAGCTGCCGTCGGCAACTTTTTTTAAGTCATATTAGCTTGAACTGTCATGGGATTCTGGAAGTAGAATATTAAATATAGCCTGACTACGTCATACTCACAATTCTAGTCAGAATGTGAGTCTGATACCGCTCAATAGAGTTTTGGGTATGGGGCATGTTTCAACCAAACCAGGAGAAAAAATGCCTCTTCGCTCAATTGGATAGACCTACAACCAATCAGAGCAACGTAGTATGTGACATAGATTAAGCGACACACACTTGTTGTAGGAAGGACGGCAAAAACATCTTTTCTATCGATAAGAGCCTTTATCGCGTTCCTCTGTTCGGCTTTCAAAATGAATGCAATGTGGAGATCCTGTAGAACAGACTCGATGGCAGAATCTACACACCCTAGCTCTCCAGCGGCAGCCATGTTTGTTTCAAACAAAGTCAAACCAAGCGCTCTTTAGTTACGTAGTCGATAATGTCCCTGTTGATCATCTGTCCATTATCGTATGAAGCCCGCCCTGGCAATCTGATTGGGTCGACCAATTCCATGTCGGGCATAATGATTTCCCAACTGAGCAGAGCCAGACCGAACTTCCAGACCAAAACTTTTATGGGCGGGGCTAAGTTCGGCTGGCACCCAGGCTATATTAAATAGGCTGTTTAGGAAAAATCCCGAATTCTCTAGCTCCCTCTAAAGCCTGTAATCGTGCTTGCAAAAATCAAGCGCTCCCGGCTGTTTTTAACCAATTACGTTAGGGTGGAGGAATCGCTACCTGTCAATCACAGCTTGTGCACACGCTGCTGAGTGTGAGTCTGCCCCAGCTTGTGTGCGCGCACACTGGTGTGAACTCACGTGCACAACCTCGTCCACAGAGGGGGAGGGGTTTGGGGGGCGATTCGGAGCTTGGTAGAGGTTGGGGGAGGGACCTGAAAGTTGTATCAGTTCGAATTTTCCCACTTTAGACTCGGAATTTTGAAAACACTAATGATGACACTGGCTGTGGTGTGGTTTGATTTGTCCGAGATGGCGGCGGGGCGAGCAGGTAGGTGTAAAGCGAGCAAGCAGAGTAAGGGCGTATTCACACCTACCTCGTTTGGTCCGCACCAAACGACCAAACGGACCAGATTTTCGTTGGTTCGGACCTTTTGGGATGGTCTGAATACAAACCACCGAACTCTGGTCCGGACCAAACAAGCGGACCGAGACCGAGCTGAAAGGTCGGACTCGGTCCGGATCAGACGAACCCTGGTGCGGATCTTTTGGAGGTGTGAAAGCAGACCGGACCTAATCCCAGACTTTTTGCTTTTTTGTACCTCGGGAGCATCCGTCGTTTGTCTGCTGCTAGGTAACAGAACAGAGCGTCGTTCTTCTAATTACTAGACCGGCTGTGGTAAAGCTAACGAAAGACCGAAAATAATATTTCTAGACCGAAAATGAGTAGGGGACAAACTTGGGCCGAAGAGGAGACCCGTGCTCTTGTGGACGTTTGGGCAGATACGTCTTGCTTGAAGAGCCCGAATTGTCTCAGCTTGAGCACACATCAGCGTTATCCTCCGTAGCCGCCTTGCCCTTTGTCGTCGTTGTTGATAAATTACTTGTACAGCAGCATAATAATTACACAGTTGTGAAAATAGCAAAACGTTGAAAAAACATATAGTTTTGATTATATTAAAAGCAATAACGGCACGGAAAGCGTCCATGACTACATTCACTTTTGAACTTAGCACTTTGTGTTGCGCGTGTCGATTCTGACCAAGCCGAACGACTTCAGGGCGCGTGGCTTTATTGACATATTTTGGTCCGTTTACTGAAAGCGAACCGCACCAAAATGAAAAAAAAAAGGTTCGGACCAAATCAAGTGAACTATCGGACTTTCCTGGTCTGAATACGCCCTAGAATGCAGGTTGTAATCCGGACACAGTCGGAAGAGGAAAGGTTACACTGGGGAACACAGGTAAAGGAACAAGAAGGTTTTACTCGTAACACTGAGACACACTTGTGAGCCTGATTACCAACAGAGACTGTAAGACAATCTGGTGAAGTCTGGAGCTCCTGTAGGTCCTTAAGAGGCCAGCTCTTACACTGCCCTGGACTTCCTGGATTCCTGCTCAGCCCCGCCTGGAACTCAGAACACAACCACCATACCCAAACCAATCATGCAATCATGGCAAAATGCACTAAAAATCTTCTTCAAAACTCCACAGGCACATAAACCTAATATCAAATTAGTGGAAGTTCGGCAGCTGTTGGACAGATGACCTCACGATTGACTTTAAAATGTTTTGGTTTACAGGGGAGTTCTATCAAGTCCTATCGCTGCTAAATAAGCCCAAGTCACCGCCACCGTGCTCGACAGTTGGTGTGAGGTGTTTTTGCTGATATGCTGCGTTTGGTTTTCACAAAACATGCTGCTAAGCGTTATGACCGAACATTTCCGCTTCAGTCTTGTCTGTCACTAAGCCATGCTAAGTTCCAAACAAGCCATACTTGTTCAGTCTTTTTCTAACTGAACTGTCAGGAACTTTAATGTTTAACGTGCTAACTGAGGCCTCTAGAGTCTGAAATTTAGTTCTTTTTGGTGTATTTTATTTCACTAGACCAGGACTGTACATGCATTATATTTTGTGAAAATGCGAGTTGGAACAGTTGAATGCATTTTGAGTCATAAATCTTGAAATCAAAAAAACTTTTATTATTGTTATTGTTGTTGTTTTCTACCAACACATCATTTTATGCAACATCAGCTGTTTTAACAACATCACATTGGGAACAGGATCTTTAACTGATCATAATGAGAACAGCTTGTAAATGACAGATAACATAACAGGTTATAGCAATATGGGTAATAGTGGTCTCTGTGCAGTAATGGTGAACATGCCCGTTGCCCTTTTAAATGCATATGCATATGACATCACCAGAATCAGCCTGTGTACTTTATGTTATTGTTAAAGTTTTCCTGCAAGGCATCCATGGAGAGTGACTTATTGCCCTGTTATCTTTATAGATATATCTCAACCCCTCATGTCACATGAGCTAGACCAATAAGCTTATCAGGTGAATGAGCCACGGTCATCTCAACTATGGTGTCCTCTATCATTGACCACACCTCCATAAACAGAAAGAGCGTAAAGCTGGTAAAGATTGCTTATCTGGTTGTACTCTGTTGAAATACACTTAATGTGATTCAAATCGCCCAGGATCATGTATGACGACTTACATCGGCACCATCACACACTCAACTGGTGCTGTAACATGCTGTAATAAATCTAGAATTTTTTCTGGAATATGTAAGTCATATCTGTCAAATGAAGCAAAGGTTTGCTCTTACTTTAGCTCTTTAAGTTTCTTGAGTTTGATTTTACAGTTTGCCCCTACGGTCACAGCAGGGGGCATCCTAACCCAACAAAATCAAACAGACTTAACTTTCCTATCTATTCTGCATGTTTGTCTTTATGTGTAGTTTAGAATGGCTGCAATGACCAACTGAATGTTGTCCATTTGAAAGTGGGAAACGTTTCAACAGTATTTTGAAATGCTTATGCTTTTTTTTAGCCTCATATATTGGACCTACAGTCCAGTGTTATTATTGCCATATGTCTTCAATGTCAAGTTTTATAAGTTATAGCTACACAGCAATCAACTCGCAGCACTTTTACTACAAGTTAAATAAAGGGTGTAATATGCCTTCGGTGAATAGTTGCATCACTGGAAACAAGAGACAATGTTTTCCAGATCTTTTCCCTTCGCAGATGTTGGTAATTGACAACGACAGCACAGAGAAATGTACAGGAAACAGACGGGGTATCAATTCAAGTTTCCATTGTTATTTGTTGTTGAGGTGTCTATGGAGACAAACTGTGAAAATCCATTCAGACGTTCATAAGTACTTTTCAGAAAAAAAAAAAAATGTCTGTACTGTCAGTCGCTTAATTCAAATGAAATATAGGTGACTCAAAAAGTACGATACAGTCAGATGACCAGGATAAGCAGCAGTTTAAGACTGATGTTGACATCATTTTTCTTAATGTACTGATATCTATATTTTCATTTGTTTATTTTGCCTTGGATAAGGTTGTCGGATTGGACTGTAACATGCACAACGTGTCTGTTCACTCCCTCATGTGTGTGCAGGGGATTAACCAGTGGGGCCCCATGTTTGTCTTAAGGAGGACACCTCCCTGAATGGGGATTCCAGCTTTAAAGCTGCAAAGTGTATTCCCAATGATTTTTTTTTTTTCAAAGACTAAGTTAAAGCATGTTAGATTTATCTCCTGTTGACATACATTCTCCTGGATGATGGATGCAGACTGTTGAGCTCATGCAAAGGGTGTCGCATGAAAAATAAAAGACTTTGCACTGATAAATGTTAGAAATGTAATGAATTCCAGCAAGTTCGAGTGGGGCACATTTCTGAAACTTTCGCTTGTCACTTTTAGAAACCCATTTATTGTATTCAAACTTCAAAAAGTAATGAGTCGATTGTTTCTGCTATAGGTGCAGCAGCTTTGTAGAGTTGAGTTAACTGATTCCAAGTTAGGAGCTAATGATACAAACAGACAGCCAATCACTCATTGTAATCACAGATCTCAGAAATTAAACATTAGAATGCAGCGTGTGGCTCAAGTTATCATGTTGCAACTATTTCCTACTCAAGTTGCTGGTGGGATGCGATCTTTATTTGATATGGAAACAGGTAACCTTCGTGTTTTTTTTTCTGGTGATGCTTTAAGTAAAGCTGTCCGTTTTTTAAGGGTGTGGAAGACTGATATTTACCTCTGTGATTTGAATGTATGCTCATACATGAGCTTTGGTGCTCTTCATTAGAAGAGCTAACTATTTTCCTCAGATTTTTGTAACAACCAAAAACTAAGCTACAAATGGGCATGGTGTTTTTATGTCGCCAACCAACCTCTCCAAGCTCCTTGTAAGTGTTTTGGAATGCTTTTGAGATGTGGACATTACTTAAATGAATGCATTTTTACAGAGCCAATACCTGCTAAGATAAATGTGATGTAACTGACAGTTAAAGGAAGATTTATATGTTGCCAATATATCACCATTGCAGGTTTGCACTTCATTGTGACCCAATGTTTCAAATGTATGCAGGTGCAGGAATAAAAACCTGATGAACTCTGTTTTGAACACCATCTCATTTTTCCAGTAACCCTTTCATGAACCTGAACATTTGGCAGTGTTAAACTTTCATTATACGTTCAACATGCCATGCCATCCACACCTTTTAACCTCAGGGTCTCATTTGGTCTCTTGTGTGCTCTCCTTTACCTCCCACACAGCCATTCCATCTAACACTATCGTACCATCAATGAGTTAATAAGTGGGGGCTGCTTTGGCAATAAGAGGGAAAACATGACGTATTTGGCAGCTGTGACATGCTGAGGGGGGAGCCTCCCCACAATAAAAACAACCAGCTGAGTTTTGTCCATAATCCCAGATTCCACTTCATATACACTACTCTTGGCTAGACGGAGGAGTAGAAGGGTGTGGGAGCCAAGGTCTGGATGAGACGGAGGACAAGGAGGGGAGCAGGCTGGAGCTTATGGACTTATGTGACACTGAAGAAAAGCTGTGAAAGGGGAGAGTTTTGTTGATATTCTGCAGGGGCGCAGAGGCCATTGAGTGGACAATTTAATAGGAAAGTTCAACCAAATTAGAAGTAATAATAAACAAGTAATAATAAACAAGTATTCATTTATGACCAGTAATACAAGGTCATATCTTTCTCTTACCCAGATAATTTAGTTTTTACCTAGCGACAATGTTAAATCATCCACATCATCAATAGTTTTCAAAGGCAGTTGTTCCAATAAAAGACATGTTCACAACAAAATGCCTGTTGGCCTGTTAGCCCATGGCCAGATACTATTAACAGTTACATGGGAAAATATGACTGCCTGAGAAATGTTTACATATCCTTAAGAAGCAATAGAAAGTTCAACTCGTGCACTCACATGCAGTTTTATTCTGTCTGTAAAATGTAACAACACTGCAGGTCAGGTAGGTTGCAGATAACAGGGATGCATGCTATCGTGTATACATAATGCAAAGTCCACTTTCACTGAGACTTTACCTTTTAGATCTGCAACATGCAGCAGTCAACCCATCTCATATTGTAACTGACAATATTCAACTCAATACATTCGTGTCTGTGGTACGTGCTTAATGTGATGGCTTGACTTTGTGACTACTTATGTAAACAAGCACCTTTCTACAGCAATGATAAACGGCCATTGAGGTATTATTTTCCTCACAGACTGTGGAATGAGACAGGGCAGGGTAGGAATCCCCACAGGACTTGATCTTGAAGAAAAAAAGAGTAGGTGTTAATGAACTGGAACTAAAAAGTACATTGACAGATGAATTCTTGAATACATCAGTCTAAATACATTATGAATACATAGGTCATTTCTGTATGTGTATGAACATGACATGGTGTTTGGCTCATCAACATGTCCAGAGCTGTTTATTAAAGACAGCTGGGGGATGTTTTCGCTGCCACACCCACGGAGAGAAAGACAAAACAGTGTGAATGATGTCATTACTACCGCTTATGCAAACCAGCTGTGCAACCTTTTGGCTTGAGTGGGATTTAAATTCTGTTTTGTGTGTCAGGGAACAGATGCATGTATGCGTGTGTGTAAGCTTGCATGTGTACGTGTGTCTGTGTGTAAAAACCTCAGTGCTCTTTCCACTCCCTTTTATGATGATTGATGATGTTTCGTTTTCTCGATAAAATGAGGTTGAACAATCGTAAGACATTTCTTGTCTTTATTGGTTTTCAATTCAATTTACACTGTAAGGCGGCTAGTAACATTAAACATTGATGTTGGAATGAAAGCAAAGAACAGATACTAAATTGCTCAAAAGGAGAAACCCTTTCAAAGCATCCTGCTTGTATTTGTTTATGTTTTTCTGTTGCAGTTATCTAAAGTCTTTCTTTGTAATATCAGTTATGTCAACAAAAAGTGAGAAAAAAAATAAATCCCAGACTTATTATAGTCCTTGAGTACATTTCATCATAATATGGCTAAGATCAAACATTGTTAAAGGTGCCACAAATGCATTTCTAAGTACAGTTATGAAATGAAAATATATAGCACATAGAATGAACATAGCAAGTGTATCTACATAGAATAAAAACAAGACAAGCATTTTCAGTGTACTGAAATGATAATAACTGGCAAATGGACAAATGGAAAGAAAGAGCTGGCAGTGAAAGTTTCTTAGTCAAACAGTCAACTTTGTGACACGTTGGTAGATTCCTCCTTTTCTGATAAAAATAGTGTGAAGCTTCAATTCTCCTTCTTCTTCACCATCACAATTGGTTGCAGTTCAATAAGCCTTCAACTAATTTTTACAAAACTGTACAGTTTTCATGGCTAATGTCACATGCACATTCACACTCATTATTCAAGCAGTCAAAGTCTTTCTCTCATTATCAAGTACTCATACGTACAGTACATTATGTAAGAGCAGGTTAGATGCATGTGTTAATATATACAGCCTATGCATAACAGAGATTTAAGTACATGTAAACTCATACATATAGCACAAGCACACATATTTGCACACCTACAGTTAGGCACACTCAGAATTAGAGCCCAATGCATTTTCTGACAAGTATGTCGACAGATTACAAGGTAGCGGGATGTCTTTTGTCTCTGTCTGTTTTGGCTTTACATTAACTAAGGAACAAGTCTATTTATGTGCTTATGTTGTATTTAGTAGTGGAGGAAGCTTAAAACCAGATGACATGCAGAGACTCTGCAGGGTTTGACAGCACATTGCTGTGACTTCAGAGGCTGCAGTCATCCCAGGAGCCAGTGCTGATTAACACTAAAAACACCCTCCTCACACCCAGAACTGCCAATCTCCTCTCTGGTCTCCAGCCTGACTGCCATCAACAACCCAGGGACTTAGCCTTCGTCATCATCAACGTCTTTCATCTCTGTGAATATTGTCATCATCAGGCAAGTTTTCCCGATGTTTGTTGTGACACGCAGCCAAAGTAGGAGTCAAGAGGCCTGTAACAACAGAGTGTGGATGTAAAGGAGATTGTTATAATCTCTGATGTCCACTTTGCTGTGGCCTCTATGGCTGGGCAGGATTGGATTTAAAAAAAAATCTTTGTATAGACCTGTATGCATGTGTATGGATGAGTGTGTTTGTGGGAGGATATTCCTGGAGTTACTGAGGGACTTTTTCACAGCTCTGTGTCTGCTGTCTTGGCGGTAGAGTGACCATTGGTAGGGGGAGGAGTCTGCGTCTTGGCTGCCTCAGGGGACTC
The DNA here is from genome assembly GCF_027942865.1 of Odontesthes bonariensis. Taxonomy (NCBI): domain Eukaryota; kingdom Metazoa; phylum Chordata; class Actinopteri; order Atheriniformes; family Atherinopsidae; genus Odontesthes; species Odontesthes bonariensis. The sequence continues at coordinate 30,066,786 of NC_134515.1, read as the reverse complement.
TCCATTTACACTGGGTTTCTCCTGGGTTTCAGGAGGGGGGCTGAGAGGGGCCACAGATAAAAGGGTGTTACCCTGATTCTCTTGATCCACTGGATTGACCTCCTCTGCCTGCAAATTTACCACAAGAAACATTGAATTAAAAGAAAAGAAAGTTTCAGCCAGGTATATTTTAGTGAGGTTTAAGTGAGTTTCACAGTACTGAGCAGCGGCGGTTCTTTCATAGGGGCGATTTGTGCGACGCACTACCAAACACGGAGGTTTTTTTTTTTTGTTTTTTTTTATCTAGTTGCTAAGGCGGGACTGATCTACTGTAGGCAAACTGGTTGTATATGTCATTGTCCAATCAGATTAAGGTCGCGCCTGGTGTTGCCACGCCCATTTGGGGCGATTTCTGTCATGGTCGAATTTGCGCCAGAAATCTGCCATTGACATTAATGGTACGTCAGTTTTTTTTCAAAAATCATGCTCCCAATACATTTTCTATTAGGCTTTATGTGCACGCACAAACGACGCACAACGTGCTTTCGTCATATGTCTGTTGCGCGGGACCATGAACATTCTACGAAGAAGATGGTGAGTGTCGAGTGCAACAATACGGTAGTGTTTCTGAAAGAAGTAAACTTTAGTTGTCGTACTAATGCGGAGAAGGAAGTTTGGAAGAATTTTGCAGGATTTTGGAGCTAGCCTTGCGAGGCAAAGATGAAACCCAGGGCTCCACCAACCCTGGTATTTTTCGAGGTAGCATTTGATGTAGCTAAATAACTTAACCTTTTGTGCCCTGTCATTGACTTGTAATGATTTAAATCTTTTATATAATGTTGACAATAATAGCAGAATGTATAATGACACATTCATTGTTAATGGTGCAGTATTATATTTAAAAAAGAGAGAAATCTCACATAAGTAAGCTGCACTTAACCATGTTTGACAATTGTTTATGCTTTTCTAAGTCATATTTTCCAAAACTTCAATAAACACTTGATTTGGATTTATATGCTGTCATTTTAATTACAATCTTCAGAATGAAAATTGAATGAATCTTATCATTAAGAGCTTATGTGTTTACTTATTTCATAGACTCCTGGAACAATATGAGGAAAATAAATAAATAATGGTTAAGGTGTAATATTAACTGATTGGCAAATTATGCAAAAAATAACAAAAAAATATTAAAAATTATTTCAATAATTTATGCTACCTACACAAATATACCTCAGTCCTATAGACTTTTATGGTACTTATGGACATAACGGGGGGAAATTGCAGTCACTTTGGTTATTTGGCAGACCAAATAACCCCTCGACTCTGCGTTGTGTTTATTTAAGGAAGACAAGGAGTTTCTGGACGATTGGACATTTTATTTCCTGCGTGGGAACATAACAGGTTTGCATCAGTGCAATCGGTTCAGCTTCGCACAGCACACTCTGATGCAGCTTTCACAGACTGGAAATTGCACTACCTAAAAAAAACGTCAGGAGCCGCCACTGGTACTGAGACTGAACTGCTGGCTCTGTTGATTGGTCCATTCTTGTACTTATACTTGAGACAATCAAGTGCAGCTTTTGATAATGTCAACCACTCACTTCTGGGAAGGTATATCTGAAAATAGCCTTGGAATGGTTTTCACAAACCAACATGGTCTCTCACCTCAAACTTTTATCAATTATGGAATCCCTCAGGGACAGATACGAGGGACAGTACTATTTTCTCCAAGCTTCCACTCAGTCAAATTATTCAGAAACGTAAAACTTAATTCCACTGTTATGCTGATGACACGTGCCTATACACTCAAGTCAAACTTCTCCAGTGTCAGAAAATAATAAATCGATAGATAGAACTATAAAAAAATGATCAACCTACATATTGAAAAATTAACATCGTCAAATTTTTAAGATTAAACGCAGATAAAACTGAGATCCTTGTTGTTTTTGGATAATCAGCATCATCCAGTCTTCCCTTGGTCCATTATTAGCTCATGTTAAATCCAGTGTGAGGAACTTGGGTGTTCTTGTTGATATTGATCCCACTTTTGAGAAACACTTAAAAAAAATTGCCAGTTTTTCAGCTGTGTTTTTTTTATGTTTTTTATGCAGTGTTCAACTGACAGTGGGACCATTGCTAGGACTGCTTGTTAGGATGGATACTTTATGTGTTTTTCAAATACAAGAGAGGACTCTTTCTTAGCCTGAGAAGGAGGTGACTTGAAATGCATCTTTAACTTTGAGAAAAACTTTTTAGCTTTGACTGCTAATATGCTAATGTCAGCAATAGCTTGACTGCCTTAAGATATAAGTTAAGTTTTAAAGAGTTTGGAACGTTGTTGTTTTTAGGTAACTTAACTCCTTAAATCCCACCAGTGATAACAATGTCTAATAATTAGTAAGACAATACATATGCAAAATGTTATGTAAGCTCTCTCTCTTTTCAGCTATGAGTGATGAATAATCTACTCAACTTGATATGAAGAGTTGAAGTGTTGTTCAGCTCTTCTCTATGAGGTTCACGATTCTCTTTAAACTGGGCAATTTAACTTTCAATGATTTGGATGCAGTCCATTTCACTGTGTAGGAATTTACTGGTTGTTCCCACCTGAAGATTAAAGGGGACCAAGCACTGTTAGGGTTGTTAGGGCTCCTTGGCTATGGAATGCTCTTTTTAGAGAGAAGAGGATTTTTCCTGAGAACCTCTCCAAAAAAAGCCATACTTTTTCAGTCTTTTCCTAAGTGTACAGTCGCACACTTTAACATTTAAGATGCTAACTGAGGCTTGTAGAGTCTGAGATGTAGCTCTTTTTTGCAGTTTCTTTCAGTATCTGAGCATTTGATGTTGGGGTGAACTTGGTGGGATATCTACATCTGGAAAAATTGGCACCTGCCTTGAATGTTTTCCACTTGTGAATCATTTTTTTCTTTCTTTAGAATGATGGACTCCAAATTATTTGGAAATGGCGTCATAACCCTTTCGAGATTGATGGGCAGCAGTAATGGCTTCTATAAGATCATTGCAGATGTATTTTTTCTTTGCTATTGCTTTAATATACACCTGAATACTCTGGAACACCAAACTGACAAAACTTCTGTATCTGTATGGGTGCTCACACCAGCTGGGTATCAATACATTTGAATGCATTTGATTAGCAGCACCTGGCTGCTACTTTCCCAGTTCATTTCTATGGAAGCAGTTGGATGTCTAGAGTTTTCCACATCCTGCTTTTTGGCCTGGACATTGTTTGATGAATAGTGTAATATATAATGTCCTGTTGCTCTACTGAGATTGTATTTTTTTCTAATTGCAATAGGTTATTTTCATTATGTCCTGTTATGTAAAATCTTAGCATAAAAGCAAGGAGTACTTTTCTTTTTCACTGGATTTTATGTACTAAAATTGATAGTCTCATCGGGGTTCAAATTCAACATTTCATCTCTTGTTGAAGTAATGCACATAGAAACCCATTCATTGACAGACAGATCCACTAACCCAGTGTGTTTCCCATATTATCTATTAACTCATACAAACACCCACTCTTATGTGGTTTCTATCATGGGATTTTGTGAATGTTGCAGAGAAACAGCTGTGTCTGGCTAGTAGATGAAACAGTGGGTTTTGCAATCCATAGGGCGTGGGTCTGTGGATTACGCACACTCTCTTCTTTGCACATTTTCTCTGATGGCTGTCCAGCAGCATCTCTGAATTAAAACACTGGCAGGCATTCACTTAATAGGAAGTGGTGCTGTTTTGATTTAATATGTGCTAATGCATGAACTTTACCCATCAAAATTCATTCAGATAGATTGAGAACCTGTAATAAATGCACAATGGAAAAAAGCATTTCATGATAAGACACCCCGACAGGTGATATGGGAAGAAATTCAATTTAAATTTGTAAATGAAACAGAAAGATTACACATGAGCAAACGAGAAACCTTGCTGACACTAATATGCTCCGCATAATGCACTGTAGTACCTGCAGGGGAAAATGCAAAATTATTTCCAACTTATTGTACTGCTGAGTGAACATGTAAACCAGATTAGACCCACAGCGGAAACACAGAGGACAACAAATTTGAACAGGAAGTGTAAAACTATGCTTACCAGCATCGCTCCCTTGGCGTTAGGCCTGCGCTGGAATTTGAAGTATCCCACCGTGATTGCAATGGCAGCAAGCAGACCAGTGACCAGTATTGCCACAAATACAGAAGAGCCTGATGATGATGGAGTCTCAGTCTTTGTCACACCCAACTACAAGAAAGTTCAAGAGATGGGGTTGTGGACAAAAGAATACAAATTATTCCATCCATCCATCATCTTCCGCTTCTCCGGGAGTCGGGTCGCGGGGGCAGCAGCTTAAGCAGAGAAACCCAGACGTCCCTGTCCCCGGCCACTTTTATATATTTCTAAATAAATTGTGAGTTGTAGAGACTAATCTACTCATGATCTTGAGAATGAACGGTAGTGCATTCTTTCTTATGACATTTATTCAACAAAAACATTCCAGAGCTGCAGGTTGGTGGTTAAAACTACTGATGTGTGTCATATTAACTGCTGGAACAGTATACAATGAAAAATATGGTGTACTGTTGAGAATTAGTGTACATCTATAAATGAGTTAAGACAGGCAATAAGAGTTGCATGTCTATGGCTTACCTTGTCTTTCAAATGTTCGCTCTGGAGGGCTTCAGCCAGTGTACCCAACTCAGCTGCAAGTGCAACAAAGTTTTATAATTACATCATTTCTAATGATACAATCATTGCCACATAATAATGCATGATTAAATATAATCCATGAAGAGATAAAACAAGTGCAAATACATACTATAATATAATGAATGCCATCAATACTCACCATCTTTGCTGGCCACTAACACTGTGTTGCCCTCTTGGAAAATGTCTAGATTACAGCTTTCCAAGGGGCACCAGCCTGCAGGATTCTCTTGAATAATACGCTTTGTTTCCTCCTATAAGTAAACAATTACATTTAAAAGGGTAATGTTCAAAACATGCTCCTGTATATTTACAATATCTGGGGCAAGTTAACACTGATCTTTAACTCAAAAGCATAAACAATTTTTAACCTTTTCCTTCATTTACAGACATTTACAGGGTGACAATCAGATGTGTGTTTCTGTATTAGCCACACAGGCCTTTGTTTTCCAAAATGCAGTTAAATGGAAAACTTGCTGACCACACCTTATTTTTCCCATCTCAGTCATGACTTATGATATCACCTCCTTGCACAACAGCACGCTCGTCATTTTTCTGTAATGTAATCCAGTAGGCTCTCAGAAACCCCTGAAGACCACTGTGAGCAAATTCCAAATTCTCAGTTAGTTGGAAGTCAGCCCACAGCTGGACTCTACCAACACTGAAGCTCTAGGATCTTTCAGACAAGGAGCAAGAAACACAGAAGGGCGGAACTCAAGCTGCAAAATTACTCCCATGGAATTCACTCTGATCTTCATCTTCTACTTGTGAGCGATGGCGTCCTGCATTGCCTCAAGCCCTTCTTTGACATCACATGTAGCACATGCATAAAGCTGATTATTGGTATTTTGCATTGCTTTGCTTTGCACGTTTCAAGTTAACTGTCACTTGAATATGAGAATTGGCAGTATATGTTATACTATAACAGTATATAAGTATAAAAGTGTCCATGTATATGTCCATGTTAAGTTTCAGTTTGAGTTGGACATGTGACCTCTGCAGATGGTCCTGGCTTTGCTTTTTTTGATTTTTGTAACCTGAGGGCAGATTTGAAAAACAGGATGAGCTGCAGGGAAGAGTGTGCAAACAGGTTTGTCTCTACAGGCATGGGTACAACCCATCAAACCCAAGAAGATACGATTAAAACGATTGTATATCTTACAAAAACAGTTGTAGTTTGAACTGAGTTGCTATGTTTGTTTATGCATATTGTACTTTCTCTACGACTTCTCTATTCCTGTGTTGTCAGGGCACCATTTTTTAATAATTCTAACAATTCTGGCATTGTGTTGACTCTACAATTGCTGACATAAATTTTGACACGCGCCAGCCCTTGCTACAGGGGGTGAATGGTGAGCAGTCACATGCGGCGCCCTCAACTGGAGGCATGCGTGTTACATGACCTCAAGACCAACAAATCTTACCTGTTTTTATCAAAGTTACATTCAGTTAATAAAACAACAACACTTATCTTGGTCATAGTTAGAAAACAATCATGGTTAGGTCTAAAGCACTTTTTTTACAACCTGACTGTCGCCTTCTTGGATGTGATTTGTTTAGTTTTAGGCTGTAATGTGACTCCACTAGGGTTAGAAATCAAAACTAGGGTGAACAAGCAATCCCGGATAGAACTAAAAAACATAAATTTTTGGACATAATTGTAATCGCAGGTTTTACACTACACATACAGTTGCCGTAATGACCACTTAGGGTAGTATACTCAAAATATCATCTATATTCCGTAAGGATGCCATGGTAGTAATTAGGAAAATTGTCCTTTTTAGAACAGATTTATATCCTTAATATGATCTTGTTAAAGTCCTATGTATCTAAAATTGCCATGCAATTCCCGGGGAGCTTTGTGTTTGGCAAGTGACCTAAACCTTTATGTTACAGCAGCCCCATAAAGTCATGCATTTTTAGTGACATGACATTTATGCTTAAAGTATCATCAAATTTTTGGTGACTTGATCATTTTAGATAAGGAAATTATACTGGAGCTTACAAGGTAGCAATGAGACATCAAACTATTGTTTTGCTTTGAAGAGTTATGTGTGTCTATTAAAGTCTATCTGTAACATCAGCACCCAGCTAATTAAACCACAAACATTTATCTTGACAGACCTCAGAGCAAAAGCAGAAACATCAGCCATCTTCTTTTAATGTCTTAAACCAGGAGCTCAAGATCTACAACATCCAATAAATGTGTGAGAAAAGATCTACCTTTGTCAGTACCACATTTCAAACTACAGCTCTTTAAAACATTTATATCCTCTTCCTTTTAGTGGAATCAGAAACTTCCTCTGGGCACAAGTGGAAGAGGCTCAGATAAAGGTCTTGGTAGGAGGAAAATTACTCCAGAAAAGAAACTGGAACCAGTTCTCTTCTCTCATTTCACTGTTTGACTGAATATTTTCATGACAAAAACTGCAGCTGTTGGTAGCTTGATATTGCCTGTGGTTGGTCAGGAAGTAAGGGAACGTAAAGGGGTTGTAAAAGATGGACAGACTTGCACTCACACAGTCATCTGTTTTCATTACAGCCTTGACAGCGCTGCTTTCTGGGACATCCTCTTTTCCAACACACTTCACATCAGGCTGTGAAGACACAAAGCAGATCATACTGTGTAACTTATGACCATAGCACAAGTCATCCATTGTAAACACTTGTCCCATCGAAGTGAAACACAGAAATATGAATTAAAAATGGCTGATTTTCTGTTCATTTTTTATTTTTGATCATGTGGTAATAGCGTGCTGCTAACTAAGAAGTGGAGCACTATCTGAAAATGACTCAATCAAGTACTTACCACAACAGTTTTAACAATGAGGGGCTCAACCTGAACTGGAACAGGTGCAGTCTCTTTATCGTCTACAGCAACGGGGGCAGTCGTGCCCTCTGAAGGGGTAGCTTGTAACGAGTTATCATTTGGAGCAGCGGAAGGCGTACTAGGTTCTCCACTGCCTGCAACAATCAGAGGGTCACCTGCATCTGGGGCAGCAGTGACAACGGGAGCAGCAGCTGAAGCAGAGGCTGCAGTAGCGTCTGCAGCATCTGCAGCGTCTGCGGCGTCTGCAGCGTCAGCAGCATCTGCAGCGTCTGCAGCGTCTGCAGCATCTGCAGCGTCTGCAGCATCTGCAGCGTCTGCAGCATCTGTCACTGTGAACACAATGCAAGGACAACACTCGTCACTGCAGCCCACAATAGTTTCCTTTTATATGGAGCAATACGATGTAGAATAAAAAAACAAAATGATCTCAGTGCTTTTGTCAAATCTCACTGCGCATTTATCAATGCTCCTACCAGCAGTGACGCCTGCAGCCGGTGAAGCTGATGCATCTGTTGGGTCATCTTGACACACCACCTTACCTGCAAGACAGAAGAAGCAAATGAAATAAAGACTTTAATTCTGTGAGTGTTGCTCTTTGTTGCAGCTCTGCACCTTGTGTTTTATGATGTGCTACATGAGTATAGACAGGAAGTGTAATGTTGCCATTACTAACGTTACAATCTCATCCTTGATTCATATATAAGGTTTTTTTTAAATTGAAATCTGTATTTATTTACTTGATACAAGATTGATATAATCTTGCTGTGACACTGACCTGAGAAAGATGATATTTTCTAAATGCGGTCCGAAACAACTGGGTGCTAAGGAACTATTATTGCCTTAGTTTGCGTTGCAGTCTCTGCGGCTGTCACGTCCATGGGGTTTTCCCCATGTTTTTAGTTCTGTGTTTCATCATGTTTTAGGTTATTTCACGTCTTAGTTTTTAAGTTCATGTTTAGTTAAGTTTTGCCATTGTTTTTTCCTCAGTCCCCATGTTCTGGTCATTAGTTCAGCCCACGTCACCTGTTCATGGTCTTCAGCTGCACCCATTTACCAATCACCCTGTTCAGTATTTAGTTTCCAGGTTTCCTCTTTCAGTTGTGAATTCCTACCCCGATTACACCATTCTCCTTTCATGCTATGCCACGGCTATCCTAGTTAAGTACGCTCACGCCATGTCAAGCCAAGGCTTTTGTTTTTTGTCACAGTCTTACTCATGAATTATTTTTCCACAGTCTAGTTTTGTTATCCGGCTCAGCCACGCCTTTTGTTGACTCTGTTTTGATAAATAAACAAAGTTTGCTTTTTACCTCTGAAGTCCGCATCCGTGTCCTGCCACCCCTGAGTGACAGCGGCAGCTTCATCTGTCACAGTGTTGGGTTTTAGTTTTGAATTGATTGGTTTCTTGTTTTTTTTTGTTTTACAGTTTATGGTCCAGACGAAAAACGCAGAAATTCCCACAAAAGTTAAAATTTTCATGCCAGGCCAGTAGATGACAATATTGTCAACATTAACAGCGCACGAGAACAGCACCAAAACAGTAGTTTGTGCAACAGGAAGATGAGAAAGACAAATGCATCTTTAAGAAATCTCAGTCTTTCTGACTAAAACACTGAGATTTTTCTGTGAGCTTGAAACTTGAAGATCTGCAAAAGCACCACTGACACATCCAAATTAAATCCAAAAGCAATGCTAAAATTCAATTCAGCGACTGGGAAAATGCAACACACCGAATACCCATCAAACCAAAAGCAACACACTTAGGTTCTTAACTTCATGCCTAAAGCTTGGCACTATGATCCTATATGTCAGGATGCAAGGTGTTTCTTTTGTTCTACCCAGTGTGAATGCAGCCTGCAGAGCCCTGGGGCAAGCACCTAACAATCTGAACAACCTGAATGCATTTAATGTCATTTTACTCATAGATAGAGAGGAAGTTGGAATCCATTTTTTTTTTTTTTTAACTGAATAATCATTAAATCCCATCTAGGCTGCTGTTCTTTTGTAACAATGAACACTATCTTAAGCATGCTCTCAGTGAAACTATTGCAGTAATGAGGTCAGGGCAGAGGGTAGGTTTGAACAGCTTGTCATGGTGATTCAAACCTCATGCACCACCTAATTTGGCACTAGTTCTCAAGGGCACAGAGTAATTAGTAGCCACATATGAGCTTATCCTCACTGTCGGCTGTCTATGCAAAGCAACAGCCTGGTCAAAAGTGTATGACCTCCTGACCACGCATTCATTTTCTGCCAGAGATTCTGTTTCCGCAGTAATTTCTGGGTTCATTTAGGTGGGGTGAAGACGTGGGAAGATTAAAAAGCATTTCCTGAAGATCAAAAATCATGTCTTCATTTGAACTGAGGAAAGCATTTCCTGAGTACATGTGAATAACTTTGACCCCTTTTGAACTCTGTTGATCTCACAGACAGATAGCATTATTATACAGCTTTGTTCACTTTAATTGGTGTTGTTTTATTACAGCCACACATATACACAGAGAACTCTTTCTAGTAGAGCCACACCCATGCAGAATAGCTGTGGCAGCCTCAGTATCAGTATCTGCATCGTCATCTCTAAACACTCGCCACCACATGGAATAAATCCAATGTAATGTGTAAACAGAGGTACGTACAACCAAAACTTTTCTGCTGTTAAAGAAAAATGTGTTTGACTCACCTCTACCATGATTTAGTTAATCACCAGATACGTTTATGAAAGTGCAGTGGAATCAGATGTTTAGAGTAAGTTCGCAATCCCATAAACACAATTGACTTAAACACACTCTGGATTTCATTTCAAGCTCAGTGTGGAACCGTAGAACCACAAACAAAAGGTAGGGTTTCAACCATTCTTCCAAGAGGCCACCATGATATGTATGTCCACCACTGTGGATCAGTTTATGAAACGTATGGTTTTCTCCTCAAGCGTGTTCTACCTGAACACTGGAAACAACATACTAAACATTATCCGAAGTGTTTGATGCGCAGCTGGTTTACTGACAGAGGTGGGCATAATACGTTGGTTTATTTGATTGGGCAATAATGTGGGAGATTCATGGAGACTTTGTAGCTTGTTTATGGAAAGAATTGATAATAATAATGACAGAATATGAGCATTTTCTGATGTTTTCGCTCCTGCCACTTGCGGTGGTGGTACTTTGCAGGTCGCCATTATGGGTATGGTAACCTGTATGGTCATATTAGCCGCATTCGGACTGTAGGAACCTTTGGCAGTTCCTATAACCTTTTAATCCACGGGGCCGTTTTCACCCACATTCGGACTTGCAGGATTTGAAGACTTGCCGCTCTCAGGATAGATAGAATCTTTTGAAAGTTTTAACAGCTCTGTCTGAGCCACTGGTATTGACTGAAATACAATATCTACAATTAAATTACATTTCTTATTAAAATATCAGCTGTTGCACAATGCTTACATGTGGAAATCATGTCCAATATGTCAGACATTTATACACAGGAGCACTCCCCCATTGTGGACACCTCAGACAGCTGTGTGAAAAATCTCACTGTATTCCCAGCTAACACTCCCCTCCCAAGCATCAACATGAACCCATAGAACCTCCAGTCTCAACACAAACACTGAGAAACATACATACTGTAGCACATCTCCATCATAAACACAGTCTTGGCCGCTCTCCGCAGAGTTTCTTGTGGGGTCATAGAGCGGAAAGCCAAAGCTGTGCATTATGTAACCTCTGGGTTCAAGTAAATCTTGCTCTTCACACTCTTCACTACATCAAGTTGATTTCCTGTCCTGGGTGTCCTCCTTGAAGCTTTTTCGCCTGGGTGTTCTATTTTTTGATGAGCTGTGTAACCATGCCAGATGTTAAGAACTAAATCGTAACTTAAAAAGCAATTGTAGGGTAAAACAATGGCAGAGACCTAATGTGCACATGGCAAATAAAATTTGTCACATGATTTAGGCGTCTTACGTCACAAGGCACGTCTGCGGATACATTTAAAGAAGATTCACGGAACCAAAATGAGCTAAATCGCTGGTTTCGATAAGCTGACAGAACTGTAGCTCAGTTGATACTTAGCTTTTAACGGCGTGATGAACAACTCCAGACTTCAGTTACACTGTCAGCATGGTAGATATCAGGTCAAAAATAAAGTCTACATAACCCCTGGGGGTATTGTTAAGAATTTCCCATCTGACTGTAGTGGATAATATAGAGAAATTGATTACAGTAAGAACAACTGAAGTGACACAAGGCACATCATCATTCATTATGTTGGGAATAGCTCTGTGCCGGGAGGTGAATCATCTGTGTCCTCTGCAGACAGAGCCGAGGGCAGATGAGCTCAAGAAAGGAGGCCATGTCTGATCGTTAGTTCGTATACTGATATTGTTATAAAAGCCAGAAGCAAATTTTTTTAACAAGCCCTCCTCCTCTACGGGGAGAACCTTCCACCTCCTCTGAAACGCACAAACAGATCCAACAACATCATTTTACGGACACTGGTCTACAATCACACAGCTAAAGAATACAGAGCACATCACTCCCTCTGGAGGGAGTACAGTCAACAAGTTTGAAATATTGATACTACCAGAGGCCCACATGGGAGGACACACACATTTTACCAGTTATTAAAATCAAAGTAAAGCAAATTCAGAGATTTGAATAGAAGCCTATTATGCATTTTCCACAACGAAGACTTTAAACATGTAAATTGAGAAATGTGTTTTATTGTATTGTGAGGTTGGAATGTAAAACAGTTTTTCAGAAATCTTCTGCTTAGAATCCAGACCTAGACAGGTCTAAAACCACTAACAGTGAGATTGTGTGTATGTGTTATACACACAACACTTGAACTTTATTAATTGTCTTAGGACAACGCATTAGCCTCTAAATAGCTATTAGCTAACCAACTCTTCTACCTTCATCACGGAAACGCGTCTCTCCTCGATGCCAGAATTTTCAGAAGCTACTTACCGTCTATTTAAACTGAAGAGAAATACTGAGAACAAGTAGTAATGCAGATCTGGCAACACACCAGCAGCGGCACATTGAGGAGGACCCCATACTGACTGAGGGAGCCAAAGTTTCAGAAGTAACTACAGGCAGTCGATGCTCTGGGGTTTTAAAAAGAGAACTGGGTGTCAGTAGAAGAGGTTAGCATTTTGTTAATCTTGAGATCACGACAGAAAAAGCGACAATGGCGGTTTCATAGATGGTATGTGAGGCCCCTAAACCAAGCACGTCGTGACAATGGGGAATGTGTCTCACTCGAGGTATGCTAATTATTTTAATAAATATTATCAAAGGGGCTGAGGCCATTTCTTGTTGAATTTGTTTTTCTGGACCCTGATCTAGCTTAAAATAAGTGAACTTACAAAAATCTTTTGTTGTCATATAACTGTTAGCAGCTGCACCCAGACTCTGTGCATGTGTGTATGTGTGCTTCAGTGCTCTCGCAGTTAGTTATTTACTATATTCTTGGGCCACTTATCTTTCACAGCTTTCTTCACTCTGTCTCTCAAGTGTAACTTCTCATTGTGGCTGCCATTCCTGCTTTTGAATCTAGGGTGAGGAAGAAGCAGGAAATTGCAGCAAAAACAAACACTGTCACACCTGATTAAATGGCTGCATTTGAAGAGTGTGGGCAGGAGACAGAGGTTCTTTACTTATAACGTATGGTATTTGAGGATGAGGCCTGCTTCCTCCCTGGGGAGACTGGGGTGGTGGCCTTAAGAGGCGTGGGGGAAGATTGTAGCAGCTGCAGTAAGTTTCCTCAGGGAGCTCTTTCCTTCTCTGCATATGGGCTGTACTGTGAACTCATGAAAAAGAAGAAAAGTTTCAGCCCTACATCTAGGGACTTCATTTAACCTCCACCCTGACTGCAGGGACAACACCTTGGCTGTCATAATAAGCCACACCCTTGTTCCATTAGTTATCCAGATGTCCACAGAGGACCTCAAAATCTGCCTTACTCCTTCCTGCCATATTCCCTATTCAAAGAAATGCTACATTGCTACTTCAGTGCAGACATAAAATTATAGAAATGAAAAAAGATCTTGTCCTATAGTCTTATTCTCATATACTTAAACTGTACATACAGTATTTCAAAATCACTATAATCCAGCAGGTACTCGGCTGAATGCACTGGCAGATGACATATTCTCCAGCAGGACAGTAGTAGCAGAAGTTCCTTGTAGTTGCAAGGCAGTCCATTTTACTACTATTCTGTTGCAATTGGGAAATTCCTCTAAAAACTTAATCCCAAGAACACACCACTCAAAGGCCTGAACATGAGCACTATTTTTGTTTCTGCACGGATGGGTGGCAAATGTTGATTTTTTTTTTTCCCATCCTGCCCACACCCTTCATGTTTTCAAACAAAACACGAGATAGTTTTGAGGAAATAATGAAAAAAATGAATCAACAGCATTGGAATGGTATCCATGCACATCCTATCACAGGATGTGGCTGTCACAGCACGTGGCACACCGTGACCTCAGAGGCAAACATGCTGGGTAGCAGAGATAACACACGTCACCGGGGTCACACTCCTGAGGTGGGATTAAAATCACAATGACTATCATGGGATACAATGCAGAGACTGTCCTCTGATGGAAAAATTTGACTTAACTGAATTATACAGAATTTCTATTTTACCCAGACCTCATTTTTCCTCTGTTTTCTCTCTATCTATGCCACAAGGCTGAGAGCAGCCTTGGAGGAGAGAGCAAAAAATGAAAACATTACATTATGATTGATATCAGCTACTGACTACTGTTTTTATTCTGTCTCTAATTTACTCATTAAAATAGTTTCAGTGGGGCAGTGACACCGAAAACCTGTTTGGTAAACAGTCTGTCCATTTTCTAAGTAGATTAGGAACTGGTAAAACTAGCTGCCTCAAGAAGCTGCCCATTGCCCTACTCTCAGTTACACCAACAGATGTCCACGGACTAATTCCAGCTGCTGTTTTAAAATACCGTGTGGGGGAAAGAGGTTGTACAAAGACATTGAAACCTTTGGCCCTAAGCAATCTAGCTCTGAGACAAAGGAGCCAAAGTGGGATGAGATGATAGAAACATGAAAACAACAATCTGATAACCTTCCACATATTACTGACAACTGCAGTATCTCTGGAAAAGAAAGCACTTGCACGGAAATACTGAGATGTACACATACACAAATGAATAAGGAGTCCAAACTCAGGACCTTAAAGAATGGCAAAAGGGCACAATGTTGTGTTTTCAATTAGGATGTATAAAGTCTGCCTTCAACAAAAGGGAATTTATTGGGCATTAATTACCAGGAGCCATTATTCTGGCAGTCAAAAGGCCCCAGTGAAGGCTCATTAAATGTTTTTATTTCCCTGGGTAAACAGTATAACCCTGTAAGGACAGCCCAGCCCAGTTATCCAACACAGATTATGTTCTTTTTGTGTGCTTTCTGTTTGCTGTCAAATCATAATCAAACTGGAGCGTGGAGCATACTTAAGTTTTAGTTTTGAACCACTGTGAAAACAAACAAGGATGCCACAAGAAGACAAGGAGGGCGTTGTGAGGTCACTTTTTGAGAATTCACTATAATCTCAAGGCTGTTAATTAGCTGACCTTAAAGGCAATTTGATTCTGAGCAGAGGTATTTGATTTAGTGTTCATCAACCTCGGTGCGGCTTGTAGCAGTAAATGTTTTGGGGATGAAGATGAAGGAGAAACAGAAGGATGATGATGGTAAAACCCAACAGCTGTAAAATTGCAGCAGGGTGCCAGGGAAATAAGGAACAACAAGCTCACCAGAACAGCAGTAATTGGAAATGGAAGATTTGAATGCGAGCATGTCTTCTGCTTTTCATTAGGATTTTTTTACAAGACAAATATTGTTGCTAGACGATCTATTTCACAAGTCAAGCCCTTTTCCTGGATGATCAGTTAGTCAATGGCGACAGTGCTTTTTGTTTTCCTAACGTTTCTTTATGTGTTTTCTTTGGAAAAGAGTTGGCATCAGATGGAGATAATTCAAAAAAAGAAAAACAAATTCTACACTTTCCTTGTCTCCTTGCTTGTTTGAATATTCTAGTTTAAGCTGAGCGACCAGGCCTTCACACGCAGAACTCACTAAAGTAAATGGCGTCTTGACGCAGGCTCTGGGGTTAATTACTTTTTTTGCTCACTTCGCTTCCCAGCCATTACTTTGGGCCCAAGTGGACACACACCCTTGCCTGACATAAGACCACTATCTGCCAAGGCTTATATAAAAGACCCACACCCTCCAGATGACGTGATTCAAACTTCAGCATCACAACTTGGGATTGCAAGAATGCCGATCAATAGCTGGGGGCCATAAGAAAGAGACTGGCAATATTCTGTCTATGTTTTCTTTGGCTGGGTGAGGTTGCTACCTGAGAGGCAAAGTTTCAACCTTGTGTGCACAGCAGCATATCACTGCTGATTTTTGGTCCCACTGCAGCATAAAACTGGATTTTTAATTTTTATAATTTCCTTGCCAGAATTCAGAATTCTTTGCCAGTTCTTTTGCATTCAATCAATCTTCATGTGTGACATGCAAAGGGTATCTACTGGGCTTTGATGCTTTTGCACAGAAATTCCAGAATCTTCCAACCATGAGAGGAAATCTTGATTTAATGTGGTCTTTTCAAACAGCAGTTGTCACAGCTTATTCTGCTGTGCCTGAGGCTCTGACTTAGCAACAGGAGGAGTCATTGTAGATGACAAGCTGAAATAAGCGAGACAAGATGTTTTTCCCCTTCGCCGGAGCAGATTTAAAGCTCGGGTTTTCCCCTGAAATCTTGAGAGAGAGAGACTGCCTATAACATACTCTAAGAGGCGTTGAATGACATCACCTAACTCTAGAAAAGCATGCCTATTGCAGAGCTGCATATTTGCACGCCTGCATAACTACTGAACGACAGCCATGGGAGGTTGGAATTTACACCAAATGTCCTTACTGGAGAGTCAGAATTATTGACCTAAATGTGGCAAAGCTGTCTCAACAAAGGTTCTTTTTTCCATCTCTCTGTCTGCTTTATTGCAATCTACACCACTCAATAAGCCAAAACATCAAAAATAACTTTGTCTGTCAGCAATGTGGCGACGTGCGCCTGCGCAGATTTGTGATAAACATCGATTGAGATGTAGATGTAGAAGTTTCATGAATTTCGTAGAAGTCATTTAAATTCTAATTTTATCGTGGAGACTTAGGTCGCATTGCAAAAAACGCTTAGTGAAGTGGCCCAAATTGGAATTGAAAAAGTCAGATTCCAGATTACTTGTGTTGTTCACACTGTAATGAAACAAAATCCGATCCAAGTCACATATGAGCAAAAAAAAAATTGGATTTGGGCCAAATTTCACATGCAGTCTGAACATAACCTAAGAGCTCTTAAAGTGGCATTTGGCTTTGAAAAAGTTGAATCGTTCATATTCTGCTGGAGCAGAATATAAGATATGCAGCAGCTGCAGATAAGACATGTTCCAGTACATCCTCCTGCTCCCATCAGGGCTAAATGTTTTTTCCCCTCCAGAACCACTTTCAGGAGGTCCTCACCAATGCTGACCAGGAGCATTTTGCTAGACTTGTTGTTTTGAAAACACACTGCCCCACTTGTTTGACTCTAGCTCTTGGGGCAGTATTTCCTTCATCTGTGTATTTTCTACCCGGAAAATGTAAGCATGGACATCGCACTAACAATACCATATACTATCTGACTTAAATATGACACATATCAAAAAGAAAAAAATAGTTTCAGTCAGGCTTTTCTTTTGTGCCTTTATTGGTCTCTCACTGCAAATAATAATGATAAAGTTTAGATTGATCCATAACAGTTCCACAGACGTGGAGATGTGCAACAGGGCACAATCTGCATTTATCAGAATGGTTTGACAAAGACTCTTCTTCATTTAGATCAAAACAACCATAAAGAAGCATGAAACATTCCATCTTTCTGTCTTTGAATGACTATTGACGTCATCAGACCACTTATCTGACCCATATACAGTACCACAGCAACCGCATAGGCCTATATTGTGAAAAGCAATCAATAAGGCAACAGATGTCTCTTGTGACTTGGCTAGTTGAGGGGAGGCCGTGTAAACCATATCTAAACAACCACCATAATAGCAACACAAGCACGCAGATTATCAACACAGAATGTTATAGCTGGTAGGATGAAGACACAGTGAGCCAGTGCATTTAGGTAGGAGATGTTCAGTTTTTGGTTTCCTGTAGTAATTGTGACTTTTTAAAATCAGGCCACAGTGCCAGTTGTCCACAAGTGTCAACAATGTATCAATGTATGCTAAGATGGATGAATAAAATCACAGTTGGACTGTTTGTACAACTTAAAATAGAATTTTTTTAAAGGTTTTTCTTGGGCACAAGTAGCCTTTGTTCAACAGTGGTGGACAGAGAGAGTGGGCTGCGTTAAGGAACTACAGCCTCTGAACATTAGGCACCTGCTCAACCACTTGTGCTACATGGCATCCCTAAAAGGCAATTTTTATCAAATTTACAGTACAGTCCAAAAAGTCTTAGGCCACTCCCCATTTCTTTATACTTTGCTTCCAAGGAGCCAGACTGTTTTGTAATCTTTTAAAATGCTCTTGATTAATAGTTCTACAGGCTTTTTGAAGGTCTTTCAAGGCTTTTCTTTGGACATTGGCTACTTTTTCACTCATTGTCCCTGGTCATTTTCAGAGGAATGTGTTCTCTTGTTTGTCAAGCCACTTAACACTGACCTATGAAACATAAAAAAGGCACCCGACTGAGGGGATGAACCAGTGTTGTGTCTAAGCGTAGCAAGGACCTGACACAGGACCTGAGAGATGCTTCTGGATCTTCAGTTGGTCCATCTACTATTCTACTATTCATGCCTCGTGAGAAATGGGAGGGTGGCTGTCAAGAAGCCTTTCTTCAGAAAGGGAAACATGGAGAAAAGGCTGAGATATCCCAAATAACACAAGAACTGGACTGAAACCAGATGCAATAGATCTTATGGAGGTCAGACCTGAAGCAGCGTGGACAGAGAACAGAACAGAAGGTAGCTGACAAGCAAATAGGAAGTCCTGAGAACTGTTTCTGAAGACTGATTATAGAAATGCTTATAGAAGAGTTCAATATATAAAGAAATGAGGGGCGGCTCAAGACATTTGCTCAGTAATGTTGATGTAAATACCAGGCTGTGGTAATATGCAGATTGGACAACAGACAAAGGGGTCTTGGTTTTAGAATTAAATGAATTATCAAGGTAATCCAATATTCACATATTCTTGGAGAAGAGGCTGAAAAAAGACAAAACTCAGGTCCAATCTGTTCTAGAGATCTACAGAGATCTATACTCTTAATATACAGTCTGACAGTAGTTTTGTCATAATATTTGTTCCATATCAACAAGTCTGTTGTCTGTTTTTTCACACTGAAAGAGGTATTTGCTCTCCCCAACATTTATTTTAGTGTTTTACCTGATTAAAAAGCTTTTGAGTGAAAGTTTTATTCAACATCTTTTTTCCTCGTACAAACTAGGTTAAAAAAGTACAGGAGGAGTTGTATGCTGTATGAATCATAAGGGCCATTGAGGCCAGTTTGTGATTTGTGATAATCGGCTGCATAAATGCAAAAAGGCCTTGACTTGATGGGGAGTACCCAAAGTAATTAGATTTTCATGTAAATCTAATTACCATCTGTTACGCGGCTGCTGCAGAGGGTTTGCGGTATGCCATTTTATTGCACAAACTATGAACATGTTCTGCCGTCTCATGATCTTTTCCCTTTTAAAGTAAACCCTTAGTTATTTCCACCAGCCTGGATTACTCCTCCTAGTCCTCCCAAGGTCAGTCCAAATATTTACTGCCCATGTGCCCGTAGATGGGGCCATTACAGCTCTGCAGAAGTCGTTACAAAAGCCTGAACTAGAACTAGTCCCACTTTACTACTGGTGAGCGCCATCCAAGCCACACATCACCCTACAATTAGCATCAGGCCTCAGACTGATTTGGGCTGGATTGCCCATTGAGCACACACACACACACACACACACACACACACACACAAGAGAGCGCACATTTACCGTTGCAGATCAGTACAGAGCACTTTTAAAGGAACTATTTTTGCTCTGTGTTGAATTCACATGTGTTATGTGGTCCGTCTGTGATATGTAGCACCAAAGCAGCTCACACACACACTCACATGGGCATGAAATATTTTTCTAGTTAAGTGGAGAAACAATTCAACAGATCACATTTTGCCAGAAGCATGAAATAAGCTATTTTTAACATGAAAATACAAACACATTCAGGGATACATAAATGTACATATATATCAATAGATATATGTTATGGCTGGGATTTTATGTGTCCAGCTTATATTTGATATGCATTCCAACTCCATTTTGCACATTGCATACATACAACGGAATATAGAACATAATGATTCCTGCAACGGAGCAGATCCTTTGTGTGCAGCCACCCCACCGCTGAGCATGCTTCTATGCATCTGTGTACAAACACATCAAAGCTAGTACTTCTACAAGAGTGTTAGCTATTACTACATGAAACTAAATCTTAGTTACTACGCCACAATTTTAGGAAGTTTCACAAAACAACAAAGAACTAATGAAAGAATTAAAATCTACATAGGCCTACAACATAAAACCCCATCTGGACGGATTAAAGATGTAAAGCAGTCTATACTATAATTGATTAGAAGTGTACTCACTGTTAAGCAACAGAGCGCAGAGCACCAGAACTCCAGCCATGCTTCTGCAAAGCCCATTCATTCTCCACATGGATGCAGCCATCCTCTCTGCTGAGTCTCAGCGCAGATGGCGGGAACTTGTGTGAAACTGAAAAAGTTTGGGAGCTGAAGGCGAGCTGGACGGTCGGGGGAGTTGGAGGTTTCCTGTGAGGTCTGAGTGAGCGGGACAGACAAGAAGGATAAAGCCTGGCTTGTGTTCTGTGTCTCTTTATACGACCCCACTCCTTCAGCCTCTCTCTGCGCTTTCCACACCCCTTTTCTAACTGCCTCCTGTTAACCCATTTCCCCCAAAGCAACCGCCCCTGCTTCCTTCCTCAGTCCTGTTTGTGGGTTAACGGCAGCAGCTTTTTGTTTGTTTTAGTTCTGTTCCCTGAAAATGTTGGCACTCATTTCACAAAAGTTTGTGCATTAGTGGCACTCGTGGCAGTCATTTTCATCCTCAACTTGTCCAGACCACAGCTGGGTTAAATTTTACTTTGACAGAATTTACAAGATGCTGTTTGAAAAGCTCAGTGCTTCCAAACTTTGCTTAAGTATGATACACTTGGTAAACAGAAAGAGTTCCTCCTCGCTGCAAAATGTTGTGCACTTGCGTAGCTGAGAGGCCAGTTAAAGCTCATAGCGTCACACAAAGCTTGGCTGCAGTTTTTGTGTGTCCCTGGACGGAAGGCTGGTGGCCAATAGTGAGTCATCCATTGAGCCGCACAAGTACACACACATGCTTATAGTAAATGCACTATAACACATGCTGTAACACCCATGCACTGACCTCATAGACGAATCACACGTGTTATCAGCAGAAAATGACAAGCTGTTGCCCTGGTGTGTTGCTGGAGTGTGATGAGGGGCGTTCACTGGGCATGTTCACAAGGACATATGCTGTTCCAAAGATTCAGGCAGGCCACATCTGGAAGCACTGCAGTCCCTCTGCTAGGTTTCTGAGGCCCGCCTGGAGACTCGCTTGTCAAACAATGCAACCATATGAGGATGAACTGAGCCAAGATCAGGCTGGTGTCTACAAGTACAGTAAGTTTTGTGGCCAGATGCTTTCTAAAACACACATGGAATCACATCAGTGCTTCATAAAACCGGAGCTGTGATTACAAAGCTTTGCTGTGTTTGATCTGGGATGAAAAATACTTCAAAGTTTAAATACAATGTTTGAAAGTATTACTTCCTTTGAAATATTTGCACTTAAATAAATGGAAAAATGCCAAATTGTCAGCTAGCAGCTTTTTGTTGTGTATGAACTGAGACTTAACATGATAAGATCTCATTCACCAGCAGTATGGGTGGCCAAAGTTTTTGGACAATCATTAGAATAAATATTGAAATCACTGAAACTCAGTACAAATGTATCATTGATGCCTCTCTGTCTCAAACAACTTTCTCAGCTCCACCTGGGGGAGCCTGACTTGCTCTCAGGCCACCTGGGACACATGACCAGATTTATGAACTTCACACAGCATCTTGGAGAATAAACTTAGCCACTCTACAGAGAAAACATGTTTCAGACATCTGTATTATTAATCTTGCTCCTTTCATCATAACCCAAAATATTTGGTCATAGATGAGGAGAGGGACGTAGATCGGCAGGTAAAGTTAGAGCTTCACCTTTTGCCTCGGCTCTTACTTCTCCACTAAGGTATTTTATTTGACTTGGTTAAAATAAAAAGGCTCATCTGCATACCAGCCACATCATTGTCAGATGCAAACCACTCAATTGAACGCCAGTGGCTCTCCTCTAATGGTGCCGGAAGGACAACACATTAGCCCTCCTCTCCAAAGTTGTGTCCTGAAATCACGTCCATGAAAATCATGAGCAGCCAGGTTTACTGTCCAACAGCCTGGACCAGACTGAAATGTTCTGAAATATCATTTACCGGAGAGGGTGAGGAGTGTGTCGACCCAGTAACTGACACACCACCATCACCTCGGTTTGTTAGTCCAGAAGCAATGTCCCAGATGTCCATAGAAAAAAACATACCAATGTTACACCAGAACCGTTACGATGTTTTCACAAACAGACGTAGTAAGAAAACCAGAGAAACGTGCTTTACGGCTTTGGTTGGTGGTCACGACCTTATTTGTTTTTGCGAGTTGAAGCCTGTATCTGTTGACACAATCCAGTTATTACAGTGGGATTCTTTGACCTTTCCTATCTTACATTGAACTATTTTGATTTAAATGCACAAAGAATCTCTGTGTAGTGAGGAGGGTGGGGGCTGGTATTGCCAGGACATCACGAGGATCAGCACATGGTAGCAGGGACTCTGACCCTCTGGGACATGTTTTTTTTTTTTTTTTTTTTTTGGGGGGGGGTCTTTTTTTTGGAGAATTTCATCAAGCACAGAAACAAAAACAACCTCCCATAACACAACTGAGGTACCTATTGTTAACTTGTCAATCAGCAGAGGATGATTCTGATTCTCTGAGCTGGTGAGTAGCTGCTCCAACATCTTGGGTTCTGTATTTCAACTTTGCTCTTCACAAAAGGAATCAAATTCTTCTTCTTCTCTTTATTCCTTTGCAGCTCAAGTAAACAGCCAAATTTTTGTGAATTCTTGTAACCAGGGGACGATGTATTTCTGTGAGGAAGGCAGAACAGTGAACTAGTTGCCAAACATGCAGCTAGATGACATCGTTGGATGGTCCAACTATGTTATTGTAGGTTTGATTTTTGCTTGCTTAAATACTCTTAAATAATTGCTGGAAAAAAGTCAACCTTCACATCCAAAATGATAAATGTACGGCATTTATAAAACACTTTTCTAGTCTTTTGGCTACTCAAAGTGTTTTTACACTACAAGCGCACTAACTTACAAATATATACAGCACTTCTTAGTATAGTCTCTTCTACAGTGTCACAGTCCAAGCAGTACTTTTTTTTCTTCAGTCAAACACACCAATGAATGTATTGAACCTTCATCGTCCCCTATCTACGCCCCCCCCCAATTCAGTAGTTCCTAGTCTTTCACCATGATTCAAGCAACGATTGCCTAACAACTATAACATTTTGTTTTTATTCCAAAGAGGGTAACTTTAAAAGAGAGGTTTAAGAGGATAACTTTTTTACTTCTCAATTTGTTTTACTTCACTAAATTCTTAAAGCCTAAACCCAAATCCTTTGATTCGATTTTTTCTTCTTCACTGTTGGACTTTGCGGCGTTGTGTTGTTTAGAATAATATTTTCTAAACAACAATAATAATATTTCCTTGTGGTAGCATGTGTAAAGCTGATGAGAGTGTACTGTCTAAACGCTGTCATCGTGTTCTGAGGTCACTGGGAAGGCAGCTGTGAAAAATAGTGATAATAATTCCTGTGAGCTGAAAGGCTTTCCTGCTTTTCTTTTGACTGATGGAACTTATATGTGTTTGAAGAGTTCAAGTGCAGAGCGACCTTTTTAGAGAGGTCTAAAACCACTGACAAGTAAGGTTGAGGAAACAAAGAGAAGTCCTCCCTTTCTGTATGTTGACAGTGTCAGTTCTTCCCAATTCAGTCCATCTATCACCACTTTAAATCTGACTTCGGTTTCCTGCTATTCTCCTCACACATGATGTATCCTAATAGCCCAGGCCTGACCTGCTCTGTCCCGAAGTGTGCAGGCAAACCCAGTGATGACAAATGTGGAAATGTGGTGCAATTTTGATGGTCTGCCTTCAGTGTCTGTTACATAAGTCTGTGTGAAACAGGACCACCTTGGTCAAATGTTTTTCTCGTTGTAAGGCATGTGCAGCACCAGACGGATGTTTCTTATCAAGGGAGCTTTGCAACAAAAGCAACATAGGAAGGCAGCAATACAGTTAAGCACAACAGACAGGCCTCTGATAGAATACTCTGGAGAGTTGTTCGTTGAAAAAAAATTATCTAAAACTTCCTGGAAAACTGTCCTACTTCACTCAGTGTGGAATGTGATTCTCTCTTCACGTACAACACCAAGGGAAAAGGTCATCCAGGGTTCAGACCATTTAGAGTTAAGTACCAGTCTGGGGCTGAAAAGTGAGGCCAAGACTTGAACTGCCATTAGAGACTAGCTGCAGTAGTGAGTCAATCCCCATCGACCTTATGCTAAAATGCTTTACATTATAGCGGAAAGAAGCGTTTTTACACTTTGTTTTGAGCTCTACAGCTAATTTGTCCCTTCTATATTTTGTATATTTGTATCATGCGTTGCATCATTGTTTGCAGGGGTTCCTCTGAGTAATAGATGAGCTACATAGTGGACATGTATGGTTCTTGCTCAGATCCATCTCTCCTGGTTGCACTACAAAAAGTGTTTAGTGACTTGTGCCCTCTAGATGGAGGCATTGTCATGTGAACCCCATACCATGCGTGTAAAATGCCCCCCTCCACCGGTGACACATCCTGAGCTAAGCAGACTCCCAGAGAAACAGAAAGAGACAAGAAACAGAGACCATCAACCTCCTTCACTCCATTTTCTGGGGGGAAAAAACAAAAATAATTTCTGTGTAAATACAGTTTTCACAAAAAAAAAAAATCTATTTAATGTGCTGTGAACAAGTGCAATTTTGTCAACACTCACCCCAGTTTGGGTGATAACTTAATTCCTTTGCTTGATGCTTAACCTCTCCACCAAGTTTCATGAAATTTGTTTTTGTAGCTTTTACATGATCTGGGAAGCAAACAGATACACAATGAGAATCATGCACATCCGCCTCAGCCCTCGTCTTAATTTGAGGAAAAAGTCTCGAAAAAATCTTGTTTATAGTTCTTTAAAAAATGTATCCCTCTCTGGCTCTCTTGTGTATTTCTGATATGCATGACCTCTTTACTAAGAGGTCTGAGCTGCTGCACAGCTTTGAGCGCCAAACTTCACCCCCTCCCTTGACTCTCCTTCTTACTCTCTGTTGTCTTGATCCCATGCAGATGTTCTTTTTTAGCACTCCCCTCTGAAGAGAACCTCCTCCTATTGTTCATAAAGTGTGTCTTGTGGTCCTCGTTGACCCAACCCAATGCACGAAGCACGAAGCTGTTCCACGAGCATGAGAATCCAAGAAGTTGGAAAGTTGTCAACATCCTTTCAGGGAGAAAACTCTCTTAGTACCACTCATTGTGTCTTTACACACATTCTGTTGTCTCCTCGTTGTTCCCAGCTTCTTTATGCCCCCCCCCCCCCTTTTTCTTTTTCAAAAGGGCATACTCTACAGGCATGTAACTAGCCCTAATTGGCTCTGATTGGGAGACATCTTGAAGTGATTTATGCACAAGGACGAGAGGGTTGTGAGAGTTGGGAGCGTGTTGGCCTCTCAGAGATTTTAAATCATGACCCCAGGAGCTTTAAATCCCAGATCCACATTTTCTTTCATATTAATGCATGATCATGCAGAAGAAAGAACCCGCAGGTAAGGAGGCCAAATGATGTAATACTTCAAAAAGCATATCACAGCTCACATCTCACCTCCGTCGCAATTTATTTTGTTATGTCGAGCCTCAAAGTATGTGAATATTCTGACATTTATTTACCATAATTGGAAAGATCAAACAATGCAAAGAGGTAGGAGTGAAAAATTAAAGAAAAGGCTCTAGGTTTTTTTCTCCATGAAATGTATTTGTTTTGGTTTTAGAATTTAATCCACCCTTTCAGATGGTTCATTTTTCAGCATCATGGTTTCATCCATGACAATAACCGGACAGAGGAGAAAAAACCAAAAACCTTTCATCTGCATGATAGCGGCAGCGCTCCACACTACTGGCATCCTGTGAGTAGATAACAAACTGTATGTGTTCAGGCAGCACATGGTCAGATAAGGCCTGAAGGATTCATTTATTAGAGTTAGGCTTCTCAGATGCCTCTAATTACATGTATCTAGTTGATTAATCTCCAGGGAACATTCACATAAATCAAACTGTCACCAGGGAAGGTGTTTTTTTTTTTTCTGTATAAACCTGATCATTCTTATCAATAGCAATATTTTTTTTTTTTGCAAAGTTACTCCACTAATACCATCATTAAGTTAAGTCACTTCAAAAAGTTTGTTGAAAGAGATACTTAAGATTTAATTTGGGATCTGCCCCCCCCCCCCCCCCCTAACAAATTAATAATGGAGAATTATTGACAGTTTGGTCACTTTACAATTATCTGTTCTACTTTCCTTCTACAAGAACTTACGCCCAACTAAGGGATAGCATGCGGTGAACCATTAGATGGCACTAAAAGACCAGGCTATTAAAACTATCTCATGCTGGCCAGAAAGACAATGTGTATAACTCAACTGTGCTCTCTTGTGGCACAAGAAAGAACTAAACATCCCTCATTGCTGATACATTTCCTTTTTTTCTAGCCACATGAAACACGGAGTATACTTGACGTAACATGAGTAGATCAGCAAGGCATGAATTAACTTAAAGAGAAGACAGAAGATACATTACCCTTTCTATATGGAGAACCTTGGAGAACCGAAACTAAGCCATAGGGGAAAAGGAAATTGGCAAATAAAAGAAATACTCAGAGTGAATGCCTTCAGGATCAGACTGGAGAGCCTCCAGGCTTTGTGATGCAGACCCTTTCATTCAATAACCCACCATAAAATTCCTGGTTCATTATCTCGGCATGGTGATGCGTGCATCAGGTGGCGTGTGCATGGATAGTGTTCCTGCATATGTGTGTTTTGAAGGAGAAAACTGCACACCTCACCCCAGTTGTTCTCTGAAGTGTTGCTCTGGGCTCGTCAGGAGACGCTCAGGTCCTCTGCATCAAATATTAATTTCACAGAAACTTCTAAGCCTTAAATAATTCTCAAAGAAGTGTGCCGAAAGTGAGGCCTTGTTATCCAAAGCACGTGTCGATCCGGACACTCCCTTGGATTCAAGGGAGTGCGAGGAGGGGGACAAAAGGGGGAGGGTTAAATCTATTGTATGTGTCTGTAAGTGATGGATAGCTTTCAAAGGTATCAACTGGATATACAGTGGTACAACAGGCCATGTTACTCACAGATGTCTTAGAATAAACCAGAATTAGTTATTGACTGATATTTTCAATTGATTTGGAGGACTTTATTTCAAGGTATTTGAAAACCTACATTTGTTCAGGCTCAGCCCTGTCAGTCTGATAAAAACCATCACCAGATCTCATCTGATCTGACCCTGCTCTCATCCAGGGTTTTATTCCAACCACTGTTACACCATACCGGATGGATGATCTCGCACTCATTACCACAACCATATCTGTGTCCCTGGCTGAACAAGTCTGTCCCCGCTGGTGCGCGTGTGGCAGGTGGTTCATTGACTTGGCCCCCGCCCCAGTCCTCTGCCCCGGCGTACTGATAAGAGCTCAGCGTGGAAAATCAGACAGCGGTGCCCTGGCCTTTCAGACGCGAGCAGGAGAAAATGAGCCATGAAGGAAATCGGAGGTGATTATCTTTATTATCATCCAAGGGAGTAACCGTGGAAACAGCAACCTGTGTGTGTGTGTGTGTGTAGAGGGAGGGTGGATGCACAAGCTGTTCCAGCAGCTTGCTGATTGGCCCATACAAGCAGCAATGGTAATTAGCATCTGCATATGCAAACTAGCACTCCAGCTTGGGAAATTTGGCAAGTATTTCTCACCTGCATCATGTGCCCGAAATCAGCAGGGAAGTTCAGTTAGTGTCACTGTGTAGGTGTGTGTGTGGGCGCAAAGGGTGAACAGACACACACATACAAAATCAAATTATGTGTGTTCTGTGACTTTATATTCATAACATAACCCTGTTCCTGGGTGCACGTGTGTATTTTAATGTGGCTGTTTCTTTGCATAGCTGAAAACTGCTTACGCCTGCAATTTTTGGAAGCCCATTTGGTATGGAAGTGCCTGGGGGCAGTGGGTCGAATGGATGCCAGCCAAACACCTTATGGTTGTGCAGTGCCAAGAGATGATGAGACCACACAACAGGAGGCTGTCAGCAGGGCTGCTGAGAGAACCTCATTGCAGTCCCAGGGAGCAGGGACAAGTCACGTCCAGAGAAAGGACGCCGAGCGCCGGCTCCGTCTGTTAAGAGGCAAAGTCACTGTGTTTAGAAGAGTGGAAGAACTTGTTAGCAAATGTTCCCAATGATACACCTGTCGAGGAGGAAAACAACTAACATGCACTTTTCGCATTGTCATGGGAACTTCTATCTCATAAGTTTGTACACTTACGGCTAAAATTCAGGTCTCTGACCTGCAAACCATGGTTTCGTTTCGTTTTATTCAATTTCTACCCTAAATCTTTAAATTGAGATCTGGACTCTTTGCCGACCATATCATTGAGCTGGTGTGTTTCCTAAAGAAAAATTTGAACACTGTGGCAAAATGCATTATCATCCTGACAAAATGACTTAGTCATCATCAAATGTACTGTTGATTGATGGAATGAAAAAAGTGACCACATTTTCATTGTGCACCTGCACATTTATTGTAGAGGTAATTACTGCCATCTCCCCAGGTCCTTTATCTGACATCAACCGCCAGACCATCAATGATTGTGGAAATTAGCTTGTTTTCTTCAGGCAGTTGCCATGTTTCATTGGACCTGGAACAAATACAAAGTTCCACCATCATCTCCTTGCCCAATGCTGATTCGCAAGTCATCACAGAATATCACTTTCTCCCAATCTTCCACAGGATATGATAAGTTGTTTCCATAGCCTACTGGAACCTCGTTTTCTTCTTTTGAGGTCTAAGTTAGATTTTACGTTTAGCTTCTCTGGCTGGAAATTCCATTTCCTCCAGCCTGTGTCCTGCTGTTTGGTCTCAAAATTGTTTTTCACATCTTATGTTGTGCATTTTCTACACTTTGCTGAATTACTTTTTTGAAAGAGGTTTATGATTCTTTCCATTGTTTTCATACTGACAGCTCCTTCGTTGGGGCCATGCTTCCAGTCAATTAGCCAGGTGTAAAAGCTTGTTATGGTCTACAAGCGCTCAATTTTAACTTCAGGCTCATTTGCATTTCAACTTGTGTTTGTATTTGTTTTTCAAATGCAAATTGAAAGGTGATTCCAGTTTTTTTTCCCCCTTTGATTATATGATTCCATATTTTTTTCCTCAACTGGATCTGAAAAGAAAAATACAAATTTTTTATTTCAAGCAATTTTATTAAATTGCTTTATTAAAAGACCAGAGTTCAACAGTTAACTGAGATAGTTTGTATCATATCTATAACTTATTTAGTTTTTAAAAAAAAAAAAAAAAAAAAAAAAAACTGAATGAAAATCCTCCAGAGGCGACTCCAGAATGTTTTTTTTTTTGCAAGGGGTACTATAAATAAATGACATGATGAGTACTTATTTTTTAAACCTGGACTCACCCTTTCTGTCTTCCTTTAATGTTCAGACATTCACTTTATTTTCAGTCAGAGTGTACTGACATACTAGATTCATTGACAGAGCCATGCCACAAAAATAAACTATTGTCTCCACAATGTTAGAATAAAAAATAAAAATAAAGAAAAAACTCCATTGCTGTTTCTGAAAAGAATCCTCAAGTTACAACCTGTGACCTTCTCACAAACATCTCAGGGACAAACTGGAAACAAAGACATTTAAATACAATAAGGATCACTGTCTGACAAAGTAAAAGATTGTTTCATTGTGAAAATAATACCCGTCCATTCTTTGACATAAGGTTGAAATCACCCCTGCCATCCTCCTTTGCTCACTCACATTAATTAATTCAGAATTTGCCTTGTAATCCTTGCTAGGAATTCTACCCAGAACGAATGGGATGTCAGCTTTACGCAACTACTTGTAAAGGCATTATAGGGCGTTAAGTCCCGCATGGATTTGAATTGGTCTCAGCAGTACAGGATTAGAAGCAGCAGGGATTAGACCTTCCCTGGAGAAATACAGGAATAGGGATGGCCGAGGAACTCGAGATATAGAATACATGTTGTTTGGTTCACTCTCTGCACCAGGAAGTTAACCAGTAAAGTTAACACCACCACTGAACCTAAAAAATTTGTGTTAGATGCCTTTTCATTAGCGTCACGTGCATGTTGTCAACTTCCCTGAAAAATATTGTGTCTTCAATATACTGTCAATTATCTATTACCGGTAGGTATTCCTGTCGTTCAAAAAGGTGGTATGGTAGCAAGAATTAATTTTCTAAGAGAATAAATGTTGAAAAGAAACAGCAAGCTAGTTTCACTCTGAGCTGACATTAACATGGGAACAACTCTCGATTTGTTCACTATCTTTAAAGACAATTGGATTACAAAAAAAGTGGACAGATATTAAAAAATATGAGCTGATGCATCACTTATCTTCGATCGCTGCCCTCTGTGGGATCGCTAACCTTAGGGCCATTTCATTCTAGCAAAGCACACTGACCCACGCCTCCAATAACAACCTAATGGGATTGCAGACATAGTGTTAGTGTAGAGAAGCTGAGCCCAGTCTAAGCAAGGAGACTTGCACGAAGACAAATGACGGCAATTCAGCACGTTTTAGCTGCTAGCTATAGTGAGAGAGCTTTGGGAGTGAATGGGAGGGAGATGGCTTGCGTTTCTCTTAATGCCCAACCTGTATTGTTGCATTGGTGGTGGTCATTGTGGTTCAAAAAAGGCTTTAGTTCTCAGTGATAACTTTTTAAACTGCAATTGGAGAAGAAGAGCAAAATACTGATTGAGATGAAAGCACATACACAGCGGTCATCAGAGCTAGCACTAGTGGCATAGCAACATAGCAATTAAAAGATGCAACATCCATGATCTTTACATTAAATTGGAAAAAAACATATATTCTCAAATATGCATTCGTTTTAAACTTGGTAGATAGTTGGAAAATACTACAGACGATGTTATGTCACAAACATATGTTTTATAGCGGAAATATCTTCTAAAGTTAGCATGCTAATTTGTGAACCTGTAAATCTGTGTACCACGTTCTCTTCAAAATGGCACAGTGAGTCAATGGCATTTAGTCTGCCCTCAATTCAACTGGAGAGGAAGATGAAGTGCTGCTGCCCAAAGAGCACCTCTTATATATACAATTGCAACTTCTTGTCAATCATGTTGCAGAACCAGTAGCTTACTCAGTTAGTGACACAGTATATACAACAATGACTCAAGCTATTGGCAAGCAAGAAGCTTGTAAAAGTAAGATGATGGGAGATGTGTTGGTTGGTAAGTTTTGAGACTGCACTCTCTTGCCTCACTTATTTTTTTCTGACACAATGTTTATAATGTCCTCTCTCCATCAAGCGACGCAAAGAATTTGGAGGCCAGGTCCCCTCAGCAGGCCAAAATCATGTATTTATTCAATTATTTCTCTTTTAGTTTTATTATGTGACAAAAATAAAACTAAGTAAATGAAACTTAGAAGTCTTCAAATACTAGTGTAACATTAAACTTGCTTCTCTACTGCAGGTCAAACAGGTCATTGAAATGGTTCAAAAAAGCCCTTTCGAAGATGTTTCCCATGACACCTTTTCTAAAGACCCTCAGGCTTCAGCCACTCTAACTTTCTGTTGTTTAAATATTATAGCTTAGAGATAATTCAAAATATCTCCAATGACTCCAGTATCATTCTTTGTTCCTTAAAGGGACTGTGAGGACTAATAGGCATAAATGTACTTTAATGGGCGCAGCTATTGTTTTACTAGCGCAATGCATGCTGGGTTGATGACATAAATTTGTTGCTTTGTGCCCTGAGTCATCCCACTAGACGCACGTGTAGAAAGCCCCCATAATAGCCCCGGATAACAACAACATGGCAGCTATGAACTAACAGTGCAATAGTACGCGTTCATTCATTCATTCGTCTTAAAGTACTGGTGAAATAAAGACATATAATGCCTTATTTAGTGGCTGTATTGTCAATGCCCTGTTCTCTCCCATTATATGGATATACGCGGATCTCGAGTAATCTAAATATTGTCCGAAGGACACAGACTTTCACCAATAGTGAGTAGATGAACGTATTTTATGCCAGAAATAAGGTCCAGGTTAAAAAAAAACGAACTTCCCCTTTAAGAGCTACACCAGCAGGAGCTTACCCAAGTTGGACAGGTCTGAAGGTAGAGACCTAACAAAGAGCAATCCACTTCTCCAGCTAGTGACGTCACTACCCAGACAGGATTGCGACGTAACTACAAGTGAAATATTTTTTATAATTTTATACAAACTAAGAGATTTTGAGAGATTTTAATATTGTTCATGTTCAGCTGGTACAGACATTGATCAGATAGGACAATAACGTCTTGATTAGCCGGGGTTCCTTTTAACATTGTTGAATTTGTACACAGGCATTCATACACCAATTAATCCCAGCATTAAAACCACTGGCAGCCAAAGTGATTAATGCTGCTCATCTTGTGACATGTTGTGCTGGGAATACTTGTATCCTGCCATTGACATGGATATCTTTTTGAAACTTTACACCGACATGAACATTTAGCAGACTATTATTAAATGATTAGTACTACAGTATTAAAAGATGTTAAGATTTGAGAGTCACTCTTCTCGGATTGCCTTAAATAGAGGAACCCCCCCCACCCATAAATAAGGACTTTGGTTCTATTCCATTTTTAACCAGCAAAGTTTATTTATATATAACAACAGTACAAAGTGAATCCTTGGCTTGCAAAATAGGTGTGCTTCATATTTACAATAGGTACACAATAATATATTATAATAACAAAATCAAAGCAAATAAAAAAAACAAGAGAACAACCTTTTTTTAAATACTTTAAGTTTCTTACAATTTTCACAACACTTTTATAAAACAAGAACAGACAGCCATTATTATTATAATTATTATTATTATTATCATCATCATCTTAATCATCATCATTGCCAGTAATTACTATTTTACAGTACTCCAGTGTCTACAAAGGGTTTTTACAATGTGTTTGAAATGGAAGGATACTCGTTTTATATTGAAACTAATACACTGACGGGATTTCGGTTCTTCTGTCTGATGCCATAAAGCAAGCAAACAAATGAACAAACAGAAAAAATAAGGTAATGCTTTCATTTGGAGAAGGAATGACATGTGCCAATCAACCTCACAACACCGTCAGTTTGGCAACACGTTTTCACTGGAAGCAAACAACGTGCACAAAGCGACTTCAATTATGCATGAGCTGCATCTGAAATGATGTGTTTAGGAACATCTCCTCACATATCACACAACTGGTTGTCAAATGGAATTCTGCACTGCAGAAAGAAACTTTCCTCTTCGTTCAAAATGAGTATACAGCATGGAAACAGAAGCAACCGATTACTTACAAATAAAACAATGAAAAAAAAATCTCTTTCACAAAAAGGTGCATTCAACTGTGATTTAAGACATTTACAAATGGAAGAACTGCTGTCGGACGAAAATTATGGTTCGGATCAATACGGAACACAAGGCATAACTAAAGCATGAATCAAAATGCATGCAAAAATCTCGCTCGAGACAAAGAGAAACATCCCGATATAAATGATCTCTGAGTGAAAAATCAAAAGCCATACTTAACCAGTTTGTGTGCCTGATTTTGTTCATCACACTCCTGTATAAAGGGGAGCTCATCTAACAGTTGGAAGGACTATCAAACATGTAGTTCATTCCTTGGAAGAGGAAAAGGCATTAAGGTCCCGTTAAAATGACAAAAAGCATTACTCCATACAAGCAATGTGAGGTATGAGGAGGATACAATTCTATTTGCTGAAACTGGGAAGACGCCTTAATCGAAAGGAAGAAGCTTTATGTTTTGCTAATGTGCTGTATATGTGCATCACTGTGTACCTAAATATGTTTATTCGAAGATTAAGGAGTGAACAGAGGTGCAATGCATTCACAAAAGATGAAAAAAAAAACAAAACACTGAAGACCTCAACTCATAACCATCGTGTATCTTGAAGTTATATTAGAAGATATCTCAAACGTGAAATCAGGGGAAAACTATGTCATATTTTTAAAAAATAAGTCTTATTAACTAATAGGATGGAACGACACGAATTTTCAGAGTGTGTCCTGCTTTTTTTTTATTAATTGAGGAGGCACCTCTTCCCTTTCCGCTAACCAAAGGTCAGATATTGCAGAGGGTCTAATTAAACTGGAGGCACAAGGGGAAAGAATGTGAGACAAAAATATTACATCAGCCGAAAAGCTGCAGGTGCATTTAATTGTTCTAAAAACAACAACAAGTTTTGAGGTTTAATCTGAACACAGAAGCCTGGTGCGCTTAAAGTTTGGTGTGATTGACCCTTTCTGTGGCTATTCTGACATCCACTGCATTCACTAATCCACTTGACCCAAAGTCAGAATTATGAGATAAGATCCCCATTTTCACTCTTTTTTGTGGGCACTGCGCTTCTTCTGCAAGCAGGTGCTTTTTCGGATGAAGAAACAAATTCCAGCTCCTCTTTCCCACTTCTGCCCCCGTTGGCCAGACACAGTAATAGCGTGTTGATCCTCACCTCGCCTGACATTTCTCCGTGCCTGTTAGTTTGATGTTTTCTCCTGATCACACTGTGCACACAACTGACTCAGATCAAAGAGCAGCTTCAAAGCTGGAGCAGGAAACTTGAGCTAAAGGGGTTCTCTCTCATTCTACCCCTCCATCGCTCCTCATTTCTCTTCAAAAGGCTCGGGAAAGCCGAGCACTGGGCAAGGCAATGTCTGCCTCAGCCAGGCCGAACCCTCGTCACCTTTCTTTTTACTTTATGCCACAGTTCCCAGCTGAGTGCCGGTGCCAGGTATCACAGAGAAACCACAGGGCCCTGTGGCACAGGAAGGACTGTGTCCTTGCCGAGAACACGTAAGATCAGGGACACTAAGCCGGTGGGTATCTAAGGCCACAGAGAAAAGAAGCACCTTTCACCCACCTTTTCCATGCTCTCACCACACACAATTGCAATATGCTGTACTTTAAAACTACCTATTTTCAAGTACTTGATGTAAACAACAAGCGAACATATGTCTTGGAAGAAAATGAAATCACCTATCGACAGGACGGAATCTACAGTTTGTTGACATCCAGCAAAGGTCTGGAAGCTTCTATTAGCCTTTTAGTTTCTGAATGGTTGAAGTCATGAGATACATCCACACAGCATGAAACATACTTGTGGTTTGTCAACATCTGTTTTATGTTTTCTTCCCATCCTCAGTTCCCTTTTCTCCTGCTTATGTTTCGTACCTTTCACACCTTTCAAAACTCAGCATTCCAGTTTTTTTCCCAGCTTCAACTTGAACCAGCTACACACTCAAAATGTGTCCTCTGTAAAGCATAAACCGATTTAGACACATTAATGAACAGTTTGAAACACAAGGATCTTTTGGCACTTAGTCAAACTATATCCACACAGTTTTCTCCTCATCTGGGCTAAAATATAGGTGGTACTG
This sequence comes from Odontesthes bonariensis, assembly GCF_027942865.1. Taxonomy (NCBI): domain Eukaryota; kingdom Metazoa; phylum Chordata; class Actinopteri; order Atheriniformes; family Atherinopsidae; genus Odontesthes; species Odontesthes bonariensis. The sequence continues at coordinate 30,031,197 of NC_134515.1, read as the reverse complement.
GGATAAAATCTTCCTTCAACTGCAGTAACATCTCAGCTGGCTAACTAAAGCACACATGACTCATTGGCACTTGATAAAATCACAAATGGAGCCTTAAGCACTCTTGATGTGCGATAGCATGCATGCGGTACACATAAAAGTTGATCAGGATCCCTAAAAGATGCACATAGTGGGAATGTTATGGGAGTTTAAGCCCACAGAACCCAACCACTTTCACCTGGGTTCAACTAGCTGCTACTATGTCTGTACACAGCGTTCTTAGCAGGCTGCAGAGTTACAGCAGTGACAGGCACCATGCAGATGCTCACTCTCCTGTTGCAGAAATTATTTAGGCGAAACAAGTTGGAAGGATTGGAGCCAGAATGGACAAAATCGAGTTCTTCACAGGAAAATCTACTGCAAATATCTATGAAGCTCAGTTCAACTGAGCCAATGTTTGTTGCAAAACTCAAAAAGACAAACATACAAACAAATTTAAAAAGAAAAAGTACATTCACATATACTGATTGGCAATTATCGACTGGTACACACACAGATGATCTAACTGCTGAAGGAAGCCTTTGACACCAGAGTGATGCTGAACTGTAGTCACCTCCTAAATACACTATGGACTTCATCTCCATCATCCTCAGTTTAGGTGCAAGCATGCTGGCCGAACTGTGACCACAAGAGGAGTCCCATCGACTCTCATGATGATTTCCTGTACACTTCAGATGAAATACAGAACAGGGGCTTGTCCATGCTGTGCGAAGCATCAGTCCATGGAGGGAAGGAGTATGAGAAGACATGGACCATGACCTGTTACACCACCAAATTGCCCTGATGTAGTGTCAAACAAAAACAATCGTTGTTTGGGATGACTGGTGGATATTTTCTGACTGCAACTGATAATATTCAAATGTACAGAGTAGAAAAATAAAATCTCAGCTGTCCAACATGAAATCTGCCTCCCCCCCCTCCTCTATTTCACACTCAGATGAGAGTTGTGACTTAGTGGAGACTAAATCTGTTTCTCCATTTGCTCTCACAGTCCTCAATATGACACACACTCATGCACACCCACACATGTGAACACCCACACGACATACAGTTTCCTGCCAAACTGAGAAAATGTCCTTTGAGAAAAACTACAAAAACAAAACAAAGCCATGTTGTTGCTTTCTTTGCTGATTTCTCTTATATATACCAAAGTCATTTCCAGCCGCGGAGCCTCTGTCTCAGTCCGGGTGCCCTTCGCTGGCACCATCGTAAAAGAAGGTGGGAGAATTACAAACTAAAGCAGTTGTATTTTTGTCCGACTGTGGATAAAGAGGTCCCAGGTCTGGATCGTGGTTGCAGTTCCCACGCTGAGGGGTAAGCAACGACCTTTTCGCAAGGTCCTGTTTCTCTCTTTCTCTCTCTATCTAAGTAGAGGTCACCCTCAGCTCTCCAGAGACATGGCAGAGATGAGCTGCTCCACCTTGTAGGACAACCTCTGCTTCCTCGCCTGCTCATCCTGCTCCAGGGCTGCAGTGATCTGTGCAAAACAAAAATTAAAAAAACTGTGGTCAAATACCACCTGTAAAAATAAAAAAGTCCCAGATCAGGTAGCAATGAATAGAAAATGGTCTGCTTCCGAACGCCATTGTAGAGCAGAGTATTGTTTTTTTAGGCTTTTATGTGGACATCCCATGAAAGAGAAAGCAACGTATTGCCTCTGTCTGTTAAAACATTCAGATATACTTGTGCATTAGTTCATTTTTGTTTTATCTTCTGAGCCCCATCTTTTAAATTTGGCATTTGTCAAGTTGTGTTCAAAAGACATTCAGACAGGCTTTCCTCTTTGTTCTCTCATCTAGCGTCTGCATTGTCAGGATGCGTCTGCGTTAGTGTGACACCAACATACATAGAAAGGGCCCTTCATACTAATAGAAACCGAAACACTAATGCCTTCATTTCCTTTGATATGGATCCATGTGTTAAAATGCTGCAGCCCATTTCGACACAGGGTTTCTGAATTGCTTGTGTGTATTTGTTTGCTCCCTTAGACTACACCAGAATGGTATGCTTTACTAAATAATTGATATTTCAAAACAAAATAATTCATTGAGCCATCTTTTGCAATATGTAATTCTGAGGTGCTACATAAAATATAAATTCGGGGGAAAAGTGTCAACTAAAATGTTCTTTTCATTCATGTCAAGTCTTATTCAGAGTTACTGAATTCATTTTCTTTGGCTTCTTGCTCATATTCAGGCTGACTCAGAGGTGAATGCGCTGGGTATTCAGCCATGTGAAATAAGATTCCAAACTGTAGGGAGCAGAAATGCTCAGTTTCAAGAAAACTGTGAACTGTGTGGGGAAGAACAGTTCATCACTTCACATTAAGCCAAATAGCAAGATTACCCATCAGACAAACTGAAAATAAAATAAGAGAGAGTTTTCTAAAGATTTGAACATGTTTTCTTCTGGTTATTAATGTTAGACTTATTTATAACATCACACATTTACTTTTCTAATGAAAAATATTCTCTATAATCTTAAAACTAATAACTGTTAGCAAGCAAAGCTAACTTTGGTTTTGCTAGCTTAGCTGTGAAACTAAATTGTTAACGTTAGCTTTTTGGTGCTAAAATTGCTATGGCAGAAGTTACACTTATTTTGGTGATTGAGTAACAAGCATAATGCATAGAGAGTGCGCCGTTTTCTTTTTGGTGATGTTGCAGGAAGCTCCGAATAGAGAATTGTCTTAAAAGAAAAGTTTCCTTTAATGACAGTCCCTGAACAGGGAACAGGGGGAAGGGAGTTGGAGCTTCTCAAAGTCAAGGAAGGATCCTTTATGTCTGGGTTTCTAAGATGCTGTGTCATAAAATCTTGCCAAAGGGTTGTTCTGATGTCAGTGATCTTTTGAAGGACTTAATCCTCCTTTTGGAGAAATTTCATGGATGCTTCTGTGTATCCTTAGTGTTTTCAAAGCACCCACTTTCATTGTTTTATTTGTAAGTAATCGGTTGCTTCTGATTCCATGCTGTGTACTCATATTTTGCATGTTAAGTAGCCTACAAAGCAGATGGAAGATGCACCGAGATTGGAGCAAAATTTATTAAAATCTTTTGTTTGTATGTTTTATCTCTATTAGTTGCCAAGCTAAAGTTATTAGCATTGTCATTTATTTCCATAAAAAGACAGAGAAGTATATATTATGCCTGTTGGGTAGCCAGCTAATGGCTACAAACTATTTAACAGTCTATTAAGCTGAGCTATTTTACTTTTTTTTTTTCCCCCTATTTAAGCTATTTAACTTTTATAAGAAGCATCCTTGACTTTGAGAAGCACCCTGTTGGACACCATATCTGAGTATGATGGTTTGTACAGCTTTACATCACTGCACATAAAGTGCATTGTAAATTTTTCTGCTTTTAGGCAAACCATCATGTCTCAGGTGAAGGGAGTCTCTCTTGCTCAACCAAATAGGACTACACTCTTACATTTTAAGAGTTTAATCTTGATGGGTTGATAGCCCTACCATGTTTTTACAGCATGCTTTGAAAATTGTGCCTGGAAAAAATACCAGGAACTGTCTTTTTTAGCAGAGCAGTCCTTTATATGCTGCCTGATCTGATGAAGAAGAAAGTGTCTGTCTGCCCACCTACCCTCTTCCACTCATCTGCTTAAGTGCTCTTAAGGCTGGCAGCTACAGTCATAACGTATCCTCCTCCTCGTCATGCCCGATTGTAATCTATTATTAATCTGTAGCCCTTTATGCAGGTGCAGCTCCTGCCGCTATCTCCCAAATCCATTTAAGTAGGCTGCAGCTCTGGCCTGGTTAGTCTGACACACACTCTTTGTGAAGGGCTGAGCAAGAATGTAGACCATTAATTGTGCTAGATGATGTTTTTCGCACTGCACTCTGCCGGATACTGCAGGACTGATGGCCCGCAATGTATTTGCAAATGTCTCTATGAATGTGTGCATCAGACAATGACGGCTGCAGAGGCAGCAAAAGAGCATGTATAAGATTCACTGGAGCAAAGGGGAAGCTGACTGGATAATGAGTAAAAAGAGAAGGAATATACAGGAGTGAGGGAGAGAGACAATAAGAGACAGAAAGAGAGAAAAAAAGGAGAGACACTTTGGTTGATTATAAATGTCAGGCTAAAGCTTCCCAAAGGAGGAGCTGACATTAGAACCAGAATGTCTCCATAAATGCTCTTTATCTTACCTCCCTATCTTCCTCCCTCTTTTTCTACACTTCCTTTGATGTATGTGTGTGTTGCCTGTGGTTCTGCTCATAATGCTCCTACTGTATATAACAGAAAGCCAACTCCAAGTCAGCACAGGTGAAAGGACAGCCCAACATGCTGAGAGCATCTAGACATTCGCTTTCTTCTCCTCAGCTAAGACCCGCTGCCTCTGGGCTTTTGGGGAAGCCTACTGAAGACCCTGAGCTGACCTCCCTAACTTTGGGATGAATGGCCAAGTTTCACCAAGGACATGACATTAAAGTGTGCGGCAGTCTTTTTCGTTCAAATTACAATCTGCCTGTAATTAGCGGCTGATTTACGATGGCAGCAGCTGATTACGCAATCAGTGTTCGGGACCGGTAAAATCTGCAAGTGAAGGAGCTCACGTACGTAGTTCAGCGGATAGATTTGTCTGAGGTTAGCAAGCACAGCACAGAAATCCCGCTGCACGTAAACACTTAACATTGAAGATCACTTTCCAAAAATGTTCAATTGGGACACCTGAGCAAAAATGATACAATAATATTTGTACAAACATATAAAATGGTTTCAATCCAACATACTTTAATAGAATACTGAGTAGTTCTCACCTCCATTTTTATTTGTGGCAAAATATGTGGTTATAATATTCACTACAGCTCTATGTTTTCTTTTAGTAATCTGTCCTTAACCACTTTATAGTTACTGGAAAGAAGAATCTGTTATTTACCCAAGCATACTTTGTTTTACATCTAAAGTCATTTGACCTCTGCATCTATGACCCACTTTTTAAAAGATTATTTGTATAAAACTCACATGCAGAATGTACAATTAACCACAATGATATTTATTTTAGCTATTTGTGTAATTTGCTCATAAATACACAAATGCATCAAAGTGGAAAAAAAATCGGTCCTGTTTAATTTGGGGACACCTGTAATTACAGCAAATACAGTTTAATACAACAGGTCACAGAACTGTCGGGGTTGCAAAAACAAACGCTGTCAATTTAACCAAGAGGTCAGGCAGTAGTGTCCCCTTTTCCTATCACTCTGTGAGCCAAGGCGATTTGATTTCATTCAGCACACAGCAAACAGCAGGGCATAGAGAAAGGAGTTGGTTTCCTCTCTGAGAAGTTGAAGGTGAGCGGCTCATTGTAGTTGCTTGTTCTTGTTTTATCCATCGGCCCCTGCATTACAAACTGACCTGCTGAAGATTGAACCGACAGTTGTGCTACTTGACAGCATTTTATAATATTGAAGATATATAAATACTGAAAGACTTTTTGGGGACCCGATCACTATAATCCTATAGGTAATGACTTACCACATGTTCATTTAAATGGAGATCTTTCAGATTTTCGCTTTTAGGAGAGATATGCGCCTCGATTTCTATGCCTATCATTTCTAGCTGTGCTTGACCTCGATTCAGTTCAATTCAGTTTTATTTATATTGCGCCAAATCACAAAAAACTTCACCTCAAGGCACTTCAAAGATACAGCCCAATTCCAGATAATTACAATCCAATTGTAATACAATCACAATCCAATCAATTCCAATTCAAAAAATTACAATTTCAGTTCAATTCATGCAAAGCCAAAAGTTTATGTCTAAATTTGACTTAAAAAAGAAAGAAAAAACGAAAACAAATGATGCATCAGTTCTGTACTCATATCATGGTTGTGTATCCAGGTATCACTTACCTCCTCACTGTACTTGCTGATATAAGAGTAGATCTCATTGAGAGCACTGAGCATGTTGAACTCTGTGGAATGGAGTCTGGCCTGTTCTGCCAAATAGGCATTCATGTCCTGGTCACTAATGGCTGGCAGCCGGTTGATGTCAGCGTAGTACCTGGGAAATCAGACAATATGAAACACTTTGCATCACTTACTGAGTCAATATAATCATTTAACTGAGGTCTAAATTATTTTATAGTCACATTTTTTGCACCATTATACAGCTTTTACTGACAATCGATGCCCGCTAACATTCAATCTCAAAGTGCTTTTACAGAATCTGGTTGAGGCGTGTATGTAAGAAGAAAGAGCTTTGTGAATCAATTTCCCCAAAGATCCAAGTTTTTATTATAAGATGAGACAAAAAAAGGTGTGTTGGGGGGTTTAGCATGTTGGATAAATGTCTGCTCCTACCTCTCTACCCAGCCCTTATAATTGGGAATATCTTTAGCGTAGAGCAGCTTATTTGATGGGGAGTCTTTGCCCAGGCGGTGCTCTGATGTGGAACATGAATCCATAAAGGTCTGAGCTACTACAGATAGGCAGGCGTCTGTGATGCTGCTCTTATGGATGTCAAACACAAACTGAGGGTTCTTGATCACATTCACCCAGAAACGCAACGGAAGGCTAAAAGATGGAGAAAAGGAGAACAAGTTAGGGACACACAGGAGTTCTCAGACTTTCAAAATAAGGTTGAATTTATTTACGTCTTGGTGTAGAGACCTTTCATGTTCCACTGTACTCACCAGTTGCTTTTCCACGTGTGACGTACGTCTGTATCGTAAATTCCGTGTTTGTCCGCCTGCTCATCCAGGAAGTCAAACATGTATTTGATGGCCAGGGGAAGAGTACTCCCTCGGTGGACGGTACTGAACAACGTCTCAAATAGATCGTCGACAAATTTTTGTAGTGTGCCCTGATAATGGAATGAGAGTACATGTATATAAGCAGCACATGGGCACGGAGAGATTACACTAACAGTTTGAAAACCACTAATATGACACATCTAAGACAACTGACTGTGTCCTACAGGGATGTATTATCGTGTAGAAATGTACAGGAGAATACTGATGTACCTTGGTAGCTAGCAGCCTCGTCAGATAAATCTCAGAGACCATCTTGCTGCCTCGATCTCCTTCTTTCTGGTCTCCATGTTCGTGGTTTTTCACCAAATGCCACACCTTCACACCGCTCTCTAAATCGGGGGTGATCATGGGAGCGCGTGAACGGAGGCTGTCGGGGCTCCCTGTGTAGCGGAATGAGGAGTCTGTCCAGAACAGAAAAAAGAAAGTTAAAAGTAAACGACTGTGATAACAAAATGCTTCCCTATGTTGCAGCGTCATGTGAATTTAGCATACGCACATCCATCTCCTCTGTGCTCTCTCTGCTCTGTGGAAACTGATGACTGAGAAAACTGCAGCGATGCATATTTTCTTAAAAACAGCTAAGTAATGAAAAGGAAGGGAAGTCACCGTCCTTTGTATTGTACCGATTAGTATCACTTATACAACACAAGATGTTTGACAACAAGGCTTCGATATCTTTTTGCCTTCCCTCATAAAAGACACAATTAAGTTTGAAGGCCAGAAAGAATACTGCATATTTATTCCTCTGTTTAATTCCTCTTTCTCTGTCATGAATTATGAGATAACTATTGACTTTTTATCTCTCTCATGATTTATTCTCTTTCTTACATAATCCCTGCCTTATGGTTGTGTCTGGCCTCACTTAAAAGTGCTCATCATTGTCTCTTCCCTGGGTGCCATATTGAAAACATCCCTGTCACACTCTAATCAATGTATCAAAAGATCCCCATTTTGTGAAGCACTGTATCCTTCATCTATACGCCCCGTTGTCCACTCTTGTGTTTTTGCTTCCTTTCTGCTCACTCACTCGAAATGATGCCGGTTTCAGTTTCTCTAATTAGTCAGCTGTGCTGTCTACTCAAGGCAGCCGGCATCTCTCCAGAGATTCAGGATCTGAGGATCCCAGTGAGGATATCTCTCACCTGGCTTCAAAGGCGAGCTGCACAACAAAGCATTTACTGCCATTAAAGCCCCTTATACCCTTCAAACAAGGCCAAACTGAACCTCTGGAGTGGCCACTGGGGACGGGGGGGTTGAGATCCCAAATCCTATCTTAATCCAGTCACTGCTTAAATATCCCTCTCTCCGCCTTTCATTCTATCTGCACCCCTAACCTTTTCCTAACTTCCTGAACACTATGCCGTGGCCTGCAGTTCTTTCTTTCGCTGCAGTCTCCAGCTCCTGAACACAGTCAGTCAGTAGGGGAGTGTGTTCAGGCCGATTTTAAAGCAAGATGGTGGTGCTAGGGGGGGGATTGAGTCAAGATGCTAAGTGTTGAACGTGAAATTGGTATGAATCCATCAAGCAGACGTCGAGGCGCAGCTGTGCCTGCTGTGCCAGCCCATGATTGATGAGGGCCAGGCTCATGCTAGCTGAGCGCCTCCTCACTACACCACGCACATCTACTTCCAGTGCCGGGACATCCATAACAAAAAGGATCACTTTAATAGAACTTTTTATGAGTTAAAGCTCCATTATTACATGTAACCACTATTTAGGTGTAAAACTCCACAACTTCACATTAGGCTTTTATATTAGAAAATAACTACATAATACAGAGAAGGCCCTATGTTGGCAATTACCATTATCTTTCCATCTCTACCCATAACTTCTACCATGTATTGTTTTTGACTCAGTGCTCCTCAATCTTCGAAAGATCATCTTAGATAATCTTATTAAGTTGTATTTAATAAGGCCCCATCCACACGTAGCCGGGTATCTGCTAAAACGAATATATTTTTCTACGTTTGGACCTGTCATCCACATGAAAACGCATAATAAACGAATATTTTTAAAAACTCCGGGCAAAGTGAATATTTTTGAAAACTCCGTTCATGCATTTGCGTGTAGACAGAGATAACCGGAGTTTTGCGTTTTCGAACATCACAATATGCGCCAAAACAACAACAAATCTGCTCGGACGTCAAACGTGCGACCTTTGTTTACTGAAGAAGCATGGATGCCTTGTGAACTGTGGTGGTTATTATTGTGCAGGCGCTGTTTACTGCCTTGATTTTACACGCCCAACTACTGCTCCAAGAGCACAGGCGACGGGCAACATTGCGGTCGGGGATTTACCCCCTCATAACAACTCCACGTAGGCACGTTCTTCGCCGAAATCGTCGATTTGGATCAGACCGGGACGCACTGCCAGCTGGTTTGGATGCTTATGAATATGATTGAAAACGCAGATGTTCGGTTATGTGTGGAAGGTTTTTTTTTCGAAAACAAGGTAATGTGGATACAAATTATTTTATAAACAGAGGGGGGGAAATATCCGGTTTTAAAAATACCCGGCTACGTGTGTACATAGCCTAAGTCACTTCTCTTTATTTTACACTAAATACACTGAGAATAAAGGCATTTTCCCTAGTTTCCACAGATATCCACTCTTCCCAGTATTTGTAAATAAACTTAATTGCTCGTAGGGATGAGGATGCTCTTCGCTCGTTTTCCGTGTTAGGCAGTTTAAAGGCAATGTTCACCTTCCATTCCCAATCCTGATAATTGGTCGTGCTCTCTTATCTTTTTCTGTTTGTGTGAAGTATCATTCACACAGAATAATTAGCAATCACGAGATGCCTGGTGCTGCTGCCGAGTCTGTCTGGCAAAGAACCAAATTTGTCACAAGCTACAGGCGCATCTGAAGGATGCGAGTGCTTGTGTACAAGTACTTAGTTTGCTAGTGTGGTGTGCATGCAGCCATGGCAGCTAAAGGTGTACCGCCCATCAAGTCATCTAGAAATATCATGGCCTTCAAGTCCCCATGAAATACAAGTGTTTTAAGTGTTTTTAAAAAACATAATCCTTTCCACAGTGTACATAAACAGCTATGTATGAGAATGTCAGCTAAGGGAACATCCCTTGATAAATTGTTTCTATTGGGAACACCTTGCAACGTCACAGATGCAGACGACAGGCGTCCACCATCTTGCTTCTCATTCATTATGGATGGGGTGACGCCTTACATTGCTTTGTTTTGCTATGGTAGCTTACAGTGAAAGGTTGAGAACAGTTAAACTTCTCCAAGCATCAGCGTATGCCTGACTGTGTGTCTGATCTTCTGACTCATTGTTGCTACAGTTCCAAACACCTACTGTAGAGCGTTATAACAGCCCATCTGTATGAATCCTGCCTTATTGTTGCTATTATCATTTTAGCTGTGAAAGCTTACTGTAACATTTCCACAGTTCAGCTAGCCAAACCAATGTTAGCTAAGCTTGTAGGCTAGTTTTAATGTCAGCAATGGCTTGTCTTTGCTTGTAGTGACATTAGATAACCTGTATAGAGTTTTGAACATTAATGTTTTGAGTTAACCTCCAAACCTTTTAAATCACATCAATAACAACAACATTACTGTCTAAACTGTTTAGTTTAGGCTCTTTCTTTTATTCTTTTTAGTTCAAATCTCAAGCGAGCTACAATGGCTGGTGGGTAATGTTTTTGTTTTTCTTTGTTTTTTTTAAGTGGGGCTGAATGAAGTGCTTATAAACAGTCATTGTCTTACCTGCAGTAGACAACAGTCACAGTGCTATTAATTTGAGTAATCGGAAGCTTTCCTGATAGCTCTTAGCTAAAACTAAAAGCTAATGCCCTGTAGCAACGCAGTGCATTCAGAAACTGTCCAGATTGCAACACAATGTGGCAATATGGATTGTGTTATGTTACCCATTCTGTGTAACTGCTGAGGCGAAAATGGTGCAATGTAAATATCCACAATATAACTCTCACTCAAACTGCTGTGAAATCATTCAGGTTTGAGTTGTTTTAGATGCTGAAACAAAGCTTCTCTGTTGTCCCCCTTCTAAATAGATTTTAGCTTTAGGTCAACTGTCAGGAAAGCTTCTGATTCTCCAAAAGAGAGAGTACTCTGGCCTCTGTCTATTACAGACAAGCCACTGAATACTCATAGAAGAATATGACTTTATTGTGAAGTGATGAACTGTTCTTGCCTAGACTGTTCACAGTTGCCTTTGAACTGAGTGTTTTTGCTCCCTGCGGTCTGGAATCTTAGCTAACAAAGCAGAATACTCCGTGTAGTCCACTTCATGGGGAATAACAAGGCAATTACAACACAACCTAGGACTCATCCTACACATCCTATACAGAGGTGTATACAGATTTTACATCAAATGAAACATGGTCTTAAATTCAGACCCTCCCCTCCCACGTGTTCCCTTTAATTGAAACTAAATCACAGTGGATCAGCTGCTAAAAACTGGACGGCACTTGCTCAGGCCTCAGGAGCTGACTAGTGGGAGCACCCTTGGCTTTTCAGGAGCCTTGTTGCTGTTTTTACCAGATAGTACACAAAGGCCAATGCCACTCCACTTGCTTGCCATAAAAACAAATGATGACCACATATTTGTCTCTCTTGTATTCATCACTCTCTCTATTCTTTCCACCCCTGCACCATCCAGCAGATTTGGGACCTGAACTTTAAGTCAAACTACAGAACACAGTGTTGTAGAGAGAAAACAAAAAAGCAACATACAAACCCTTCACAACCCTCTGCGAAAAAACATTGCTTCGGGGAGAGTGGATTTGGCTTCTCCGGTATGAAAACCATTTTAATGTATTTGTGTGACAAAAACAGCGGTGCACTAGCCTGGGAATTCCCATGCTGCTTTGCGCGCGATTTCATTCTCACTGCAAAGGCAGCCTGGAAACCACCGCCCTTATATTTGCCTTAGTTTGGGAACCAATCACAGAACGGGGGGGTGCAGCAAGACGATGACAACGTCTATGCGCTACACCGGAGCTTGTAGAGTGTTAATCCAACATGGCAGCGGGGACAACGTTACCGTTCGATGCAGCCTTAGAAAGTGTTTTAAGTAGCTTAGAGCGCAAGTTTACTTTTATTTTACTTTTTTTTCTTCTTCTTCCTCGTCGAATTTCAGTCGTCATCTGGTATAAGTGATACAATTGGCTATGAATCGCGCGCAAAGCAGCATGGGAAGAACCAGACGCCATTTGATAGACATTCGCAGCGCCCAATAAACGGCTCTAGGCATTCGTAAACCACGCCTCAAATACGAGAAAATGCACACCTAGTTCCCAGACCACCATCTCATCGAGATTGTGGACGCTTCAGCCAGGCTAGCGGTGCACTTGAATCCAGAAAGAATTAACAGAATAAGGATGCAAATTCATCCAGATTGGCCTCATGTTTATTTTATATGGAATTTATTTGGAATGTATATTTAATAAGGAATCAATGTATTCACTGACAAAGCCATAAGAACAAAGTAATACAAAGTAATTCTGGTCTGTGCACTCACCATATCTGCTGATGGAGGTACGTGATATGCTCGCTGAGGAAGGGATGTTGTATGATGAAGTCTGCTTTGGCACCAAAGCCACAATGGAGCGGTCTGACACCTGTGTGAAGAGACACACAATACACAAATCTTGGTATCACAAAAGATTTAGGCAATATCATACTATAATTAGAAAAGATGCATTTCAGGCAATCATTCTATTTATTCCTGAAATAATGTCTCAGCATTTCTGCCATAAAATCCAAACTACCACATAAACCACATGTATTTGTGTTTAACGTGTTCTCACCTATATTTCACACCATGAAAAATAAACAAAAAAAAACAAGATAAAGGGGTGTAAGACCCTGAGTGAACAATCCCCTGAGCAAAATAAATCTCAAAAGCCTTCATCCATATGTGTCATATCTGTGCTCCCTGTTGTTCTGTACAGCAGCCCCGTGGCTTTTTTCAGCAGAGCAAAGTGCTGTGGCTGCATGATGGCTGCACTCAACATGACTGTCATCATCATTGTCAATCCCTTCACAAACCTTAGAGACATGATGTAAGCTTTGGAGCCGGTAACAGATGCTACGGAAGGGTGAGGAAAAAGGAACAAAGCTGCCAGAAGCAGAGACAAAGAGACTACGATGGTGAATGTCTCATCTCATGTACACTTCACAACCTTAAAACAACAGGGTGTGCAGCTATAATAATAGCAATAAAGCAGCAATGAGTTGGAGTCAAAGAAGAAGAAGAAGCAAGGAGGTGTTAAAAGCTGAGACTGACTCTTCTCCTGTCTGTGGTTTGTTTTTACAAAAGGCTCTTGGTCCTGAGTATCTTGCTCCAGTCTTTACAGAGAAGGTGGGGGAAAACAAACACTTTTCATTAGAGAAGATGTCCTTAAAATTAGTTTGATAAGACGCTTCCCAGCTGAGATCTTTTCGTCAGCCTGACAGTAATTAATGAATGCTAGCACTGTTAGCAAACTAAAACATTTTGTTTCAGAAAAGACAAGACATAGGAAACAAAACTTGCAGCTCTTTGCTGAAAACCAAAACAACAAAGAGCTTGTTGGCTGGCATTTACAGCTCACCCTGAGGAGGCATTTCTGCTTCAGACCCTGCAAAGAAAAGCCGACGAGCCTCCAGTGGAGAAATCAACAAAAGGCAAATGCCAGGCTCCAAAAGCCATACCTCAAAGAAGCTATAGAAGAACAGAAAATACTTATTTTCAATTTCTTCCCACAGGAATGGGTTCTTTTCCATCTCCTGTTGGAAAATACGATGCTGGATTTTGGGATGGCCATCATGGCAGAGTTTGTGCTTGTTCTTAAGAGCCAGCCTCTTCTCATCCTCCCTCGCTCCCAAACTAATCTAGGCAGCCGTGGCCTAGTGGTTAGGGAGGTGGACTTAAGATCAGAGGGTTGCAAGTTCAAGTCCCGCCATTACCTCTCCCTACACCTCCATTCATGGCTGAAGTGCCCTTGAGCAAGGCACCTAACCCCACATTGCTCCAGGGCCTGTAACCAATACCCTGTATCTAAATAGATGTAAGTCGCTTTGGATAAAAAGCGTCAGCTAAGTGTAATGTAATCTCAGCTGCAATATTAGTTTGGGTTGCCTTCAAGCTTCTACTGGCTGTGCTGGAGAGACACTTGAGAATGGCGATGGAATTTGGAAGAATCCTCTTAAAGATGAAGCTCGTGCGGGTCTCTTGGAGAGAGATGAAAAATGGCCTTCTTAACCCCCACCCACGATTGACATCTCTGACCTCTCTCACCTCATCTGTCTCTTCTTTCCTAAATCTAATTTCTGCAGCCTCTCCATCCCATAGCCTCCTCTTGGCTGATGGAGCATAGACTGCCACTAATACACCACCAGCGTAGACTTCCCTGAAGTTTCCAGTGCTGTTCCTGTGATATATTTTCTCCTGGGAGCATGAAATAGCTTCTCAGCACCCCCTCTCCCTTTACATTTCCCTCTGTCTCTTTCTCTCTGCTTTTTATGGCTGACAGAGAAGCTGGAGCAGAGATGGTTCCTTGTGATAGCGGTAAATGATTGAAGGCGTGCAGTTTCGCCCTTCAGGGATAATCCAGTGTGGGGCTGATAGTGGGCAGGTGTGATAAGGGCTGTGGGCGCCGCCTGTGATAAGACCTTCCATTAGACAGTGGCGAGTCGACCATACAGCAGAGTGTGGTCACCCTCGATCATTCTTTCCTCAGCCCTCCCCAAACCTCCTCCCCCTCGGTATCCCATCTCTGCCGCACTCATGCTCGCATTCATGATGTCTATCGTACGATCCGTCTCCACCCGGTAACTTTGAAAAAAAATTTGTGCGTGTGTGCAGTTTTTTTTTTACAGAACTGTCAAAAAGTAAAACTGGCCATAATATTCCAGTATTTATGTTGAGTTACACACCAGTTTGCACTTCATAATGGTATTAAGAAGGGATTTAAATCAAAGAAATGCGTCATTTAAAAATCACTGAGTTTTTTTTACATCTGCAGCATCAGAGCAGTATTAACCCAAACATGTCTCCATTTAAATGCTGAACACTGTTTAATAAAGCATTACAATAAGAGTCTCCTTCCACTTAATAAACCTTTATTTTCCAACCTATAATAGATATGTATCATGATTTGAAATGGAGTGCGGTAAGACTGCCACAGCATTAGATTAATGAACACACAGCAGTGTGGTAGTATCTGTTGTGTCTGGTGCGGTTGAAAATAGCCCAAAATGCCCCAAGTGATGTCTGCAAGGTGGGTAACAGGATCTTTCTGGCAGGCTCTCCTGAAGCAGTCGTGAGTGTCTGCTCACCCCTCTTCCTTTGCCGCAGAGAAGAGGACACACAGGTCAGCAGGCAGGGGTGGAAAGTTTCAAAAGTTTACTTTTAATTTGGATGTGCTCTCAGCTTAAGTGAGAGAAGCAGAATACCTGCAATTACTGTCACTTATCTGCACATTAGGAATAACATTCCAAAAGAAAAAAAGCCTGTGTGCCCCCACAGACCGATGTGGCATACAAATATGATATGCTGGAAAAGGTACTTTGACTGTAATGAGTAAACATTTTGGAAATCGTCAGAGTAATTACTCCCACTGTGAACTGGTTAATGTATGCATGGGCCTGTTTGCAAGTTGAATCATCACAAAACAATGACAAACTTCATTTCATAACGTATTTATGAGAGATGCTCACGCTGCTGAAAAGTGACTAAGGTCTTTACGATGTCTGATTCATGTAGCTGTGGGACTCGTCAGGATCTACAATAGCCGCCAGCAGCAGGTAGGTTAATACCAGAGTGTCTCACGACAGCATATCACGGGGGAAGGAAGAGATGAAAAAAGGCGCAATGAAAAGCTTTGCTTTGACACAGAGGACGATTAATCAGCAAAGAAATATCCAAATCAGCAATCAGTCAAAATCTCTCCAATCTCAGAAATCGTTTATCTCAGTTGCTCTGTTAATAGTATGAGCACGGGGGTACACGCTGGATATCTGCACATGCATTGCGTGTATATTTGATCATGCTTCTATATTCCTCTGTCTTTATCAGAGCATGAAAGTGAAAAAAAAAAAAAAAAGCACTTATCGTGAGAAATTGTTTGTCAGAGGGGAGTTCAGTCCCATGACTGTGAATACAAAGGTGATGAATAAAGATTCTGAACTCAATTTCAGTCTGTGCATTTATGTTTTTAATTTTAGCAGAGTGGAAAGGTGTGCATTTCCATATCCAAGATGTGTAAACCATTATTTCCCATGTGGCATGGTAAACAGCCAATGGCGTATCTTTGGTAGCTGTGAGACCCATGAATTTTAATGACCCTGTGTTGTAGAAATGAGAGAATTAGCAAATACTCAAGGTGATGCTCAGAGTCACTCTGCAGATTTCAGAGCCCTTTTCACGATTTTCTCTTTTCCTCTATCCATTTTTTTTCTTCCAGCTTTTCCCCTCAGCTTAATGAGCTGTGCTCCATTGTTGTGATATGCAACCACATGTGCTGTCATAGCTGCCAATTCAGTGCCGTGGTGACACAAACACAGAGGCTCACACAAGGGGGCCACTGCCAGCTCATCAAAACAGTAATGATGCAAAAAGTGCCTGTGTTGCTCCATCTTACTGTGATCTCTTCAACTACCAACTGCCCTGTTCCTTCATATTTCCCTTCTCTTTCTCCTTTCATCACGTTACCCTGCAGCCTGCCGATATTGTCTCTGAAGTCGCACGGCCTTACAGTGCGTTCTATGCAGGGACTCTGAGTTCCTTGATCAATAGCAGTGCTCTGATCTGCTATTGAGTAAGCGAATAAGTGAAGCGGCCACACGCGTGCCACTGTGTGTTCTGTAGTGTCTCCCTTGGCTAACGATGGCAGACTGTGATGCAAAGGACTGCAAAAAAAACAACAACAGAGGAGCCCATTATGTTGTGGAAGCAAACATACTGAACTGTTTCATCAAGAGAAAAAAAACGCTGGAGAGACCGTTATGAGGTGCTTCCACACGTAAGAGGGAGAAAGGGAGAGAGGTTGAAATGAAGCCGGACAAAATGATCATTTCTTACCAGTGGGTGAGAGGAGAAAAAAAATGGCTAAAAAGGGTGAGAAAAAAAATGTAAACGAGGCCAAAGTAAAAAAAAAAAGAAAAAAAAGAAAGAAAAGTCAAGAGCAGAAGGGAGGGACAGACAAAGGGGAATCAAGCTGTGCGGTGCCAAGTCCTATCTGAAGGACACTATGATGTGCAACTCCTACATCTGTTAAGTTCCTGTGGGACAAGAGTTCAGAATGACTCTCTGTTTGCCTCCTCATTCCTTCTTTCTGCCTGTAGATGGAGCAGCTTCTCATGGCCCGATCTCTGATTCTAACCAAAGCTGCATCTCTGCCATAGCCTCTGCTCTTAAGCAGGCAGCCCAGAATCAAACCTCATGCAGCCTTTAGGCAGATGGCCCCTCTTGGCTGACTAATGAGTAATGGCTGAGCATGCAATGCAAAAAATTCACGACTTGTGGAGATGGCTGCCGTCTTATTCTCTCTTGCTTGTTTCTTTCTTTATTCCTTTTATTCTACTTCATTATTTCTCCTCAGCTTCCACTAACTCTCTCTCGATCTCCCTAATTCTCCCCAATAATTTCTCCTGAAAAATACAGAACGTGTCTTCTTCTCAGTTTTCACCCTCCTCAAGCCTTTAAACAACGAACATTTGGTGAAACTATGGGCCCTCAAATTGATGCCGGTGTTAAGATGAACAGAGAGAAAAAGAAAAGATGAGAAAAGAGAAAATGTATAGTGACACCT
The DNA here is from genome assembly GCF_027942865.1 of Odontesthes bonariensis. Taxonomy (NCBI): domain Eukaryota; kingdom Metazoa; phylum Chordata; class Actinopteri; order Atheriniformes; family Atherinopsidae; genus Odontesthes; species Odontesthes bonariensis. The sequence goes on along the minus strand of NC_134515.1, from coordinate 30,013,614 downwards.
TCCTCCTGCAGCATCATCTTTCAAAGGAGGAGGGAAATTGCCAGCTGAGATGCAGAGAGTTCATCTCTCCTGCCACCTGTATGGTAATTGCCCTCCATTCCGTGAGCCAGTCAGATTACACCATGCACGGGCATGCAAAAGAGGGGCTGAAAATTGGCTGCCTTCAAGTCAAGAGCAGGAAACTATGTTTGCCAGTGTAGGTGGAACAATTTCCATAATAAAAGCCAGAAGATAAATTGAACTAAAATGAGACTTTTCTTGAGAAAGAAGGGTGAAGTTTGAGAGTGAATTAAGGGAAACATCACACTAAGGTTGTTCTGTGTGCTTACCTGGTAATGCAAGAGAGCGTTGAGTCTCTTCCAGTCATTTTCAATCTTTGTGGTGATGTCTTCATCCTGCAACACCACGCGAGCCATTCGTCCCTGGCGCCACTCTGATGGCACAAGTGCAAACAAACAAAAGTGTAAACAAAAGTCTATTGCAAACTATGTACCAAAGTGGTTATCATTTCTGTTTGTTTCTGTTTGGTGCAGTCAACCAAACATGTGCGTACCCAACCAATGTGTTTAAGAAGCATGTATGCTTTGAAGGAACTTTTAATCCTGATGACATGAACCAAACTCTCATTTATGTATGTTGTTGTCATGGCCGAGTGGTTAAGGCGATGGATTAGAAATCCATTGGGATTTCCCTGCACGGATACGAGTCCTGCATACAACGTTGACTTTTTGGTTTTGCCTCACCCTTTTGACTTTTACTTTACGGGCGGCCTAGACTCAGTGGTTAGAGTGGGTCGTCCAAGGTCAGTGATTTGATTCCCACTCAAAAAAGATTGATGGACCGACAGCTGGAGAGGTGGCAGTCCACCTCTTACCACAGCTGAGGTGCCCTTGAGCAAGGCACCTTTAACCCCATGCTCCCCGAGCGCTGTTATTGGCTTCCCACTGCTCCAGTGTATGGCATCTGTCTCATTGACTGTGTGACCGTGTGCATGTGCATGGGTGTTCGACAGGTGCCAACCTGGATGGGTGAAATGCGGAGGAGTCATTTCCTGTTAACATTCATGTGTACATGACAATAAAAGTAATCTTAATCTTAATTGCCTTCTACAGCTGTATGTTATCCACCAAGGCTTTCAAACACACTACTGTGAAAACGTTTTAAATTTGAATTTGTGTTTCCAAAGCGCCATCTGTAATCTTTTAAAGTGCTCTTGATCAATACTTCTCAAGGCTTTCTGGAAGTCTTTTTTTTTTCCTTTTCTTGGAACATTGGCTGCTTTTCACCCATTTCCAGACCAGTCCTTGCACCTGACCATTTTTAGGGAATTTTTTGTTTGTTGAGTCAATTAGCCATGAGCTGTGTAAGGGCACCTAACTAAAGAGATACATCGACAAGACATAGACAACTTAGCAAACGGTACCTTTAGGCACTTTGTTTCTCACAGCCTGTTTTCTTTAATAAGTCTGTTTGGCAAAAAATAATCATTTTGCACCAGCAAGGTGATTCCCAAAGAGCCTTTAGCTCAAAACTTGGCATATCTCAGCATGTTGTGGAGTTTGTCCTTCAAATTTTGGTAGGAAAGTGGCTGGCCTGAAAAGCTTTCTATAGCAGATGGACATCATCTGAAAGGGATGTTCTTAAAAAATTGGAAAAAAAACAGCAAGTTCCTGTGTCAGGTCTTTGCTGTTTTTTCCCCAATTTTTTTTACAGAGATGCATCTGGTCCCTCAGTTGATCCATCTACAGTTCACTTAAGCCTCATCAGAAATGGTCTCCATTCAAGAAGCCATTCTTAAGATAAAGGCTGAGGTATGCCAAATGATTCAAAAAGAGCCCGGACCTCAATGTTACTGAAGCAGTATGGGATCATCTTGACAGAGAACGGAACAAAAGGCAGCCAACAACCCAAAGAAAAGCTTAGGGATGTCCTTCAAGAAGCCTGAAGAATTATTCCTGAAGACTGCCTAAAGAAATGGCAGAAAGATTGTCTAAGAGGGTTCAGGCTGTGTTGAAGAATGAAGGTGAACAATACCAATCGTTGACTTTCAAGCTCATTGGGATTGTACAAACTCTGTTTTTGCATTATACCGTGTATTTTGATTTATTTTTGCATGTTGTAAAAAATTGTTGCACCCATTTATTGTTTTCCTGGTCATAGAAAAAGACATGAGTGGTGGCTTAAGACATTTACACAGCACTCTGCTTTTTTTTGCCAGCAACAGTGAATGAGCTCCTTTTCAGTCTGCACACTTCATTTTGAACATGATGATTTTGTCTTCATTTTTGTCTTCTGTTTTGGCACATAAAACATTGCTTCTTGACTTCTTGACTGGAACTGGAAAGCATTTCAGTAATGACACCAATGAGAATGATTTACTACAGGTCCAAACAACGGAATGAGAAAATGGCATTCATTGGTGAAGAACTCTTGATCATTACTAGTTCTGTTGCAAAACAGTTTAAATGTAACCTGATTCACAAAATGGCTCCAAGGTTCCAAGAATCCTGAACAGCACCACTACAAGAAACACAGATTTATCTGAACAATGGTAAGAGACAGATCTTCATGCTCAAACGCAAATGAGTAGATATGGGCAGCTGGTATCGATGGGCTTTTTCTCGCAGACAGGAAATTATACATCATAATTCAACATTCCACATGGGCAATTGTAAGATGTATATGCAGGCAAGCTGCCCACTTTAACTGCAGCATGTCACAAATGCAGCAGTTGGCCCATCATAGTCAGGAAGAAGAGAAAAGTAAAGCAGACAAGCAAGGATGAAAAAGCGAGCAATGAGAAAATTACCTCCTTTCAAAAGGGGAAAAAATAGAGAGCATGGTTAACAGGTAGAGGCAGTAAGCAGTGCTGGTGGAGGGCATTGGGTGATTGTGCGGTAATGAAATGATAATAAGGGTACTGCCAGGGGAGCAGATAACCATTGTAGGCCCCGTGCTGAGAGTGATCATTGATTTTCCCCTTGCTGACTGCGTTTTATTACTTTGTTCCTCTGCCAGATAGTCACGTGAAATTTCTGCCTGGCACAACATCATCTCAACACTGGCTGACCCACACTCAAATCTGCAGTAAAAAGACAAACTCTGAAGCGCACTCACATACTGCTTGAACACATACAGACGGTCTCACACAGATGCAATTATTTTTCAAGAGATAGCCATGTTGTGGAGAGTGGCTGGTGCGCTGATTTGCAGCAAGCAGAGGGGGCCTTTTGTTCTCTTCGCCCGTGCGAAGGGAGAGAAAATGAGAGGGACAGAGGCAAGGTATGGACAGGCGAGGATGGAAGTGGCAGACTGCGTAGGAGTGGACCCTTGTGTGAGGCTGGCAGCTCTTACCTAGGTGAGCCACGTCACTGATGTAACAACACACAAACACAAGACCGCTTCTCTATCTTAATCCACTGTGTCTTATTGGCACCACCAAGCAGCGAAAGCAGGCAGACAGAAAGATGCACCACACACTGTCAGTCAGTTTGATAGAAGGCCTGGCAGCAGCACACTGAGGCTGGCTGGCTGGCTGGCTGGAGGATAGGTTTATCACACAAATGCACTGATAATCTCGACACATCCCGCTGATACATGAATCTATTGGTGTGAAGGACTTTATACGTGCCTACTGCATCTGTGACTGCCTGAGTTGTGTGTTTACTGTACGCGCGTGTGTGTGTTTGTGTGCCGTACCAAGGTCCATGTCGACAGCACGTGGCCGCTGAGAATAGGGCATGTTCTTGTAAACAGCATCCAGTATCTTCTCCTTCACTTGGGTGATTGTGTCACAGTTCAGCACCTTCACTGGAATCTCGGGACTGTTTTCATTGTCTGGGTTCACACAGTTTAGGATCTGGAGTGTAGAAATGGGGATGAAAGGGGAAAGAAAGAAAAAGAAAATATCACAAAGGGAAGGAAGCTCGAGGTGTCCTGTTTCTGTCTGGACTTAGGACCAGCTTGAGGCTTGCTCACATTATATTTTCCTTGGAGCATAGCAGGAGCCTTGAGAAACCATTTCCGCTCTTACTAGCATCCCGGAATCTAATTTCACACCTTCGGCGGGACACCAATTTCCAGCTCTGCTGGGGTATTAGCGCGTAATGAGCCAAATTCCCAGTCAGAGCAATCAGAGCATTGTCACACCACATGCTGGTTGTGTGGGAGCTTTTTGATTTTTTTTCCAAGTGCGTGTGTGTGGGGAGTGGGGGTCTGTTTAGTGCGTTTCAATCCTCACAACCACCTACCCTGATGTTGGACCAACATGAGGTTGTAAGGACCGTTGGTTAATTTAATTCCCTCGAAAACAGGTTTATTTGCAAAAAAAGTAAAACTAAACAAGAAAGCCAAGAAATGGAGTGAATGCATGTTGTTTACCATCTAGAAGAAAAAGTGCTCGTGTCTGTGTGTATGTCCCAGCTTGGCAGCATTGTGTTTGTGTGCGTCTGTGAGCCTTTGTGCAAACTTCTGGTGTGGCTGCTGGAGTGTGACGTACCAGGGTTTTGTACTCGATCTGCTGGCGGATGAGCTTGTCTTCACTCAGGGAGTAACGGGCCTCTCCAGTGATGGCGTCGATGGGCCCCTTTTCCATCTGCTGCTTGATGGCGCAGTACAGCATGAACAGAGGCTCCCCAGCACACTCCTGTGAACACACACACACACACACACACACACACACACACAGACAAAGCCACAGATTCACACATGAGAGAACACCACAACATAAAAAAAGCAAAAAACACACCAGACTTCAGCTCTTACTGTGCACTCACACTTTTTAATTTAGAAACTTTATTAATAAGATACAAAGAAGAGATTTATATGTGTATGTGTTAACACCTACACACTCTACATGTGTTGTTTGGTGCACTGACCTTGAGGAATTTGTGAAGGAGGAAGGCGAACCAGTTTGTGAGCATCTTCTCTGCAACAGACTCTGTTCTGAAATGACAAAATATATATATATATATATATATATATAAATAAAAAATAAATAAATAAATTTAAAAAAAACAGGAGAAACAAAATGGAATTTTATCCTCTCTCTTGATGAAACCAAAACTTTCAAATCACAAAATTGCTCAATAATTCATGAGTTTGTGGGGAAAAACTTCAGGGAGATTATCTTGACATCTTGGCTTGCTGCATCCAGCCTTTGGTTTTGCTCGTGTTCTGCCTGCAACGCTGCGGTCACAGTGAGTGAACAGAGACATGGATGTGGGTGCGAACAATTGCGCGCGCGTGTGTGTGGTTGATTATTCATGTGCGGTTCAACTCAGCGGGACATCAGCAGCTGTGACAAGCCTCAGCTGTTGAGAGAGACAAGCGCTGTCACAGCCAGGTAACGCCTGATCACAGCCAAAACGATCTCTTCTCCCCCCCCCTCCTTCTCTGTCCTTCCCAGTCAATCACAGATGGAGGTACAGCTTGCTGCTGGGCTTGATTGGGCATGAAAAAAAACACAATTGCGCAGTGACCTCCCGACTATTTCTACCACAGAGCTCACGAGGGGAGCATGTATACATCTTTAATAATTCCTGCTCATATCTTTCCCCGAATGCCAGACAAATATCCAGCCTCTGCTTCATTAGCACCATCATGGAACACAAGAGAAACAAGATGCCAAGCAGCTAGGTGGGAATGGTTAACAAGCAGATGAAAGCGGTAGTTCTGTGTGGACAAGCCCCTGAGGTGAATAACAACACCACGCTCCCACATCATCTTGTAAAAAAAGGCGTCTATGTAGCCTGTCTGCCTTTTCTGTTTTACTGGTGCCCATCCGTACATCTGGCATAAAAATGCAACCTGAAAAAACACAAAGCTGCTTTGGATCAGAAAGCCATTTCTCAGGTAGCTTGCTTTTGGTCCACAACATCATCACTGTCATTACTCCTCTGAGATCGAACATAGCTGCTGCACGCACTAATCACAAGTTAACATGCCATGGTAAAGTGCCCCCCCCCCCTGACAAAGTGCTGTTTGAAAGAGTGTGACAGCTTATGATTGTCACCTACTCGCAGATGATCACATCCACACAGCTCCGTACACGGGCGTTGCCAATTTAGATGGCAATGCATTGAAAAAAATGACCCTCTTAATGTAGCAGTAAATTACTGTGATTACTCTGGTGGATATGATGGAGGGGCCTCATGGCGCACTGTGCTGAACTGCGGATTAGCAGAAATCGAAGAAGGCAGTTATTAAAGGCAAGCTAGAAGGCTTCCGTCTCCTCAATAATGCTCGGGTGATTATACCTATTCAGGCTCTGCATGGACCTGAAGGGAGATTATGACTATTATGGAGATAATTGTGTTAAGTTATGTTTTAGGGCTATAGGCAAGAGTCTAGAACCGAAGCAGAAGTACCAGAAGGATTGTCTGATTCAGGGAGGTTACAACAATTTAGTCACTGAGACGAGGAAAAGTGTCAGTCAATCTTTCCCTCTCATTAAATTGGGACACAGGGAGGCTTCTTGCAGTTTTCATTTGCAAACAGGGAGTTTTTCTTGCTGCACGACTGTTGAACACGAGTTTCATTTAGTTTTGAATGATATGTGGCAGAGTTGCGTTGATGTCTTCCATATATGGGGGGCTATTCCCCCTCAAACCGATCCGTGCTCGCAGAGAGGATGGAGAGCTGGGTGACAGCCTATTCAAAGTTTCAGCATCTGGAAGGGATGTAGATTCCTTCCTAGTTTTACATAGAAGTTGAAATTTCAACAGAACTGAAAGAGTGAGTACTTTCTTTTTCGCTTGGCTATGTAGAAATACTCAAGTTTCAAGTTTATTTATTTAACAAAGGGACAGCATATATTACTAGCATTTAAAACAAAATGCAAAATATACAAGATTGTAGCCATAAGGCTAATTTCCATCTTTAGTCCCTTGACAGGTTTGATGTTCCTTAAAAAAGAAATAAAAAAACAAGTATTGCACACAATTGTAAAGTTAAAAAGTCAAAGATATCTCACTCATTTTAAAATAAATTATACAAAATACAAATACAAAGTTCAATACAACAATAAGTTAAAGGACAACACCGTTTTTTTGACATTGGGCCCTTGATTTCACATTATAACATGATGTTCTACTCACCCCTGCTTGTTGTTGGTCATTTGGAGCTGTTCCGAAGATATTCGAGAGGCGTCTGGCTGCTCTCTTGAGATATTCGGCCATGAAACGGTTTCCTATGGGCAACGTTATACAGGCACAAACTACGCTGTTTATAATTTATTAATTACTGTACACTAGCACTGATAACGTGGAGGTGCGTCGCTTACTTAAAAAAATCCCGCTTACTGTAATTTTGAATTTTAGCCGAATGAATAAATAGGCAGCAGGTCTGTGGGCTGTCTGTGGTAGTAGCACGACGATGACGTCAGTAACACCCACTTTACGACAAAAAATCAAAATTACAGTAACCCGGATTTTTTTAAGTAAGCGACGCACCTCCACGTTATCAGTGCTAGTGTACAGTAATTAATAAATTATAAAAAGCGTAGTTTGTGCCTGTATAACGTTGCCCATAGGAAACCGTTTCATGGCCGAATATCTCAAGAGAGCAGCCAGACGCCTCTCGAATATCTTCGGAACAGCTCCAAATGACCAACAACAAGCAGGGGTGAGTAGAACATCATGTTATAATGTGAAATCAAGGGCCCAATGTCAAAAAAACTGTCTTGTCCTTTAAGAACAACTGCCAGTACCAACTATATTGGATTATGTTGACAGTATTGTTTATCCAGTAGCCAGGATTTTACCTGTTTACTAAATGAATTTAATGTTGGCAATTCTCTAATTGTGCTGGGAATTATGTTCCAGGTGTGAGAGGCTCAGGTGAGTACATATGGAAATGGAGAAAGAAAGACACACACACAGTATTCACAAACTCAACAATGTAATGCTGCACAGCTAAAAGTCTCAATTTGAAAACATCTGAAGGAGCAACAAGATCCTCAAGCCGTATTTTTACTCGATACACGCCTGAATTCATTGCGAAACTTTTTGGACAATGCCCCACATCCCTCTGTAATTGTCCTCTTTCCTCTACAAGAATTTGCCCTTCCCTACTTACAATGCACCCCACCTCCCTTTCTGCTTGTATGAGACTTGAGTGTGTTAGAAGTTAATGAAACCTATTAAGCATTTTAATAAGCTCAGCAAGTCCTGAAGAAGGAAGTCAAATAACGCCTTTTGTGCGGGGGCTTTGCTGACTCCCTCCTTAATATCTCCCCTCTTGAATGTCGGGAGGGAGAAGCACTTTGTTCTCCTACTTTTCCTTTCCTTCTTGTCCTCCTCCACTTCTTCCTTCACTTCCTTCTTTCTGTTAATTGAGTTTCATTAATGAACATCAGGATTTCATTATCCCACATGGTGTTTAAGAGGGGCCCTATCTCTGGTCTCCTAATGGTAGCTATAACGTGGGGTGGGGGTGTAGAAAGCTATATTAGCAACCAGTGAAATGTCTTTCAATGAAACTAATGCCAAACACAATACTTGCTCTCTTAATAACGCTGTACACCATTGCTCTGCATGGGCGGAAATCTCATTAGAAAAATGCTGAGAAGAAAAATAATACAAGACTGAAGAGTCCCAAGGTGATGGAGGCAATGTTCTGTGATTCCATTAAAAGAACATTATGAAGAAGATGGGTAAAGAGTGGCAAAAATTAAGAAGAAGATATAGAATACACCTTAATGTGAGAGAAAGTGGCTTCTCCTAGCTGTTTTCATGGCCGTCGTCTTAACACAACACAAGGTTAGAGAAATAATAGGCAGATAAAGAGGCCAGTGACAATGGGAATGAGGAGAGAAGGAGGCCTTGAATGGGCAATGGTTTTATTTCTCACAACGAAATAAAATCCAACATTATGCATTGATTCCACTTAGCACACTGGACCGTGAGGAAATCAAGCACAAAGCTTAGATACAGCCTTTAAAAAGCTTTTACGAGAATGAAAGGGTTTGCAAAGCTAAAATCTTTCCCCATTAAGACATGGAAACCAGGAAGCATCTGAAATCTTTAAATACCAAAGAAACTTGAGTATCTGTGAAAAACACAACGCAGCGGAGCATTGAGTGAATTTGATTCAAGGAACATGACTGACTGAAGGTATGACTTCCCTGCTGCATAAATGTAAGATACTGTATGTACGTGATATAATTTGTTTTTCCTATTTCACCTAGCAGAGTACAAGAGGCAAAATAGTATAAAGTGCATAACAAGTTATATATTCCATTGGGCATTTAAACACAACCCAATCAGCCAATGCCATGAGACATTTTCTCTGTGGCTGTTACAGAGTTAACTACTTCCCCCAATAAATGGCAGTGACTTATTTTCCACCCTGCTTACTCTGTCAAAATGCCTGTCATGCATTCATTTTGAATTCTATGATCTACTACCTCAGCCTATTCTGCTTCTTTGAGAAAAAGAGTATGAAGTTAAATTATATGGAAATTTCTTTGTGAACATTCACATTCATTTAACTACTGCAAGCGTACAGGCCATGAACTCATTCTAATCTGAGAAAATGTAGCTGCCAGATCACAGCAGACACTTGTTTTTAGCCGCCATTGTACTTAACCTATCTTTAACCCAGCAAACTAGGCAAGAGACACACATTCCCCATCACCTCCTATCAAAATCAATTCACTTTTATAAAAAAGTTAGGACTGTGTAAAGAATGAATGTGGTGACTGTAGCATCTCATATAATATTATCATTCCCATTAATGTAAAGATAGTACATTAGTGATTAAGTACTCAAATATGAAAAACATCCTTTCGGGAGATTATCTTCCCATGTGTGAGGAAAGGGACGATGTGAGAGGAATACAGACGAAGGTACGCTGGAGGCAGAGATGGTGGGGGAGAGTAATGGCAAGAGTTTACATGAACTATCTTTAACGGGGTAGCTTGGAAATTTACCTGCTAAATGCATTTACAACCTCTGTTTAATTTGCTTTATCAATATTAACTCAGCTTCCCTCCTGTCTCACAATTTCTCTTCAGTGCAGCACAGCCGTCCGCCACCCCTGAAACTCACCACAGGCTCAATTATTAAGTGTGCTTAGCTTTGCAGCAGAAGCAACATTAAGCTACCCTGGTATTGTGTCGAGCTGTAGTTTCCCTGGGAGCCATGTACACATGCTGCGTTTGCTCTCTCTAACAGCATACGTGTACACTACAGAAAGAGCAGTTATACTCAGAGTACACCTTACTATAAAACTTTACATGAATCATGCAGAGTTTTCATTATGAATACACAAAGTCTAGTTGAATTGGTGGTATTTACTTTGATTGATGCTGTAAGTCAGGTGATGTTCTATCTTTTCTACCATTAATCCCCCCAAGAAAATAACTAAATTAATATTTGCCTGGCTAGCTGAGTGCCTACCTTTTTATTTAGACTTCCATTAGTAATTAAACATATGATAATATATATAGGAAATGGATAATATACCACATCACTGTGATGAATGTGGCCAGAGTAGTTTATGTGCAGTTACCACCGTTTAAAAAAATGCTATCGAAAAAAAACTACAGTCATTGGATGTTTTAGTGAATGACTGCATTAAGCCTGTACTATTCTTTTTTAAAAAATGAAAGAAACAGTGTGTAGTTTATTTCAGTTATAAAAAGGTTGGGTGTTGAAAGCCACAGACAAGCAGGGGTGCCAACATAGATGCAGGCTAGTGCTACATTTTATGGTCTTTTCAGGGCACATGTAAGCAAAACTGGCTGCAAAATCCCTTGATAAAAAAAAAACTACACGGACACTTTGAACAAATTAAACTTTGATGACTACATAATCTACTTAAACTCATATTAGTTTGAATTACTGTTGTATCTGTGCCTATAATACCTGTGTGGCTAAATAGATTTCTCCCAAAAGAGAGCATGTTTACAAGCTAGCAAGCTTCCCTCTTGAGAAGTATTCAATGACAGCTGAGGGGAGGAGTGAGGCAATGCTCTCAAACATGGCTCAAGATTTACTTTCAGCTTGCTGTAATATGAATGAGAGAAGGAAGTGGGTTGCTTGGCTGAGAGGTCCTCCCTTTATGTTGGCACTCTCCTGAAGCCATGCTAACTTTGCCCAGGAGCTACAGTTTCACTATTAGGATTTGGAACAACATTTGGAATGACTCCTGCAGGTTTTAATGTGCTGAGATCATGAGGTTGCAGTCTTGTGTATATTGCTCCATCTGATGCTTCAACATGCTGGTGGGATATACTGTAATATCCATAACTACTAGAAAACAGAGATGAGTCTCATACAAAACAATAGCGAGTATGCCACTATCCTGTTATATACAATATGCTGTATTTGAATATGGTGAGCCAACAAAAAAGACAACTGAATAAAAAAATGACAGTAAAGCACAGCCCAGCAGCCTCTTTCTACACACAGCACAAACACAAATACTGCTTTAAGACATGTTCAATTTGCCTATCATCACAAATGTGTGTGTTTGTGCGTTGGCATATCGGTGTCAGCTGGCTGGCTTGGCTGTCAGCTTTTTTTTTTTTTTTTTTACAGGCGATGAAGACACCAACAACAGCCAAGAGCCATGTCAAATCGGTAATCCTTTAAATTCTAAACAAAAATGGGTAGTGTAATGTAAAAACTGTAGGACATTTACCCCTCCAGGCTGCAATACTGGGGACTCGGGGATTATGTACCACTGTGTTCCCAATGAGATAGGATAATGAAAACTTAGAGGTGATGTGGGGCCCTGCTGTTGTTTGAAATAACAGTTTAATGCAGGTCAAGTTAATGCTGTTTTCCTTTAGTCCACCCCACTGTCTATATGCATGGCCTTTTTTATTTGCCAGCTATTTACTCTGCCTATTAATGCGGCTTTTTCAAACACAGACAATAAAATCTGAATGAAAGTCTTTTCTGATAGTACAGCAGGTGCTTGCTGTCACTGTCTTAGCTTGTTAGTTTTGTAAACAAAACCAAAATCAAACAGAGAAAATAGGTTTTTTGGTAGGACTGCAATTTGCACATATCTTTTAGTCTAAAAATTGTTTGTCCTTCATCTAGTGTTTATATTTACAGAGTCAACAAAAGCAGCTGAGGACACTTTGGCAGTGACTTGGTGGGTGTTTAAACTTTTAATACCTCATCTCAACTCCACATGAAAACAATGTACACTGGGTACATGAAAGAGAAAAAAAAGTTAAGTTGAACCTCCTCTGAATGTTTGATAAGGAACCTGAGCCTGGAGCATAAGTTAGACTGACACTGGCATGAAGAGGCAGCAGTGAGAGAGACAGAGAAACAAAGAGAAAGCACAGCACAAAGATAGCGCTTCTGATTTGGGTAGTGCATGCCATCTATATCAGCTAACTGTAGGTGAACTATAGAACTTATTACAAGACTTAATCTAAAAGTTTGTCCACAGGGAAAATAGGAATGAAATAACATTAACAAAAGAAAAGGTGAGGAACATACAGCGCTAAATTAATCCCCATCGATCTGACAATATGCATCGACATCCTGCAGCGCTGCACTTCTTCACAAAATTTAAAATGAGGACAGCGCTTTCTGTATCTGAAGTCCTAATGTCGACGGCAGGGGCGTAGCACCAAATTTGGGGCCCCAGGAACAACCACTACCATGCATATTTGAACCAACATCGACCCTATGTTAGGCTTTTGGGACACTTGTATAGGCTAATAGTTATTATGAAAATAAATACATTTAAGACAAATATGGCTTCTATTTCACAATTATTATTTTAAATTATATAGTTTTTAATATATAGCAGTGTTGCACATTGAGGCTAGTAGCAAAATAAACCATTATAATGTAACAAGAACCCATAGCTAAAAAGAACCTGATTATTTCCCAATGCAAGCCTATACAAATGTTTGGTACAAGCAAAGGCCATTTGGCCAGGCATAGAGTAAGGCTAACTAACCAATATAAAAAGAGTTAAATATAGATGGATAGATGCATATTTTAGGCTATAGCTGTTGCTAAACAACCTATAAAGATTTATGGGCTATATTGAATTCATTACTAAATTAGATGTGAAAAATTGTCTCCAGCCTACATAAATGTGCATTGCTATAACAAGGTGCTGTCTTCTTTATTCACGAACCATACATGACATCAATATAACAATCATATCATTCTAAAGAGCTTGAGCTGAGCTTTCCGTCAGTATATAGCAATCGCCGCTGCACTGCAGAGTGGCCGAGGAAATCGTTCAAATTCGTCTAATTTTTCTATTACTGATTACTGGTATGCAGCTACTATGTTGACGGTACTTTTCTCACCGAATACGGAGCGCACACACGTGTTATACACACCGTTGGAAAGGGCAGAAACAGACCTTTCAAATGGTACCACGCAGTCACACATTCACGAAAGTGATGTAAACACAAACGTCAATTGAAACGTGTATGCGAAAACCGAGATTAAAAAAATAAATAAATAAAAAATCCCTGAAAATTACCGAGGTCCAGACCTCGCTTTCCTCATAGCTGGCTACGGCTATGGCTGGTATCACAGTGGTATGCAACGGAATGTGAATGGGATAATCAGTTACTGTAGGCTGTAATTTTGACATTTGGGCTCACCTTTCTTGGGAAAGAAATCAGTAAGCAGTTGCTTTCCTTCATTTTGTCTCTCTTGCCTTTCTTTTCTTTTCTGAAAGCCTGATTTTTGTTTTTGGATGACATCTTTCATGTGCCGGCAGCTGCGTTTAATGCCTAATAATGAAGTGAGTGAAATTTATGGCGCATGTACAATCAAAAGTCCGCCAGAGGGCAGACTAAACCAATGCGCACTGATAATGGGGGTGTCTGATATAGATTATAGCCTATTTGCAGGCTGGGATATACATTTCAACAGATGTATTTCCAGAGAACATTGGATTTTTATAAATTACCAACATATATTGATATTATTTAAAAAATGATTTTTAAAAAACGAAAGAAGAAAATTTCCCTTACGGCCCCCCCTGTAGGCTGGACCCTGTGAATCAGTCTGACTTTTCCCCCCTGTTCGACGCCGCTGGTCGACGGAATGGCATTGCATGAAAGGGACAGAACACATTAAGTAGCTCTGCAAGTTAATTTTGACTGATTTAAAAATCAGAAACTATTATAGAAAGTAAACAATATTGCCTAAGATAAAGCACGTTTTATGATGGTATACTATAAATGTTATGGTCCATGGATAGCTATGTTTTGTTAAGATCTTCTGGTTTTGTGAGGTTATTCTTGGTATATTTCTGTTCATTGCTTTTGTGAAGCTCTTGCTCTTTTTTTAATTAGACATTTGCCTTATCTCCATGTTTTGGATTCTAGTCAGCTGTATCTACATTAGAGGCCTGCGCGGGACAGAATTTACAGTCCCGCGCCCGCCCGCTCCCGCCCGCTCCCGCCCGCTCCCGCCCGCTCCCGCCCGCTCCCGCCCGCTCCCGCCCGCTCCCGCCCGCTCCCGCAAAAAGATAGGATTTTTAGTCCCGCTCCTGCCCGCACCTGTCATATTTTGTCCCGCTCCCGCCCGCAATTCCCGCATGATTCAGACGTTCACGTTACTTCTCACGGAAGTTCTTGTCATTGGCTTGAGGAAAGAAACATTATCTTAGCTGCGCACACCACTGTCCGATCCTTCACGTGGGGCACAAGCAGCTGAGGCTTTACAGCAATAAGCCTACCCAACATACCTAACAAAATCTACTGTGAATATTAAGAATAATACATTGTAAGCTACATATGTTATATGCCACTCCTCACATTTCCATTCTTGGAAGTAAAAGTATATATTTTTAGTTAATATGATTTTAAACACAGCGTGATGGAGCCCCGCCCCCTACTTTGAGTGGATTTGAGCATAAATATCTAGGCCTACAGCTCACGTTACATTGATTTAAATGCAAACAAGTGGAATGAAAACAATATGTGTTATTAATTACCCTACCTTTTCTAAACCCAGAATGTTGAAAATGTAACATGTAATCCAATTATTATTTAAGTAGGTTAACCATGCCCTGTCCCTCGTCGTTGTGCAATGCGCATCTCCTGAATAAAAGGGGAGATGGATCGCGCTTTTGAACTTCTTTTAGTTAGGCTTTATTTCTTCTCAGTTTCTGTTTCCTCTCACGATTTTAGTTGGCGGGACTGCAGCTTATCACCGCTCCCGCCCGTTCCCGCACTGGGCACTCCCCCTCCCGCCCGCGCCCGCAATGAGCTTTCAAAATGTGTCCCGCGCCGCACTGCTTTGCGTTGGGTCCCGCGGGACTCCCGCGGGAGTGCAGGGCTCTAATCTACATCTTATTCAGCGTTGATTTTTTATTCTGCAGCTAGGAAAGTTTTACTTGCCATTTCATTTTGTAGAATTTGCTTCCCTTGTGCACTCTGCTTAGCTTTGCTTCCTGCCCTTGCTTCACACCTGGTTGTAGTTACTGATTGCCTCACACCTGTTCAGTGTCAGTGTCACCTCCCTGTTGTATTTACTGTACTGTTTCCTTTCGTCTTAAAGCCTTGTTTAGACCCTTGTTTTGTTTTTCTTTAGATTACTTGCTGTATAGCATGTTTGGTTTCTGCGTTCCTGAAATTATCAAACTTTACTTTTTGTTAAACACCTGGCTGCCTCCTGTGCGCGCCTTGTTTGGGTTCCCCTTTGATCTGCTCATGACAGTAAAGGCTTTTGTTTGTTTATATTACTACAAGTTAATTCATTGCTATGGTTTCTTCTGGGCAATTTAAATGTCAAAACAGAAACATAAATAAAATTGTTTTTCTTTGTTCAATGCTTTTAAGAGTGACATTTACTGTAAATCTACTTGGAAAAGTTTAATAAACAAACCATCAAGATGCAGAAAGAAACAGCTGAACCAAGCCTTTCCCCCACTGAAGCTGATAAATGACTTGTACCTTCGCAGCAGCAGTTTGGGATGGTTCTTGCTCTCCAGGTTTCGGTCAATCAAGTCCGACAGCAGGTGTTTAAGGACATCAGTTGCATACTCCAGTCGCCCCTGCAAGGCGGTCATGATGAGGGAGGCTACGTTTCCACGGTCTCTCATGGAAAAGGAGCGCTGCATTTCCAGTGTTCGGATAAAGGTGAGCAGGAACACTTTGTTGTTGATGAGCTGACCAAACAGCTTTAAGGCCTTTTCCACATTCTGCTGGCCATGACCTGGCACCTGAGGAGGACACAAAAGAACAACACGTCTGTTACAACCCAGGACTACTTAGTCTGGTAATAATTTGAATGAATAAGACTTGAACAGTTTCCAAAATTCATTGTGACCTTGTCTCTTGCAAAATAGAATGCATCAAAATCCTCAGTAATGTTTCCCCTCAGAGAGACAAAAAACCCCAATTTTGACGGGAAACTGAGAAGATCCTCATCCAATATTTATCGGGAGTCTTTTAAAAAATGATGTGCTTTAAGTTAGCCACTTAACTTTCAAGTCAAACATGCTTTTGACTACACCAAGTAACAAAATTCAACTTTTTTAAAAAGGTTTTGACAACTAATTTGAGTGCTTCTGGCAGGAAACCCTGTCAAACAATACCAGGGTTATGCAACTTCTGTTTTACTTTAACCATTCTTAGTTGGCCTAATCTGAACAACCAATCTTCTTATTGCCCATATGAGGTCTCATCTTGGGACATTTGCAGTGAATTGACTATGGTAAACTATTGAATAGTTATTCACTACTTTGGATTTTGGCAATCCAGTTGCTGAGTTGCAGTTTTATAATCTATAGTTATATAATCTATAATTCAAGAAACCTGTCCATTACATTCCTTGATTCTTAACATCGCCAACTAATGGTGAAAAAGATTTTCCATTTTGCATTTTCATTTCATCCTACTTCTCACTGCTGCACATAATCAACAAACAAGACATGTCATTCGCTTTGAATCCCTTTATCCCTGACGGTGGCATCTTGCTGACACTCTCTGCACCCGACATGAAATAAACTCATTTCCCGAAACTACTATGGCCCCATGAAGAGGAGCAAAAAATGTTAACAGGCTAGTTTTTTCTCCTCAATGGAAGAGCCCACACTCCTGCTTGAGGAGTAGGAATTACTCACTTCATTACCCCTCATACTGCAGCCAGTGGTGGATGAAATAGCAATGTGCTGGGACCCTGTTTTCCATGAGGGAGCTTGCATGTGGGGCGTATATATGTGTGTGTACGCTGCCCAGTATGATGGACCGTGTATATGTGTGAGACCACAGTGTAGAAAGGATAACTGGCACAGTGGTATCCTTTCCCCCCTGAGCAATTTCCTGCTTATGGAACTTGCCCTACAGGGGTAATGGTGAGGGAAAGACATACTCTTCAGCTATTCCGGTCCACCCCCCCACCAGCCCCTAAGGCTGACTTCTCTTTACCCTTTCTTAATGCTTTTGCTGCTCATGTGTTTCAGTCATCTTCTTCCCAATTTCTCCCCCTTGTCTCTCCTTGCACTCTGTCCTTAGTTACCTCCAGTTCTCTGAGGACGGGATGATCCTCAATGCCGGGGAAGAGGACTCTCATGGCATATGTTCTGTAGTCCAGATAGGGGATACCTGCTCTGTCGAGGTCACTGGTAAGCTCATTGATATCTGTCTGCAACTCTGCAAAGGCTAGTAAAGAGGGAAGACAGAAAAGAAAGACCTTTTGGATGGGAAACTTGAGAAATTCATCACAGAAATAAAACAGTTCTTTAATCCCCAAGGACCAAATAAATCACGACTTTTTATCTTCAGTATATTTACTGCTGGCATGATGAAGATGACAGATAGCTCAAGACCAACTTTGTGTCAGAAAAACTCTGTATTTCACATCTCACTCCAAAAAGAAAAAAAGAGAACACTTTATCTCCCATACACACACACACACACATGCGCGCACACACATCGCCTTTTTTTTTTTTTTTACTCATTTTTATCTACAAGCCAGTAAATTGGCTGTAGTGAAGGCCCCAAAGAGAGTGTCATCTCAGTGTGAGGCTGCAGGTGAGCACTAGTTAATTGGCTCCATCCTGACGGACTCTCGTTCAGGCCCACAGCTCTGTTGCTCTGCTTGGCTGCCCTTGGGGAGGCTCCCTGCCTGTAGCCTATCACAGGAACAGCAGCAGTCCTCTAACACCCTCCTCAAAACCCTGTCAACCAGTCTTAGGTCCCAGCTCCTGGCCTCACAGCCCCCTGCAACTCAAGGGAAGTTGTGGAGGAACCCAGGGACCTATCTAATCTACCCTGCAAGGCAGGACGCTCCTGGCCAGTGCTAATGGGTAAAACATTAATCTTCTTCTTTCCCAAGGCTGCTGGTGTGATTCCGTTTGCTTACTCTGTCTGTCTGTCAACTCTTTACAGCAAATTTATGTTTTTTTCACTGCTTCATAACACTGTGAGATCTGATCAGGGGATGGCTGGAGGGGATAAATAATAAGGTCCCCTCTGGCTGATGAAATCCCCTGAACAATGTCAAACACAAACCATCTCAGTGATAGGTTTTAATGACCCTGATGATGGCACTAGGGGCAAATCAGTAGTCTATATGAACTGGATGTTTTCTTCTTTTCAGTGTTATAACTGTGGGTTCAGCTGAGGCTGTTTGTTGTAGTAGAGGGGACTCGCAGGGACGTCCACTCTTGTGAAGATTGACATTGAATGTTTTCAACTTGTGATTAATCTTTCTCGCTGTACAATGATGGACTCCAAATTGAAAATGGCCTTGTTACCCTTCCCAGATTGATGGGCACACCTGAGTGCTCCAGACCAGCAAACTGCCAGAACTTCTGCTTTTTTAGAGGTGCTCACTCTTACTGAAGATATATTAATCAAGTGCTTTTAATTAGCACCACCTGACTACTAGTTACCCTCTTCATTCCTTTTAGAAGCAGAGAGGGTGAACTTAGTTTTTCACAAGCAAAAACTATGACACAGTGCCATTCTTTTTTTTTTTTTTATGATGACCTGACACGTAAATCCTCAGACTTAGGCTGCGGCTACACGGAAACGTTTTTCACTGTAAACGATACTTTTTCTTATCGTTTCGCTGTCGCGGCCACACGGAGCCGGCGTTCCCACTACCCCAAAACGATAGTTTTTGAAAACGGGTTCCAGAGTGGGAAAGTTTGAAAACGGCCTCGTTTCGTTTCCATTGTTACAGCTAAAACGTTTTTGCGTCAGTCACACGTTGACGCTGGGAGCCAATTTTAACACTTCTCTATTGTCTCACAGCGTGGCGTGACACAGTGGCGTGTGTACTGCCTCGTTTCATCGTTTTCGTCTGGACAGCAGCGCGTTTCCGTGTGGTCGCAAGAATTTTCGAACCCGTTTTCAAAAAAAACCTCGTTTCGTTTTCGTGTAGCCGTAGCCTTAGCTGTCTTTTTCACATGACAGTACATACATAACACTTTTCTTACATTTGAGATGTAAATAAAATGTAATGTGTCCCTTGCGTGAATGAGGTTGGGGTTACTAATTACACACCTCTTATTCATTGATCAATTTGTGTCATAGCCTGTTCACAGCAAGCAAACTATAGCATTAAGCAGCAAACACTGTGTGGTTTAGTGAATGTGGGGGTCCCCTTGCAGGGTTAACTAACTGCATCTGCTGAGATGAAATACCAGGATGACTTACTGACTCGGATTCAAAGGAAATTTCACTGCATTATCTAACACAGACAGACCAGCAGTAAGTAACTTACTGTATTATTTGCAAAAATCCACATTTATGCTTGTTATGTCATTACAGTCTGCTCAATAGCAGTGCACTCTCCAGCACCCACTGAGCTGCACGTGTTATAGAACAGCCTCTAAAATTACAGTCTGTAAGTGGATATTCCAAGCGAGGAGGGCCTGTAACCGTCCTCACAGTGCAATTAGGTTGCTAGACGCCGCTGCACTTTGTCTGTATGCGCACAGTGCGACTCTGATACTAACCCTCTTTGCACTCTAGGGCAACTCGTGATTCCAGGTTGTCCATTTGCATCTGCAAGCGCTTCAGGGTGAGGTCGTTCTCACGTGACTTTCGCTTGTAGGCGATGAGGACGAGGATGACAATGATGAGGAGGAGACCGCCACCTGCTGCGATGCTAACAATGGCTGGAAGGGTCAGCAGGCTGTCAGACATGATGTGAACAGATCCGGGGGACACGTGGAGGCCACCTACTTGAACCTGCCGAGAGAAGCAAACGCATGTAATTGCAATGAAAATTCTCCGTGAAAATGCACAGAATTTTCTCATGTTTCAACTAAATCTGATAAGTGGCTTTGAGATCTGTTCTATGCCACATGATCGATGATACACAGCAATGCTTGAGCCAAGGCTTGTGTGTGTACATTCTGCCACAACCAAAGTAAATACTGTTGAAATTGATGTTGAGCGTAAACACATGGCCACCTGTGTGATGACGTTGAGAGGAAAACAGCGTGGGCCTTGTACTCAATAAGCAAGGAGAAAACTAAAAATGATTGCAACAGTTTTTGACAGAACCTTTTGACAGCTACAGCACACTCACGTTGCTCTCCCTTTGACCCCTTCCACTGAGGTGAATGAGCAATAATGAGAACACAAATAATTAAGTTGAAAGGCCAGATTCTATGAAAAACAAATCACAAACAAAAACAAAAAAAAGCCAGACAGGAACAAGGAAACTAGAACACAAAAATACTCACCAACACTTTGTATTGTCCTGTGAGGTTGGGCGGCTCACACAGCAGCTGGCTCTCCGACACAGTGACAGAGCAGGGAGTTTCTCCAATCAGTACAGTGTAGTTAAGCTTCACCCCTCCTGATGCAGGGGGAATCAGGTTTCTGCCCTGTATGTACATAAGGATGGACAGAGAGGTGTGAAATAGGGAGATAAACTCAGACACACAAATGCATATCAAAAGCAGGCATTTTTGCAAATGCAAAAAGCCAATATGTCGCCTAAATTAGATCCACTGGTTTGGGGACAGCTGCCTCAAAATATGATTCCTTACTGAGATCTGACATGGTGCGATCTTTTACAGAGCTGGGAGTGGAAAAAGCTGGCATTCTACTGAAATATATCAATATACCATAAGGCTTCCTGTACCCAAGCGATGACAAAGAAATGTCACATAAATCAGCTAAAGCTAATATCCAGAAAACATATCAATGACTGAGTAAGACAAAGAAGAAAGTGAGTACATTTCTTGCACAAGGATGTAAGAGTTCTGTAGATCCAAATGTGTGTATTTCCTATACTGTACCTTGAGAATGATTGGGGAGCCTGGTTTTTGCTCCAGGACACCATTGGGGCTGAGGGGTTCAAAATAAGGGTTTGGGTAGTAGAGGAGGTTGGTGTTGTTGTAGACCAGCAGCGCCTGGACATTGTTAAAGATGAAGCCAAACTCGTCTGCATGTTTTACTGTGTCCAGACCTGGGTGGTACTCTGCCATCAGCGAGGGAGCGAAGCAGTTCATACTGGTGGTGTTCAGCACTTTACACACCTGGGGACAACAAAGCAACAGGAGGAAAATGTTGGAGAAAATCCACTTTATGTCAAGATGCTGTGTTGTGCTGAAACATTTTATTTTTGGCTCCAAAATAAAACCCTAAATGTGACCTGATCTGTTATAAACTCATTTTTGTAGGATAGGAAATGCACTGATGACCCTACAGGGAATAAACCAGGCTAAGAATTGACACATAAAATCCACATTCTTTTCAGAGAAAGGGGTTTATTATTTTGTCACTAAATCCATCTTTATTGTCGAGGAAGCCTCTGTAAAATGAGAAATAAATCGCTGCTACTGCCTCACTGTAAAATGTTTGAGGACAACAACCACAAAGGACTGAGGCACTGCTTCTCTGTTTCCTCAGGTAAAGGCTGAGCTATGGCTCTTTTATTACTTCTTTCCAGTTTGCCTGGATTAGAGACCTGTCTTCCATCCATCCTCCCCGGCTCAGCTCTGGAGGGGAAGGGAGAGAGGATTGATTGTTGCACAGCACTCTGCTCAGAGAGTTTTTTTTTATCTCCTTTCACTCCCTCCCAGCTTTCTCTCTGGGGAAGAAACTTAATTAGAGGTAAATATCATCAAAGTTAGTGAATGCTAGCATCTACCTGTTGTCTGCTGTTGCAGAGAAAGCCAGGGAGATCGATGCAAACTCATCTGTGTAGGGTTCACCAATTGGATTTTGCCATGGTGTAAGGTGAGTTTCAGGAGCAGGTTTGGAGGGGGGAGGGGAATATTTACCTACTTTCTCTTGGATATAAACACGAGTTTGTGAGTTTTCTCTGTCAAGAGAGCTGACTCTAAATGTTAGAATCATTTGTAAAATGTACTGCATTTTAGACTGCAACTAATAATTACATTAAGTATAGATTAATCTCTAGATTGTTTCAATTGTCTGGACTCTTTAACACTGTAAATGTCTTCTACAAGTTGTTGAAATCAGAGGTTAATTTTTCAATACTTTTTTTTTGGCAAATCAACAGTGAAACCAAAAGCAACTGATTTATATTTATGGAAAACAAGGAAAACATTTCAAGAAGTTGAAACTAGATTTTTGGTATTCCTGCCTTAAAAAAAGACACTAAGTCACTAATGGGTGACTAATTTTCTGCCTATTAACTAAATCCTTACACAACACTTTATCTCTATAAAACAGGTCTACACGATTCCAGCATAGAAACCGCAGTATACATTACACGGTAACACATGTAATGGTAACAGCCTTGGCAGTCTATAAGAAACCTTCCCTGGTCTGGACGTTTTTCCTTTTACTTACTGCTTGTACAAGCAACAGCAGCAACGCATGACAAGAGCGAAAAGATAAGCCCTTTTTAGAAATAGATAGCACAGCCCGATAGCACTCCTGACACACTTTCACCAAGTTTGGGTTCTGTGAAATCACATTAACAAGTGAAAAGTTATAAAAAGAGATGAGAGTTAATGAAAATTTCATACAGGCTTTTGCCACGCATGGATGCCACTTTGCAGCGAAGCAGAAGTAATTAATACAATCTGAACAGCATTGTTCCGGAGCCACGAATAAGAGCCTTGCATACTCTTATTTGTAGATAACTGATGTTAAACACTGACTCACTGCTTTGTGAATGATTATAAAGAAATGCGTTGACTATCCCAAGGCATTAAGAATGATATTATTTCGAATAATTTTATCCACTCCATTTATCCGCAAAATTAATCATAAATGATTATCAATTATATAAGTGGACAAACAAGAAATAATTTCTGAAGCTGCATATTGTAATCCTTATGTGGGCATTTAGGTTGATGTTTGTGTTTTTTGGCCCATGTGGTGAGCATGTCATGGTGCAGGACTCTCCAACAGGAGAAATAAAACAGTCAAACAGTGTGTTCTTTAGGTGAGTATATAAGCATTGAGGGTTTAACGAAGAATAGAGCTCAGGTTAAGCTCGATATGTGCTTCTTTTTTACTGCTGGCACAGTGACATGTTCTATAGACAAGCCCAGATGCTCCGGCAGCATCCTTGTGACTGTTACATTGCAACAGCAGGACATTTGCAAGTCAACTAAAGCGCTGAATACCATCTGCTCTGCCGGAGATGGATAGTGTTTTTTGTTTTTTCTTCCCTCACTGTCCTCACATTTTCTCCTCTTTTTCTCAAATCCTCTCCCTCGCTGAATCCTGTCAGGATAGAAAACTGCTGCTATCATCATGTAGGATGTTTTTCAGGACGTGTGGCAGTGAGTCGAGTCAAGTGAGAAAATGTTGATGGGTGAATGGGATATTGGGCATAGTGAGATCTGACAAAAGAAAATGGGATATTTGGGTTCCTCGCTGGGTGGGTTAGTAAATTACTCAAATTTTAAAAACCCATTGATGGCTTTTGCACCACTTCTTTCTTTCAACGTGGTTATCAAGTATCTTTCATTAATTGAAGTGCAATTTGTTTACACTACCAAAGAATTTATGAGGATTTTTGGATTTCTCAATACCATATATAACATTTCATCCCCTAAAACAAGAACTGCATGGAAAGAGCCTTGTGTGTCTGCTAGTGCAAGTTTTTCTAAACTTCTTTGCTAAAAACAATATCGGCTGTTGAGCAAGTGATTGAAACCCATCCGTGGGTAAAACCTGTTGTCTAGTAGCCTCGGTTGGGCCATCGGAAATCAATCAGAGTAATCAGATTGATTGAACGGGCGGTCACTCCCCTCTCTGAAACCACTTCTTGGTTAACTCGAGGTGGGCGGTCTCAGCCAAGTAGAATTAGCTAACACGTGAACGGCCGTTTCCAATTGTACACACAGCATAAAATAAGGGGTTACGCCTCAAGCGTCAGCCATTCACGTGTGAAGACATTCTTGGGTAAAGACATGCGTCTCTACCTGCGCGTGTCCACCGAGCAAGGCCACTGAACAAGGCAAACCTGTCCTACTTGCCTCATCCATGTCGCTCTGGCCTCACCACCTGCTTTTAAAATGTGCCTCAATCCCACTCGCGTGGAAGGTTTCACAGAACCAAACAACACCACGAACTTAATAACCTCCGCTCTCTAAAACACACTTTACTCTGTGACACTCCCTTGTCTGTGGGGTTGTGGAATTGCCAGTCGGCGGTAAACAAAGCAGACTTCATTACGGCTTATGACAACCATCTGTCACTTGACATCCTGGCTCTCACTGAGAACTTGATTAAGCCTGAAAACAATGCTACCCCAGCTGCACTTTCGACCAACCACACATTCTCCCACACCTCTCGTACAACTGGGAGAGGTGGTGGAACGGGCCTGCTCATTTCCAACAAATGGAAATACAACCAACTGCTACCTCATGCTAAATGCAATACCTTTGAATACCATGCCATTTTGGTAAATGCACCGGTCAAAATCTACAACTCGGTGACTTTCTAGATGAACTAGACACCTTGCTCTCTTCCATCCTTGAGCATGACTGTCACATAATGGTTTTTGGTGATATGAATATCCACCTTGACAGTCCTAACTCTTCAGAATTTCTGACATTCATGCACTCGTTTCAGCTACAACTGGTTTGCAGTCCTCCGACTCATAAAGCCGGCAAAGAGCTAAATCTCAGATCCGCCACCTGCTACCAATCTGACAGCAGACACCTTTGCCTCATTCTTTTCTGACAAAGTGGTAGCTATAAACAAACACCGAACTGCCTACACCCGAAGCTTGTACCACAGAATCAGCATGCAGAAGTCCTACTGCATCTTTTTCTTCATTTACCCCTCTCGCTTGGAGCTGTGTTTCTAAACTTCTCACACATGTAGCCGTCCTACTACATGCCCGCTGGACCCTGTTCCTACCAATCTATTCCTGTCCATTGCTCCTACTGTAACTGCAGCAGTCACACATATGATTAATGCTTCACTGACATCGGGCACATTTCCTACCATATTCAAGCAAGCTCCGGTTACACCGCTGCTCAAGAAACCTTCCCTCCCACCAACTCATGTGGAGAACTATCGGCCCGTCTCTCTCCTCCCATTTCTGTCTAAAACCATTGAAAGGACGATCTTTAAGCAGGTCACTGATTACCTCTCACAAAACAACCACCATGATCCAAACCAATCTGGGTTTAAAAGTGGACACTCCACTGAAACGGCTCTGTGACAGAAGTCTTAAAAGAAGGCCGAGCAACAGCTAAGCCCTCAGTATTCATCCTGCTTGACTTATCGACTGCGTTTGACACTGTCAACCATTGTATCCTTTTGTCCATACTCTCCAGCATGGGCATCACAGGGAGAGCACACTCCTGGTTTGAATCGTACCTCACTGGTCGATCATTCAAAGTATCCTGGCTTGGTCACACTTCTGCAGCGCACCATCTCGCCACAGGGGTATCCCAAGGTTCAGTACTGGGACCTCTTCTCTTTGCCATATACACCAACTAACTGGGCCAGATCATCCGATCCCATGGATTCTAATACCAAAGTTATGCTGACGATACCCAGCTCGATGACAACCACACGGTCTCAGCACCAATCTCAGACTGTCTCTCTGACATATCGAAATGGAAGAAAGCCCATCACCTTCAACTAAACCTCTCTAAAACTGAACTGCTTGTCTTCCCAGCCAAACCAACCATACATCTCAGCATCTTCATCCAAACTGAATCCATATCCCTTGTTCCATCAAAGGTAGCTAGAAACTTGGGTGTCATTATTGATGACCAACTAACTTTTAAAGATCATGTTGCCTCCGTTGCTCGATTGTGCCGCTTTGCATTGCTAATCATAAGAAAGATCAGGCCATACCTAACCCAACATGCCACCCAGCTCCTGGTGCAAGCTATGGTCATCTCCCGCCTTGACTACTGCAACGCTCTCCTGGTCTCCCAGCCTGTGCTGTGAAACCGCTGCAGATGGTCCAGAACGCGGCGGCGTGTCTGGTTTTCGATCAGCTGAAAAGAGCACACGTCACCCCTCTGTTCATTGAACTCCACTGGCTACCCATAGCCGCCCGCATCAAATTCAAGTCACTGATGTTAGCCTACAAAGTCCTTAATGGAACGGCTCTCATCTACTTGAATGCTCTTGCAAAGGCTTATGTCACAACTCAATCACTCCGGTCGTCACAGGATTGTCATCCAGCAGTGCCTACACCCCGCTTAAGACGATCCAGACTCTTTTCATGTGTCGTTCCACGATGGTGGAATGACCTTCCGAGCACTACCAGAACAGGGAACCCTGTCTATCTTCAAGAAACTCTTGAAGACCCAGCTCTTCAGAGAGCATCTCCTATCCTAGCACTTACCTTGTACTTCCCTACTCCCTCTACTGCACTTTATCTTTCTGTACTTCCCTCTATGTCTGCACTCTATCTCTACACTGTCACCCCTGTGTCCTCTGACAGAGTCTGACTAGTGGTTTCCTTCTATGTAGCTTTTTGTTAGCTTTGATGTTAGCTGTAATGTTATGTCCTCATTTGTAAGTTGCTTTGGATAAAAGTGTATGCTAAATGCATAAACATAAACATAAAAGCAACAATTAAATAATTTTTGCAGCACAACACAATAAAACTCAATCTTTAAATTATACAAAAACACACTTTTCAATAGCCCTTCTTTTCTTTTAGGGAATGTAGTGTCAGAAACTACTCACTGTACAGCATTTATAAAGTGAATTGAGGTCAACAGAAAGAGAAAATAATTGGAATTGTGGCCTCATCTGTCTACTTCTTCTTTATCTAGTGTTGGATAGAGCAAGGCTGTTTTAAGGCAGTACCACTCCAGCCCCTGTGGCTGAATGCATTACAGTGATCTACTGTGTGGTTACAGCCCACTCAATCATTCAAAGGTCTCTGGCCAGGGTAGTGGTGAGAGAGACTGAAGGGAAGATCTGGCTGTGGAGCAGGGCATAGAAAAAATGTGAGAGGTTCATGGGGTCAAAGGTCATCTGGAGGCTAACATTTAATATGTAGTCAGTAGCTGTTCTGATGTTCCTATTGGTTAGTACAAACTGTGTTTATTTCTCTGCTTGCCTGCTACTCTGACAAACAGCTGTTCTTATACCAGTATCAAATCTATCTTGAGCAATGATCCATCATCTCGAAGGTATCTAAGCTACAGTATATAGCCAATGCCAGTGGTTTATTTTTTCTTTAAAATGTGTTCTCCGACTAAAGTGATATCCGTTTGCTCTTTGCGTTGAAATGTGCTTTGTCTTCTTCTAATACCAGAGCTCCACAGAAGAGACGTGACGAAGGAAACAATTCTAAATCTCCAGATGTATGGCATTATAAGACATGGGTAAACAGCTCTGAGCACAAAATCATCATAAACATGTAAACTTCAAGTTTTGAGCCCCCATTATTTTGAGCCCCGCCCCTCTAATCAGACAGTCTGATTGGTCTTGGTGCATCCCTGCTGTGGAGTTTCTGTGATCGGCAGAAGCCGTAAATGCACCCAATGTGCTGGTGCTGACACCGAATCGGGACATCTTAAGTGTGGCAAATGTATTAAATGAAATTTTTCTGGGACAGGTAAATGTTCTGGAGCCGGAAAATAACCCTTTAAGCCTTAATCAAGATCATGATAAATGTTTCAATTGTAAATCCGCTGACAGATACAGAGCATTTTACAAAGAAAATTGCCTTTTTTTTCCCTTCCTTTCATGGTTTCTTTGTGAATCTGTGTAGATGACACAAGGGACCGAGAGAAGAGAAGCAATTTAGTGTAGGACAGGTGATCATTTGAAGGCAGGCTGACAGACAGCAGCTCTTATTACTACAGGCTACTCTGTTGTTTACCCTCCTCCAGTGACAAAAGGAGAAAAGGGGTGGAGGAGGTTTGGGGGTGGGAATGCAGAATGTGTAATGGTAACCTTAGCATTTAAAATAAATTCATTCTCTGTGGCTGGACAATCAAGATAGTGATATAGGCTTCTTTTGGAAGGTGCTAGTTGGGGAGTTTGGAGAGACAAGGCAGGGTTGAGAGCAACAACCCTCTTTCAAAGCTTCGGAAACTAACACAACCCCCCCAACACACACACACACACACACACACACACACACACACACACACACACACACACACACACACACACACAAGCACAGAAGTCAAATCCCATTTTATTAGGGGTCTTCCCTCACACTCATGAAGGGATTTTTTCCTCTTCCTTAAACAAGAGTAAAAAAAAAACAGATCTGTTTTCTAACTTCTAATTAGGCTGCTCTTTCTGAACTCACACAGATCTTTCAGGGACACTGTAGTCTTTTGAGGAAACACTGTAGCATTAAAACTCTGCCTGCCTTTTTATAAAAGAAACGTTAACCAAACATGACACACACTTAGGACTATTTTTAGATAGATAATATCGGGGACAGGATGTTGAAAATGCAAAGAGGAAGGAGGCATGTTTTTATGGTTGCACATGTGCGTACATGTGCACTACCCTGTTCTGAAATTCTATAAATGAAACATTAGATTTAGGCACAATCTCATTTCACTCCTTGACCTAACTACTTAGCCCTAGCTCACTGGTTTTCACACAGACGCAAAGGGCTAGTGTGTCCTCATTCATTACGAGATGGAGGGATAGGGTAAAGTGACAGGGCTACATAACCCTTCAAATGGAGATTTTCCAGAAGCACACATCAAGCAGACTGTTTTGAGAAATTTCAGTACATTTCATCATACAATCAACACACACACTTTGACAACAGGAGCCCATTACATGTGTATAGCAAATTAATTCATCATAAAGAAAAAACACTGGTGTTATATAGTACTATCTATCATGTGAATAACAAATTTGCTTCACAGTCTATCTTACAGACCACAAACTGATTCACCAGGTATTAAAAATGTTTTAATTTTCTTCTATTAATCTGATATCCTGCAGACAACTGAGAAAGGATTTCTATTTCCCTAAACAGCTTTAAGACACAGTGTAATCAAGTAATCATTCCTTTCTACTTTAGCGATTTTAGAAAAAGTCATGCAATTCTAAGAAATCAAACTATCATTGTGATATACTGTATTACTATATGGTCTTAACCAATACCTACAGTAATGACTTCCTACCACCATAAAGTGACAGAAGAATTCTTCACTATTGCCAGCAACCTTGTAATATGTGTGTGGCACTGTGAGCTTAGATGCTAATAGTGTACAAATAAGAGAAATATGCAAAACCAAGGACCCCAGTTGTGAACCAGTTCTGTGTAGAATTATTTTAATTCTAAAAATACAAAAACTAACTAGGTCTAGTGTAAGTCTACCATTAGTATGCACTGCTGTTTGAGAGCAAAGCGCCCAGTGCACATTTTTCATGGATGTATGACACAGTTTGTCGTTACACTAACACCTTTTGAACTTATGTAAGTCTGCCCTTGTATCCCTAAAGAAGGTGTCAGCAAAAAAAAGGTGTTGTGAAAAGTGTGAATGGCTGAGATGCACTGTTAAGTATGCAAGTGTGCACTTGTATGAGAGGTAATTTAGGAAATAATTCATATTTGCTGTCACATGTTACATCATACTCTCTTACAAACACTACACTACACATACTATCATACTCTCTTACAAACACTACTATAGTCACACACATATACTATCATACTCTCTCACAAACACTACTATAGTCCCGCACACATACTATCATACTCTCTCACAAATACAACTATAGTCCCGCACACATACTATCATACTCTCTCACAAACACTACTATAGTCACACACATATACTATCATACTCTCTCACGAACACTACTATAGTCCCGCACACATACTATCATACTCTCTCACAAATACAACTATAGTCCCGCACACATACTATCATACTCTCTCACAAACACTACTATAGCCACACACACATACATCATACTCTCTCACAAACACTACTATAGTCCCGCACACATACTATCATACTCTCTCACAAACACTACTATAGTCCCGCACACATACTATCATACTCTCTCACAAACACTACTATAGTCCCGCACACATACTATCATACTCTCTCACAAACACTACTATAACCACAAACACATACTATCATACTCTCTCACAAACACTACTATAGTCACACACATATACTATCATACTCTCTCACAAACACTACTATAGTAAAACACACATACTATCATACTCTCTCACAAACACTACTATAGTCCCGCACACATACTATCACACTCTCTCACAAACACTACTATAGTCACGCACACATACTATCATACTCTCTCACAAACACTACTAGTCCCGCACACATACTATCATACTCTCTCACAAACACTACTATAGTAAAACACACATACTATCATACTCTCTCACAAACACTACTATAGTCAAACACACAAACTATCATACTCTCTCACAAACACTACTATAGTCCCGCACACAAACTATCATACTCTCTCACAAACACTACTATAGTCCCGCACACATACTATCATACTCTCTCACAAACACTACTATAGTCAAACACACATACTATCATACTCTCTCACAAACACTACTATAGTCCCGTACACATACTATCATACTCTCTCACAAACACTACTATAGTCCCGCACACATACTATCATACTCTCTCACAAACACTACTATAGTCACGCACACATACTATCATACTCTCTCACAAACACTACTATAGTCAAACACACATACTATCATACTCTCTCACAAACACTACTATAGTCCCGTACACATACTATCATACTCTCTCACAAACACTACTATAGTCCCGCACACATACTATCATACTCTCTCACAAACACTACTATAGTCACGCACACATACTATCATACTCTCTCACAAACACTACTATAGTCACGCACACATACTATCATACTCTCTCACAAACACTACTATAGTCACGCACACATACTATCATACTCTCTCACAAACACTACTATAGTCAAACACACATACTATCATACTCTCTCACAAACACTACTATAGTCCCGTACACATACTATCA
Organism: Odontesthes bonariensis; assembly: GCF_027942865.1. Classification (NCBI taxonomy): domain Eukaryota; kingdom Metazoa; phylum Chordata; class Actinopteri; order Atheriniformes; family Atherinopsidae; genus Odontesthes; species Odontesthes bonariensis. Next base: position 29,982,234 of record NC_134515.1, on the reverse strand, counting down.
TACTCTCTCACAAACACTACTATAGTCCCGTACACATACTATCATACTCTCTCACAAACACTACTATAGTCCCGCACACATACTATCATACTCTCTCACAAACACTACTATAGTCAAACACACATACTATCATACTCTCTCACAAACACTACTATAGTCAAACACACATACTAATAAAGTTACACACACTTACTATCATACTCTCTTACAGGCTATTATGGATGGAACGACATGATAGTGAATGTATGAGAGAATGATATGCTATGTGTCCGAGTATGGTAGTATGATGTGTGAGTTTGATAGTAAGTGAACGTGACTACAGGGTTTTCACTGCTCTGTCTTCTACTATACTTCTAAGAAGCACAGCTCTACTTGTACTAAAACACATGCATCTACAAGCTGATTTTTTAATAAAATGATTTATAAGAGATGACAACATGTCATGTCATGTCCGTTTATGTAAAAGTAATTGGTGACCACTGATTACATATTAGCTTCTTAAAGGGATTTCCCATTGCATGGAGGGAATATTTAAGTCGATACACCAGTAACTCAGTTTAAAGGGCCAAGGCGACACTCTAAATTAAAGGTAAGGAGCCATACTATGGAATGAGATTAAGCCTTAGAGGTCATTGTAGCATATGACTGCATGTGTTATAGGTATTTGTTAAGGAGTCAGGAGATTATGCTGTGTTAGTACTGTGGGGTGGATACAGAATTAATTTTACACAAGATACACAGCAACCAACTAGAAACCCCTTATAGGGAACAGAGCACTATTTGCAACTGATATAATTTTCCATCCTCCTCACTCAGCGTCCTCCCCTTTCTGTCTGCCAAACCCATCCTACCCAAAACCACAGGGAGAAAATCCCATTGTCTTAATTAAACGAGGACCCCCAGGACAGCGGCTTGAATGTAATTTGTAATGATTTCCTGCAGCCAGGACTTTGATTGTACGCTGACCAAAGACTTATAACTGGTTAATCTCCTGTCAAAAGCCATCAGGAGTCTCCTTGCCCTTGATGATACACACCCTCAACATTTTCCAAACCTACACCCTACTGTCCACTGTGCACCCTACTGCCCATGTGTGGGTATACAGTCTGAAAATCTTATTTTTTTATCAGACTGTTGGTGAACTGAAACCTGAGCCAAAAAGGTGAAACTGTCAACTCCCTGTTCAATATACATTACTGTTCTCTTTGTCACTACTTACAGCTATGGTCATAAGCTGTAAATAACGTCAAAGATAACTTTATTGTGGATACAAGATAAGCTTTCTCCAAAGAGTATTTAGTTAACCTTTAAAGGTTGAGGGTTCAATTATTGCAGAGTGGCTCGGGGTAGAGCCACTGCTTCCCAGCATCTAAACAACGATAGTTTAGTTTGTGCAAATGGTTAGGATACCCCCTGGATGCCTTTCAGGTAAGTTGTTTTGGACATTTGCAACCAAAAAGAGGCTCCAGGGCATACTGAGAACATGCTGGAGAGTTTATGTCTTTCAACTGCCTTGGGAACTGGAGAGGGGTGGCGAGAGGAGAAAGCTTTGGGAGGCTCTGCTTAGACGGCTGGCTACATGACCCTGACACACATAAGTGGAAGAAAATGGATGGCTGGGCGGATGGATGGTTTAAGTCTTCAATAAATACTACACGCAGATCACTCTCACAGCCAGCACTATTACTCACATGCTCGTTGCTTAAGAAGACTGAGTTGAGGCAGAAGTTAGAGAGGTGGAGAGCGCCAGAGGGACTAAACATCACTTGGTTTGCTTGCATATCCGCATTTGGTGTGTCAACTCGAACAAAACTTGTGTATATTATCCCAAATGAGAACAGTGTACAAAATAGTAGCTACATTCAGAATTTTCTGTTGCACATGCAGCTACAGTGCATGGTGGAGAAAGATTGGTCGTACTTACATTGACAGACTCTCGGCCAGCATACTTCACTCGGATCCTGGGCTCCTGAACCACATCCAGATTGGTCCCTGTCACCATCAGAGGGGTGTGACCGCTGAAAACAAACAAACAACCACAAACAGAAAAAAAAACTTTAATTTCACAACTTTAAATAGTCAAGTTTGTCAATGTATTTTTCTGAATGTCTTTCAAATTTAGCTTTTAAAGTTGAATCTATACAAAAGAATATAAATTAGAAAAGCAAAGCAGTCCAAAAGTCAATTCTCAACTAAACTTTTGAACCTTGATGTACCTCTTCAAAATGCTCCCCATCAGATGAAAATAAATGCATTATAAATCGAATCTCATCATCAGATTCTTTTAAGGGGTAATAGCCTTTGGAGTGGAAGATGATTGAAGAGGAATTTCAACTGATTCTGCTAGCTACAATCAACTGGCATAGATCTGTACAAGAAATACCAAGACAGCTGAAGCATATTAAGAAGCAGTGGTGGTATCACAACAGTGAGGTGTACTTGAAGCAGGAATAATATAGGTCAGATTAGTATATGTTAGGCTCTCGGTCTATGTTCACTTTATTTCAACACCACTGATAGTGAGTTATTGTTGACGGACCTTTCACTGTCTGTAAGCTCTATAAATCTTTCCAGCCTGTGCCATCTGCTATAGATTCACACAGCTCATTGTTCTAGTGAACAGTATTTAATCACCACTACTTAATCTTCATCCCTCTCCGCTTTTCAATTATAGTCTGTTTTGTGTGTGTATCTGTCTGTCATAAGTGTTTAACAAAATGGTCAACACTGGGTTTCATGGGAGAATCTCAGTCTCACTGGCCACCCTCTCAAATCTATGAGAATTTTCTATCAGATCCAGACTAATTGGAAGAAAACCAAACGGTAATTGAAAGTGCAGTATTGACTCCTGTCTGCCTTTTGCCGCTGGCCTAAACTGACTGGCTCTAAAGACTTGGGTGAAGGGGAAATCCTTGACTGGGAGAGTGTGGATAAAATAACTATGGGGTGTGTTTAAGATAGGATAAGATAAGATAAAATAAGATAAGATAAGAAAAATAAGATATTTAAAGATACATTACAATACAATATGATACAATTAGATTTTATTGATCCCTCATTTGGAAATTAACCTGTCACAGGTATTGGTAGTTTATTGTTACCTTGCAATGCTCCAGTCTGGCTCAATGCGCTGGACAGTAGGGTCCTCTATGTACTCGAAGGTGAGACTCTCCCTGATTTGGGCATGATCCACGCTCACGCTGATCTGAACTGGGCCGATCCCAGACAAAGAAGGGGCAGAGTAGCACACTATCTCTGTCATGGTCCGCCTTTAAGTGGGAAAAAATTCTGACATTAATGCATTTTTTCAAAACCATATCAACAAAGAGTAAATATGTATGAGACCGTTAAACAGTGACACGAATAGATGAAAAAAGATAAACTAATGATACCTATTTAAATAGTACATTACTTAAAATATTAATTAATTTACATGAACAAAAGACACCACCTAGAGCAACAGAATATATTATGCAATTTGTTCTACCAGCCCTGTTCTGTAATTATCTGACTTAGAACATGGCGTGAACACAGGTGCACCCCTGCACACGTTACACACACACACACACACACACACACACACACACACACACACACACACACACACACACACACACACGCACGCACACACACACACACACACACACACACACACACACACACACACACACACACACACACACACACGCACACAATAACTTGTATACTTGTGTGTGCTGCTACAATATGCTTCCCCTTCCTCTACAAGACTCCATTATCTACCTGCACACCTTCTGAATTTGTCCCAATTCATTAGCAGAGAAGTGCTTGTAATAGAAACTCCCCCAGCCTCCTCTTCCCCCGTGCCAAGAAAACAGTGCAAAAGCACAAACTATCAATTAGCCCCATATCTCATTAAAGCTGGCTTGACTCCTCAGCAATACAGGCAGACTACCGTTGAAAGGCTTAAAATAGGTATCTTCAGGATTGGAAAGAGGGCATGTGGGAGCATCTCAGTTACAGAAGGAAGGATTTGTAAGGAAAAATGGAAGTAAACTGTGAGAGTGGGGTGAATAAAAATGGGTAGTTTGGGGTAAGGAGGATTGGCGAAAGCAAATGAAAAGGATAATAATGAGAAGGATAGGACTGGACGGAAAAGAAAAGAGGTTTTTCTTTAAGTAGTTTTACAAGGTTTTATTTAGTGGGTGATCAAAGCCTTATTAAGATGTACACTATTTTCTGACAGAGAGAAAGAGAAAGAGAGACTTTCCTTGGGGGAATCTCAGTAATGTCAGAAAAAAAGAAACAGAGATATATAATGACTTATTTAATGGCAACAATCCACATCATTGTTAGAACAAAAGCTTTTTTCTTCAGATTTGCTTACAACATGCCATATATCTAACATTTTGGACAGTGACGTATGTAGCAGGTTCAAAAAGTTACAGCAACTTCATGTTAAGCTAAAATATTAAGGGTAATGTTGGCGTTTCAGAATGAAAATGAAAATAGAATAGAATGAAATACAAGACAAAGCTGCAACCATGACAGAAAACAAAGACAAATGGACTCTATTGTGGTTTGTTATTTGCCTCTGTGCTTTTACTCTGCTTTATGTAGGGGACAATTGTCTTTTTTCCATCTTGAGAGAATCAGTGTAACTTCCTAATATTCATACTATACTGTATTTGGAGAGTCTTGGAACAGTGAGTTTTAAATGTATGTCCCTACTTGCACTGTACTGAACATGAACTTGACATTTCCACCAGATTGTAATGTCCAAGTATAAGGTAAGTATCTGGTAAGGAGGACCAAAACAGTCAAAATCCAAGAGAAATTAAAAAAAGCACATAAATGCCTAAATAAATAAATAAGCCAATAAATGCTTTAATGAGACACACAACCGTGCATGCTCACACTCACACTCACTCCTGGGGACAATTTAGTCACCAATTAGCCTAACATGCATGTCTTTGGACATGCCTGGGGAGAATCCATGCATACAAGGGGAGAACTGGGAAGTGAACCTGGAACCCTCTTCCTGGGGGGTGACGGTGTTAACCACCACACATTGCACCATAACCATAACCCATATATAAATAAATAAAATACATATATAAAAAAAAGTATTTAATTATAAAAAGTGTAAAATAAAAACAAAAACAATATTATATTTAGGAAAATATTAAGGTGAAAATAGCAAAGAAAAAAATACATTAATTAATATATAAATATATTAATAAGAAATAATTAAATCAACAAATGGAGTAAAAAAACTAAATTACAAAAATTCAATAAATAGGAGTATTCAATTAAAGTCTAATCAATGTAGTTAAAAAATAAAGCAGATAAATCTATTTTAAATTTTACAAATGACTTATTGTCTGAATTAAGTGTTTATTTTATTTTTGCAGCATTTATCGGCATATTTCTTGATTAAGCCATGAATTCATTTTTGCTATATTTATTTTGGATTAAGGCCGTTTTGTCCTTCTATAAAAAAAACAGTGTAATACTGAGTATCCAGTGGTAAACAGAAACCCAATAAAGCTGGTGGTAGCAAATAAGAATTTAGTACCTAAATTGCACATCTACAGTATAAATAGGTGCAAGAGGGAAGTATCAAAGTCTCACCCAAAGAACTCGCATGTCTGGTTTCCAAACTGAACGGTCACACTGCTGCCGGCGCCAAGGTTTTCTCCCAATATGGTCACTTTAGTGCCTCCAGACTCTGGACCTCTGTCAGGGGACAGGCCTGTGACTGTCGGAGTCTACAAAACAGAAACCGATGCAGAGAAACAGAGAAGGTTAGACAGACCTGTGAGCAATCTAAAGGAAAAGAGGAGAAACAGAGGGAAGGGACAATGAGTGAGACCAACAGGCAGACTAAAAGATGAATACTGTCGAGAGTAAACAAGGAAGCATCCCTGTGGTAACACTTGACAACTTCATGTATTATCACAGATCCCAAGCAAATTAGAGTTATTCATGTTGCCAGGCTGATGGTAGTGGAGCGCAGTGCTAGTGGGAGAGAAGAGGATAAAACCGGGAGCTCTTAGAATCCCTGAGAGATCCTTCTACTACGTGTTGTGCATTCCTGAGTTGTTCTGAGTGAGGCTTTTTAAAGAAAGTCTGAAAATAACTCGTGTTTACAGCAGCAGGAAGCTAGGTTGCCATCACACAGTCAGATGGAGAAATATCCACGTAGACAGCGGCATTTTTTATATGGGGAGACACGCACAGTAGTGGTCGCCTTTACAGGAACATGTGCACATAGAAAAAAACCACACACTTCTATCTCTACAAAGATGAGTATAAACAACTAAACCTGTCCTTAACACTCACTATTTCCATACACAGAGATGGTGTGTTATCAGGAAAGCTGAAGAACCAGTGTGTGAGTGCGAACTCTTATTTTGCTCTTTTAAATATTAGGTGCAATGCATGGGAATTGACGCGGCAGCAAATTTGGGCTTGTGGAGGAATCTTGGAGGAATTCCACACCCTTACACTGTGGTAATGGTGGAAAAAAAAAAGGAGAAAAGACTGGTGAAGGAAACGCTGTTGTGGTGCCAAGAGCACCACACTGACTCACAAAAACTCACAACTGCGCCTTGGAAGTCAGTATGTGTGACTTCCAAGGTGCAAGATTAAAGCAGGTGCTCTGAAAACAACAGCAGTAATTATACACTGCTGTTAATTGTTAAGGGAGAGTTAATTGCAAAGGTGTAAGGGAGCACAAATGGGAAAGCAGATTATCTGTTAGCTGCAATTTGGCCAGACCGTGGATATAACAGACTGGGAAATGTGAGTGTGACTGTGTTAGGATGGTGGGCAGGTAATGTGCGCAGGTTCTTTTACCAATTGTCTATCTATATCATGAGCCTTTGAATGCATCCGATCACATTAAATCTCCTTAAGTCATCCGCCACGTTGAAAGAAATATCGCTCACGCAGGTGAATTGATACACAAAACGCTGCAAGAGCTGGCATTTAGAAAAAAAGGACACTTTCAAGAAATGTTACAATATTTTGCTTCACCTCCACTTAGTAATGTTTTACTTCTGTAACACAGCTCAGGTGGTGGGTTGTAAAAAGCAAACTCTCAAGTATTGACTTCATGATTTTACTAGAAAGGAAGACAAACAGCATCAATAGCCAAAGAACTGCACATGCTATTTATTGGAACCTCTTGTTCCCGTGCCGTCAGTCAAAGAATTATATTTCATATGTAACATAAAAGCAAGCATTGGGCTGCTTAATTACACTGGTGTATGGAATCTTTACTTGCCTGAGGCTCATAAACAATTAATTTGCATGAAGAAATCCCTTTTCATTGAACTGTCTGCATATTCCGTTTAGAATACAGCTCTTTTGTCTGCCTCAAATTACCGCAAACCCAATAGGAATTATAGAATATTTTCACAATGTAATATAACTGCAGGCATACCACAAAGGAGAAGAGCTGTGAGGAGCGAGCCCTGAGTTCTGGTCTGCACTCGCCAACACACAGCTGGACTGGACCAGGTCTGTTGTCCCGAGGAGCCGCCGCCATCTCACACACGATCCTGCAAAAAGACGGAGAGAAGTCAACGATGTTCAAAATAAAAATAAAAAATGCCACGGAGGAAAAGATATTATCCTCAAACTCAGAATCTTGTTTGCATGCTTGAAAGAAGTTGCGAAAAAGTAATCAAAACACTTCTCTGCTTGACACTGATTTATATTCCACTGCTATAATTGCAATCTTCTGTTGTTGCTTCACTCTGTAATTTCATTACAGGATACATCCAGAAATCGACCGGGACCCCCTTGATGACAGTCTTTAAATGAGACCAATCCCCCTGCTCCCTCGGCACTCCAACACACCCAAACCTGATCGTAGTAAATTTCCGACCAACAACCGCCCGCCTGACTGCGTTGCTGCCCCTAAATGTGGTTGGTTCAAGTCTAATGTAAATCGCACGGCTGGATCAATACAGTTCTATCATACCATGTGAACAGGTGTCAACCAGCACTGCAGGTGACAAGATTAAATGACATAATAAAGAGAGAATGTCTATTGATCGCTGGTGCCATGCAGTAATAAAGTACAAGGAGCAATCACTGTGTGCAAAGTGAGATAGAATATGTGGTGAGGCAGATGGCAGGCCAGGTAGAGTAGAGCTGATGAAGCAGAGCAGATGTGTTGTTTCTCCAGCGTTGAACATCTGAATTACAACAAATGACTCTGGGAGTTTTGTAGTATAGGTTGAACTGTGAGGAAGACAGAGGCTAAAGGAGGATTTACCTGCTGACAGAACTAATATCGTCTTCTGACTAGGCCTAAGAGACACAATTCACTTGCTTTCCCACCTGAAATGCCTGCTGGACTGGTCCTTCGTTAAGCTGCAAATTTTTGGAAATGCATTTCATTGGCTCTCCCCCCTACGTCTATGTAAAAAAAGGCTTTCTTTAAAAGGGAATTCTGAATAACGAGGTCTCAAATAAGGCACTACAAAAAAATGTAGTGTAATTGTATCAGAAATTAAATCCTTTCAACTGTGTGTTTTTCTTTCTTCTTTTTCTTCTTCGCCCAGTCCAGTCTATCTTAGGAGGGCTGGTGACTGAGTTAAGGCTGAAAACAAGCACCAAGAGTTACATTAGGTCATGCATTTAAAGAAGCCAATATGAGCCCAGAGTCCAATGGAAGTCCAGCTCAGAACATCACAAGATCAGTCCAACTCTTTCAAAGTTATAATAAAAAAGTCATAGGTTAGTTTTTTAATTTTACTAAGTCAATTTTTTTTTCATGTGCTACATAAATGAATCCCCCAGCTTGTCCCTACTTAGATTAAAGTGCTGTCAGATCAGTGTGCTGCTGACAAATTGTCCCGTACTACCAAGTGGCACATTGTGAATTTAAATCGCTATGGGCTTGGAGCCGTAGACACATTATGTCATGAGCTATTACTTTACAACAGCAACATCCTGATATGTATATATCTAAATAATCAATCGGTTAGTTGTAACTTTACAAAGACATATGTGCGAGAGTGACATTTGTATTGTACTTATTTTCGTACAGCCCTTTAACAATGAAAGTACGAGTTACAGCAGTGGTGCAAGTGGTTAGCAGTTCTCATTCTGATGGCAGAAGTAGGCCAAGGAAAGAATTAGGGTTAAAGGCTCCTCTGAGAACCATGACTGTGATAGCCTGTATGTAAGCTTGTGTGTGTGTGTGTGTGTGTGTGTGTGTGTGTTCTCATTCTCTTTACTACATGTGTGTTATCTCTGTCAGAAAAAAAATTTGACACTATTTTATAGCTGCCCATACATGACTTCTTCTGGTCTGTAAGTCTGTGGGCATAGAATTACACATATTTATCTTTGAAAATCCTCAAAGCATTTATATAGTATTTTAAGGGAGATGTGATGTTTGGGCATTTTTGTGCTTAATTTTAATCCATATCATTTTTCTTACATTATATTGCTTTTCCACTGAATATTCTTTCCTAATCTACAGTAGCTGCATAATGAGCATTTTGTCCCTGTTGCATACTAGCTTTTAAATTACAAAAAAATCCCAATAACCAAAGGCAATGAACCTATTCCTGATCTAAACACGTTAATGTATATTAAAGGTAAATTAAAGCAGTAAATCTCTGTGTGTCCCATGTGAGGCCTGCATCACCTGAGGATGTTAAACAACCATAAGGCACTGGGTTTCTAAGTCAACACACATCTGCATGTCTAGCAGAGGGGAGATGGGCAAGTTGTGAAGCACGGGCCATGTTTCATTAGTTCAGGGTAAACGGGACAGACCATAACGTGGTGTACACTCAGCATGGGACAATTAAGGAGGTAAACACAAGTAAACACGCACAGCTGTTGTGGGGTTGTTGCTGACTAGATTAGCAGCGGAGAGAGAAATGGGTTAGCATGCTGCAGGGTTAGAAGGAAAACGTTATGACCAGACAGTTTGGCCCTGCTCCAGTCCTTATTCAGACAGAGATGGTGTGGAAAACTAGCTTTGTGTTTCAAAATGCATTTATTTATTAAAGTTTGCCTGCTGTTTTAGCCCATAAATAATGTATCAAAACCGAAGGCTTGATGCACAGTGCAATGAGTGTTAACAACTGATTTAATCCCTATCTGTCATTTCAGATCTCCATCATATGAAACATAAATTTGCGAGTCAACTGAAGAAATGAAAAAAAACTAAAATGAATCTAAAATGAGATTTTTTTTCGTTTTACTCGTACAGGCTCTTTTAGGATAACACCCCGTCCTGACATACAGCGACGCGAGCGATAAAAAGTGATTACAATGCGTACTTTTCAATCAGCCTGTCCTGACATGCCGAAAGCGATGTCGCTCCGTCCAGCGATGACGCCGACCCCTTAAAAAAAAAAAAGCGCTTGCGCTGTCTCTATCTGGACGACATTTCGCGTCGGTGTCCCGCGCCTAAACACTTCTTATTGGTGATTTGAGTTCTTCTTATAGATGATTCCATTGGTTTGGATTCTGAAACAATAGAATCACTCGCGACAAAATTGTCACGCTGCATATCAGGACACCCTCGCGCGACATTTCGACGTCATTTCGCTCGCTCACTGTATGTCAGGACGGGGTGTAAAAGTGTAATCTAGGTTTTTTTCAGTCGCTAAGATTTCCAAATGTCCCCAGTATAGCTTGTGTTCAAACTATATGCATATGCTATCATTACCATTGTTCCATAAACATTTAGTCAGTGACGTGTTAGCGCAACAACAAACACACACACAAACAGCCAAAGTTGATGTTTGGAAAAACAAAAACAGAAAACAACACACATGGTTTGTACCTCTACGGAGGCTGGCAAGTGCCACCAGGAGAAAAAAACAAACAAACAAAAAAAACGGTGGAAAACTGTGAGCCCAGTTTAATAATTTTTGCACACAGACTTCTATCGGGTTTTCTTTTTCTCCTGGTGGCACTTGCTGGGCTCCGTATACTGTGAATAAACTCAAACTGCATGAAGTCAGCCAGAGGAGCATAATTTATGCTACCTAAGAGGGAGCAGAGCTAATGCTAACCGAGGAACAGAACTGATGCTAACAGAGGACCAGAGCAAACGCCACAGCCCTTTTACATACAGCCGTTTCGCTTCCTATTCGCCCCATTATACAAAATGTGGCAGCAGTTTAGTTGATTTTGTCTGGGGGCGCTGACGAGCGAGTGCAGAATGAGATTGGCCATAGGGCTGGTGCTAATAACTCAAAAAATGTCCCCGCTAGCGGCTGAAACCTGAAAATATTACTGTGATTTCTGACAGAGGGATGTGGATTTATATCAAAAGTACAATAACCTGGGAGTTATATCTTTCTGTTTTCTTACAGGTCTGGCATTTGCGAGTCAGTCTCCGCTAGCATCTAGCTAACGGAATCTGAAGAACGCACGGCCATCTGCCTAATTGAGTGGTATGAAAAAGTTTGGGCACCCTTTTAGAAAATCATTTTTAGAGTTTATCTCTCGTTGAGCTTTTGAAGCAGCAATTTCATTTCAACATATGTTAAACCATAGGGAAAGACAAACATTGCAGTTGTGAAATCGTTTTAATAGGTGTAATTCTCTCAGATTACTTATCTACCTTGTATAGACAGCCTGATTCAAATCTATTCATACATTTTCAATGATTGTAAGATCTCAAGATTGGTATGGCCATTTCAAGACATTGTACTTGTACTTTTGCATCAACTCCTGGTTGAATTTTGATCAAATGCAATGCAATCACTGTCCTGCTAGAAGCTCCAAACTCGGCACAGCTTAAACTTTGTGACTGACTAACATTCTCTCGAAAAATCTGCTGATATTTTTAAAAAATTAGCAAAGCCCACAACTTTAATATGCTTTATAGTACCTATTCTAGCCACGCAGACCCATAACAGGATGCACGAGCTGAAATCTGTAACTATTTGAGCTAACACCTCTCTGCTAGCTCAGCGCTAGGACTGACCATGCCGTAAAGTGATGCCACATGCGTGACGTCACTCGTGATGCAATACTGACAATAAATGTGTATTTTAAAAAAATATAGTGAGTCTAAAAAATCAAACCAAGTGCCATTTGAAAGGATAATTTATCCTGCCTTTAGGAAAATTAAAATGAAAAAATATAAAAAATTCTATCCAAAGCAATGGCTGCATCTAAGGTGGATCTCATAGTACCACATTCATTCTGACTGCTCTGCACTGCTTCGTTGGCGCCGCCCTAGAGTGCAGTACCACCCGGAAAAAGCCGCCAGCTTTCTCTCTCCTCATACATAGAAACTCTCTGCAAACGCTCACTGAAGAGAAGAGCGAATGCTAATTGCTACAGTTAGTAATTAATTAAGCAGACACTGTACTTAATAATCATGTGGTTTGATATTAGCGCATGGAATATAAAACATACCTTATGAAAGCATTGATTCTTTAATTTCAAGTATTAAAAGTGCTGGTATTGAACATTACCAATTCTGAGGCTCTCCTGGATAGAAAAAATGTTCCCAGCTGCTTAACTTTTAGCGAATAAATTCAATGGTTTAAAAATATTGTTTTTACATTTTCTGTTTATGTAACTTACTGTTCAGCGATAATGTAGCCTTCCTCTATTGGGGTACACCTCACCCCTGCCACGTCTACGTTTCCCACCATATCAGAGAAAGCCAGACCAAGGTTTGTTCCATAGATGGTCACCCGCGTGCCTCCTTCTGGGGGTCCAGCCACTGGGGTCACCTAGAGGATTTATAAAAGATGTATGTATTTTTTTTAGAGTAATGAATCTCAATAACAATATAGGTAATTATCCACGAGTACATGAGTTTGTTGATGCTCAAGGGTTAATATGGTATTTTGGTTCAGGTGGTTATCAAGCAAGTCAGGAATCATTGTGTCAAGAGCATATTCTAATAACAATAAAGTACCTGTTGGCACGTTTTGTTGTTATTTATGTAAAAATATGCCAATACATCCCAACACACAATCACACACAAGAAAAAACCTTTATCTTTTAAAAATCCATTGAATAAACTCTGCAAAGGTAAACTCAACTGCATAAAAGAAACTTCACAGTAAACTAGTAAGAGCGATTATGAACGCTTGGATAACTGCCTGCTCAGAATCTACTGCTGTTGCCATAGATGGTAAATCTAACAAGGGGCCATATTAATGCTTAATGCAGACTACCTACTCATAAAATGCAATATGGCTGCCCAGCATGACCTTGGCACAGTGTGGCACAGTGCCTTCTGTGCTGCAGAGCCCTGTTGAGGCTCCAACCTGGCTATCATCCAGACCTTTAAAACACAGAGTAAAAGATGAGAGGAAGGAAGCAGGAGACCCGGGAGAAAGAAAAAAACAGAAAAAGAAAAAGAAAGACCAAGAGAGCTGACAGGGGAGGAGAAAATGTTGAACAGGAAAATAAGAAAGAGGAGGACAGCAGGGAGGGGATGACTGTCACTTCACAGTGTGTAGCTGCTAGTGCTATGTAAACAATCAATATGCTATTACTGGCTGTGCAAGCGAAGGGAAAACCCAACAGACAGTAGTAACCTCTCACTGAGGTGCAGGGCGCCACGTAATAGCAACCCTTTAGGAGGTGCTGTACACACTCCCCTCTCTACCTTCAACACCCACTAGGGAATTGCAGCTTCCTGGTGGGATTCCGGCTTTGTAATCTAGATTCAGTGGACATTAATTGCTCTGGATGTAAACTAAGTGTGTCACTGCACCGCCTGAGGGGTCTGAATACATTAATCTTTTAGCACTGCTTGGGCTTGCAGGGTATATAAGGGGAGTTTGGGGGGGGGGGGGGGGGGGCAAAATGGCTAAAAATATCCATGTCAGGCAATGGCAGCATCAATTCGAGTAGACTTAGTGAAGTTACGTAAGCAATGGTCTTAGAGAGGACAGAAGAGAAGAAAATGGAGAGGGAGAATTGCAGATTTGAACTTTAAACAAGAGAAAGGGACAAAAAGAAAAAAGGGAATAAAGAGGATGGGATGAGCAAGAGGGGGGTAAAGTGGATATCGCTCTGTTCAGCCCCAGAAGCCGACATAGGTGAGGCCGGAATGGTGACAGGACAGCAGGGCTGTATCATAGGAGGCCATGCTAAAAGCTTGGGAGACCTCTTCTCTGTACCCTTTAGGCTGAAACAGAGTGCCTCCCATGGTGGACTAAGCACAGGAAGACAGTCTAATCCATGCATGAAACTTATTTGACTGAGCTCCCCATTGGCAGACAGAGCCTTGGTTCATCAGGATCACACAAAATCAAGCACTTCAAAGATGCATGCCACCAATGTCTTCAGGCTGTGAGGAATGAAAGAAGCTACTCTTTGCCTCTGCCTTTCTTACAAACAAATGGGGCTAAATCTATAATTGATGCTTTCTGTACACAAAACTGTTTTTAAATTTCTGCTACACCCGATTCTAATAAAATTGATGATTCACAGGCTAGAGGGAATGTAGTGGAGTTATATACTGTAGATAATCTTTTGAAAGGCAGAGTTTGTCATTTCATTTCAGTGCGATATCTTCATCATTGAATCTTTTTTGCTTTCATCATCTCATCTACTTCAGGCTAAGTGACACATCTTCCTCCTTTAAGCACAAGCTTTCTTGTTTGTCTCACCATGCAGACTTTCAGATGAAGAGGAAACCTTATTTGACATGCATGCACACCCTGCTGCCCTTATTCCCCTGGTTTCCACCCAATCCCACTATTCCATGCTCCCTGTGTAATCCTTTTACCAGCAGTGCTTCTGCCTGTGTGCCATTGTCACACTGTCAATAGAGGGTAATTCCCGGCAAACAGCTTGTCAGCTTTTACGCCTCTATCCCAGCTCACACTATTGCACTTTATCTGGCATAATCTATCTCTCCTCAGCTTAAGGGATCATTTATTTCCTTAGACAATCCATAATATTTGGCCAAAAGCATATTTTTGAAAGACTTAAGAGGGGTGGCCTAAATTGAAAAGAGAAACATTCTAATAAAAAAGAAAGACCTTCCAGAAAAGAAAGATTCTCTTATGGGAAACTAAATCTGCAACATGGAAACAAGGAAAAATGGGCTTCCAGTCTGTCAGTCTGTCAGCGTAGTGTTGATATATTCAGCTGAAATAATTGTTGGGAAAGATGTGCTGATGCAGCTGTGGCTAAACTCAATATATATAGCAGAAAGTAATACCCAAGCAACCCAGCTGCCTTCAGGCTATGCAAGCCTGGCATGTCATTGTAACTACGACCGAGCCCAGTTGGATTCTCACAACAAATCAGCAATGTTTAAACATCATGTCCAGCATTAAAAAAATACAATATCAGCATTTTTACTCTTTAAATCTTTTAAATATAGATCTCCTACTTTTTATAACATGATTTTATCTCCTCAACGCTCTAAAGAACTTCTCTGGCCCAATCCAACAGTAGATGGGTTCTTCTTGCCACAGTAAATTTAGCTTTACAGATAGAAACTGAACAAAATGTGTATCTGTGTCAGGGACTGATCTGGAGCAGCGAGTCGATTGTGCAAACAATGAATGTAGCACAAGTTGCTGAACATAATGGACAACACAACGAATCCTCCATACAACATGCTAATTAAGCAACGGAGTGTCTTCAGTCAGAGGCTTCTTCATGTCTGCTACAATAGTGACCAGTGACTATCCTTTTAATGATTATTTGTCCTCCTTATCATTATCTATTTAGTATGTATACCACAACAACATAATCTCCCATTGGTGATTAATAAAGTTTTACTCAAGTAAATGCTCCTTGATATAATTTAGAAGCTTCCTGCTGATCTCACTGTCTTTGGACTCTGCTCAGACTAATTTGAGCATCTCACATTTAATTGTGAGTAGCATTTAATGGGCTTGATAAAACCCCACTGGTCACTTGTATCCGTATAAACTACATCCTAAATCCTTTATGGGGTCTTAAATGTCTGGTGGTGAGCTGAGAGATATGGGCTGTGATGAGAGGGTTTTAAGGTGGAGGGTCTAATGTAGGTTATCACCCTGATGGTGCAGAAGCACTCGCAGGGCTTCATTAGCAGTCTGATATGGGTTGACAGGTACCATCTATGTGGTATGCAAAAATAACCTTGCATACACTTGCATGAGGGTGGGAGAGAGAAATAGTGGAATTCTACAATTTTCTTTCCTAAGGCTACGGACAGATGTTTATATTCCCTGTCACTTGAAGGCTCGGTAGCCTTCTCGTTTCTCTGTAAACTCATAAAGAAGCCGCGGCCAAGGCCTACTGAAGCGATGCCTTTCATTTGCCCATTCATCTCCCTGCTTCATTTGATGTTGTTCCCTCTGCTGTTAGCAGGGGCTTGCATCTCTTCAATATTAATGGCCCACGGTGGGAGGCCCCATGGCACTTAATAGAAACATTAATTATTCAAAAGGCCTATCTTGTGGTAGGCACATCTACTAATGTGCTAGTATGTATACAAATCAGCTCATGATGGGGGCTTTTGTGCATACAATCAAAACCAAATGTATTAATAAATTCAGCCCACCACGGGGATGTCTGCTTCTTAAAGAAACTGTAATCAATGAGAGACAGAAGGGGGGTGAGGGGTGGGAGGGTGTAAGGTGGAGCTGACTTCATTGCCAATGAAGAGGAGAAAAAAGATGTGTGTATGTTTGAAGTCCATGCTCCTGCAGAGTTGGTTTTGCACCCTATAACCACAAACAAAGATGCACCCCTTCTCCCACTTTCCATCTTTTCATGGCTCCAATTTAAAAATAAAATGTTTTCTGCTGGGCTGCACGGTGGTGTGGTGGTTAGCACTGTCGCCTCACTGCAAGAGGGTTCCAGGTTCAACTCCCAGCTGGGGCCTTTCTGTGTGGAGTTTGCATGTTCTCCCTGTGTGTGTGTAGCCCTGTGATGGACTGGCAACCTGTCCAGGATGTACCCTGCCTCTTGCCCGATGACCGCTGGGATAGGCTCCAGCCCCCCTATGACCTGACCAATGGATTAAGGGGGTATAGAAAATGGATGGATGTTTTCTGCCTTTACTCACACTCCATCTGAATTTATCCCTCTCCCAAACTGAGCCTGAAACACCGTTATCATCTGTCTGTGGTGCTTGAAGTGCATTTGTTTGAGGAAAAGATGTGTGTAAATCATTTTCTCACTTTCTTTGGGGCTTTTTCCTTCTGCTTGCCTATCTACCTTGAATCGTTGAGTGTCTGTGATTGTCTATAATAACCAAAAAGACAAAATTTCATCAGTCTTGGACTTGCACACTATATTTCTAGTTCTGAATACAGGACATTATAGAAATATTCACTGTAATAAATATTTAGATACTTTATGACCAAACCTTTTTGGGCATTGAGGATTTCTTAAGGTGCTATATTGTCAGCTCAATCAGGCGGAAGTTATAATCAAAACTCAAGTGCACCACAGATGGATCCATTCATAAGTACCATCCGTTGTGTACATCTGCTCTGCCTCTCATTATAAGAGTAGACCAAAGCCCTTGTCTGAAAGATGATTAATAAACATTTTACTGACTTAGAGGTTTACAGTGAGCATATCTTTCTCAAAAACCACCAGAGGCTTTATGCTCTCCTTGCAATGTAAAGGTTGAGGGCTTTTCAGTGAATTTCTAATTTTTTTCTCACTTCAAATTGCAATATGTGATACTTAGTACAGGAGCAAACAACAACTTGCAACTGTATGTAAGATATGCAGCGATGTATCGATGCTCTCCATCTGTGTGCCTTGTTTTTCCTGCTTAGTTTACACTCGACAGGCCGGCAGCACATGCTTGAAAACACATTCATGTGCGCGATCATGCATGCAACTGTCCTATGGAGTGCGCAAAGTTCTAGCTTTTCCTCCATTGAGTAATGCATCCTGACAGATATGATTGAGCTGTTTGAGAGACAGCACCTCAGTTTTCACTTTCCATTTAGTTTTCTCCCGAGTTGCATCTGCTCACAACAGTTTCCTGAAGTTATATATCGCCCCTCTAGTCTTCAGAGACAATGGATGAGGATATGGGCTGGTGGTACATTTAAAATGGCATACTGTGATCCGGACATTAAAGAATACATGGAGCTGAATGAGTGATGTTCCAGTGGATGGAATGTGCCATAAAATGACAAACTAAAGGTAAAATGAACTTATTTCACCAGGCTGAGTCGGAGATAGTGATAACCAGGAAAATAATTACGAGTGGAAAACAGAAATCAGGACAGATGGGGAGGGAAAGAACAGAGAAAATGAATTAGAAGAAGAGATGGGCTCTTTTGTATCTTGCCTCTTTTTCTGGATAATCTTTGAATAGTATAGCAAATCAATTAACCAAGCTGTTAACTTCCAATTTTTAATTGTCAGATCAGAGTATGCGGTGGAGAAATGAGGAGCCAAATGAATCAATGTGGAAGCAGAGAGGTCTGGTGGGTTAACCACAAAGCACTGGTGTGTTACCAGGCCTAATTAAATAGTATATCCCTCCTGGCCTGACTCCTTTGTGACAGCAAACTCACCGGGGCGGATGAGAACGTGGCTTGAGCAAGCAAGGGCCCAATTATGGAAAACAGTTAAGCACTTCCAGGTCATGACCCAGATGTTGCTGAGGGGGGAGGATACACTGCTATAGGGTGGGTATTTTGGGCTATCTGGGAAGGTTCAGAGAGCAGGAGGAAAAACACGACAGGTGCCACACATAAACGTATCTGACTGGTAAGATGAACTACAAATGAACTACATTAGGAACAGATATTAAAAGTTTTGTGAATGAAGTTAATTTTTTGTGACATTCGCTGATGCCAAACTTACTTTCAAGGGTTTGAAATAACCTTGTGTGAAGATAGAAAACATTAAAATCTATGAGCAGGCATCTGTGCAGACTGCACAAAGAGAAGGCAGATGTCAAAAAGACAGCTTTTTAAAGCTGAATACCTCAGGCCCTGTTATATGTGTGTATGTGGGTGTGTGCGTATGTGTGTGCACACCATCACCCCTGCCTTTGCATAAATCCTGAAGGTGAACAGAACCAGGAGCCCAACACATATAACACAAATAAACACACATTTTTTTCTCTTAATTAGAAAAACAGTAGGAGAGAAAGAAATATGAGAGGCTGACAGTCAGACACCAAACACTTAAAGATTCTGCAGCAGTAGGTGCGGCAAGTACCTTGGGGGAGATTAGTAAGGATTTATTCTTATTCTGTATGGGTCCAGACAAAAAAGACGAGCCGAGTAGAAAATAAAAGCTTCTCATGCAACGGATGCAAGTCAGACATTTTAAAGTCAACAGTTCTCCATGTCTCTCCAGAACTCTGCTGTTTTCTGATCAAGTTTTTTTTTTTTTATGTTTAAAATAAGAGAGAGAGAAAACAAACTGTGATAAGTTAAAAGATACTGATTTTTACATACTGAGTGCAGGCAGATCAGTGTGGGCAGGCAAGAAGGACTTAGAGCTGATTATGAGTACACACCTCAGTTATGCGTGGGTTGGTGCACTTCACATTTTTGGTGGACAGGTTCAGCCAGCGAGTGGTGTACGGGTTGATGGGAGGGCAGTGGTGCCGCAGTGTACATTTTCCCTCTCCACTGCACCATCCACACTGGAACTTCCTGTCTGCCTTCAGACACATGCCACAGCTGTCCCGCTGGGCTGCACACTTGTACAAGTGCACTGCGGGGCAAAAGAAGCAGACTGGTGAATACACAGCAATTAGGATGGTTTCTGTTTGAGGAAAACTGACAGCATGTCTGCTGTGACTGAAATGTCACATTCTTTAGCGTACAACTGGGATTTACACAGTACAAAAACATGCACACATGATCTCTTGAGAAAGGATAATATCTGCACACAAAGCTCCCAAACAATGGTTGAGAGTTCATCCTGTTTGCGAGCACTTCTGTCGTTCCTACCTTGTATATTCTCGGGGTTATCGATAATGAAGTTGCCGTTCCACACTACTGAGAAATCCACAGGCAGCTCGCTGATCCTCATTCCCTCATACAGATACTGGAAGCCAAGCATAGCGAGGAAGACAGAGAAAGAGATAGAGGTGGGGATAAAGATGTAAAAGAGACAAATAGAGAGGAGAATTTCAATGGGAACTTTAGGAGTTTCAATCCTCATGATACTTGGTACAGTAGATGCAGCTCTAAGTCTCTCCAATGTTACGCCAAACTTACATCATCTCAATATCTGCGCTGACAAAGTGAAGAAAACTATTAGAAATGGGACAGCTTGGCAGAAGCTTGAGCTTTTACACTTTTAAGGAAGTTGTTCTTAACTGCCTCCTATGCCCTTAACTCTATCCTGACTTTCATTGAGAGTGTGTGTGTGTTTGTTCCTCTGGGAATATACCGCAAAAGTCAGTCTGTGCTTGACTGGAGGGCAGAGTCATGTTGCAGTCCTCTCCAGAGTAAGTACTTAGGTTGTATGTGCTGTATCTTTGCCAACTAATAGACATACATACATATACATCGACAGATATAGTATGCTGCACTGTGGTGTAGCAGCCAATTTTGTAGAGGGTTGCATGGAACTGGTAGCCTGGGTGCCAGCCGAACTTAGCCCCGCCCATAAAAGTTTTGGTCTGGAAGTTCGGTCTGGCTCTGCTAAGTTGGGAAATCATTATGCCCGACCAAGAATCGGTCAACCCAATCAGATTGCCAGGGCGGGCTTTATACGATGATGGACAGATGATCAACAGGGACATTATCGACTATGTCACTAAAGAGCGCTTGGTTTGAATTCGTTTGAAACAAACATGGCTGCCGCTGGAGAGCTAGGGTGTGTAGATTCTGCCATCGAGTCTGTTCTACAGGATCTCCACATTGCATTCATTTTGAAAGACGAACAGAGGAATGCGATAAAAGCTTTTATCGATGGAAAAGATGTTTTTTGCCATCCTTCCTACAACAAGTGTGTGTTGCTTAATCTACGTCACATACTACGTTGCTCTGATTGGTTGTAGGTCTATCCAATTGAGCGAAGAGGATTTTTTTCTCCTGGTTCGGTTGAAACACGCCCCATACTCAAAACTCTATTGAGCGGTATCAGACTCACATTCTGACTAGAATCGTGAGTATGACGTAGTCAGGCTATGGAACTGGAGCCTCTCATAGCTGAACGTAAAAGAGAGGCGGTCGACACCTTGGACAGAATGCCAATCCACCACAGGACTAACATGGAGAGACAGACAACCATTCACTCACTCTCAACCAGTCTACAACCAGTTAATAATCACCAATTGATCTACAGAATGGTTCAACTCCATCTTTGGGTTTCATCCCAAAATGTTCTGTTTCTGAAGAGATGAAACATAGGCTGGTTTCCAGTTTAAACGTACAACATGGTTTCAAAACCACTCAAAAAGTTGAGCTATTCTCAGTGGAAATACAGAAGACACCTGACTCTTGAACCCAATTATCTTTTAGCTACTTGAAAAAGCTAAAATTCTGTCCTTTTTTCCCCCCAGACAATATCATGACCAACACAATTTCCTATCTATGCGTGCTCTGTGTACAAACCAATTACACCAAACCTGGCTCAGCCTGACAAACTATTACCTAACCTACCGAGCTGTTCTGGCACTGTACGCTGGAGCTGTTGAATCGGAGGGCGGTGACACGATGGCTGACCCCCTGGATGTGGAGGACACATTCATAGCCTCGCTGGCCAGACTGGGGCTGTGGCAGGTTCTTGGCCTTCAGGGTTATTGGCTTCACCTCCCCAGCTGGGATCAGAATCTCCTCAGAGGGCACCAGCTGGGGACAGTCCTGGAAGGAGCAAGCACAGGGCGAAGAGCACAAGAGTGTCAACAAAGCAGAAAAATAAAAGCACATTTGGGTGAAAAGGTCACCGGCAAGATGAGAGGAACCACATTGCCAGGTGACAGGAGAAAATCAAGGATGATGAGAGGAAGTAAGGCAGAAAATAAGTTGGAAATATCCAAGCGTCTGCATAGCCTCAGACACATGGAAACTTAGACACACAGGCGCGTTTCAAGTTTTCTGACATGATTGATGTGGTTGAAGTGATCTTATGACATCGTTAAGACTTGCTAAGCTCAATAACTCCAGGGATAATAGATAGTTAATTGCTTCTCCTGAGAACAAGGGCTCTGGATGTGAAATGGCATTTTGGAAACAGAAGAGCTTCCATGTCTGTCTTCTGAAGACATGCCTTGAGGCTGACACAGTGCTTCAACAGAGAAAGGTGCAGGCAGTGGGGAAACTGAAGGTTTGTGGGCGTGTGTGTGCGCATGTGTGCTCCACTAACCTCAGAGGTGTTGACTCGTCCTTCCTGGAAGGAACAGCTGGAGGGGTCATGGGTACACAGGTTGCGGTATTTGCACCAGTGGCAGCGGAAGGCACTGTTCACACATGACAGACACCTGCATGAACACAAACCCCCCCCCCAAAAAAACAGACAATGGGTGAGCAGTCAAAGAGGGACAGCGAGTTTGCCAAAGTGGGCGAAGTGCCACAAAGGAAATGAGTTCAGACCCCAAGTGGGCACCTGCTGTTGTTGTGCCCTTGTGCCTGGCACAGAACTCAGTAGCTTCTGCACCCAGTTCTCCCTGCATATTATTTTCTGCTGGCATACATTAACACTGCGTGTCATGTGTGAATGGGAAACTGAATATTCACCCTCGTAACTACAATCAAATGGAGAAAAAGAAGGGGCGAGATGGTGTGGCAGAACTTTGAGTAATGAGGACAAGTAAAACATTGGCACAGCTTGATCCTGCAATTACCATTAGCCCTGCATTGTTGGAGTGTTGCTGTCATTACCAGCTGCTGGAGCATGTGTGTGTTTGCATGCGAGTAGTTTTGCATGCACAAAATGTCAGTATGTGTGTTTGATTCACCATTAGATACATGCTGAACTGACTGGACAGAAAGCAGTATCCAGATCCTTTCCTCAAGTAGAAGTAAAAATATCAGAAAGTTAACGTTACATTACAAATTCTACATTCATACTCATCAAAAATATTAAAAGTGTCCATCATTATGAATTTGATTATCTGATTATCATCAATGATGCATTGATGTTAAGTAGCATTTTAATACCCTAAGTTTAAATATTTTTTTCCACTCAAGTTCAAAAAGTGGCATATTTAACTGATGATATATTAAAGATGAACAAATCAAATAAAGTAATAGTGACGTGAGCAACAAGGATTTGTGATACCTCCTGAATTAATTCACACATTAAATCAACAAGAGTCATGCATTACTTCATTAGTTAACGTAGAAGGTGTACAACATATCTGACATATATCCATACCCATGAATTATACCTCCGCAGAGTAAATATGAAAGTAAAGGCAATTCCCATCAATGTGCCTAAGTTAAATGGATGCAACTTAAAAACACAGTATTCTCTGTGTGTTGCCAAAGACAACACTCATTTTCAATTGATTGTAACATCATTTGCCACACTGTGCATTCATGAACAGTTGTTCAGCAAGTGTATTTAAGTCTCAAATGGCTGTCCCTGTCTTTTACTCACCCTAATATAAGGTTGAGTTATGCACATTTGCTTATTCTGAAATATTTATCGGTGCAAAAGCATGAAAGAGATCTGTGGCAAGCACACTAATTCTGAAGAATAGGACCCGTTCACCTTCAGGCAAGTCAGTGCACAGTATGTGTGTAAAAGGGAGGGAAAGAGAGAGCAGGGGTTGGAACCAGAGCATGCAAAGAGCATGTGCCCTTTTCTAAGTGCATCTGTCTCTGTGTGTTTGAGCATTCTCAGGCAGCAGAAGAAGATGTGGAAGAAGAAAGTGAACAATGGGCAGAGATTCAGAGTGGCCTTGCCCATTGGGTAAAACATTTTCTTTTAATGTCATGGGGGCAATCAAAGGTTTAGGTGACATGCTATGATTCCAGCACCCTTCCAGCTAGTGTCACTGCTGTAATACCCTCACTGTGCTGACTCTTCTCTCCATTCAGTCACATTCTCAAGTCAGTGAGGCCTTCAGACCATACACAAGCTGAAGGATAGCAAAAGCCCTGCTGACATTGAAATCTCCAATCTGGGGTATTCAAATCGACATCACTCAATCAGGGAAGGATGTGGCATGAAAATGGGCGTGAAATCTCAACTGATGACGTGTTAGGCAGAAAGCAGCATGCTTTGTAGTGCAGCATGTTTAAGAAGAAGACTTCATTAGCACATCAATGCAAACATTTGTATTAGTTTTTTACAAAGGGTAAATATAAGGGAGTGGGGCTGGCTGAAAGAAGAACAGATTCTAACTAATCCCAAAGCACTGATTCAGTACTTATGGGCAGCATGTCTTGGTAACTGCTTTAAGAAAAAAAAAAAAGAATGAACTCAGAGAGCGATACTCACAGCTGGTGGACGCTACAGTTGAAAAACTTGATCTCTGTGCTGATAAGCATCTGACCAGTCTCCTTAGAGTTGAGCCTCAGCTCAACGCCTGACCAGTCTGAAAGAGAAAAGATCAACATTTACTGATCAATCTGTTACAATCCCAATTCCCAATTCCAAACAAGTTGGAACGCTGTGTGAAATGTACATAGAGAGGATCCAATGATTTCCAAAACTCACCAAGGAATTTTTCATTAAAAACAAAACATAGAAAACATATCAAATCTTGAAAGTGAGACATTTGACTATTTCACAAAGAGATTAGATAAATTGGCAACAGGTCAGTAACATGATTGCATATAAAATGAGTCTCTCGGAGCTAATTAGCATTTTGGGATTAGTGTAAAAGTCTTTTAGGTTTCCACCAACTTCAGTAAATAATATCATGAAAAAGATTTCAAGAATCTGGAGCCTGCTCTGTCAACAACAGTACTGGTCTTTGGGGTCTCAGGAGGCACTGCGTAAAAATTCTGTCCTGGAAATCCCTGCATGGGCTCATGAACATTTTGGAAATAATTGCCTGTGAACACAGTTCACCGTGCCATCCGCAAACGAAGTAGGAATAAGAGAAATAGAAAGCTCTATTGTCATTGCACCGAAGTACAACGAAATGAAGGTGCATCTCCAAATTGTGCTTATATGTACACATGAAAATAACAAATAAACAACGCAAAAAATTTAACTATATACAAATATAAAAATGCCCTCAAGGGCAGTTCCATTTTGCAACAAATGCAGGTTAAAGGTATATCAAGGAAAGAAGAAGAAGCCATATGTGAACATGATACAGAAACACCTTCATCTTCTCGAGGCCAAACCTAATTTAAAATAAACTGAGGAGAAGAGGAAATACTTTTTGGAAATTTTGTTATCAGCATTCACTTCAAAAGCCTACATCTCTGATAGTTTTTCTTTTTTGGGGGGGGGGGGTATTTGTGCCAATGGAACTGGAAACTGGAAACAACTTAAAAAGGGAACATCAGTGCTGAAAGGTATGTTCCGGTTTTACAGCAACATGTGCTCCCATCAAGATGATATCTTTTTTCAGAGAAGCAAGACAATGTCATACAGCGCACTGCATCACATCTATTACAACAGCATGGCTTCATAGTTCAAGAGTTCAGGTGCTGGATTGACTTGTCTGTAGTCCAGCACCTTTCACCAAATGAAAACATCACGTGCATCATGAAACGTAAAATACGACAAAGAAGACCAGGGACTGCTGGGCAGCTAGAATCCCCTATCAGACAAGAATTGGACGGCATTTCTCCCCCAAAGGTCCAGCAACTGGTCTCCTCGGTTCTCAGATGTTTACAGACTGTTGATAAAAGAGGACTGAATGCTACACAGTAGTAAACATGCCCCTGGGGCAATGTGGGTGTTCAAAGTCTAGTCCAAAGACACTTAGGAAAAACGTCAATCTAATCGAATTCAAGATCGTTTGGACACACGCAGGCATTATATTTACAGTCTCAGATCATCATGAAAAGTAGAAAAGCAGCATTTCTGAATATGTATAGCATATACAACAAATTGTGCAAATGCCCATGTCAAAGGAGCCATTTAATCAGAAGAACATTTGTTTACTTGCATTTTCTGGCTGTGCTCCATAAAGACAGTTTCTCATCTTTTCTCATGAGAATACAAACTCCATAAATCTGCGTGTTTGTAAATGTGTTTGTGGGGAGTTTCAGATGACATTCAGTGTGTAGGAGGCTAGACTGACCCTCAGTGCCCAGCTCTCTCTACAGCACCTGTTGGGAATGAGGGTTTGTTTCACACACGTCTAAGCAGCGGGGCTCATAGCAGACTTCTAATACTGCACATTGGTCTCACAGGACCTGACAACGAGCTACAGGTCCTGTCTGCATAAAACTTCCCCGCTATTTTCTTTAATGAGCCCAGTGTCCTCACAGTTCTATTCTGACCTCTCCTTCTGCCCCAGAGTTTTATTCTAATTTCTACTCCTACTACCTTTTGTATCACGTTTGAGACACGTTCTCCCCTCTTCTCTTCATCTGCTAATTTCTCCTCAGGTCATGGCCATCAATGTTTGTGTGCAACAGCTAGAAAGACTTGCTAAAGGGACTAGAGGCAGAAGAGATCAGCAAAAGGGGCCTCAGGAGAATGGATGTGGACGGGGAAAAAAAGTGAGGTGTGAACAGCTGGGTGGATAGCAAGTTGGATGATGGGAAGGCTTCGAGGGAGGATTGGTTGACATTTACCTGAGGGAGAACATTTATATGAGCGCCTAATGCACCAGCCCCAGTGGGAGCTCTGAGCAAACATGGCTGTCATTTACTCACAGGAGGGAGGATTAGCAAACCCTCTAAAACACACAGTGGTCTCCACACACTGCATAGGATATATTATTCAGGGTGTTTAGTTTGTCACCCTGCAGCCATCTTGGCTTGCAAACAGGAGACATTTACTGTCAAACGACAGATCTTAATAATCATAATGATATACGATATATGCTTGCAAACAAATAGGATGAAAAAGCCACTGTAATATATTCATGTTATGTATGTGCCATGCCGGCAAAATAACTAAAAGGTCATGAGATTTCCATGAATAGTATAACAGAGGTGATTAGCATATCTTTATCTCTGGGCCTAAAAACGTTTTTGTGTTTGTGTGGCAAAGGCAGCTTCATGTTACATCCTTGATTTGTGAGTTAGAATTAAAATGGCCGATTTGACCTCTGCTGGAAAACAAAACCTTAGTGTGAGAAAATGCAATTCTTATTTGCTACATGTTTGTTTTATATATATATATATATATATATATATATATATATATATACATATATGTGTGTGTGTGTGTGTGTGTGTGTGTATACATCAAAAACCACTAGTGGATTACTGTTGCACTATGAGAAGAAGAGTAATCCACCACATTAGCTTCTCTATCATCCCCTCCAATCGCTCTCTGACTGACTTTCATGTCAGACCTTCCCTTCTTAGTCAAATCAGAAGTAGTGATTTGTTGCCCTGCAGCTAGATCACAAGTCATGGGACCTCTGACTGCTACTCCATCAGATCTAATGTGGCCCAGTCTTGTTTGTAGCACACTTCACAATAAGTGAACTGATTCTGAATCCATGGGCGCTTGTTAGATCGACAACCCCTGGTACAAGGAGTTTTGGAAGCCTAAAGAAGTGCCAGTGTGTGTGCAGATAATCAGTTAGCTCACTGCTTGACAAATAAAAGGGACAGACAGGGAATTGAAAAGCCAGTATTCCTCCCTTTTTTTTGGAAGCAAACAACTCTTCAACTTTATAAATACATTATAGATGTGTGTCTTTGCTGCATGTACCTTGGTCAGTGGGGATGAGAGGGACATCCTTGGCAGCAGGAGACACGCAGAGAATCTGGTTGCCACTTACTTGCCCCTCCACCTCTGTTAAGTTGCCAAAGGAGCAGGTGATGCCTGCAGAAAGGTCCGGAACGTCGCTCACCTTCACCAGAAGCTGCACAAGGGGTGTAAGAACATGATCCGTTTTTTTGGTGAGAATGTTGCACACAGAAATTTTGAGCATGAATCGAAATTTGTTTAAAAATGAGGAGTTTTTCTACACTTATACACACCTGATCCATCGATTATTTAAAAACCACAAACATTAACAATTCCATCTCTGGTAAAGTGACAGCATAGTCGGAGTATTAGTGGAAAGCATTGCAGCTTGAGTGCAACAGTATGAGCTCCGAACAGAATGAGGAAAAAGAACACACTGCTGTTGGCTAAACTGTCTTTTGCTATGCCAACAATTGTTTGTATTCCTTAAAAAACATCTAATTACTAACTACTTCTGATTGTCTGTAGAATTGATTATTCCAGGAAGGAACAGATGTCAATATATTATATAAGCTCCATGAAGAAAATTGAATGAAAAGAAAAAAAATAAACACTCTTGTCTCTTCCCCTTCAGTTAAGAGGGTGAAGCAGGTACAGAGAAACTGAGGACACATACAATTTCTAGCATATGTGCAATATAGCATGCCCATTCAGATGCACATAGAGTACAAGCGTTTCAAGTCATCCTCTGGAGAGCAGTGACACTGGGGTTGGACTATTCAGATGCTCTATCTATAAATAAATGTATTCTGCACAGGGTGTGTGATCTGGCTCGCCAGCCAAGAGAGGCAGTCTGGATAATTATCACCATGGCATTTCACAGCCTTGTTCCATTAGTTGTTATTTTTGGGCCATAGCGTTTGAAGTTTTTCTTTGTTTTATCTGCCTCTCACTAAACAGCGCGGGGCTACAGGGACAGCTGAGGCAGCTGAGCAGCTTAACTGCGGGTCTTTCAAGAGATGCCGACTGTCTCGGTAGCCGACTACGCTGCCTCCCTCGTTAGCTGGCTTACTCTGATACCCATCGAGTGGAGGATAATTTCTCTTTTTCTGCTGAGGACCTCTTGTCTTCCCCTGTTTTACTTTCACCATGTTTGTGTTACTTCGCTCTGAGGTGTCAGAGAGATGCTTGATTACAGCAATCACAGCAATCAATGTCTTTTGTTCAATTTAGAATTCCCTGAGCAACCTCTCACATTAATTAGCTCTCATCATTGTCAGCCGCGCATATGCAGACAAACACGCAAAATTTCTCCACGCACACTTTCCTACATGCAAAAACACACAGAGACACAGCAAGGTTGTTACAGAAAGTAAGCATGTCTCTGAGCATGAGTGTTAAGCTGCTGCTCTTTTTGTTCTGCTGTCGTCCCTGATGATGGTGGTTGTGGGTGTTTTTTGCAGCTTGGCAGCAAGCAGCCTAATTGGTGGCAGTTTTTTAGTCAGAGTAATTTGATTTTTCTCTCAGCTTTTCTGTGTGTCCTGGTACCTACAGGAGGAGGCTGTGTTGTCATGGAGATAGCTGTCGGCCCCTCTGGAATTTGTGAACTGTGAGTTTGCTCTGTGAATGCTTTGGTGCGATGATCCCATCACTGGGATGGCTGACGAGGAAGACAACATTAATTGCTGAAATGTAATAAACTGTGGCTTTCAAAGCAGATCTTACGTTTTTGACTAATCAGAGTGCAGTCCCCGATCAGATCAGCATACCCTGCTAAAGCTAATTCAAGGGAAATTTAACATCGTGCAGAAGACTAAGGATGCAGAGTCCTCCCGCTTCAAGGTGGATACCTAAACTTGAGTGGAACTCAGCAGCCCTGAGAAAACTATTTTATGGGCCTTGGATTTGGTTTTGGCCAAAAGGAAGTTTAACGACCTGTTCAAACTCTTAAAACTGATGCAAGCTATTCCTGCTTGTTTTGGATTTTTATTGACAGTGTTATGTTTGGTGTTGAGGCCAAATTATGTTGGGTCTGTGGGTCAGAATTGTGCAGGTTTTTTTTGTTGCACATTACTTAGGTCCTGTTGTCATCTGATTGAGTCTATTGGTTTTCTCTACATCACCTTGACGATAAGCATCGTTTGGATGAGGTCAGGTTTGGGATGTAATTGGCTACTAACCAATTAGTTCTGGAAGAAAATGAAAACTTGTTTAACCCCTTAAACCCTGTCAGGAAAAGCTTGACAAGGTTAAAAGGTTAAAGCAAGTTTTCATTTTTTTCTTGAAAAAAAGGTTGATTCTTAGGGAACTGAACGTAGTTTTCATATGTGTTATCAACTTGCTTCCGTTCTTATTATGTTAAAAGAATAACTGTGGGCCACGTGTCCATGTCCTAAATGAGTACACATCTATCATTATCTTCTTGAAAAGTCAATTAATTTGCGCATTCACTTATGGCAGCTTTTTTCATGTGGTTTGTCAGGATAACTTACGCAGGTAATGAAAAGATATCTTCAGTATGCCGAATTTGCTTAATTGCATTTTGTTAATTTGGATTTAAGTGCCGAGAAATCTTTTTCAAATCTCTAACACTGCAACTCTGGGGCAAAAGCTTCACATTTGAGGTTGCATTAATGGCTGC
Source organism: Odontesthes bonariensis (assembly GCF_027942865.1). Taxonomy (NCBI): domain Eukaryota; kingdom Metazoa; phylum Chordata; class Actinopteri; order Atheriniformes; family Atherinopsidae; genus Odontesthes; species Odontesthes bonariensis. Next base: position 29,951,924 of record NC_134515.1, on the reverse strand, counting down.
GAGCTGTATAAAAGTATGTCAAAAATATTCATACATCCCTGCGTCGATTTCTAATAAAATCCCAGTCCTACTGTAAGCAAATCAATCTGGATGGGTATTTTATGCCAAAGAATGTGTCAGTGTGTGTACTGCAGATGAACAGCATTCATCACAACATGGACAGAAAGAGCCTTTCCTGAATGATCTCGGCCCATTTTTACTCAGTCCTTGTGGAAATAATGTACTGGACTCCGCTGCTCCCTGACAACTTCGACACCCACACACCCGCCCACGCAAACACGTCTTGGCACACATATTGACTGCTCTGTAACAAGTGAGCATATGTAAGCCTAAACACCCACAAAAAGCTTTAACAAACCTTCCCATCTCATCTAATGTTTATGCAGCAACCACAATCAAGCCTTGGTGAACTACTTCGTGAGTTCATTTAGACCATTCTGCCTCTGTTACGTGGGTAGCAAAAATGGTGGTCAGAGGTATTTTTTTCATTGTCAAGTTTACAAGGAATGGTTATGACTACAATATTTTGTGTACCGTGTAGGTATATGTGTGTGTGAGTGTGTGTGTTTGTCTGAGCTTACTGGTAAGCTAGGCTCCGACACTGCAATGCTGTCTGGATACACAGTGGCCTTCACACACTGGTTGAGAGAAGCGGCGAAACGATACGGCTCATCTGCACGCTCACATCGATTCCTCTGAGAGCATCTGAAGAGAGAGGAGAGGACAGAGAGAGAAATAAGAATATATACTTTCTTTTCTTTGGAGCCAGTGATTCAGTAGCATTGAGAAAAATTAAACCAGTTAGGTACATAAGCTACCATAAATTGTTCAAAAATGAGGTGATGAAAAGAAGAGGCAAAGTATAAAGACCATCACATGACAATAACGAATACAAATGGATAACTGTGTTAGAGTAAATGTTACAATAAACTGTGCAGCAGTTTCAGTGTGGGGTAAAAAATGACACAGAGACTGAAATGAAAACCCTGTCCAAAATCAGAGGGAATGAGCAGTGATGTAGGGAGGAGATAACACTGTCATTGTCTCATCAACACCATGCTAATAGCTCAGTTTTACGACAGGAATGCCTGCTCATGTTAAAATATAAGGTTTTACAAGATACTGTACAGGCACTTAACTGTATTATGCACCTTTCTGTACCTTCCCCAACCACTGTCTTAAGATATCTGGACTGTTGGAACAGCCATTTAAATGCTTTTTGGGCTTTGTTGTTCTTTTTTTCTTGTTTTGTGGTGTCAATACTAGCCATTTAGATTTGGTTATTTTGGATTGATCGCAGCAGGGAATGTGTCATTCATATAAAGTGCCTCCAAGTTGTATTGTTGCTAGAAAGTATTTATTTTTTTTCTTTACTGTTTTTCATTTTATTTTGCAAAGCAGATGACGTCCTGAAGCACCATTTGAAAGAGTTCTGATGTTTTCTTGGATTGGTGGATATGCATTAACAAATAATAGATTAGATTTTTTGTAGAATTTGAGAAAATTTACCAACTTTTCTGGAAATAGGGTTTGTGGCTTTTTCTTATAAAGATGTGCATTTCATGACAATCATGTCTTCAGTAAACGTTTGGGATTCCAGGAAATTGCAGCCTTACAGGTTTTGTAAACTTGATTTGTGCCTCCAAAAAGATAGGAATTCCCAATAAACTGCAGTAACAAGTGGTGCTACAGCTCTGGAGTCACTACCACCGATGGGTAACATGAGACACCACACAACTACATTATGAAACTTCAGAGCATAGCACTACACACCCATATTATATCTGCCAATCACTGGATAACTTTGGAGAAGTAACTAGTGCAAATTACAAAGCACTTACTCATAAGAGATCTTAATGGCCAGACAGGGTATGGAGTACCAAACGACACCACCACATCCCTCATTAAAACGCTTCCTCCTTCTTCTCATTAAAACTGAATGTTCCCTCCACCTTGTTACACCAAAGGCTCTCTATCCTCATCCAAACCAGCAGCCTTAGTGTGTGGCTAACTGGCTGACTGGTCACAGCAGCTCTAATTGGCTCTCTGTGGGGTCAGCCGCTGTCCATGGTGCTAATGTGCCATTGTGAGAGTGTGCATTTGTGTGTGTGTGCTTTACAGCATGTGTTAGGGCCTGTATCATAGTTCTTAACCACATACTGTCACACATACAGACTCTAAGCTACATCTTAATCCACAGCCTCTGTGTGTAATTATGTTGTCAGAGGTTCAAGCCATATTCAAGATATCCCAAAGCATGGCAAAGCTCTCTTACACACACACACACACACACACACACACGCACACACACACACACACACACACACACACACACGCGCGCACACACACACGCGCGCACACACACACAGAGGCATGAACATTCATATTCAGAAAAGGAAAGTATCAGTGTATGTGCGTATCTTCAATCAATGAAAATAATCTCCTTGCTTCTCCCTTCACTACTTTTTGTGACTGTATTCTTACAGTTTTATTACAGCGTGTTCTTATTCTCTCCACTTTAGAGTTTACGCATTTGACTCAATCACTGCCACATTTACCTTATTACTCCATTTCTTTCCATTTTCTCATCACTCATGTCTCTCACTCTTCTCTCTTTCACAAGTTGGAATTAATAAACATTTCTTGGGCAAGGTCTGTCTGTCTGCAATTTGGCACTTCTTTTACTTCCACAATGGCAGCAGAAAATGATACTTAATGTGCTTTCAGGTGTGGGCCGCGGCACCATGTTTTATGCATGTCTCCAAGCTGTATGGGTAGAGATGCAAATTCTGGGCAGTTATTAAGCGTCAAAAAGCCCTGCATTGATTCACCTCAGTGTACTTCTTTTTTAAAATAAAATTCATTTTGGTGGGGATAAGATGAGAACGCAGTCAGGGGGTGGGGGTAGCAGGGGTGGGCGGCATTCAGGATGGCTGGAGTTGCCATGGTTTCTGGAGACGGTCATTATCTTTGTGTAGTTAGAAGCTGACCCCTTGCCTCTCTCATTAGCTGAAGAGCATGCCACTGAGTGTTGACTACAATCCTGCCTTCCTCATATTCCCACTGCTGATCCCCACCCCACCCTCTCCTTATCTTCCTGTCTGGCCATAGCCTGTCGCTCTGCTGCTTCATCACTGCATACCACATGTGTGCTTTAAATACACACCTTCACACATGCAGAGATAGGCAAAAAAGATAACATGTAGTCGTCGTCCCCCCAGAGGGACATGACCTGGGTGTGAGACTCTCAAAGCTCTGTCCATGGTGCTGAAGCAGCTGCTTCCACTTCCTTCATTGCTCCTCTATGGCATCTACAACTCCACTGCAGAATATGGAAGCGGTTGGGAGTTTGAGTGCCATTATCTCTTAACTCTGCCATGTCAGGTAACTTGTATACTTGTGTGGGTTACAGTGTTGAAGTGCTTAGCAGAGGCCTAAACTAAGGTTAAACACAGCACATATTAATGTGAACAAGAAAGTACACCCTCTTTCAAATCTAAGGGTTTCTAGAATAAATAAATAAATACGATCCTAAAACGGGGTCCGTTTCACAAAGCAGGTTCAACAAACTCTGAGTCTATTCCTGAACTCTGAGTTGAGCTACTCTGAGATAGAAAACTGAGTTTTCAGTTCCAGAAACGCTGATTTGAGTGAGTTTAGACAACTCTGAGTAGTTTCACCTTGAGTTTTGCGTGTGCACCACAACTTTAAAAAGCCAGCATCAATGGAGCCCTGATTCAACGAGTCACCATGGCAACAGGGAAGAGGGCCTACGTTTTTACCCAACTTCGATTTGGAAATCTTAATGCGCAAAGTGCAACACTGCTGCAGCAACAAAAGCGTAAGTTTAAATGTAGTCCTTTACAATCACAATAATATTACAGGGGAAAACTGCTTAAATGGTAACCCATTCATTTATTTCATTTAGGTGCAATCCCGCAGGGGAGAAGCGCACTTGGCAGCAGTTTAAGATGAAATATAAAAACTTTGTTCAAACAGGTGAGACCTCGGCATGGAGGCACCTCATTTTGATCATGTTTTACACTGTAAAGTAAATATTAAGTGGCTATTTCACTGTGCAGTTGTTTTATCCCCGACATAATGCTGTTTTCACACACATAAATGTCTTCTCATGTATATCATGTTCTGTTAAATAATTAAGCCTATTTAAACTAACACAGACTTCTACTGAGCCAACAGAAAGAAGGCAGATGCCCGTAAAACGGGTGCTGCCCAGCACCGCCACCTCTAACGGAAGGCCAGTGGCTGAGGGAATCCCTGGAGGGAGTCCACCCCAATACACAAGTGTCTTTATAAAATATAATAGGCCTATCTATATCTTTTTTTAAGCCTATTCATACATATATTTATTTGTCTTTTATGTCTTTTTTCCTTTTGTCCCAACAAAATTCTGATGGTGCCGCTCAAAAAGATAATTGTCTGTAAATGCTAAAACATCTATGCGCGGTCTGATAACCATCTCCCGACGAATATTTAATTCTCTGCTAAATAATGCTGCGCCTTCATCCACGGGATCGTTGTCAAAAGGACATGTCATGTTGGTGAAAAAAGTTGCCTCCTACTGTGCCTAATGGACTTCTGGAAGTAGAAGAACTCACTCTGCTGACTGAATGAATAAATGAGGAAATAAAATGGCGTGTGTGGCTGAAAAAAGGCAGAGACAGAGAGAAACTCGAGGTTCATTGAGTAAAACCTGGTCCCGACCAGGTTAGGTTCATAGAGTCTTATTACTACGGTAACTGACCGATAGGTTAAGTTACCTCTCTTTGTGAAACAGGCTGGAGTTACCCCTCTTTCTACCTCCCTTTGTGAAATGGAAAACTCTGAATTTCCCTCACTTCAGGGTTAATAAACTCAGAGTTTTCACTAAACCTGCTTTGTGAAACGGACCTCTGGTCTTAATATGAGGTAAATACTCCCTCAGATGAACAACAACACATGACATACTCCACTGTGATTATCTTTTTAACAAAAACTAAGCCAAAATGTAGAAGCTGTGTATTCGAGAACAGTTGACAAAGAGTTGACGTCCCAACAAGGTCAGACCTAGCATTGCTAGGAGAAATTACAAAAAAAAACAAGAGCTACATGTCAGACTCTAAGGGCCTCGATTAGCATGCTAAATGTTAAAGTTCATGACAGTATTGAAAAGAATGGCCTTTTTAAAGGGACGCTAGGAGAAAGCATCTTCTCTCTAAAAAGAATATGATAGCACAGCTCAGATTTGGGTTTGTTTTGAAGCCACAGGACCAGGATAGCTTGCAGTCACTGAGATGATCATGAACTCCTCTGCATACCAAAATATTCTAGAGACAAATTTGAGGCCATGTGTCCAACAGCTAAAGATTGTCTGGAATTGGGTCATGGAACATGACTGTGGTACAGCAGCAAATCTACAACAGAATGACTGAAAAAGAAAAGAATCAAGTTGTTAAAATGACCGAGTAAAAGCTCAGCCGGCAGGAGCTTTAAGAGAGATGTGCATAAACAAATGCCCTTAAACTACAATGAACTGAAGCAACATTATAATGACACATTGGAATATAGAATAGAATAGAAAAATACTTTATTCATCCCCCAGTGGATGCAATTCAAATTAGTCAAGTAGCTCAAAATTCTTACAATATTTACAATGATTGTATATTAGACAGCAACAACAATACTACTACTACTACTACTACTACTACTACTACTACTACTAATAATAATAATAATAATAATAATTAATTATTAAATAAATAAGTACATTTTGTGAAGAACATGTCAGCAGTCAGTGTTAAAAAACCTTTTGGCTGTAGGGACAAAGGACCCCCTGATATCTCAGGCGTTGTTGTTCATCTAAGAATGTATTTACTTAATTTAAGAACATAATCAGACCAGATGCTTTTTATCTAAATTATGTGCCAGTGTATCAATGTGTACTTTCTTTATATGTTCTAATTCAGTATGTACTGTTTAATATATTGTTCGGTGTATATAAAAGTACTTTCTACACTGGGATAAAGGGAGAAGACCTTGGGGTCCAGTTTGCCAATGCCTGTATCTTATTCTGTTGCTGAACAAGGTTTGAAAGAAACATAATAAACAGGTACACACAGCTATTTACAAATCCAAACTCAAACACCTTGACACACAACCCTGCAAGGGACCATGGCAAAGACGCAAGCACACTTAGATTTGCATAATAACACACAGCCCCTTGCACCTAATCCTTCACACATCCGTGGACACTCATATATACATATCCTGGCCTTGAGAACAGATTTCTGCTCTCCCGTGTTCAGATTTCATGATGTGCTTTCTTTTCTAGTTGTAGGAAGTAATCTATAAAGCTAAAGTATCCCTGGCGTATCAAATTTGGTTGCATATGGTCGGCTTTTTTTAAGCAACACATACCTGTGCCAGCACTTCGCCTTCTCAGTATGGTAAGTGGAATAATTAGCATAGCAGACACACATATATACAAAACATATTTTCACACTTCTCTTTGTCTTCTTGTGTTTTGTGGGAAAGTTTTAACCCACAACCAGCCTATTTAAACTGGTAGGACCGCACATTTTAGTCCCTACAATGCAGTCGGACCCTAAAAGTGTAATGGGCTCACTGCTTTCCTGACCCTTGAGTATAGTAAAACAAGCAAAGGCACACACAACCTCTTTCCCTCTGTGTTTCACCATGATTCATTGCCTTGAGCATTTGTTTCTCACTGTTGTGTCCCTAAAGTCTGAGAGTATCTATTCAAATGCAGAGCACAACAGGAAATAGGGAAAGAATAAGAGTTGGCATATGAAGGCGCAGCTTAAAAAGCTAACCTTTTGTCAGGAAACAAACCAACTACTTTAATTCATTGTTCTCATCCTGTGACTGATTTTTGTCAATGCAGGACAGAGAACACAGCAAGACCACAACCCATTCACTGCATCTGGAATGTCCTATCGTATTTAGCTGTAGTGTAAACTAAGTCAGGTCATATACACACCCACTAAGCACTTAATTCACACGTATACACACATACAGGATTTGTGCAAACCTGAAGAATCAGTCTTTTAAAACTACAAAGTGAGGGATCGAGACGGGAAAGAAAGGAAAGATTTAGGAAGACCATTGCTCAGTTTTCTGACTCAAGCTGTAGCTCTCTTGCTGGCTGAGCAGAGACAAAAAGAAAGACAGAGATGGGAGCATCTAAAAAAAAAAAATAAAATAAAATAAAATCAGTGAATAAGCATTACATACTGACACACTGGGCTTTTAGGGTCATTAACTGTATAATATGTAGCCTGCCCACATATACTGTACGTACTGGTGCAGTATACAAGCTCTATGTGCAGGGAATCTATGGAAATATTGATAGACCTGCATGTTTGTGATCAATATCTCATTAGGCACAATTGCTAAGATGGATGCAGCCTCCCTCTGACTGCTAACTGAGGCTGTAGCTGACGAGCGGGCCATTAGACACACAGGCCGACATTTACAATGGACTGAAGCAGCCATTTTCACTGCTGGACTAATTGTTGTTGCCATTGGTTAATTAGAGGGGATTTTATGTTTGTTGTTTGATGCCATTCGTACTGTAGCACAGTGATGAACATGCTCGATATAGCAGTCAAGAAACAAGCTGTATTTTCTATTATAACTATAAGAATGAATATAAACAAAAGGATGGCTCAGACTAAAGGTCAGTGAGTGATCTTTAGGAAGCATGTGTATGTAACAGCAAGAATGACTAAATTGAATCTTAGTCCTTGCATTCAATAGAACATTTAGAACTCTGTGCCGTGTGTCCACCAGTTTGTTGTGACCATGCAGACACGTCTCGGCATCTTCACTGGCTCCCTGTCTGTTTCTGGATTGAGTTTATGATTTTATTGCTTACTTTTAAAGTTTTAAATGGATTGGCACCATCTTATTTGTCAGATCTTCTCAACATCCACACCCCTGTAAGAACACTGAGGTAGACCAGCCAGTTTCTTTAAAGATGGTGGAGGTGATCGAGCTTTTGAAGCAGCTGCTCCACATCTGTGAAACAGTTTACCTTTCCATATATGCACCGCTCAGACTGTAGATATATTTAAATAATTGCTTAAGTGTCACTTCTTCTCTTTTGACCTAAGTATAGAGTATGACACCTGAATTGATATTTTGTATTTATATCTTATCGTGCTTCCATCCTCTTTTTCATCTCCTTTTTATTCTCCTTTTTGTTTTTAAATTTATCAACAAATGGACTTTTTGTAGATTACTAAAAGTAATTAGCCAAAAAAGTTAAAGATCAGGTCATGGGTTTGGGTTGGTTTTCCCTGTTTTTTTCTTTTTTTTTTTTTTTAATCACAAGCCATCAGTGACCTACAGGATATAATATTATCTAACCAAGATTGCTAAGCCAACCATTTGACAATGTTGCATGGATTTGTAAAAAGTTGCCAACTATGCTAAGCTGGCTGTTAGTGAAACACATCTGAGCAGTCTGACACTCTGCTATAATACAGTATCACAGCACGGTATTGATATGCTATTCTGCTCAAAGCATCCCTCAGATGCTGACTCTGTTGGGGCCTTTTACATCAATAGCACTTAGCTGTCATCCTCCCAACAAATGAGCACACGCTGATCAGGATTCTTTATGCACATATTACATAATGACAACACATCATCGTGTGCTCATGATACATTACTTAGAGAAACTCGCTTTATTGGTTATCTGCCGACCTCGGCACTTGAGCGCTCTTGGACACAAGTCAGATTATTCCCGACAAATCTCAAGGAAACCACTCGTCCTCACCCGCAAAGCAGGAGTGAGCTGAGAGCACGGAGACAGAACAGTGATGTGGGACATTCTGAGATAGAAAAGCTGCTTTTGGGCATGATTAGACAGCTAATCCAATAGTGAAGCGATGCAGAGCTACGGGAGAGAAAGAAAGAGAGGGGGAAGCATCAGCCATGTTTTTGGATTGTGGTCAGACGCAGGCTGAACTACCCATTCACACGACTGCGGCTGAAGAGCGCTCGAGATGATGAGCTCCCTTTGAGCTGCAATCGAAATGCTGCTCGGTTTTGTGGGCCGATGAGTGTGCTGCATCAAACACTCTCCCTCTCTCATTCTTTTCTCCTCATTCTTACCCCCCCCCCCTCTCTCTCATTCTTCATGCATTCAGTGGATGCCTAGCAGCTGCTGGTAATTAAAGGACTTTGGAGGCTCAAACCGCGCTGAATTAGAGAGGGAGAAGAAAAGAAGTAGAAAAACAGAGAAAACAGAGATGCCAATCCCGGTCAGCTCGCTGCCTTTCTCTCCCTCAGCAACAGTCTCTCATCCTCACCGTCTCAAACCAAACTGATGTCCTTCCCTGTTCTTAATTAGCCACCTCAGAATGCTGCACCTCTGTGAATGCACACACGCAGACATAAAGAAAGGGACTAAGGGACACGAGGTTTGGAGGAGAAGAACAGAGGATGGATATTGTGGATGGCAGCTGCAGAAGGAGGGAAGAAGGTGATCAAAGAGAGGGGTGTTTATGTGCGGCAAGCCAACCATCTCTGGAGTGTGGAAGAGCCAATTCCAGAGGGGGGGGAAATGTCAAAATAGGAGACAGTGAAACAGTGAGCCCCGCTGAGTTGAGAGGGGATGAGATGAGTGGCATAGTTTAGATATGAGCGGTGCTGAGAGGGGTTTTGAGGGAGGTGCAAAATTGGGAAACAGGGAAAGATAATTTCATAAAATAAACAATGGCCCAGGGATGGGTGATGGAGAATAGAGAAAATGGAGGGAAAAGGGAGTAGAAGGAAGCAGTAGTGATCACAGCTGTGGATGGCACAGCGGCTGACAAGAAATGTAATTCTGGGTAAGTGGGATGTGGGGAGCTCTTCACAAGAAGGATGCAGCTGCTTTTTTTTTTTCCCAGCAGCATTTGACAGATACATCCTTCTATTCTTGATTATATTGTACATTCATGCAGTCTTATGACATCGATTTCCCACACTCATTCAAGATCTTTCCCACATCTCATTTACACTTACTTTTTATTGGACAATATTATTGTCTTAGAGGAAATAACAAAAAACAATACCATCAAAGGGAAATTAACCTTTAATTCCTAGTTGGATTGAACTGGATTATACGAAAAGAAAACATTAAATATAGTCTGAATAAGTAAAAAGCAAACAGAAGAATCCTAAGCCTTAAAAACACGTCGAAGCATTTTTCCATAATAATGAAAGCCCTGCTGTTAGTTGTAACACAATTAAACATTATGAGCCACACTGAGGTCAGCTGATTTATTCAGGTCAAGTTTGGATATTAGATAAGTTGATTATGTATGCCTGTAATACACTTAGATAGTTTGGACTTTTCATTACAGAACAAATGACAGATGAGGAAGATATTTATAGCCAATGCCACTTGATCAATGCATAAGCATTTAGTGCGTGTGCAACTGGAGTGAAGATGTCATTGTTGAGGGCATATCATTACACCACTCTATACCGCATACTTGAGATCAAATTACAGGAAAGCTACCCGAGAGACTTACTTATAATGATGCCGAGAATATTACTGAAGAAAGTGAGACGGTACAGTGCAAGTCAAATGTTGGTGGCCACAGGAGTCAGTAAATTTCTGTCTTAAAATAATTTATGTTAGAAATGTATCTGTATTTCATTTTTAGTCACAGAAAATGAACTATTTTGGACTATGTAATGACCAAGGCAGTGCTATATGACAAGAAATAAAACAACAACTTATCTGGTCCTTACCAGGTCTTAAAAATTAATTAAATACAACCTCAAATGAACAACAACACATTACATATTACACTGTGGTTATAAATTTGAGGAAAAAAAAGCCAAAATGCAGAAGCAGTGTGTGAAAAATGAAAGACACCCAGTGATTCAATTGCTTATAGAACGGACTTTGGCAGAAACATCTAAAGTGTGTGATGTTATTGTGTCAAATCATTCTGGAGGAATTTTGGGTTCATGGAGTTCATGGTGGACTCAATGACTGGAAGGCATGCAGGTCCTGTGGCTCGAAAACAAGCCCAAATCATCAGCCCTCCACCACAGTGCTTGACAGTTGGTATGAGGTGTTTGTACTGATATGCTGTGTTTTGTTTCCTGGTGCTGTGCATTATGACCAAACCTCTCCACTTTGGTCTGTCCAAAGAGCATTGTTCCAGTAGTCTAGTGATTTGTTCAGATTCAGACGCACAAACCTAAGCTATGAGGCACTGAGGCTGTACTTAGCCTTTTTCACACACTGCTTCAGCATTTTGGCTTTATTTGGTGAAATAAAAAATTAGACATTGTAATATGTCATATGTTGTTGATCCTCTGAGGCTGCATTTACCTGTTACTTGTGTTGCGTCCTGATACGCCATAAAACCTTCATACTTCAGTGAGTGAATTATTTTTCACATGACTGTTCATATTTAAAGATATGCTTCTTTTGCATGTATTTGTAAAGTAATTTACTTCAAGTAATGCCTAGTTTTTTTCCCCCAGACCTTAGATCTGTAATGATCCGTGTATGATTACATCTTTAATCTTAAATTCTCTTTGCAATATTGTTGCACATATGGTGGCAGTTGTTGACTGTTTTTACTGTTTTAAATGCTTTTTATATGCTGACTAAAAAATACAAAAAAACCCAACTTGTTTCGAACCAGCTGCTGTACTGACAGAGGCACATAATTGCAAGCGGCAGCATAACATCACAAATACTTTCATATGTAAATGTAAATGTATTTTTTTTCTACAGCCCTTTACAGACAATCCTTATGATGTACCAAAGTGCTTTACAACAGGTAATAAATAAAGAGAAGAATAAGTAAAAACAAATAAAAACAACAAAAGAACAGTGAAAGCAATAAAATACAAAAAGCAAAATCAAATAAGATAAAATAAAATAAGATAAAAGTGTCATCATACTACTGGGTATTAAAAGCAATCCCTAATAAGTAGGTTTTTAGCCTAGATTTGAAGAGGCTCAGGTTACATATGTCTGTAAGTGGCTGGCTGAGGCACTGCATCTATAGGTATATGTATATTAAGTGTTTATTTATCTTTTTAAAATGATAACTTTCCCACCTTTGCTAAAAGTAAGAAGTCTTTTTCTCAGTATTTATGTTAATTTATTCTTGCATTTCCACATGTTTATTATGTGTGTGTTGAAAATGGAATCAAAACAGACACTTCAAAGCACAACTGTTGCAGAGACGGAGGCTCTTTCGGATATTTGTGGGCGTAACCATCTGGAGATCCACAAGAGCAGCAGTGAGAAGAGCTACCTACTCCTCCAGTAACTTTCTTTCCTTGGAGCAGTAATTCAGCCAGAGCTGACAGGGGTCCTGCCACACTTGGTGCAGGGTCAGGAAAGAGAAAGGGGGATTAGGACCAGAGACAGGTGGCACAAAGGTTCCTGGCATTGAGCGAACAGATGGTTGATCTAACAGAAATCAGGCTGCTGACCTTTTCTCCCTACAGTACAGTCCACACAAGTGTTTATCCATGTACACAAAAATCGACCCCATGTGGACTCATTCATGCACACACCCATTCGGACGTCATGCCCCTCACATATACTTGAGAAAGTATTCACATCACGCAGATGTTTCCTTGTCACAGCAGCTTTTAGCACAACAGCTCCAAAACCCATTCATATGGGCATCAACGCCTTTTACTTGGTATGATTTAAACTCCTACCAAGCTGAATTATTCCAGTCCCCACCACACCTACACAAAAGCCTGTGATTAACAGCCTAGCACTGAGGCTCATGTTGTGGTAAATGATCCCTGTGTGAAGGCACGCAGACTGCAGGGAGCACCCGGCTTTAGTCAGCCCCTCCTGCTCTCATGCAGGCACATGCTGAATTACCTTGTCGCTTGGCAATTATTAGTCCTGTTCCTGCTTTGGAGTGATGTAAATTACTTTAAGTGCATTTTGCTGGGGCCGCCATCACGATAATGATAATTGCAGCGGCGCTCTGACACACACAAATATTCAGCTATGCCTTTAGACAGAGGATCTGCATTTTGGAGGGGCAATAAGCAAGGAATTCGAGACATAACAACTAAGAAAAGCTCAGACTGGTGACAGATTGTGTGTACTTAAGGGACAAAAAGGGAGCTAGAGACAGAGCAGACTGTCTTTCAGCTTTTTCTTGTTTTGTTCTGTATTCATCTCCCTTCCCCTTTTCAAGCATTCCATCAAACTGCAGTTCTGTCGATTCCATCTACAGACAAATATTACAATGAATGACTCATACGAAATAGATATTAGATATATCAAGCATCTGCTTCAGTTTTTGCTGTTTTGCCCCCCCCCCCCAGTCTGGCTTTCGAGAAGTTAGTTCTCTTGCAGTAATTGTTCAGCCCCAGCAGGTGTCACTCATAGCTTCTACGCTTATTCTTGGGGTGGAAGGTCCCCAAAAACTTCTGATAGTACAGCCACAGCAGATTCAGAGCACATCCATTAAACATACAAACGGCACAGCTAAATGAGTATATGACTGCTTTAGCTTTTTAATTTCCAGTATATTTACTAAATTGTATAATTTCCTGGAAGTATCAAGTCATGTCAGATCACTATGGCTGCTGCAAGAAGTTCTAAACCAGCTCTGCACCTCTGAGGCACGGCTTTCCATTTGCAGGCAGAAGCTGTCTCCTTTCCTCAAACTCTGTTTCATTTGAGATCATCGTTGGGAAAAGTAACCTGTATGCCTTTCCATTTTGGGAGATGTCAAACAAAATCTGTATGAAAAGGGCCTATAAAGAGATATGATGGGGACTGAGGGATACTCACATATTATGCAGGACACACCAGCCGCAGTGGGGGTCCCCAGAGCTCAGACACTCTCCGCAGGTCCCGTACTGCTCACATGACTCAATGGGAACTTGGGTAACCTGCAAGCACGATAAGGTCACAGTGATGCATCAAAAAGACATTTATCAACCTTTCCATATTTCTAAAACAAAAATACGGATAAATAATCTGTGTTACAATCCTGTTTTTAATTCTTGATAAAAAAAGAATCCTTTTTTTTTTTTTATTTAAGCACACATAGAGCACACTTAAGCACATATAGAGGTTCCCCAACCGCACAGACAACGGTTGTCTTTATCTAATGGCATAAAAACAGCTGTGAGCAGCTGGGATCAGTTGGCTGGAGAAGGCTGTTTCTTTGCCATCAATGGGCTTCTGTCTGCCCCGGGGCACCTGTCCATCTCGGCAGAGCCTGTGCAAACACACCTACACATGGGCGAGTTGTGACAGATGTAGCGACTTGATTACAAAAAACTTCAAACGTGTCAGGAGCTAGCATCAAGATCAACTTTAGATAAGTGTCCAACTATAGTGCGAGACAAACGAGCAACAACAAAAAAGTGTAAATCAATGGAGGCTAGAAATATTTCTTCACAATAAAACATGTCAACAGAGATACATTTACCCCAGCACAAAATGTTTTCCTGGGGTTAGACTGATAAAAACCATTAACTGATGTTTATAAAACAGAAAACTAAAAACTCCAACATTCTTTTGCTTTTACGTTTGCTAACTGGTATCATTTTGGTATTTCTGCATACAAGGATAAGAGAACATCCATTGAACGTGGCACAGAGGCTGACTGGTTTATGCGCTGGACCAGCACAATTATCATTCAGGGCTGAAGATATGACTCCTTGTAGTTTTTGAGACACAGACATTTTTAAGGCTTCAGTTACAAGATGTTTTCTAAATCTCCATAAAGCCAACTGAAAATACAGGTTCCCCTGCCACATTTAGACACAAAAATAACCGTCTTTGTGTACTTGAATGTTAATAGGTTATAAGGTTCCGAAACATGCAAATAAAGACTAACGTCATATTTAAATCAGTAAAACGTACTTAAAACCATATGGGTAATCACTTTCACCTCTTTCAGAGCAAAGCAAATATGCTCCACATCCCCTGTCCCCAACCCCGCTAACACGCGTTACTGCCGGACAACAATAATTTCAATAAAGAACAAACAAATATCCTTGAGCTTATTCTATGAACTTGTGTCTCTGACATCATACTTGCACAAAAGCCTAGTTCCAGATTTCTTTACTGAGTGTGAAAACAACCTGACAGAGAAGCAGAGAGGAACAAGCCTCTAGCACACATCACCTCTGCTAACCAAACACTGAGTGTGAGTCAGCTGAGTGATGCCCAATCTGGGTCTATTTTCAGCTGCTACATAACATGTACTCATCCCTCAATTGTCTTGCATATATACAGTATGAGTGTGTGTTCATCTAGGCGTGTCTCTGTCTGTGCTTAGTCTCTTTTTCTGCCAGACATGGTTCTCCTGGCTCGCATGGCCCTCAGTCTGTTTGTTCATCACAGAAGTCTGTGGACCCAGATGTCAGTTTGTGTGTGTGTGTGTGTGTGTGTGTTTGTATGTCTGTCTGTCTGTCTTCAAATGTCCCACGGGACCGCCGTTCTCACACCTGCATCTCACCATCTCAGCAGGAGTAGCTGTACACACAAAGCTACAAAAACACCACCAGGGCAAAGTAGATTAACAAAGGCACGAGAAAAGCTCGGCCTGACGCAGATTAATTTTCGGATCTGTGTGTCCTTTAATTTTCTAGCAGCTGCTTGTGTGATGACAGCAGACTCTGAAAGTGTGTGCAATGTTCAGATCCTGACCTCAGGCTCCGGTCAAGACTTAATAAGTGTCTCCATGGTAAAACATAGAAGATGGCATGACTGAAAAGTGCAAATCACCAAATCACACCCTTTATTTGTTTTTCTGACCCTGTGCAGATCGCCCACTGGGTGATATCGTGTGCTGTTAGCACTAAAGGGCCTAAATTAACTGTTTGCTGGGAAAAAAATATAATCAAATGTAATCAGATGTAAAATATCAACTTAAAGAAAAGCTGATAGTTAAATCTATAACTTGGCCTGCTGTTGCATTGCCTCTGAAAAGTAAGTCGTTGGCCAATTTATGAGGTCTGTATAGTTTTTCATTATTTTGCCCCCCCAAAAAAAAGCTCAATAAGCATCCACCTGCCTGCCTGGTACTAAACCCCGCGGCAACAGAAAGTCGGTCCCAGAGGACAAAGGAAGCCACTGACACCGTGGGGAGCTGACAGTTTGTGTGGCAGTTCCACCATGAACGCTCCTGTTAGATTAACCCCCTGTCACTTCAACAAACTCTATTTGTGTGCGTGTCTTGCCTAGCTTCAGGACAAACAGGTGGCACGCTGTAATGAGCTGCAGACGGGGTCACATCAGCAGCAGAAGCGGCAACTGATGACAAACAAGCCCACCAAGAACGAGATCTGACTGAGGGGACTGCAGCTCAGCCTGTGTGTGTGCGTGTGCGTGTGTGTGTGTGTGCTTGTGCATCCTAAAGCCGCTTGAGTTCTTAACCCAAAGAAACTCTTCAGATCCCTGAGAAAAAAACATGCATGAGGCTGCTGAAACTTTATAGTATAACTTTCACAGAGGCCCAGCGCCATGAAAGGGTTACAGTGTGGAGACAGCTGTCAGAGAATGGTGGGCGGAGGGGGGAGAAAGGAGGGGGTGGTCTGGGTGTCCCTTATGGAGTAGCGTCTACAGACAGGCAGACACGGAACAGTGTCAGCTGATACAGTACATACTCAACACACACACACATACACACACACACTCAAAGGTAAGGGATGGTGGTAATATGGAAGAAGCAGAACATGGTAAATACTAAAACAAAAAAGGTGCGGACTCAAAGTGTGTATATGTGTGCTGTATATATTTGTGTGCATGTGTCTCTGTGAGTGTTTTGATGTTTAGACCGGCATGGGTCAGTAGTGGAGATGAGAGTGGGGGGGATCAGAGCAGCTGTTGCCCAGCACACGCTACAGTCACTCAACACAGCAGGGCTGCACAATGAAGCCCCTTCTCCCACTGTGTGTGCGTGTGTTTGAATGCACACATGCCCAGCGCCTTAACGGATGTGCAGATTGCTGCTCCTAAGTTTTCAAGAGAGGCAAAAAAGCCTCCTATGTGATCTCATTGTCTCTCTAACTTTCTCTGTCTCTGCTTCCCAAGAATCCATACCAACCCAAAGCTGACGGGAGGGGAGCTGAGCATTGTCAGTAAGAGGTGCTGAGAGGTACTTAAATGAATGCTAATAAAATTCCAGCTTAAGATGACCTTAGCGGGGGGTTATTCAACCAGAAGCTACAGTGGAGTCGAATACTGAAGAGACCTGGGTGACGGAGTGACAGCTGAGGGTTGAAACAGCTTCCTCTCTTATATAGTTCTTCTGTTGAAAAGGCTTCACATTTCATTATTATAGCCAAGCCTTCAATAATGAAGGAGTATTCCTTTTTTTCTTTACTGAAATGTATAGACAGGCATTTAGAAGGAGGTATAAATGTCCAGCCTTCATCATAAGCACACTGACAGGCAAGACTTTTCTGTCAAATTCAAAAATCCAGTGCAAAAGACTTGATCAACCCCTCATTTTTTTACGTTTTGCTTTTGATCTTTCAAAGTGGTCTTGATCATTTATAGTTCTCCCAGCTTTTTGAAGGTCTTTGAAAGTTTTTCTTTGGACATTTGCTGCTTTTTCCCTAATTCAGTCCAGTGGTGGTATCTGACCATTTTTGTCAGGCGAATGTGTTTTTTTTTGTTTGTTCAACCATTTGACACTGACCCATAAGTAATCATGAAAAAATAAATAAACAACAATAACTAAATAAAATAAACAACAAAGATATCACAGTTTGAGAGATATAAAATAGTATTTTTGCACCAACAAGTGGATTCCCAAAGAGCGCTTAGCTGAAAGTTTGTCATATCTCAGCGAGGTGTGCTGTAATTTCTTTAAAGAAAATTAGGAAACTGGACAAGGACAAAAGAGGAAGTTACAGACCTAAAAAGAAACTATCTATAGCAGATTAACAGTATCTGAAAGTGATGTCCTTAAGAAATACAAAAAAAGACCTGAAACAAGACCTGAGAGATGTATCTGGCCATTCAATTGGTATATCTACTGTTGTAGATGAAGCCTCATCAGAAATGCTCCCCATGGAAGGGTGGCTGTCAAGAAGTCATTCTTAAGGAAGAGAAACAGGGAGAAAAGGCTGAGCTGTGCCAAATGACACAAGAAGTGGACTGAAAATCAGTGGCAACAGGTCTTATGGAGGGATGAATCCACCCAATCCGCCCGGACCTCAACATTATTGAAGCAGTGTGGGATCATCTGGACAGAGAACAGAACAAAAGGCAGCCGACAACTAATGCTTTGGAACGTCGTGGCGAACTATTCCCCGAAGACTACTTAAAGAAATGACAAGAAAGCTTGTCTAAGAGGGTTCAGGCTGTGTTGAAGAATGAATTTGGCTATCGGAAATATTGACTTTCAAGCTTATTAGAATTGATGAAACTCTGTTTTTGCCTGTATTTCCATTCATGTTTATGCACATTGAACTATGCTATTGCATACTGTTTTCCAGGCAACATATAAATAATTGAGGGGAAGCTCAAGTCTTGCAAAGTATTGTTCTTCACAAAATGACCCTGCAGCAGTTGACAGAAAGGTATATTCTCGTCTTTAAAGTTACATATATCTTTAATGTTATTGCTTCTTGCTGCCATCTGGAGGCAGCAGCTATGTGACCCTTATGTGACCCTGCTTTGCAATATAAATCATGAACCTAGTCTCTTTTAGTTGAAAGCGAGGAGATATAATTGCCTTTCTAGTATTTAGAAAAATGACCCAAAGACAATAATCCAACTGCACATATGCACCTTAAAAATGGTGTCTGCATCTAATTTTTAGCACCATATTTAAGGGGAGAAGAGCACGACAGAGCGTGACAATATATGTGCATTACGGTGCTGCAAGAACACTTTCATCTGTTCCAGTGTCTCTTTCTGAATGGTGTCTGCCTTTCAGCTCCTCTGCCCCTGCTGCCCTGAGACCGGGCCGTGCTCACTGCATCTCTTTGAAAAATGGGGGCACAAGGGAGCGAAGTTGGGAGAGAAGATGGAAAAGGACAGACGCAGAAAAAAACAAAGTTATAAAGGAAGATAGAGCAGAATGGAAACGGCCCATTGCCTCAAGTTCTGATGGGACCCACTCCATGTGTTGCCAGATGTGGCTCACCGAGCAGAGCGAAAGAGAAAGCGACAGAATGACAAAAAATCCCACCATCACCAGTAATGGAGAGGAAGCTATTTTGCACGCTGTTGTCAAGGCAACAGCCCAGGTTCTGACCTCAGGAACACCCCCACATCTCCCACCACAATCAGGATCCCTCCACCTTTCAAAACCTCGAGCTGTGCATGGTAAACAGCTGGCACCTCTGGGACTCCCTGCCATCTACACCTCCTTTTTAAACACGTACAAACACACACACACACACACACACACACACACACACACACACACACACACTGGAGGCTCCCCTACACCCTATCCATTTTTAATGAGTGTAAGCCAGGCTACCACGTCACTGGAATGAGACACATCGATCATGAACACAATACTCATTCCAGCGGAGAGGAAGAGGGAAAGCATGGGAGGAAGGAATGTGAGTTTGTGTGCGTGTGTGTTTCAGCTGGACTAACGACAAAGGCACAAAAGCAGAGCAAATACTTGCTTCTGAATGAATGAAAACCAATGAAATGTACAGGCCCCCGAGTCTTTCACTCCCACAGTGACCCTGCAGCCACTGTTTCTTGCATTAAGGCTACCAACACAAGGATGTCTGAAGCTTTCTCCCGGCACGTCGCCCTTTAATCTGCTCTGGTAATCAAAATGAGGCTGCTCCTCAGGACAACAGCCACATATCCATCATATTTTTCTCACTCTCTCCTACTCCTCCTTCTTCTCCTCTTCTTTTCCTCAACTCAAAAATCCATCCGCCGTACTCACTGCTCTATAGTGCTGAGAAAAGAATCATCTGTGCATCCAAAAAAATGCCTCCCCTCCGACATTGGTTCACTTGTTTTGGAGGAGTTTTTTTAAGATGGAAGATTAAGAGAAATTACTTTTCAAGGTGTTTCCCCCAATCTGAGACCGAGTTCAGTCAGTTGTTCAACAACAACAACAACAATCATCAATATCCATCCTAAATCTGTCTGGCCCTGGAAAAGAGAGGTGAGAGGTTTTGTTGAAGTGTTGTGGCTCGCCTAAGGATAATTATGCCCCAAGACTCGCACCAATTACACCCGTTTTGATTAAGGACAGAACTGGGGCATGGTCATGATTACTGGGGGTGTGCGGGTGTTGATCTTTTGGGTGCCCTGAGTTGAATGTGCAAAGACACCGCAACAGCTGAGAGCTCTAAGGGTCTAAAAAATACATTCTAGGAGCAAATATGCTACAGCAATTATTGCAGCTTCATGTGCATTTAATGGCGACACACGATCCTCATTGTGTAGATAAAAAAAACCTACAACCTTTATCCTCTGGAGACATGACGTTTCACTCTGTTCTGCGCTCAGTGCTGAAAGGAACTGCTCTTAGAATGCTTGTTTTTGTTGTTGCTCTTGTTACAGATGTCAGAGGGCTCCCTCACAAGTTATTTGAGGGAAACAAGTTTTGTGTAGGAAAACAGAATATTGATTTTCTTCCCCTGCATAACATTTATTACAGGACTGTCTAATGCAGGCTATGTTCAGGATACAGGGAGATAAGCAGAATTCAATGAAAGATGCGCAGAGGTTTGTGTTTTAGAGCCTTTCCTGAAGGTCAGGTCTTTTTAAACTGGGTGGCTTTTAGAATAACTGATTTTGAAGTAGAGGAAATAGGATTCAAGGGAGATATTACTTGCTGATTTCCAGAGGCCAAACATGAGAGAGGAAATAAAAAAGGCTGGCGCGAAATTAATTAATACAGCTTCCCTCACACAAACAGTCATCTCACATCATAGGTGCGAGAACATGTGCTTTAACCATTATTGTCACAGCCAGATTCTCAGTATATATATATTCTTTTATTTATCATTCTTTATTAACCCACTCAAAAGACAGTCATGGCAACTCAAACACATTCTTTTTGCTTATTGGATTTAGCCTGAGCTGCTAGATTTGGGTCAATTGAAAACATCTAGACACTGTAGTGCCATAAGACTGGATTTAAAGACAGAATAAATAAAGATGGGGAAAGAAAAGCATGGCACAAGTCAGAGGGAGGCAATGCAAACATAACAACCCCACATCACAGCCTCACTAACTCCTTCTGAAATGATACAAGGCTAAGGTGGATATTAAGGTAAAATGGATTACTTTCCAAATCCCCACTTGGACTCCTCAAACTCACCCACCCAACCACCACAAACCCATACAAAGCCTTCGGTTCCAGCCAGCACTGGTCCCTGGCAGCTCATCAGAAGTAGCAGACTGGTAAGAGACAAACTGCCAGGCAGGAAAAAAGGGGGGGATCAGGTCAAGCATGCGCCTTCTGACCGAAGTTTGAACTCTGAAGCTTAGAGGCCATTCAGCGTATGTGATATAAAGTGTATATGAAGTCATATAAAGTGCATGAAAAAAGATGCCATAATTAATAATGTAATCACTATATTGACCTTTGTACAGGCTGTACTATTACTGTGTGAAAAAAGTCTTGAGCCACCCCTGATTTCTTTTTATTTATTCATTTAGCTTCGAAGGAGTGAAACTTTTCTCTGATATCTGACAGTATTCTTGACCAATAGTTCTGCAGGCTTTCTGAATGTCTTTCGAAGTTCTTCTTTGGACATTGGCCACTTTTGACACATGTGTTTGCTTTGCCTTTAAACACAAACCAATTAATCATTCAGGCATAAAAAAGGCTTCTAACTCTGGAGATGGACCAGAGTTGTGTCTACACATTACATGACTGCTTAGCAAAGGACTGATTTTGAATTGTGTCCTTAAGAATTTTGCCATTAGCCCGTCATAAAGACACATCGATTGTTCAAAATATCTTTAGAGGCATCCACAAAACGTGCCAAAGATAACATAGTTTGACAGACAGGAAATAGTATTTTATAGTATAGTTGATTCCCAAACAGCATTGAGCTAAAAACTTGGTATATCTCAGCATGGTGTGTAGTGTGTTCTTGAAAGATTTGATGAAACTGGACAAGTGGAGGACAAAAAAAAAAGTGGTAGTTCTAAAAAATATATATATATACCGCAGATGAACAGTACCTGAAAGTTAAGAAACTGGAAAAAGTCCACCAAACACTTGACATTGCATCTTAGAGATGAATCTGACCATTCAGTTGATCCATCCGCTGTTGGTCGAAGCCTCACCAGAAATTGTCTCCATGAAAGGGTGGCTGTCAAGAAGCCATTCTTTTACACAATACTGTCCATTTTTTTGCACTCCAAAAGCATCAAATCCCTTTTTTCTTATGGACATGCATACAAATGCAGGTCGTACACAACAGACATGCTTGTGCAAACATGGCATTGAATTTCAGCATTTGTTCCCTGGAGTGATGGCCAGCTGTATGGATTAAAGACAAATTGGGGCAGCAAGCAATATGGAGAAGATGGAGCTGTCTCCTAATCTCTGTTTATTATGTGTGTTTGTGAGTGTGTGTTTTAGACATCCCAGGCTTAAGGAATAGAGGGAGGAGTCACAGAGGGTTGTGACGCAGTAGAGGGAATGTGAGTGCAGAAGTAATGGAGTGAGGGAATTGACCAGCGAGGAGGATGAAAAATCCAAGCAGTCAATACAGCGAGGAGTGTATCAATTATGTATGGCTTCAATCGTCTTTTTGGTAAGGGAGAGGAGGGTATGAGGTCAGACTATGTTTGTGTGTATTTTGGAGTGTGCTCCCACTGTGCTTTTGTATATACTGTAGATCACTGACACCTTTGGTACTTCAAAATGCCCACCACACTGTTAAAAAACTAACATAAAAAATAAGCATGGCGAGACATCCGATTTTCAGCCACTCCTCGCTGTCTCTCTTTTTGCATTTTTTACTGTCAATAGCCTAACTTAAAGATTTGAAAAGAAAAACATGTTTTTTTATTTATGTATGACTTCACAGCTTCACTTAAAGTAAAATCACAATGTCAAGTACTGCTAATGATACCTTCATACCCTCTATTACCTTTCAAGATACCATATGACCCTTCATTTACAAGCTAAAGATGTTAAATCGGATACTGACGATATGATCTGAAAATCTCGGGCTCTTTTTCCGACCCTTTCTCGCCTTTCTTTTTCACTTATCTCGCCATCTTTGTCCTCTCTCTTTTTCCCCCTTCTGAGCTGACTCCACCACACTCCCCTGTTTGCTCTCCTTTGCGAGCCTCTTTGGTCTGTAATTCAGTCAGGAGGCTAAAAGGAGGAAACTGCATCCGAGCTGCCTGTCCACTTTGAACTCTCAGCCACCCACCCTCTACCCTGCTTGCTCACTTGCGACTGGTTTAAAGGTTTACACTGACATTTAAGAGATGAACACAAGGAGCTGCGATAGTGCCTGCGAGAGTTTGTGAATGTGTATGTGGGCACTCAGGTTTCACAAAAAAAGACACTGATATATGAAGTACCATGACAATAGACCATGGTTTAGTATACTTTAAATGGATTTAACTCTATTTAAAGAACGCAGCTCCATAAATGGCCCTTTTCCTTAGTACTCCAGTGAAGGCAAAGCAATGCATGTCTGTGTATCTTATTACTTTGCAGAAGTGCGTCACTTCCAGGAGGCCCAAGAACCATAATTCTGCATTATATTGCAAATAAAGCCTTTGCATTTAGGAGTTTTGTCAAAAACAGGCAACTTTTCTGCGATGCCAAGGTAATAAAAGGGAACGTTTTTTTTTCTGCTTCTACCATAGGAAATAATTCCAAACTAATGGTATAAGGTGTGGAAAAGCAGCCCCTTCAACTACATGTGTGTTGTTTTTCTGCATGCATTCAAATGTGCCTTTTTGACTGATTTTCTTGTCTTGTCAATCCACCGACCTCAGCCTATTTCTACCCACCTGTCTGGACTGCCTGTCTATGTGACAGCCCTCAATGTTTGTCGCTTCACTGTACCTCTTTGTCTTTCGATCCTTCTCTGCTCCGTCTTTGTCCAACTTGTCTGAGTGTCTCTCAGCGGGATCTCAGGCTGTCGATGCAGCCAGTAATGAGGTGTATGCTTCAGTCAGCAAGTGAGGAGTTAATAAGGAAGCAGCAGAGGCCATCACACATCAACAGGCATGAGCGTGCGTGTGTGTAGATGTACATGTGTGTATGGGGAGGGTGTGAAGGCGAAGGCTAGGGATCCTCCCTGGCACACTTATGGCTGTCTGTCCACCATCGGGGGTATTGATTTACAGGGGAAAAGCAGACAGAAATTAATTCTGATCCACAGAGGGACTCTGCTGTGAATGTCTGAGTGTGTTAGGTTTTTTGGGGGGAGTGTGGTAATATCATCTGTGTGTGTGAGAGAGCATGTTTGTTCTCTTTGTTTCAGTATATCTGCCAGTGTACATGATGAACATACAAATGAAGGGTTTGGATACACCCCACCGCTCTCTGAGCTGTTGCTTGTGGGTACACGTGTGTTTGAGCGATGAATGTTAGACTAGAAAGAATGAGAAGGAGAGACACATAGGGAAGGAGGTATTGATTACTAGACCCAGGGGGTACAGAACATCTAATCTAATCCAAAACTAAGTATGTGTGTGTACACACGGGGTTGAGTGTGATAGGTATACTGTATTTGCATAGATGCATGCATATGTGTGTTCTGTGCATGTCAGATGTGGAACACGCAAATTACTTTTCAGCTGGGCTTCAGTACAGATGCATTAATGAGAATCTGAGGAACTTCTGAGGCTGAAAGACCTCATCAGGTTATTACAATTGTAATAATGCCTCCGATCAATTACAGTTGGACTCCACAAGAAAAATATAGAAAAAATGAAGGTGGGGGAAACTTTTGCACTGAAGAGGAAATTATTAGATTTGCCTGTAAAGAAATTCTGTGGGGTGACAGGGAGAAAAGGAAGCGAGTGATCTCCGTCGGTGTGTCTGAAAGTGCCTGGGTGTCTTTTGTTTGGCAGAAGAGGAAAAAAAATCAACATAATGAGTCCAAACTGCCTTTGTGTCTCACTCCTCTCTCCACCCTCCGTCTCTTTCTCCCCCTCACCGCACCGTTCTCAGACAGCTGCCTCGGTGCAGCCAGATTAACTGCTCCCAGTTTGCTTTTGGAAAGTATGAATTTAATAAACATTTTACTTCCAAGGTGCTTTTGGTTACACGTTCAGTATGAACCTTGAACTGCCCAGAGAATGGGTAACGGTAGTTTTTCAAGCCTAAATCCACTGCATTCCCCGTCTGTCACTCTACGACCATATCTGTTACCACCTTATGATCCTCATGGCTCCAAATATCCGACTTAAAAGTCGGCAAGGAGGGTAATATTTCAACAGGCAGTCAGCAGACACACTGTTGAAATCACATGTCTTATCGAGCCTTTGCTTTTTCTAATATTTTTCCTCAAATATTGTATTAGAGATATGCTATCTCTGTCTGCATCTGTACAAGTCAGGATGGATAAATGTCCGTATGATTCTCACATATCTTAGGACATCCACAACAGTGAGTGTTTTGTCACAATATGGTATTTGTGAGTGTTATCACTCGCTCCTTACTATTCAGGTCTACAAAAGTTTTAAATCAAAGTCCCTCAACATCATCTAGAAGATGCCCAAAAGTAACCACAGCACAGGATCTAAGCCACACACACATCTGAAATGGCATCTGCAGTGTGATTTATGATTTCTGTGCATGCAGAAGTCATTCTTCTGCCCAATAAAAGTCTAAAAGGTACAAGATCGATTTAACATCATCAAACATGCACATCCTTAAATGTAAATCCACACTCACACAAACTGTATAACACTAAATCCATCACTGGGGTTCAGGCTGACAGTTTTGTCAAAGTGAGCCGCAGGGGATAGGAGAATGGCATTGTGGAATTGAGTCCTCCCATCGGACGCTGCTCTGACAGCAGAGAAGAAAGGGGAAGGGGGAGAAGAGAAAGAGGTGGGGAGGGGTGGGGAACACTGGGGAAAGTGTTGCACAACCCCAACAAATGGAAAGAAGAAAGGGTCGAGCTGCCATGGGTAGCCCATCAAAAACCTGAAGCTTTCCTGCTGTAGCCTGTTTACTAAGACTGGCCTTGTGAAAGACAGACAAAGAGCATATTGCAGCCCTGGCAGCATGGCCACATCACTCAGCAAAACACATTCAGACACAAACACACACACACAGACAAGCACAAAAGACCACCTGAGTTTCTGCCAAATGTAGCAAATGAACTTATGCCCTGGTTAAAAGGCACACAGCAACACTCGATGTACTCAGTGACAAATGTATACATGTGCGCACACACACGCTGATTTTCGCCCTTTTAGAGGGCAGCTGATGGTGTCGTAAAATGAGATGTCCATGCCTCTCACACAAAAAAGGACAGGCAAGAGTCAGACTGCGACCACTAGCTCAACACCTTTACCACAGTGGTGATTGAAGTCCCGCGTCAGCATGAAGAAAGAACCAACAGATGCAGAAAGAAACAGCGTGAGAGCGACAGAGAGACCTGCAGACACAGCCTCCCCAATTATAGACCAAACATCGCTGCTTTACTCTTTGCCTGGCTCCTGACAAACCCTGTCGTGATTCCTTCAACCAGCACTCGTGTTTCTCCCTGACACTCTCCAGGCTTTAATTAGGCTTGTAAATAATTATTGCAATTAAAGCCTACAATTAGGGGGACTGAAGCACTGCCATTAGTTTCACAGTAAATGTCACGAGCATTCTGCAAAGGAGGAAACAGACAAATGCAGTGCCATTATAGAAGCAGACAGACAGTGCGAGTGAAAAGCGACAGAATGGGGAGGTGGGTGGTGGTGGTGGTGGTGGTGGGGTGCTTGTATGACGGCAGCTGACGTACTCACAGCTCTTAATTATAGAGCTGATTATTCCTGCAGGATGGCTGCTGGACCGTTTCTTTGGCTTACAGTCACAAAGTGCACTTGCACATAAATTCAACACAATCATTTGTACAAACGCATAAATCATATTAAAGCGTATAATGTATAAAAACCAACAATGAAATCAGCACATAAAAATGTCACAGTATCAAGTTAAGGCTGAAATTTGAACGAGCACGTCTGCAGATAATGAGGGACTCTGAATATATTCAAATTTCCCACTCAACGTGTATCTAGCAATGACTTTTGGGCTAAAAATGTCCGCATCGCTTCAATATTTGATGTCAAACATTTGCAGTTTGTTGCCTTCCTGCTATCTTCTGCACTTTTAAACATGCTTTTGTCTGGTGGATGAATTTTGGATGAATTCATCCCTTTGTCATTTGAGTGAGCTACAGTCATTGACAAAATGTGGCAGACAGAAACATGAGTGTTAGTATCTCTAAGGATCAGGTATCTCATATTATCTCTTTTTTAGGTCAAAAGGCCAGTGAAAGCTGCATGCTGAGGGGTTGGGGTGGGAAAAGCCAAAGGGTTTAAGCTGGTATTATGAGATGAGCAGTCACACATGAACATACGACCTGTCCTCACTCCCAACTTATCACACACTGACAAATGGTCTGCGGTGTCAGCTCTGAATGAAAAGGGTACCTCCAAAGCAACTTTATAAACTGGGAACGTAAGAGTTACAGGATGTCCCTCTGTAAAAATGTTTGCAAAACAGCAATAAAATGTGTTTTCTTGTGCATCTGAATGTCTAACAATGATGATTTTCTATCCTTAACAAAGTATTCCCATGGCCTAATGAAGCACTGCTGCAGAGAGAAGGAAGTCAAAATAAAAAAAGGAAGTGAAAAACAGCTCGACTAGGTGTCTTTCCCCTTCCTTCATTACCAGTACTGCAGATTTACTTTTTCCTGTTGCCGCTCACTGTTGGAGCAGCCAGAGCATCACTTACTGCTGTAGAGGGTTAACTGGTAATATGCAGCTGTAGAGCAGTTCCCTGTGGGTCGGAAATAAATAAAAAAGGTCATTAAAGTGCTATAAAACTGAAGAAAGTGGCTCTTGAATAAACTGTAGTACGAGATTGTGTTGGATCATAAAGTCAGATACAAACCTGCCATGCAGGTCTTGAAATGAATTATTGTGGAGACAGGTTCGCTGCAAGAATAGGTCAACCTTCACAACTTGTTAATGACTATTCTGTGATTTGCTAATAGAGCCTGCTGGTTTCATCTCTGAATTCACAGTTTGTACTGCGCAGTGCTTTGTATTGACCTCTGCTCATTTAACATGGGCTTTGGTGTGAGGGTGAGAGTAGTGAGAGAAACAGGGGATGGATGGGCACATGGGAGGTAGGAGGGGGTTCAGGCTGGGACACTGGTGTGCACAGGCGTCTATTAATTAACAGCTTGATGCGGGCTGACAGGACGTGTGCTGCTATCAAATAATGAGGTTAGGACTCGCCAATGGTTCCAGGCACAAAACCTGATTAACAGTAATCCTGGCTTAAGTCAATTAACGATGCCTGTTCAGGGGCTCATGCAAATGAGGTGCCTTTGTTAGGTGGGCTAGCACGCCGGGGGCACACAGAGCTCGACATTCAGACATGTAAAACATCACTAGAGCATAGCTAAAAGATGGAGGGACACATATCGGTCATCATGAGAAAAGAATAGCCGACTGGCAGTGATCAAGCAGATGGATGATTTTAAAAACACGGCTGAATGTAGGGGGCGTCTCTGGCTGACCTGCAGAGGGACTCCTACAGTTTGATGAACACGCTCAGTCAACCCCTGAACTTCACATCACCTCTGCCCTCGCAATGCTGAGAGACAGCACAAGCAGATAAATGGCATGTGCATAAAAGTAAACACATGGAGCATGTGTGTCAACGTATAAGCATGTAAAGCTCCTCATCAGTCTGTTACAGGCAGGAAATAGGATACACATGGGACTAGTTCATTTATAGCAGTTATTTAAAACAAACAACTTTCCACTCAGCAGCTGCATTAAGTGATACACATCACACAACTGAAAAACAAACAACTAATCAACAGAAATTGTGATTATTAGCAAGAATTGTAAACATACCATCAGTGTATCAGCTGAGAATGAGCCATAACACGAGACGGTTTTTATATAATACCTGAATCTGATTAACAAAACCATAAACTAACCTCTATCTTTTCTGAGCTGTACAATCTGCTGAGAGAAATTCTCTGAAAACTGTGTGCACACCGGTCAATGAATCCATACTTCATGTCTTTCTATGATTGATTTTCTGTAGAGTATGGGCCTCAAAACGTATGTCTGTGAGAAATTATCGCTCTTTTCTAAATGTCTCTGAACAAAGTATCCTCCATGCTGCAGACACGAAATGCTTCATGATCAAAGTTGTGATAATAGAAATCATTATTTTTCAACAAGAATATGATGGGGGGGGGGGATCATCCATAAAAAATATTTGCTTGGATTGAAATTCCTCTTACAATAAAATCAGCATGAAGAGTTCTTGCAATGGATTTTGCAATTAATGATGGACAAAACAAAGCTCCAGATTAGGGGAACGTAACAAGCAGAACAGGATAACCAGTGGTTTCTTCATTATGAAAAGCTAAATGGCACCATCAATAACATTGGATGAGTATATTGACAGTGGAATTTATCCTAATTTGTCCGGGTGTCAATATCAAGTAAGGCTGTCAGGGAGTCAACAAAGAATCTAAGCTGAAGGTTCCAGGCGGCAGCTCCAGGTGCCTTTTTTACAACTGCGGAGCACCTGGGTAAGGAAGCGTGCCATGCGACTGATTTGCTGGCCCTCACACCTCCAGCTGCCAAACTGACCTTGCTGTTGTGCTTATATCCCAGATCAAACCCAGCTGCCTATCTATCAAGAACAGCGCATACTGCCTGACGGATGGCAGGCTGTCCCAAAGATGTCTGTCTGTTGTTCAGGTTTGCTAAAAAAACAAGACACAAGTGGGCTGCAGCTACTGTTTCCCCTCTCATGATAAGGTCAGTGAGGGTGGGATCGGACGCAGATGTGCAGTCCATGTGTTGGCACATGGCTTTAGAGTTTCTCATGCAGATCGCAGTAATGCAAAGTTTTGAACATCCGCTTGGATATGCCGGGCGACAGTAATCGCAAGACAAGGTAACATGAGTAATTTGTTTTACCACCTGCGGGCTAACCATGCTCCGGAATATGAAACGAGTCAAAGCCGGTGTTCTGTCGATTTCTCCTACTTGTCGAGATTTGCTACTTTGTGGTTTTGCGCATGCGCCGAGCCGATTTTCTAAGTTTCGTTTTCACGCCCATAATGTTTTACTACCCCACGTCTCAGCTGGTGTGTGTGTAACGGTAACATCCTCAAAATCCTGATTATTTTCTCTTTTGGAAGACATGCAAAGTAATAAAACACTTATCATATTAACAAGCAGTTAGCTTAACATGCACAAATGGGGTGTCTAAAACATGACGCATATTTGAGCATGTTGAATAAGTGGAAGGCGCCTATGAAAGTTACGTTATCCAAGAGGCAGCGTCTTTTCTCTCACAGAGTTTATTCGAAGAAATGTACCTTTTCTTATTTTTTAAATATAAATATAACGTATATATTTTTTATATTTCCTGTGTTTTCTGTTTTGCACAATACATTTAATTTAATATTGCTGCAAACATCCTGATTGAAAGTGTTTTTTTGGTGCTAGGGTAACCACTGAGAAACTGTTCTGTTGTAATTTATATACAAAAGTACCATACCGCGATATATACCGTATACCGTCAGTGGCTCAAATTTTACCGGGGTATACATTTTAGGCCATACCGCCCAGACCTATTGCCAGGTTATGGGAAATGAGGCGTTGTCAGTTGACCTATATAAAACAAACCTCATCTGACCACAGTAAAAGAATTAAAGGCCCTGTCACACTGTTGCGTATGAGAGAAGCGTATGAGTTGCGTATGAAAATTAATCATACGCACGAAAAGTCCTTGAAAATAAAGAATGACTAGCGTATGAGTAGCATATGAACTGCGCATGCCCAGCGTACGTTTCAACGCGCCTATTGAGAATGAGGAGGCACGTGACTCCGGTCGGCCGGTCGTCCATGTTGGCAGAAGACTCTATTGGTTGCCAGGGGCAACGCCATTAACTCAGCAGCCTTTCCACATTGCTCCATTATTGCAGTATACGACGCGCTATCAACATCTCTCGAGACATTCATCTCGATCATGCTTCCCAAGAAGCAATCGTCGTTTGCCCGGGCCCTGGGCCGAGGAAAAGGCAAAAAAACACAAGAATCATTCTCACCCAAACCTGCTGAAATGCCTGATGCACCTGCGGCTGATGAGTTACATGCTTCTGAGCGATCAAGATCCCCAACTCCTCCTCCTGACCGCTCCCGTGAATCGTCGGCGGCAGACGGGCGGAGGCTATAAATACGCTAGCTGTACGGTACACCTTCATGCCAACATATGGCAATTTATGTCCAGCGTTCTCGACCTATCAGTAACGTACCTATATCGTACCTCTAGCGTATTCAGCGTATGCCTAGCGTATGCTTAGCGTATTAACCATACGCACAAAAGTTTTGAGCATGTTCAAAAATTTATTTCTGCCTCAGCGTATGCCAACGTATGCCAGCGTGCTTGAAACGTATACAACCTATGCCTAACGTTCCCCTGGCGTATGTCAGCGTATACCAGCGTATGAGTGATCATTTTCATACGCTAGTGCCATACGCAACAGTGTGACAGGGCCATAAGATAATAATATTGTTTCAACTCCTATTCATGTAGCATAAAAAGCCAAACCACATAAACCAAAGGGAAATTAGGGAGCATTCAACAAAATACAATAATATGAAAAAGAAAGTATACCTTCTTTTCATTTGTATCGGGGCATTATTAAAAACTCATACTTCAAACTTGGTAAAGACAACCTCTGATGAGCAACAACTCATGGCATGTGACAGTGTGTCTTCTTTCATTTAGAAAACTAAGTCAAAATTTAGAATGTGTCATGTCTAAGAAGTCATGTTGAGTTAAGTTTAGTTTTTGTTTTGTGTGTATGTTGTCTCGTGGCTTCCTGTTTTATTTTGACATTTAACTCTCATCTCGTTTCAGGTCACTTGCCCTTTCCTCATGTGTCACAGGTCTGATTGTCCCATTACCCCTGTGTTTAAGTAGTCTGTGTCTCCCTTTGTCCTGTGCCAGTTCGTCTCGTCTTTCTAGCCAGAGAACATACGCCAGTCTATGTCAAGTTTCTTGATCAGTCAGGTTTTGTAATCTTTGTTATTTTGCTCCCTTGTCATAGTTGCCTTCCTCGTAAGAGTGATTTTTTGTTTTCATTTTTGCATTAAACATTGTTTATTTTGTACTTTGTCTTCTGAGTTGTGCTTTTGGGTTCAAGTTCTAGTGCAGTCCTGACAGATTGAGTCCCCCGCTTAATGTTTCCGCAGACATTAAGAGCGTAAGTAACAGCCTGGTGCTGCTAATCAAATACACTTAGTAAACGGATAATTAACAGGTGTGAGCACCCCTATAAAAGCAGAAGTTTTGGCAGTTTGCTGGTCTAGAGCATTCGGGTGTGTGTTGCCAAGGAGGAAAGACATCAGCAATGATTTTTGAGAAGAAACTATTTCTGCCCATATGAAACATATGAAATATGCCCAATATGGGAAGGGTTACAAGGTCATTTCCAATCAATTTGGGATCCATAATCTACTGTGAAATTATTCACCAGTGGACAACATCCAAGACATTTGCCAGTCTTCCCAGGAATAGACATCCCAGCAAGTTCACCTCAAGTGATTGTACAATAATGAGAGAAACTGCTAAAACCCAACAGCTACATCTATAAAACATCATATAAAAGTTCATGATCGTACGATTTAAAAAAAAGACTGAAGCATGGCCTGTTTTAAAAGTGTTGTCAGTAGAAAGCTTCTTCCCTCTGAAAAGAACATGGCAGCACAGCTTAGGTTTGTAAAGTTGCATCTGAACGAGCTACAGGACTTCTGGAACAACGTCTTTTGGACTGACAAGGCCAATGCGGAAATGGCTAGTCATAATGTACAGCACCACGTTCGGTAAAAACCAAAAACACACACGCCTCAAATGTGAGGCTATCTGTCTGACAGCTAAAGCTTGGGTGAAACTGGTTGATGTATCAGGGCAATGATCCCAAACACAGGTGTTGCAATGGCCCAGTCAAAGTCCAGATCGGAATACTGTGGCAGGATTATGAGCATAATGAAATACGAGCAAACCTCAATGAACTGAAGCAATGTTGTTAAGAAGAGATGGCTAAAATTTATCCACACACAATGTGAGAGACTGATAATGTAAAAAAAAACCCGATTATTTCAAGTCATCACTGCTGAAGGTGGTTCTACAAGCTGTTTAAACATAAGATCATACTCAGTTTTACCTCTCATTGCTACTGTGTTTTGTCTCAGTTGTTCATTGTTCAGTGTATTTTTTTTCATGATGTCTTGATACATAAAACCTTCAAGCTAAAACAGGCCTTACCTTCTTTTTCACATGATGACATGTCAGGGCAGAAATTGCTCTCAACGGCTTCCAAAGAAAACAATTTGATGTCTACTAAACACTCCAACCCTCGTGAGCCACTGACTGCTGCTCCTCTCTTTTTCTCAGTTTGGACAAACTGCATTGCTCACACTGCATGGTGAAAATCATGGGTTCTGTGGTTATATATGCATGTATGTTTAACACACCGTAGTACCTCACAGTAATGATCCGGTAGCATTTCAGCCAATCTAAGGCTGGACGAGGTGTGAATGAATTCTATTTCCTCCAGTATTGATAACCAGCGAACCGACGTCCTCCTAATCTAACTGCGCCTGCCAAACAAAGGTTCTGTGGATAAGGCAACGTGGGAAGGACAAGCAGAATATTCTGGGGGAGGAGAATGTAGTGCTTGGGGGAGAACAGGTTGAGAGAAGACCTCATTCAAAAGAAGAAGAAGAAGAAGAAAGAATTCATGCATGAATTTCAAATTTCACAGCTGAGCACCTGGAAGAAATTGGTAGACCTGAAAAAAAAAAAATAGGTACTCTTTCTTCTTTATAATCTCTGAGCTGTAATGTTTCTGTTCCATACAGCACGTAGAGGAGGCTATGGGAGGGAGGACAGCATACAAGGACTGGAGGCTGAGGGGGTTTAATATTTGCTAAAGAGCAAAGGGTGTACTGAAGAGTGACAGCAGCACATGGTTGAACACTTCTTTATGGATCTGTCCATGAAAGACAAGTCTTTTTTACTAGCCAGCTCAGTATCCCTTAGCTGGTCACGCTGGCAGGAATTTCACACTTATCCTTAAAAAGAGCTGGCAATTAGAGGGCCACTATTTCACTGAGAACTCTATTAAGTCTGCTGAGGTCTATTATGTACTATTTTGGTTCACGTTCATAAAACATGACAAAACTAAACTGAGCTCCATTACAAAGTCAACACTTACCTCTTTTCTTGGGAAAAGGTATCACGATTCATGATTGTTACCCATGAATAATATATTATAGCCTGCTCTCCGTGAACTGACCAAAGCAACTGAAATAATGCACTTACTGATTTTCAGCTGCATGAGATGAGCGCTCGCCCCTCTGCTCAGAGCCAACAGCCATTAAGGCACAAAGGAAACAAAACGGCATCAAAATCTTGATAATCTAGACCACCGAGACCCCTTTCGATACAGGGGCTAGTTTACACTATTTATGCCAGTCAGCTGCGTTAATAAAGCAACAAGAAGCAGAATGAATCCTAGTAAGGGCTTTCACCGAGCCACAGTCAAGTGTCTTTCATGACCCGCTGTGAACCCACTACAAACTCCAAAAATGCAGTGCAGCACACGCAAACATAAGCAAATACAGACCTGGCAACTCTGTTCAAAAACAGCCCAGGTCGTTTGCATTCTCTAGAATTCACATGCTGATAAAAGAAACGTGGGAGACGGGGAGAAAAAAAAACAAAAGGTGGTGATTGAAGAGGCAACACACTGAATTTGCATGAGCTGGCAAAAGTACCAGAAAACAAGCTCTGCTGCAGCTGCCTTTCATATATGACTGCTCTGACCACGTGTTTGATTTGAGAGTCTGCTGGAATTGTTCTGGCCCTGGCGCACTATATTACTGCAGGCAAAGTATATCTGGCTTTATGTAAACATGACCACTGGATGAAGAACAAAGCCTCCTGTCCCCTATGATGCTGTGAAGTATGTGCCCATGTGTGCTTTGCTACAGCAGTGGAAGATGTGGTATTCAGTTTGAAATCTACAGCTTTTGATGTAATATTAAATGCAGTGAGGTGTTTTAGGAATATAAGACATTTCAGAAGGCATTTCACATGGCGTAGACAGAGGAAGAGACAGCGAAAAGGAAAGAAAAAAAAAGCGAGGGAAAAAGTCGAGGACGTGTCCAGGAGGCAGCTCAGCTGAATCTCCCAAAACAGCTTTGACCTTTTCTCTTCATAACTGGGTTTGCCAGTGGCGCAGCTACCCAGTCAAGAACCAAAATGGCAGTATTATTGGTCTAAATATGGAAGCGGCTGCGCACACACTCACACAACATGAGTCACGCGTGACCTGGCAGAAATCCACAAAATGTATCTGCACAATTACAGGACACACAAAGACAATCAGAAGACTCTGAGTGACACTCAAAACTCACAAGTTTCTCACTCACAGCACCACAGCTGATATACACACAGTCCTGAACATAAATTTTAAGAGATGATCCCTGCTTCTTTTATGCATTTCAGAGCTGTCAGTAATGATACAGCACCCAACAGGAGTTTCACACACACACACACACACACACACACACACACACACACACACACAAACACACATGCTGCTCTTGGAGAAGTGAGACTCAGCGAGCCAGGTCTTTTCATCAGTTCCACTTCGCCGCCTCGCATTGAGCCGGTCTCACTCCATCCATTAATATTGCAAGTGCTATTGTCATTACATCTGCAAAACAAAAATGCAGTTTAACATGGCAGCTCCAGGGATCAAATTTAAAATGGGGAGCTCGTAAACATTTTTGCGGGCGTCTTGTAGAAGAGTGTGAGAAAGTAACTAATGACAACAAAGGAAGGCATTGAGTTCACTGAAATGCAACTTGTACAGTTATGACATCCAGGCATATGAAGAAGGTGTAATCTATATGCTGAATATCTGCGAATGAAGCAAAAATGCTGAATGAAACATGTGGAAAAGCCCTACAGAAACACTGAGAATACTGAATGAGAGTCTGATGCACGCATGTGGCTGTAAATCTGCAAGTCTATTTTTTTCTTTTTGTTTGTTTACATGTGATCAAGGGAGCCAGTGCATCATGGCAACATCCATGCAAGTGAATACTTAGCGTGCGCCTCACTGCACGTCTGTACTTTCAAAATATTAACACATCATTTGATTCTCACACATACATACACACACACACACACACACACACACACACACACACACACACAGACAGGTGTGAGGGCAAGAGTTTTTGGTGCATGGCCTTGCTGAGCAAATATTACACTCCCTTTCCCAATATATGTGTCTGCTCCCATCTTCCTGCTTATGTCTCTCCTCTGCTCCCTCTGCTCGCTGTTTTTCCCACTGTGCCAAACACAGAGGACTTCTTTGTTATTCTGAGTAGGAAATGCAACTGGAGCCAAATATGCCTTGGTTTCTGTTTGATATCATCCCTCCTTTGTTCTTGCCGTCTCCTATCCATGTGCTTGGCCTCAGACTGTATCAGTCAGACTCATGGGAACAAGCAGAGCTGAGACAAGATACATCTCATGATGTCCGGGAAATGTTACTTCGGGTCTAGCTCAAGGTGACATTTGAGCTCATCCTTAGATAAAGGTCAAATAATGCCTTCCATTGAGGGTTAGTGTGAAGGGGCTAATTCAAAGGAGACTGCTGTGTATCATACAGATTACAAGTAATAAATAGATTAAATCAATTACTGTTTTAACTTAAGCAGGATCAAACTATGTAAAACCACTTCTGTAGAATCTAATGGATTTTTTAAAAAGAAAGAGAAGCCACACTGAATCCAAATTCAGAAAATCTGTCAGTGTGACTATCGAGTGGCATCCTTGAACATTCAGGGCAACATCCTCAAAGCAGCTGCACGTTTCAGTCTGTGTGTGTCTGTCTGCTTCGATCCTCTCCAGTCCCCGGAGACAGAGACACAGAAGAGTCTACAAGCTGAATACTAATAATATTCATCAATATGACTTCGCATTCACATGACTAGCAGTTATGAGCTCAACATCAAAAGCTTGTTTCATCTGTGGAATAAGTGGGAATAAAGGATTTAGTAAATATGTAAAAGGCATTTTAGGCTCAGTACAAACTCTTCTTTACTAGTGGAATCAGTTCACTGCCATGTTCCCATATTGTGTTTGTGCTTGAAATTCATATATTTGAATGCAAAGCCTGAAAACTTCCAAAGGGAATTAAATAGATACAGTTTGTCAAAGGAAATATTTTGCTGCATACACTCTAATTAAGAGAGATTTGAGATGTGAAAGAATTTGGTCCTCACTGTTGCAAGTCTTCCAAAGAATCTCAGAAGTATTGTTTTGTGTGCTGTGCTCTCTCTGGATGATTTGATGTTTCTATTTGACAGTTTTATTTTTAATTTCACTGCCAGTGTGTAATGGAATCAAACTGGGCAACTTTTTTGTCTGTTTTGGTGTGCACTGAAAGAAATCATATACACATCACAGGCAACTGTGGATTGTACACATTAAGCAATTAACATTTCATCCAGTACAAGATTACGGGGCTAATCCCAGTTGTCACCAGGTGACAGGTGGGGTACGCCCTGGACAAGTCACCAGTTCATAACATATCGACAAAAAGCAATGCACGCTCACACTCATTCTTGTAGTGAGTTTAGAATCACCAGTTAACCTAACATGCATGACGAAGCACTGACAAAACCCACTCAGGCACACATTAACAAGCAAACTCTATGCGTGAGTGAGATTCACACCGGGAAACTTCTTGCCGTCAGGCTGTTTCACGTGCCTCTATGTGAGGGTGTTGTAAATTTGACTTTCCATTGACTAACTTGTCTTCTCTCTCACATGGTTTCGATGGAGACAGTGTCCTGAACTCTCCTCCACCAACACCAGCTGGACAAAGTTGTGCTTTCTGGTTAATTATAATTTGAGTTGGGAATCATCGGTAGTTATTTTTGACCAGAATTTATCATTTGACTCGCATATAAAACAGGTTTCTAGGACTGCTTTCTTTGATCTTTGTAATATTGTTAAAATCAGGAACATCTTGTCTCAGAGTGATGCAGAAAAACTAGTCCATGCATTTGTTACTTCAAGACTGGACTACTGTAATTCTTTATTATTGGGCTGTCCCACATATTCTCTGAAAAGCCTTCAGTTGATCCAAAATGCTGCAGCCAGAGTTCTGATGAGAACTAGCAGGAGAGATCATATTTCTCCAGTTTTAGCTTCTCTTCATTGGCTCCCTGTTAAATTCAGAATAGAATATAAGATTCTTCTCCTTACATATAAAGCTCTTAATGACCAAGCTCCATCATATCT
The DNA here is from genome assembly GCF_027942865.1 of Odontesthes bonariensis. NCBI lineage: Eukaryota > Metazoa > Chordata > Actinopteri > Atheriniformes > Atherinopsidae > Odontesthes > Odontesthes bonariensis. The sequence continues at coordinate 29,913,354 of NC_134515.1, read as the reverse complement.
TAAAGATCTCATTGTAAGATATTTTCCTAACAGAGCACTTCGTTCCCAAACTGCAGGTTTACTTGAGGTTCCCAGAGTTTCTAAAAGTAGAATGGGAGGCAGAGCCTTCAGTTATCAGGCCCCTCTCTTTTGGACTAAGCTGCCAGTAAATGTCCAGGAAGCAGACACCCTTTCCACTTTTAAGACCAGGCTTAAAACTTTCCTTTTTGATAAAGCTTATAGTTAGGGATGGCTCAGGTGATCCTGAAACATCCCATAGTTAAGCTGCTATAGGCTTAGACTGCTGGGGGGCCTCATCTGTCAAAGGTCCTCACTTTACCTTTACTTTTCTCAAATGATATTATATACATGTGATATTATTGTGGTCATTAACTCGTGTTTCCCTGTTCCAACAGACATCCTTTGAATGGTGTTACAATATCTGGAAAATTCTAATATAATACTAGCAATATGCAATGCGGCTGAAGCCCAGGGGGAAGAGCAGTCGTCTACCAATTGGAAGTTCAGTAGTTCAACTCCCGGCTTCCCTAGACCGCATGTCGAAGCATCCTCGGGCAAGACCCCACGTTGCCTACCATTGTGTCCATCGGTGAATGCATGTGTATGAATGCATTGAAATAAAGCACTGACTAAGATGTGTTGTATTAATGTGTGAGTGAATGGGTTAATATGGCATGTAGTGTTAAAGCACTTTGAGTGGTCAACTAGACTTGAAAAGCGTGACCATTTATCTCCGTGCTTGAAGTGTAAAATTTACTTTAGCTACCAGTTGTAACACATTTGAACCTCAGAACCTTTAAGTTTCATTTTCCACTTCTCACATATGGGCAAACACAGAGAAGGTACAAAGGACACGCTGCGGCTATGTTGCTTTAAGCCGGTCATTTCTCACAGGAAAATCCTGTGAAAAAGCTTCAGGTCTAAGAAAGTCTGAGTTGAAGCCCTTTACTGTGTGTTATCCCCCTCTCTCTGCCTGCCTTCCTATTATCCTCCACTGGCTGAAAAAGAATTGCTAGTAATGATTGGGTACCTTTAAAATAATAAACAATAAGGACACATTTCCTTAAAACCAATTCTGTACCAACACTTTTCTGATTGCTGTACTTTTAGGGAAATAAATTAGATCTCTTTTTTTCTCTGTTGGAAATGTATTGCTCCTTGTTATTCCTTTATTCTGCAAAGAACACATCTGTCGAAATAAATCCTTGACTTCACATCTGCTCAGTACCATGCTTAACCTGTAAGCTCTGGCTAGCCAGTTGTTGACTATGTTAAAAGAACAGATAAGGAGAGAGGATGGCAATATATCACTTGACAGTGACAGCCTGTCTCTGGGGCTGCTGCGCTGCCACGCTCCCCTGCAGCCGCTCCTCTTTCCCTCTCCTCCTCTTGTCATCTCTTTTTTCCCCCCAATCCTCTTCTTCTACTTTCATCGCCTGACCTCCACTCTGTCCTTGCGTCTGCCTCCACCCTTGTCTGGCCACATCTCTTCTACCTACAGAATATGTCAGCTGCATTGATGGCTATCAGCTGCTTCCGACCCGCCCTGCGATGCCGTGTCACTTCATTAGGAGTGTGAAAGGATGACCTTGCACTCCGTTTCTCTCTCACATTGCTCCTTTTACTCCAAGTCATACACTCCCACAGCTGTCCCTCTTTCTCTCATTACTCTTCCTCTCATCCAGCCAAGATCCCTTCATCTCTCCCTGTAACTGTTCTTCAACCTTATATTTTCCTTGTCTCTCTGTTTCTTTCTTTGTCCCTGCCCTCATTGTTCTGCTTCATTATCAAATGCTGTCAGAATGTCCCCCGCTGTGCAACCCGGGTTATTCATAGCCCACAGTCGCTGGTGGATTCGGTGATGTGAGGAGGTGAGCCCGCTTGGGCCCTGCTGGAGTGCACACACACACACATTCACACACTTTTTCTGACATTTAAACATTTGCATGCATGCACATAAAGACATGCTGAAGCCATCCATTCTCTTGTCCGGACACTTGTTTAATTAGGAACCACAGGTTTGAAAGCATTTATCATCCGACACCTACCTGTCTCTCAGACATGACATAGAGGAAGTTGCGGTCAAGGGAGAAGGCCATGTCTCTGAGGACAGGGCTGCCGTCCTTTATAACCGATATGGTCTCATACTGGATGCCACCATGAGGAGGCCCATCGACACGAATCTGAGAAAAACAGAACACAAACGGGTCAGTGGGAGCTATTTATAGCAGTGTGACAGCAGAAACGAGATGGCTGACAATGAGTGATTGACAGAGATGACAGAGGGGGGTGAGATAACACTTGTAATCGTTGTTATCATTTTTCTTGGAGATTCAGATAAGTGGAAATTCAGCATGAAGGATTGATGAACTACAAATGACAGAATTGCAATGAGTTTCAAATTTCTAGAAACTTATTTTTGATTTCAAACGATGGGTGAAGAATTGCAATATTTCATGGTGTGAGGTAAACGTCAGGCCCCCTGTGAAGTTTCTCGGGTTACAAAAACTTTGAGGAATTAATTGCTGATATTATTAAACCCTTGTGAAACCTTAGCTCTGTTTTCTTTTCTTTTCTGCCTCCTGATGACTGATGTATTCCCCCAGCAAGCTTTGAAACTCAAGGCCAAGACCACCTCACTACTAAAACACAAGAAAAGCTTTCTAATGACTTCTGAGGTATACGACCCTCCCGGACCCAAGAAAGAGTGAAGTTACATCTTTAGTCATCAGATTTTGTTGGACAAATATATAAACAGGACAGGAAATGTTGAGGGGCTTTGAGGGTTCCCTGATGTTGGGCGTGAGAGACATCTCTATGATACCAGATGTCATGGCACCCTGCACCAAACATCAAAGCTGATGGCTCTATCATCTGTCCGTTCCTGTCTGCCTCCCTCCACCCATATATTCATCCGTCCATTTAGATCGTGACAGCTCAAAACAGCCAGACTCTCTAAAAATCATCTCACAGGGGAAAGTCCGGGTCATATGTCTGTGAAAACAAGGTCTACTGGGAGGGTAAAGGAGTATGTGAGCAAATGTGTGCACACACAAGGCGAGATCATGAATGTGGGACAAACCGCTGGTCAAGTAAGGGAAAATTGATGCAAGTTCACCAAAACCCCTCGAGCTTTGCCTCCAGAGCTTGAGGCTTAGCAGGGTACACGGCAGTAGAGCACAAAGTGGTTGAGCTCACCACACACCTGACCTGATCCTGACCTGGGGAGACTAATTCATATGTCGACAACAGCACATATGTGAAAACCATATGTGGGAGGACAGAGGCAGGACGCGGGGGGCTGTGCCAGGTTTCATCTGGTTACGGACACTGCAGTGTGGAGGGAGACCTCAGCAGATATGCTCGACCATAAAGCAAGTCGGCCCCACCAGCGGTCCTCTGCTCACCGCTGGGTTGTGTGTGAGTGCTTTTATGTGTGTGCACCCGCAGGAGCAGTCTGCCTTGCTGTGATATGTTCTAGCGGGCTGCCACTGGGGATCAAAAGATAACCCGACCTTCCTGAAGAGCACCTGAATAAGATCACTATCACTCAGTTTCTCATCACTGACCAGGGACCTCTTAATTCACATTAGGCTACAAGCATACTCACACACACAGCTACCTTGGAATGCACTGGGCATGTGTATAACACTTTTCTGACAAGCACCAACCAGCAAGCACGAGTAATAACTGCAAGTAAAGTACAAATGCCACTCCTCAATTCTTTATATCTATCCATTAAAAAAAAAAAGAATTAGAGGCAGCAGTTCACTGAAAGGTGTACAAACACTACAGAAATACAGAATACAAGGCAAAAATAGAGTTTGTACAGCTTGAGAGTCATTTGTAATGACTATTTTTATTCTTCAACACAGCCTGAACCCTCTTAGATAAGCTGTCTTGTCAATTTCTTTATAGGTCAGTGTTAAGTGGCGTAACAAACAAAAAATTGTCAGCTACAAGCACTGGACTAAGAATAAGTGAAAAAGAAGCCTTTGTCCCAAAACAAAATCTTGAAAGACAATCAGAAAGCCTGGGGAACTGTTGCTCAAGGGCACTTTAAAAGATTACAAGATAGTCTGGTTGCTTGGAAGCAAAACATAAAGACAGGGGTGGCTAAAGACTTTTGCACAGTACTGTAATTGTCCTGTTGAGCAAATACATTTAATCAGGAGTGCAGGGAGGTTGTGCTTCTTCTCAATACCCCCCCCCCAACAGCTTAGGCTAACGGCTCACACAAAGAAAATGGAATTGACTTTACAGCAACTGAAACATTCTATCCCTCCCACTGTGTACACAAAAACACACCCATACCCAGCTGCTTTTCACATTCAAGGAAAAAAAAGGAAAAAAGAAACAGAAAACAGTCTTTCTGTAGTCGCTGCTAATCCTGCAAACAGTGTTACATTTACACATATTTAGTCACAAGCACACACCCACCACATTGTAAAAAAATGGAAAAAAAAATGTGTGCATTTGTCTGAAGTGGGGTGGCTCAGCTCTGTGTGGACCAATGCGACAAAAACAACAGCTAAACAAAAACCTGGGGTGAGTAAATGGAGAAACCAGTGCTTAGTGAACCAAAAATAATTCTGTCACTGCCTCCTTTTAACCACACGCTTGAATAAGGGCAACTGGACTTCTTTTTGGATCTTGAAGACATTGAGAGGTGAAACGTCTTCAAGATCCAAAAAGAAGTCAAGCTGCCCTTATTCAAGCTCTTATGACTACCAGTCTGTAATGTCTACCACCTGAATGAGCAGCACTGAGACCAAAACATTTTGTTTCCTCAGCATTGTTTTTTTTTTTTTTTTTTTTTTTTTTTTTTCAACATTCAGCCTATTCTCTCAGGTACTAAAGCCCGCCCTATCTTTGTCCCATTTGACCCTGCATTATTTATCAGACAGGGTGAGAAGGCTGAAAACAAGTAAGATTCATACTCTCAAGCCACTCTGACAATATTGCTCCCCGTCTATTAAAGGAAAATCCATGCATTGAAACAACCTCTGGTGCCCTAGAGAGCTATCCTTTGCTTTGCCCTGGACCGACACGATCCCCCATTTCAACACTGCAGCTATTAGCCAGCTTCTCTCTATCAGCAGCATCACAGAGCTGCAACAGAGTAAAGTGAGAAAAGGGGGGAAAAGGTGAAGATGGATGAGAGTGCCAGAAAAACTGTCTACAAGTACCCAAGGGGCACCACGAGCTGTAGTTAACGGTTTCATATAGAGAGAAAACAGTGCCATCTTGAATGATAAAAAAAAAAAAAAAAATGTAAATAAATTCAACTGGTGTTTAGATTCACACTTCAGGAGAGGTTTGATACCCTTCACATACAAAACACGAATTTAAACATTGATGCACCAAGTGATGGTGATAGACATTTGGGCAACAGAGCACGGAAATAAGGCTACGGCTACACGAAAACGAAACGAGGTTTTTTTTGAAAACGGGTACGAAAATTCTTGCGACCACACGGAAACGCGCTGCTGGTCCAGACGAAAACGATGAAACGATGCAGTACACACGCCACTGTGTCACGCCACGCTGTGAGACAATAGAGAAGTGTTAAAATTGGCTCACTGCGTCAACGTGTGACTGACGCAAAAACGTTTTAGCTGTAACAATGGAAACGAAACGAGGCCGTTTTCAAACTTTCCCACTCTGGAACCCGTTCTCAAAAACTATCGTTTTGGGGTAGTGGGAACGCCGGCTCCGTGTGGCCGCGACAGCGAAACGATAAGAAAAAGTATCGTTTACAGTGAAAAACGTTTTCGTGTAGCCGCAGCCTAAGTGTCCTCTGGCAGAGCAGAGTGGGAGGCCGCCTCAGCAGATCCGGAAGCGCAGACAGTGTTGCCATATTTAGTTTCCTCGTCCAAACCACTTTCATCAGTTTGACATGATTTTCCTGCTCTGTACTCGGTTTGTTTTTATTCAGCTTGATAATTTGTTGATTCAACCTCCTGGTTGAACAAAAAAATCAGCAAAGTTTGCTTGTTTTGTTGATTTTTGACTGATGATCTTTTGATATCATTGAATGTAATGTGTTATAATCAAGCGCTGGTTTCACGCTGATGATCACAAATTTGACAGGTTATAACACCACATGGATCTGCAGATGGAGGCAAGATAGTCTTGTGAGGTCCACAAAACACTAATAACCCTAATACAGAGTTTATCAACTTGAGTCCCGAGTGGCCACTGCCCTGCATATTTTAGATGTTTCGCTGCTTCAACACACCTGGTTCAAATTAATGGGTCATCAACAGACTTGTGTAGAACTTGAGGACAGACATTTAATCTAAATCAGGTTTGTTGCAGTAGAGAACCACCTAAAACATGCAGGGCAGCGCCCATCAAGTCTCTGATCCACACCTTCATAGTACCGTCTATTTAACTCCAACCTCTCTTCTTATTTCCATCTATAATTCAATTTATATTGAGAAATTAACATGCCCCTTTTCAGGTGTAGTAGACTTCGATGCACCGGTGTATCCTCGCCTAAAGTTCCTCCATTAGGCCTCCTCTCTCCTAGCTCTTCTTTCCTTCACAGGCAGGAGGATGTTGAAGAGAGAAGCAGGCACAAAACTGACAAATGAGATGGGTCTAAAGACTAATGTTGTGCCACTTTCGCTTCCTGAACACAGCTGCTGTTCAACATCACTCCCACTTCTTGAGGAGGAAAGAAAAGATCAGGTTTGAATGCCTTCTTTGGAAGCAGCAACCTAACTTATTAGCTTAGTCAGACTTGAAACTAATGCAGTAGACTGACTGGAGGACAGAGAAGGGATTCAGTGTCAGGAAAGAACGTCTATATTCGTAGTTGTAGACTTGAAATTAAGCTGAGCCTGGCCGTATCAAATAAATGCAGCATTTTCAACAATTTGCCAAGCTGCCACATCCCGCAGAAACAACGAGATTAAGCTTTTTTTTGGTTTTCATTCGCAAACTTTATGTTTCGGTGTGATGGCCTAAGTGAGCAGTAAGTTTGGGCCATCGAAGGAGTGATGGCAGAGGCATCAGAGGACTCATGTTGTGGCTACAAGGGTCCATGCCAGTGGTGTGCTTTTGATCAGTGCATGTAAGTACCCTGTAAAAACGTTTGAAGATTGACCAAACTCCAATTCAAATTGCCCTTCTAACTCTTCCACTCTCCCTCACTCCCTTAGTCTCATTGGTTTTGAACATCGAGCCAGACACTGGATCCCCAACTGTGAGAGTGAGAGAGAAAGCAATTTTCTTGAGTGAAAAGTGCTGCATAAATCCTGGGGTGAAAGAGTGTCAAATGTATGTTTGCAGTCCACTGTGGATGAACGAAAAGGCCCAAACTGTCATTCCCTCAAAAGTTAATGTTTAAAAGAATATACAGTGTCAGAACGGTTTTCTTTCACTGTCCATTCATTTCCCAAATTGCGGAACCGGTTGTGGCCTCCCCCATTAAGACGACAACCACAGTCACAGCACAGAACTGCTCTAGAACAGTTTGAGAAACATGACAAAGAGCCAGACACTAAATGACGCAAAACTGTTAGACGCTCAATTTTTAAAGAATGTTTCTCCTTTTATGGTCCAGCTGCTAACTATTACCTGGAAGCTATTTTCTTTTCAGACTTAGAAGTCCTATTTTCAACCCTTAACCTTGAGGGAGCTTAGAGCTCTGAGACAGGACATGCTTGTGTACAGGTGGTTGCCAAGACAAATACAGGTCAGTCTGAGGGTATACATTATTTTCCCCAACATATTGCAGCTGGCAGAGAGGATTGTAACTATATATGGAAACCTTTACCTTTATGACCCACTCTACACCTTGTATGAGGAAAGAATTAAAACAAATTGTGGGGACTTTGTACCAGAACGGGACAATAAGAGTAGGATTGTAGTGAAATGACGCTGTCTTGGAAGACACTCAAGCTGTTTGAAATAAACAAGATAGAAATAGAGTGAAAGTTGAACGTCCTAAATAGCCGATCTGACAGCTATCTTCTGTATCTGCCCTAATCCAGTTCAACAGTCTCGAGAGCCGGAGTGACAGGCTTTGCCTTTATCTGCTTGATCCCACACACTGGATTAGATTCTGCAAAAGTAAGCCACCACCACACGCCCTCACGCTCTGTCTCAAAGCACTGACCCCTCCCAGAGACACTACAGAGGAGGGGAGTTTGTAGTTAAGTGGGGTTATAACTGTTAAAAAAAACACAGGTCAGAGGGATCTGACAATAATCATGATGAACCTTATCCAATCAAATCCAATTCATCTGATGGAACCTATCTCAGGCTCTGTAAATGGTCTTCAATTTGATGTTGAGATTGTTCAGCAGCTTTGATCAAATAACAAATGATAGACTGACAGCAATTTAAGAGTCAGTGAAGCTTGACAGGAGGCATTCAACATTTCAAGGTTTTTGTGACAGCTAGGTGCTCTGGTCACAAGACAAAGACATTTTCAACATACTCGTAATTAACTTTTAACCCTTCAAAAATTAACTATCACTCGCATGATGAGAAAAGGCAGGATGATGCATGGACCAAGGCCAACATGTTTGTCACCTGGAGGAAATTTGTGAACCCACAGGATGCCCAAAAGATATCCAGCAATTCATTTGACCCCTTGGAGGACATGAAAACTCTAAAATACAGGCCCTGTTTTATATAAACCCAAGACCGTCTTCATATGATGCCCTGTGCATGAAAAATAGGGTTTTATTTATGTAACAGTCTTGTGTTTGAGGATGCCATTTCATATGGGCGTGTGAATAAATGTCAGCCTGTGCGGTGTCAGGTGTGCTGACAGACCCATCGTCCATCCCACTGGATATGAATGCATAATAGTCTTTAAGCATTGGGCATTCATCAGTGTAGTGAGCGCACAAGTAGCATGAGTCACTCTGGGAGAGCAGTCATCACCAGTACACCAAAAGTCTATCAATGAAGGCCTATACACAGCTTTTTCTTGGAAACCTAAATGTGCACACACGACAGATACTAATCAACTTACAGACTTTATATCAACATGACTCATGTCTCACCTAAATAGAAATCTAGACTGCCACTCTATTTCTTTACTTCTGGCGAAATTGATACAAACTATCATCTGCCAAGCATCTGTGTCTCTTTCCTTTTCTTTCCCCTCACAGTGGGAGAAAACATGGAGGCTCTCTCCGCCTCGATAACGCATGTAATCCATCACCAGTGTCAGGCTGAAGAATTCTGGTGTCAGTAGCGAGCAGCATGTAGCGCAGTGTCTATGTGTGTGAGAGGTGGCTCCCACCAGCACTGCATGCTGTCTCTGTTTCAGGTCCTTTTGAACGACATAGCTCCCATAAGGTTCATGTTACCCTGTTTGCCCATGTGCACTTTGTGTCACTTCCCATTCGACAGGCTTCAGGCCTTTGCACGCCAACTTCGTATTAATCGCCCGATATTGTCGCACCTACAAAATAAATACAGCGTCCATATATATCGATCATATTTACTCAAAAACTCAAAAACTGTCATCAAAGTTTCCAGAACAGGTTAAATTTTCTGCATTTTTTTTTTCTCCCCTCAGTTTGCCTTTGACATCTGTATCCAAAACGACAACTGATTCACTTAATTTTCCATCATCAAACACTGTATGGCAAACAATATAAAGATTACAGGGTTAACTGGATAGTTAAATTGGTTTTCTTCTTTAATGCACAGTTCCAGTATTGTCATCATAGCAGCAAAGTGGACATCCTTATATAAATATCTGGAAATCATTGGGATAATTACGCAACTCTTTCATCAGCTTGTGAAACTCGCTTTGCTCTAAACGCCAGATCACATAGACTCTGTATTTACTTTTCCCTGTTCTAAAGTGAAGAAGTCAGATCATCACAAAGTCATTACCACTCCTTGATGGCTCCATTTTGCCTCGTATAGCAAACTTCCACTACGATAAAGATCGATCACCTGTATCAATCAAAGTGACTGCACGTAATGATTTCTGTTGCATGACACAGTAAATAAACTACATACAAAAAATACAGACTTTGCGTGGAGATACTTCAGGTTTGAGAGGTGTGGTGAGATAGGAGAGTGGCATGAAAGAAGAAGGCAAAAAAAAAGAAAATCTAAGGATAAGAAGCTTGAGGAAAAGGTAAAAGAGAAAAAAATTGGGTGATTGTCTGTTTTGGAAACTGGACGATTATCAGCTTTACCATCTTCAAGTAACTGGCTGATCATTTTTTTTTTTTTTTCGTAAATAAAAGCATCCTGTTGATAGTGCTGAGAATTCCAAATATATATCTATTTACTTTTTGGGTCGGTGAACCGACAATGAACCCACATGCATAAAAGGCGATACAATGTAATTCCTTTTCTGTTGAACTGGGAGCATTTTAATGTTTTGATTTCAAGTGAGATAAAGAGAGAACGTCCTGCAATGGAATTGTTCAAAATTGGAATAAGCAAATTAGGCCTTTAAAAAGATGGGGAATCTGATTTAGTGCATTTCTACACGAGAGTGGGGCAGGAATGGGAGTGAATAACAGGAAGTGAAACAGGTTTTAAAGAAAGAGGAGGCAAACGTGTACGTAAAAATGACCCAAGCTTTAATCAATACAAGGGGCAACTGCTTCATATTTTTTGGCTGGATAGCATAAAGTCTATTGATTTGCCTCTCTGCTCTATGGAAGCAGTTAACCCTTTACTCTAATCTTTTCTCATTTGTTTGAATGGTAATGCAAGATACTATACGCAACAAATCACACACGCTGATGTTTCAAATGACCAATTTTTTTACTATCATCGATTGTCTATGAAAATGGAAAGCAAACATCCTGCCAAATTGATCTAGAGTGAGTCTCAATAATGAATCTTGTAAAACCCATCTCTGTAATAGCACAGTACATCCAACTGTCATTCAATTCTATTCCAGTGCTGTTATATTGTCATATCAGGGGGTCACATAACTTACAACCCTAAACATGATTACATCAGCACTTTCCTCCATTTGCCCCCTTGTCCATAAAGAAACCAGAGACTGCGGCATGCATAAGGGGTCTGTGGTTGGATGAGATCAGGCCTCAGCTCTAATCAGCCAAAATACACATATTAGGCTCAGCAGCACAATGTGAGGTCTATATTTAGCCGCACATTAAAACACAAAACACAGACCAGCATGGCGCTGATGGATCCAGGCCAGGGAGGTTCAGGGAGAGCAAACACAGAGTGATGTGGAGGGAGGCACATATTTTATGCTAAGCCCTAGAAAAAAGGGGATGAATTAAAAAAGTGAAAGCATGGTTTGTATTCCAAACTAAATAGCTCAGCCCACAATAACTTTTTCCTTTATTAGCTGAGTGAAATGAGGAAAGGATTAAACAAAAGCTAAATAAAAATGAAATAGTTCATTGAGCAAGAATGAGAAATGGAAGTAAAAAGGGAGCGGTGACAATGAAGTCTCAGCACCACTAATGATATGGTATGACGCGTCACAAGACAATATGATATGATACGATACGATGTACTTCATTACCTCTTAAGGAAATTTGTCTTGGACTTAAATGCTAAGCACATAAATGCCATAAAAACAGAAAATAACTCCAATAAGATACATAAATGTGTAACAATAGAAACATAGCTGCATTCCCACTTGAGCTCTGGTGATGACAGGGACATAAAACGAGAAACAAAAAGACAGTATTATACCAATAAAAAACACATAAGCACACACACAACTGCTGTGACACTTACAGTTAACAGTTCCATGTAATGAGAACAAAATAAGAGACACCTCTTCAAAAAAGCCTGACTTCTGATAAGGGAACCTTGTCTCCAGGGAAAATTATGTTTCAAAGGTGGTATGATGTTCCCTCTGCTATGATGTACATGCAGAGGGAAGAAAGAAACGTTACGCTTTTTTATTTGAGCAAATAAGAAAGAAATACAACAATCAGATTACATGCCTCAGATAGTGAGACAAAAGTTATTATAAGAAAGTCAAACAACCTGAACCAGAGGAAAATATCACACCTCCTGTTTCCTCCTGTGGTATACTTCAAAGTAGATCACAAAGAGATGTGAATCAAAAAGTAGCTCAGAAAAGGTTCAGGTGAGGGGCAAATTAGCTGAAATTGTTTCAATTCTTCCCACTGGTATTGTGAGATTTAAATGTGGAACAAGATTGGCAGGGGGGTGAGATACTTTGAAATTATAGCCAGTGGGATCTGCACCTAAAATGAGAATAGGAAGAAGAAAAAAAAAAGCACTTCAGTCAAGCCTACCTTTTACATCTGTAATGTTTGTGTGAGCTTGAATAGTCTCCCTTTCTGTTTATTGCTGTGGTTCTTATTCCTGCAATTTGCAGCATTTACTGGTGAATTAATGCTTTTGATTAATGTATTATATTGCTGTAAGGCATTTAAACTCAATTAAGACTTCATCAAGTCCAAGTTACTTGCATTTCCACTGCAAGTGCTCAACAAGCATAAAGCTGGCACGGGTAGCCTGAATGACTGCTATTCTAGTCTTTTTGTTTTAATGTTTATTACAGGCTCTATGTAATAAAAAAGAAAAAGATGCAGGCACAGTGACAACATCCATTTGTTTGTGGATGGCAGTTTTAAAGAATGGAGCTTAGCATTATGGACCTTTTGGAACCAGAGGTGACCATATCTGGACAAGAGAGTGAAGCTGAAAAGCAATACCTAAAAAATTATATGACTGGTGGGAAAGATTCTGTACTGACAGCAAGCTAATCTTACAGCGACTGAAAAGGATAAAAAGAAAGGTGCAATTTCACCACATGGAGCAATTCAAATCTCGTAAACTTGAAGCATTTCAAACTAAAGCTGTGTTGTGGATTTTTACACCGCCTTGCTTGGGTCTTAGACTGGTATTTACATTATATTGTCCGAACAGAGGAATGTCTGTGTTGCACTAATCCGTAGTGCAGAACCACTGCACAAGCAACTTATGGCACAACATGGACGTTCTTCGGTTGAGAAAATGCAGTGCCAAAGTAAACAGCCATTTTATTCCAAAGGGAATCAATATATAAATTCCAAATATAACGTTAACTTGCACCACTATGACTTAATAAGGCTTGATTTGTTCTAGCTAGTGAAAATTTGCTCTTCTTCTGTCTCCATCTTGAACACATGCTAGCTTAGATTTTTACATCACTCCCCCTCATTGGAGGGGGATATATCTTGACAAAGATAGCGTTGGTGCTAACTCTGCTAACAAAACTTTTAAAATGTTTGCAGATAAATATACAGTTACAATTCGACTACAATTTCAATGTATTTTGGGTTTATTCAATCACTGTTGAGTTCTGCATGTCCAGCTGTTTCTATGGGGGAGCGACACAGATATACTGACTCAAGATTAACTACATTTCCCTAGCATGAAAATGACCCTGAAAGAGGTCCTGCTGAGTGGAAAAGCCCCCTTTTATCATGGACACGTGTTGGGACATATCACAGAGAGACGTGTGATATATAATGAGACCTGAGTGTGAAGGAGACTGAAGAGAGATGAAAAACAGGAAAAGGAGAGATAAAAAAAACAGAAAGATGGATACATAAGAAAGAAATAGGATAAGGCTGAAATCTGCAAGATCAATATTTTTGTTTATTTTTGGCATCACCCTTGATCAGTCAATAAGTCATTGTTGTGGTATTTTCGTACTCTGCCTGCATGCAGCCTGTAATTTATTTTCCACAAGATTTCCTCCGTAATTCAATTATATAAAAGCTGATCATTTGTATCAGTTATTATCTGATAAATTTCCTATTCTTCCTACAGTTATAAACAAAAGCACAAAAAGACACAGTATGTACCACATATTTTAAATGTCTGTCCAGGTATTTCAGAATACAAATTAAAGACACTGATACAATAATATTACTAATGCAAATGTTATGTCTATTGAAAGTATTGAGGCTCGTGACTAATGACTAAATGATCATCGGAGAAGCCCATGACATGACACCCTAGCCCATACCACATTTAACTCCATAGAGATATACGTCACGCAACCTTTAACCTCCTACCTACCAAATACACAGTAGTCCTTGCGTAATTAAACCTCCTTCTGAAAGTGAATATGGAGGGGTGAATGGTAAGACAGACACCATGTTGTGAATCTTTAACCTTGTCCCCAAACAGAAACAAAGTAAGAGGGGGATGGGATATCAAAGTGGGATGAACTATGAGGGACAAGGGTTGTCCAATCAGTCCTTTTGCAGGGACACATTGATACTACTGGTGAATTGGAGGGGGTTGGATTGTCTGACCCCTTTCAAACTGCTCACAAGAAAAGCAGGCCAAAACCCCTGTTCTGGACAAGGGTTGCCATGGTAACCCCTCTCCCCTTGGGCACAAGAACAGCAGGGAATCAACTGAAAAAATGTGTCCATTTGGATATGTGTGTGAATATTTTTGGAGACTCAAAAAAAGTCTGTTATATCATCACTATTGTTTGGGCCATCTTTGGCTTAAGCTGAACTAGTTTCAGAGAGTGTGTGGATCATTTGTAGCCTCTGGCCTTCAGATTGTTTCAGAGGTAATTTTCCTCAGTGAGAGCATGTGACTAGCCAGGAAACAGTGGCATTCCAGCACAAAACTGAAAACAGGATATGTTGGGCCATGACTCTAGTTAAACTTGACTTTTCTCTTTAGGTTCCTTTGATAGCTTTTTGCTGTGGTCACAACATCTGCATTGTAACTTTGGTATCAGTCTACACTCCATAGAGCGATAATGTTCACCTATGCTTCACGAGTACGTACGTACACCTTAAGATATGATGAAATATTCACGTAAAAAATCTGTGCAACACAAACACAACATATTAAGTCCTGGTTCATCCTTGTAGATCAGAAGAAATGTGTTCTGAATTAGTCATATCACAGAAAAATATGTTGTTAACATCCCCATCAAAAGTGAATAATTAAAAATGAATAGTCTATGAGGCTAATGCAATGTTTAGTGTTAGGGTAACGTTGTCTTGAGCTCGCCTTAAATACCCATTCACCTGCATCACGATACTTGTTAGAATTTTAGAACAGCCCTTAAAATCCTGTACAGAAAATAACTGAAAGTCTGTTTAAGAGTCCAACTTTTAATGCATTTCCATGCAAATCTCTAAATTTGCTTTACTCCAACTTAAACTGATGCTATACGACACACATAAATTATATTATACTTTGGCTTAATTATCCAGCCAATGACATCAATGTACTAAGGACTGAGTGTCTTTGAAGGCAATGAACATCACTAATTGAATTGAGAAAAAAATAGCTTTGCTATACATAAATAATACAACTAAGCCTGAAGAAAAGACGACATTTATACTTCCACTGTGTAAAGTATGTCCAAGCAAGCATGTGTAATGCTGTCCGCACATAAAACAAGCTAATGACTTTTAGGCATATTTGCTCTATGTGAGAGCAGTAAATGGGGCCTTGATTCATTATTCTGCTAATTAGAGAGCCCTGTGAAAAATGACTTATGATCCCTTTTCTCCACATATTTGTGCACATTTATGACATTTAGTGCAAGCGACACAAACACAGGATCAGACAGGCACTCTGCAATACAATACAGCTGTGTTCCACACAGAGATTATACATGCAAAACATCTACAGGCCTCCCTGTTCCTGTAGACCAGGGGGATCAGAGATACACATCAGCAGAGACATGTCTTGTTGACAAAGTATCTTCCTTTATTCCCCAAACGCAACCCACACACCCCCCCATCCCCTCTGATCCCCTCATAACTCATACACATGTTCTGAAGAGGCAGGATAGGAAATTCTGCTGTGTATGCAGAATAGAAGAACAGCACTCAGGTCAGAGTGAGCAGGGGGGAAAAAAGGACAGAGACAGAGAGGTAGTGAGGGATGTGTATGTGTATGTGTGTGTGCGATAACGGCACATTTTGTAGTCTATGAATCTTCACTAAATCTCTTTAAAAATGCCCACCAATCTTACGTTGGGATTTAATGCTTGCTTCCCTCTAGAAGGGATGGAACAGCCAGTTAAAGTATGCTAATTCTCTGGCACTAAATACACTGCTTTAAATGTCAACCTTCCATTATTACCCACATACTGCCTGCCCTACAACTAGCGCAGAATCAAACTCACACAAACGGAGACACAAATCAGGCAGCTGCAAGGACACCATGAATATAAAGACTCATAGATCACAACCACTTTATTCAATCAATACCTGAATGAACAAAGGGCACTGAGAAGCATTATTAAAGAAGCTTTAACCATTTAAAGGGAGAATGATGGAAGAACACAGAAACACAGTTCAGACATAAAGACAGAGAGAGATGAGAAAAAAGACAAAAGGATAAAAATGACAGCAAGAAACAGGTAAAAAAAAAATCTAGATTCGATCCAGAGCATACTAAAGTAAGCAGAAGGTAATCAGCTTGCAAACAGCCATAGAGAAGCCTGACACTCCTCCACAACCAAGGGTGACACCACCATTAATTCCATTAACCCTATTAGTATTCCATCCTCATCACGCCGCTAGGTCAATACACACCTCCATCACACTGCAAAGCTTCTGCTTCTCTTACACATGCAAAGGGTGAGAGGATGGATAATGGAGGGCTCAGGGTTGGATGGGTAAACAGGAGCTCAAACAGTGGCACTTCCCCTGACTGTGACAACCTTCAATCTCTGTCAGACCACCACAGCCTGTGGCACAGTGACAGACACACGGTGCCATGTGGCAACCAGGTAGAGAGTGAGCCGGAGCAGAGCTGGATACAAAACCTCCAAAATGTCTGTGGGTTACACGTGGGCTTTGAGTGTTATAGATCGATGAAGATCCATGTGATCACATAAGAGACAGACATAGTCAGCCTGACGTCACCCACTGGTGTATGAACTGCCATTTTAAAGGTTGGAATTTGGCATTCAGCCATCATCACTTTGGTCATTTTTGAGCCAAAAGTGGTTACATTTGGGCAAGAGGGTGGAGCTGGAGAGTGATACTGGAAAGCTGATTGGATAAAAATATGTATATTTGAGACATTATATCAATTCAGCTTTGAAATCTTTTGAAAGATGACCATCAGCACAATAATCAAAAGGAGTGACTCCAACTTAACGTACCATGATGATCTATTTACTGACTTTCTGAAAGATTACAGTCCTGTAACATACAAAACACATGACAGTGCCTGAATTGGAATAGCATTTTGAAAACATATTGTCAGCTTTGATGACAATTTTACACAATTATACTGTAATATAATCTGTTCAAAAGTTTGGTTGTCTGCGTTCAAGTATTTAAAACATTACAACAATACATGCCCAGTAATATTGTTGTAATGTTTTAAATACTTGAACGCAGTTTTTCTAGAGAAGATAATTGCTTTGTATATGGGAGTATCGTCCATTGACTCTTTTGGGCTTTCACATGCGCGAGCGTACAACTAACCGGTGAGTTACATGCTGTTTATAAAGTTGTTTTGTAACGTCCCCATGCCAGTAATGTGAGAACCATGCATATGGTTTTGATGGTAAGGCTTGTGACTTTATTGTCGGATGGTTTATAAAGTGGTGTGACGTTTCTGCAGTGTGCAAGTTGTTGTTTTACGTGGAAGGGTTAGCGCTTGCCCCTTAGCCACCACGTATTAGCCTCGCATGACAGGCTGCGCAAACAGCGCAATCTCCACACAGGGAGCGCAGATTTGCACCTGTCTGTGTCCTACTATCAGTATTTGACAACCTCTAGCAATGGGATTGCGCTTCAAATGCCCCGGAGTTCCCCTTTAACACCCAGAGGTCAAACCATTTCCTATTCAGATTTACTGAGGATTCTCTGCTTTGTAGAGAAATCAAGCCTGTAGAGAGGGATGAGTGTAGCAACCCCATCACTGTGTAACAGAGACTTGAAAAATTCCAATCTGAAACCAACAATTTCCCAACATTAGCTTGAGATGTACCAGAAACATTCAGTATAACATCACCATACAACTGCAAGGCTACAGTTTCTGATGAATGAAATGAATAGCTGACACAGGAGGACAACAGGCAGATAAAGTGCCACTGTACTTTGTTTCAGGTTGAACAACGAACATGCAGAACATTGAAACTAAAACTAGTCAATTTTCTTTTTAATATGATGATTGTGCTTCAGACAATCACATTTTTGTAATCCAATTAACAACGTACAGTCAGTCTAGTATTAAAGCTGAGTCCACAGGCGGCTGCAAGGGCCAAGTGTAGGGAAAGGAGTTAAGGTGAATGCGAGTGCCTGAAGACAGCCCTCTCCTCCCAGCTTGCTCCCCTCTCCTTCCCATCCACTTCCAGCTCAAGGTGTGTGAGCGAAGTTGCCAACAGACACTAGGGTACCAAGTATGTAGGACAGCGCCATTAGGGCATTAGTGCCGGTCAGCACCCAGCCAGTTTGTGTGTGCCGCAAAGAAGTTGGATGTGCGATAACATCCCGGGGGTGGACACACAACCTGATGTCGTACTTTGATTGGTGGACATTCTCAGGATCTCAAAATTAAACATAACGCAAAAAGATTTTTTCCAAACTTGTAAGCGACTGAACCTCAATGTGTATAATTATGAATTTTGGAGTGGGTTTGCCGGAGAATTCGGAAAGCCTTGTATGTAGACATAGTCTTTCTTCATCCTGCAAGAAATACTACTGCAACCACGCTCATACAAACAAACCACTCTATGCTCTACCCTTGAGCAAGAGTGAGGGTGAATGTATAAAGAGTTGTGACAGCTCTTCCTCTCTCTTTGCTCCACACACTCTGTAAAGCACAGCCACAGCACTGAGGGGCCATCTCTGCTGTGTCTGGAGCTGAGAGCCTGATCTTTCCTGCTGACTGATTCTTGCCCATATTACCTGAGGGATTAGCTATTTCCTCACTTTTGTGAGGTAATGTCTAGCATTAGCAGCAGGGGCCGTAGAGGTTTGTGTTACACTAAAAATCTTCTGCCAAAAAGCATGCAAGACTGGCAAGAAATCCAAAAAAGGACGCACGCTTTACTGTATTGTCGTTTTCTGTTACTATTGCGCTATCCAGACTTAGATAGATTAAGCATGAAATAACTAATCTGAATGTAGGTGATAAAGTGATTCAAGCGTGCCATGCAAATATGAGTTAAGCTGGCATGTCAGAGAGAATGTCATTTTTTTGTCTTTAGAAGGCTAAAGAAACTGAGCAGTAAGACCCACATCAAACAATACCCTTCAGTTTTTTCTCTTTTTCATGAGCTGACCACAGACTCCGGCCAGACGGCTCCATGTTTGGCTACCTCAGATCCAGATCCCCCCATAACTCTCTGGCTTCCTGTTATCCCACAACTGAGCTCTCTCTCTCTCTCTCTCTCTGGAAAAATACACCGTTTCTTCTCCGCTTTCTCTCCATGTCTCCCTGCCTCATTCTTACTGTAACGACCACATAAATGTTTGGGTCCACACAAACGTAGCCGCTTGTTTTTCCAGGTGGGGGGACCAGGGAAGAGTGGAAGACTTGTGGGAAGGATTCACAGCACAATGATATAATGTGTCTACAATTCTCTCCCCCGACCACTGCTTACACTCTCTTTGTTCCTCTTGAACAAGAGGCTAAATAATTGTGTCCATATGAGGAAAGTAAGTACAGGGATAAAAGCAGAGGAGGGAGGGAGGAGCAGAAGGGGTTGTTTGGTTAACGGTTTTTGGCTCACCCGGGGGGGTATTTTTTTCTGTCTTAGAGAGGACACACAGTAGAATACCCATGAGACACACACAACCACCCCCCCAGAATTGTTAAAAAGGAAAGGTCAGAGTGCATTCAAAATGAGCCAAATGAGGACAACAGCTATGCACTTGATTCACTACCCCTTAAAACATTCAAACACAGACTGTGAGAAAAGATAAAGAGAGGCATGTGATCATCACAAGCTCCTGTGGTGACACATATGGCTTTAAAGAAATAGTGTTAGCATCAGTTTAGGCTAGGAACAGAATGATCTACAGTAACTGTGAGGGGTCACGACATCAATCTGGACCTTGGTGTCTGGACCATTCTGGACACTTTTTTTCCCAAAGTACTGTGCAGTGCAAAAGTCCTGTACTGAAGTATGTACAAACATGAATCAAAATGCAGTGTATAAGCCAAAAAAACAAGGTTTGTACAATTCTGATTGTGCTGATCTGATTCTCTGCTTGAGAGTTAATATTTGGTATTTGGCTAATTCTAAACCCTTAGACAAGCCTTCTTGGAATTTCTTTAAGTGGTCTTTAAAAATAGTTTCTTAAAGGACAATCCAAAGCTCTTCTTTGGATGTTGGCTACCTTTTGTTCTGTTCTCTGTCAAAATGATTCCACACTGCTCCAGTAATGTCGAGGTCCAGGCTCTGGGGATGAATTATCACTCCATAGGACCTGTTGCCACTGACTTTTTAGTTCTTGTGTCATTTGGCATACCTCAGCCTTTTCTCCCTGTTTCCCTTCCTCAAGAATGGTTTGTTAATAGCCAACCTTCCATGGAGACCATTTCTGATGAGGTTTCAGTTAGCAGTAAATGGATCAACTGAAGGTCCAGATGCATCTCTCAGGTTCTGTGTCAGGCCTTTTCTGGGTTTTCTCCATTCCTTAAGCAAGTAACTTTCAGACACTGTTCATCTGCTGTAGATAGTTTTTTTTTTTTAAGCCTGACACTTATTTTGTCCTCCAATTGTCCAGTTTCCTTTGTTTTAAGAAAACAATGCACACTATGCTGAGATGTGCCATGTTTTTAGGTAATAGCTTTTCAGGAATCACCTTGTTGGTGCAATAGTACTACTGTGTTATCTTTGTTTTCGTTTCATCCAATTTCAGACTGGTTCTTGGTTAAGTTAACTGTGGTTACACTGGTTAATCCTTTGAGTCAGGTGCCTTTTTTAATCTTTGAATGATTCATAGGTCAGTATCAAGTGGCGTAAGAAACAAAATCACAATTCTATGAAAATGGTCATGTACAAGGAGTGGACCATGAGTGAAAAAGCAGCCAATGTCTAAAGAAACAATTTAAAAGACCTTCAGAAAAACCTCGAGAACTACTGATCAAGATCACTTTAACAGATTACAAGAAAGCCTGGCTCCTGGAAGCAAAATATATAGAAATGAGGGGTGGTTTAATATTTTTGAAAGGTTTGAAGGTTGTAAACAGTGCAGATCCAGCCATTTCAGTTTTATTTTTTTTTCCCACAGGCACAAGGTTTGTCAACATTATTTTTTCAAAAATAATCCAGTATGTCCTGAGAGGATTCTTTAGGGGAATGCCAAGTACTTGGTGTTAATGCAGAGCCGCAGATGTCTTATGTACTTTCATGCAGGTGTAAATCCACCAGGAGTGGGGGGACTTGTTTGAGGTCAAAGGTCACAAAATCCCTTTATAAACTATATCATATGAAACCGGAATGGTATTTGGTGGGAGGTCAAGAGGAAACATAATTGCGGCAGC
The DNA here is from genome assembly GCF_027942865.1 of Odontesthes bonariensis. NCBI lineage: Eukaryota > Metazoa > Chordata > Actinopteri > Atheriniformes > Atherinopsidae > Odontesthes > Odontesthes bonariensis. The sequence goes on along the minus strand of NC_134515.1, from coordinate 29,891,910 downwards.
CATGGTATCATGAACTATTTCCCGGTGGATATAAAGTTAATCCCTGAGATTTAGCCAACAGTGTGCCTTTAACCAGATTACCTTGCAATAATCACTTAAACAACGCTGCAAGGAATCCAATTTGGTGTCTAGCCATGATAGTTTCAAGACATCAACCAATCCTGTGATTCAGTAGAAATTACAGTGTCTAATCTACAGAATATACGTAGGTCCCAGACATCAGCAAAGCCAGGATCACCTCATGTAATCCTCTGGGTGTAGCACAATAGGGAATCATAATCTCACTTCCTTACAAAGGCATGGAGCCGGTGCTGAGCAGATGACACAAATATGTGTGCTCGCGTGCGCATGCAAGTGTGTGTTTTAACATTTATACATGCATAAATGGTTTTGGGTCTCTTGGGTGTCTCTTGGTCTGTGCCCCTCCACTGAGCACATGTGCAAGAGTGGAATCTAATGGGGGTTGAGACGATGGTGAGGGGGATTCAGGGATGGGGGTGAGGAATGCAGAGTCCTGAGGGCAAAGACAGGGATGAACTGGGGTATACTGACAGGCAGTGATATGGAAAGATGGGAACCCTCCACCCATATCTCAGCCCATATGATCCTTCATACACCTCATCTGTCTGCCCCATACTCTCCATATATTTATTCTTTGTTTGGAAAGCTTGGGTATTGCCAGCCAAAAGGCAAATGACAATAAATGGTGCGTTGCTTTGCCATCTGAATGTGTGTGCCCATGTGTCTGCATTTGTCTGTGTATGTGAAACAGTTCTTGTGTATGGTAACTGGGGTTGAGTCTATGAGACTGTAGCAAAATTGAAGGAGGAGGGTATGTCTAGGGGCTTAGGGGGGCGGGAAAGACGGTTACACATCAGCAGTTGCGTGAAGTCCTGCCGTCCCTACTTCCTGCTAGAAACTGGTCTGAGGGGAGGCCCACCATAATTCAATAACAATAATCCCCAATGAAGGCCCAAAAAAGAAGGCTGCTGTGGGGCGGAACTAACTGGGCAAACACCTCCTCCTGCTCCAAACCATCCGTCCATCACTGATTAGAGAGAGAGGCTGGGATAGTGGAATAAGGTGATGGGGGGTGGAGGTCTGGGGAACAAGCCCAGCTGACATGCTGCCTGCAGTCAGCAGCCAGGCAGACAGACTGTCCCTCCCTCTTCTCCAGCCTACACGTCCTCCCTCCCTCCTTCCCTCCCGCTGATCCCCGGCTCACCTCACCCCAGTCCACCCCTCCTGCTGAGCAGGAGACAGAGCGGAGGGCTGCAGCTGACTCCCATAGTTCCCTGGATGAGTGAGCGGCCATGACCACGAGCTTGGCCTGTAAACCAGTACAAAGACAAACACACGTACACACTGACATCTACACAAACTGCGTATAGTGAAGCCTGTCTCAGTAGGGGTCACCTATCGATCTTGTTTTTTTTTTGTCAAATCAATCACATGCCTTTTAATGTGGGGAGACAGCTGACTGACCTCTGGAATCTATAACATTATTATTTATTAGAGCAATTTTCTAAACACCCATGACCTCTTTCCCTTAAAGTGCGGCAATACTTCATCTGAGCTCACTTGGAAAGATGAACGAACCCTTAGAACAAAATTATGTTTGAACGGTGAAGAGCACTAGTTCCTGTATGCATGATATGTGTGTATATTTGAGAGTTAGGCTGTCTGTCACTTAAAGATGATGATGCTGCCTTCATTTTGGGATTATCTTAGTTATAAAAGATTATCTCGGCATGATGCATTGCATTATTTGACTTTCTGTTTGGTTGCTCAGTCAACCCGGTCTGCACACGGCCTTTAAGAGTGAATCAATTCAATACAGTTGGTGGCTTAATTGTCTCAAATGATTTTGTGAGAGCAAGAGATGCAATTCCGACAACAGCAATAACTAAGGTTTAAGAATGTGTAAATTAAAGGTAATCGGATAAAGGTAATTAAAATATAAAACAGTCTCACGTCTTTGATCTTTTTGTGAGCAAATTTGTTGTTTCATGCACAATTTGTGCAGAACACCTGTGGATCAAAATGTTATACTATCCATAAAAAATATCCTTTTGTTGGAAATCTAATTACATTATAGAAACTAATCCATTCTAGAATGGCACAGCACTAGTGACAGCCTGTTGCAGGAGCTCAAGTCATTTTGTGTTTTTCTTTGTTTCTTTTTAGGTTTCCCACTGATCTTTTTCCCTGTGAAAACACCTATTTGAAAAACTGTTTGTGGTTGGTTGCTGTGCTGTTGTATTGACTTCTGTGGGTACTTCTGGCACTTTTCGTAACGAAGGGGAGAGTAGTTTATATGTGGAACCAGTTAATTAAGCTTTTCTAAACAGCCACAGGTAATGCCTGATAAAAAAAATAAATAATCTAGACAAGTTGAAGATGAAATGTCACAGATGTAGGGCAGCACAAATCGGAGAGCAAGGATAAGGAAGTTTAGACCTTTTCTGATTGTCATAGGGAATGTAAGGTCACTGAGCTTGGAGTGTTAACAAGAACACAGCTGGAGACTACAGATAGACCAATCGACAGAGCAAAAAGTTGCTGTCAATGTTGAGTGTTCACCTGTTACCTGCCGATGCTGCATGTGACATAATCAGCTTAATTGTTGCTAAACTACAAACACAACACCCCAATGCACTCAAGGTCATCTCTGAAGATTTCCATCAGGCCTCTTTCCCTGCTCCACTTCCAATTTTCCAACAGTTTGTTAACTGAATTTTATTTTGTTTTCTTATTATGTATTTGATTATCATCCCTCTACAATTGCTATTGAAACGATATAATGTCCCTTTTAGAATTCATGAAGTATTACTCAATTTAATTTGGTTCAGTTCAGTTCAAATGTGTAGTACCCACAGTTCAGTTTGGAAAATTGTTTTGTAAAAACAAAGTTGAAACTGAGGAGAAATGTGTCGCTAAAATCTAGCTCAGTTTAGTTTAAGATCAGTGAAGACATATGGATGACGCAATAAAATGAGACCAATAAATGTCAAACTTTCTTCCAGGCTATTTGTTAGAGTCAGTCTACAACCCAGGGCAGCTGTCTTTAATAAATCAAACAAGAACATTGTTTTTCCCCTCCGGCAAGCTTTGATTTACTCAAAGCTGACCATGAGAGGAAATGAAGACATAATTTCTGATCTCCCACATATTTTCATTTAAGTTCATGAGATGAACAAAAACTTCAGATACAGTCCCTGAGGAAGAACAACTTTTGTTGTGTGTTATTGTCTATTCCCTCTATTTGTGGCTGTGTGTGTGTGACTGTTCTGTGCAGCAATGCAACTGCATGTATATGTGTTTGTGTGTGCGTGCATGCAGATGTGCTTCTCTCTCAACATTTGTGTCAGTAGAGTGCTGCCTGTTGATAGATTAGAGCTATGTTGAGAGGGGTCTCCGGGAGGCCTGACAGATCTATGACAGTGTGTGCCCGGGGAGTGAGTTCTCCATGTTAATCAACTCTCATACATGCTAACCACACTTGGATAGTCCCATGCTGAGCTTCCTTAAAACAGTTACGGTCCAACATGGCCCCCAAATTCTTCACAAGAGCCCAAAAACAGGCCTGCTAAAGCCATTACCCACATATTTATTGCATTATGCCACAAAAAAATTGCAAACACAGACATGCACGCAAGCTAGCAAACACACAATCACTTACAGTGGAAGTCAAAGCAAGGCTGTTATTAAGTAAGCGCACTGAAAATGCAACCAGACAAAAAGCGAACAAAGCATTTTGGAAAAAAAGAAGACACCTTACTTTAACTGTATCAAATAAGCAGTTGTTGTAATGACAGTCAGGCCATGAGCTAAGGCTACATGAAAATAAAAACCCAGTAGAGTCACTTTGTTTTTGTTTTGTCCTGAAAGACCATTAAAAAAAGGCTTTACTATTTTGGCCAGCACTGCAGTGAATGGTTGCTGTGAGGGGAGAGACCCAAGGGGGGAGCGCGTGATTGGTTACAGTTGCATATTTGGTTGCTGAAGACACTTCCCTTGTTGTGGATTTTAGTAGAGAATAGAGTGTTAGGTGCTAGCCAAATGGGCACCTCATTTGGCACTCAAAGCAACTTTGTTTAAACCTAGTCTGGTGCCAGAAGTTAAAAGGAAGCCAAAACATCTTCATTAGACTGGTCCCCGAGCAGGCTTTTAGAGTTGCTGTCAGTGGACTGAAGTTGGCATGAGTAAAAGGGGAAGGTGCGTTTATTTTGAGGAGATGAGTATGTCTATTCCGCTTCTTGTGGGAACCTGTAATGCTGTCTGATATTTGTTAAGATTACAGACACACAGAGGCCTCCGCTTTGGCCCCCGGTCATACCTCAGTACAGCTCTCATTATGAGTCATAGACAGTCTAATGTCTAACTCACTACATTCACGCTACAAGGACAGGATATGGCTGCTGTGGCAAAGTTATACAAACACAATTATGAGCATCCTCACATTAAGTCAGTATCAGTGACAGGAAGATAAAGACGGATCAGACTGTAAGAACAGGTTTTGAGCTGTTTTCAGTGAAGAAAGGAGTGCTGACCAACACTAGAACCACTCTATAATCGACCGAATGAGCAGATGCAAGATAATAAACTGGAGGGCAGTGCACAGAGCTGTATATGAGTATTTTTTGCACAATTACTCTGTGGTGCGGAAATCTACTGTAATGTGCTGTATTTTGAGTGAAATTAATTGTGCTGTGTTTTTTTCCTTAAGGGCCCTAAAGCTCTTATCAATAAGAAAACACCACCAGAACAAAGACCTTGGGATGTGCCTGGGCCTGGGGCATTCCACTAGCCTGACTAGAAACACTGTGCTCTGCATGTTGGTGGATGATTAGTATGTGTGTGTATATAGATGTGTGCGCGTGACACGGTAAAGCCGCTGTACTCACATGCCTACAAAACAAACACATCTAATAGTGCTGGTGGTCATGCATCAGAAGCACAGAGCTGATACTGGCAAACAGAGTACTCTAAGAATGTTGATGTTTTAATTACGTCTTTGCGATCTGCAGGCCAATTCTTGTAATTACTTCAGTCTCTCTCCTTCAATTCCTCCATCCTGGATGAAAAACCGAGGGATGGAGAAGAGGGACTGTAGCATGGCGGTCCTACAACGATATTACGGAAAATAACCCTCCAATCAACCGAAGAGGTGGCGTAATGAAGATGTGATTGCTTAACAGTGCAGGCAGGTGTGTCTATGTGTCTCCGCTTGTGTGTGTGTGTGAACACAAATGTGTGTTTATCCATCTAGAAAGAATGAAAGGCAGATTTCAATTGCCTTTACACTGAACAATAGGGCCAATCAGTTGCCTGGATCAGGCCTGATTAAAAGATGAGCTCGCTGTAGGTGAGTATGTAGCTGTGATATCTCAGCAGGCATACAAAGAACTGTAGTTGTGTAAAGATTCAACACTATCACCTATTGTTTCTTCAAAGACAAGCTGATTGAACCAATGGGCAAAAACAGCATAAAGAGTGAGGAAACAAGAAGCCATTTCCAAAACAATCAGAGTGTTCCATCTTGATAGCCTTGGAAGGAGTGAGCTGAATAGCAATAAGTAAAATTGTGCTATTCTCATTACCCTCTGTGGAACAAATTGAGAGAAAGACTGTCAAGCAGGCTAATGAGCTAGTTAAGGTGGCTGTAAATGCCAGTCCTCCTCTGGTAGACCCCAGGCTGCAGTACCGCTACAGGCCATTACCTGGAGAGAGACACTTATAGCTTGCATCAGCACTTACTGTACTGCCTGGAATTCATACACACACACACACACACACACACACACACACCTACCCTGACACACACAGGAAGAGGCAGAGAGGGGGAAAAGGAAGAAAGAGAGAACTGCATGGTTAGTAACACCCCAACACACCAAGCTTTATAACATGCGTTACATTAAAAGCTTAAGAGGAACTTGTTGATGAAAAAGTATGCAAGATAAAGAGACACGATCTTCAGCCGTTTTTTAATCTCATCTCCATCGACAGAAACTTTAATGAGCAAAGAGCTTTTCTGGCTGCTTTCCACTCACATGTTGACAGTGGTCTGTTGGCTTGTTCGCTGCTTGGCCCGTTAGCTTGACCTTTGCTAATTTATTCTCAAGTCCATCTCGAAGAATTAGATTTCCAAAGTGGATCCCTTTGAATTTATAGGAGAGTGGGAACAAAGTGTGAGGGCATTTTGACCTGTTCGCACGGTTAACAGTGGAGGAAATGGAGTATTTAGGTTAAAGAAAAAGTCAATAATAGTCACAGAACTTTTCGATAGCCAGTTGTTTGAAAATAGATATCTCCTTCAGATAAGTTAGTAGAAAAATGCTCCGCTTTGCGAAATAATTTTTCCATGAAAAAAGTCCCTTGTCCTGATTATGTTAGTTCTTAAAATAGGACATAAGCCTGGAAGATATATTTTCAAAAAAAGTATTGTGATCTCAAGATATCTTAAGATAATCTAAAGGCTCTGATATCACCATTTAATGGCATAATGTGCAATTACACATATTTAAAGAGGAATTAACTTTTTATTTCTGAGAGATTTTTTGTTTCCAAAAAAGTTCCAATGGAGTGCTGCCCATTTGGACTAATTTTCCAAACATTCTGGTTAGAATTATGTACGAGGGGCAAACACTTGTTAGCCTCAAGTATCGTCCAGTCTAACAGCTGAACATGAAATAGTCATGAAAAACTTGACAACTGACATTTTAAAGTGACTTCTTTTTTTAATGTAATTTTAGGACTCAGTCTCTGTTTCCTTGCTCTTTCAGTCCTTGACTCATCTCGCTGTTTTATACATTACAAACATGGTTACATGAGGTCTAGATAGTGCCGCACTCGTCGCAGCTTGTTGCAGCTTGTTGCAGCTTGTTGCAGTTGATCAGGTCATACTGAGTACATTTACATGACAATAGAAAAATAAACAACAACAAAAAAAGATTATTGTGGTTGTCAGACCCAAATCACAATTCAAAATTACATGTAAACATGCAAGTCAGACCCAAATCATAGAAAACTGAGCTTTTGAAAACTGCAATAGCACATGCAGATAATGCGGTTCAGAGTCTAATCCCTCCTGCATGTATAAGCTCAACTAGACTCAAATGGGCCTTAGCGCTCCAGACATTATCCAAATGTCCCATCCAGTACAGGAAAGGATAAGAAACCAGTAACCACAAAGAAAAACCATAAGGGATAGTGTACATCTTTTTGTAAAAACAGTAGAGTAAGAGAATATCAATCCAGCTAAATTCACCATAAAGCTGCTCTCATTCACATGTTTTTTTATTTCTTCTGTCAGCTGACTAAAGGCACCTGCGATTGAACTACAACTCATTAGGACTAAATGTCACTTAAAGTCACTTTAAGCATTTCCAGACTGCTCGAATAAAATCCAACTTTCATTACTGTAACATCATCTGACAAAATCACCATTCAAGTAACTTCAAGACATCTGTGCAGTGAATTCCGCGATACTTATGTACGATGATCTCCCACTGAGAAGAATAGAGACAACGATGTTTTGAAAATTTTCTCACACAGTCCTCAGCGTCGTGGCATCAGACAAACTTCAGTGAATTACTCGAGTCCAGCTGTAACTGTAGCTCAGCTCAAGAGCACATGTAACTATCCTGACTGACTTTTTTAAAACATTTTTCTATGCTGGTTTAGATGCTGTGGCACTGGATCAATTTCCACTGATCATTCTGGCACTTTTTTACATTTATTATCATGACTAAGTATGCAAACAGGAAAGGTGTTTACATGTGGGAGCAGCTTATTGAGCTTTGAACAACCCAAGAAATGCCTGGAACAAGACCCCAAATTAAGACGAGTTGAAGAGGAGATGTCTATCCGGTGGGTCAAGATCAAAACACACTAAACTCAATGTCTACTGAAATACATTCTTTTAAAATTTGTACTGTGTTCAACACAAATAAATAAATACTGAATTTGTGTTAAGTGGTACAGAATTTTCTGTTTCGTGACTATATTTTTCCATTCCATTTTTCAACTTTTCCATGAGATCAGGCTAACATGTTAGCTTCTCGCCACCTGGTTCAATGTTGTTGTGTGTGTTTGTGTGTGTGGAGGGGCTGCCTGAGCACCACTCACAGTGAAGCAAAGGGCATGGATGCGGTGTGTCCAGAAATGACAGTAGTACTTGTGTCAGCAGTTTTAGTTTTTTTCTCTAACTTTGGTTTAATTGCTCTAAAAATAAACAAAAAAACATTGAGGCTGGTGACATTCATGAATCAATGAAGATATATGTAAACACAAGAGGTCCTATTGGGTTAGATCATTTGATGAGAGAATATAGTGAGATGTCTGTCACGGTAATAGAGTTATTGTACATATTAGATATACCACTGTCAGAATACCACTAATAATTTGGCTTAGGCAGATCTGTATTATGCCTGAATCAACAGTATAACAGTATTAAGGTCACTGAATGTAATTCAGGATCTAGACACATTAATGGACTTGGTAATTTCCTGTTTGGCGGCCACAGTTGGATCTGTGTGTTGTACCCCGAAAGTTCATTTGCATAAAGTGCAGGAAAGCGAGATTACAAGTGGTCACTTGAGATGCATGCGGAAATGGAATCTACTGCCAGGTGTAAAGTGATTCACTTCATGCCGTCCACTTGTGATCAGTTCAGCAGTGTGATAATGCCAGGTGTAAACAGAGCTTAAACTTAAGGGGGCTTTAACTCATTTCTTTTTTTGTGGGCACAGATGTCTAGGGTAGGTAATTACATTCTTTCTATCTACTTGAGAATTTACTTGAAGCATATTTGTTCAAACAGACAGCAGCTCCTAAACATACACTACAGACACTTTCCTTTTTGGGGCAAAATAAGGTCTTGAATATAAACACAATATGTGAAAATAAATTCCTGTCAGTTTAAATGTGACAACACTGCCGGTGTGTCAAGTGTCAGGTTTATTTTACTCTGCTGATGGTTAAGATCAAGACACCATCTCACATGCTTGAGAAAGTCAGCTGCTTTGGTGGTCCCTTGGGTGGGTTTTTTGTGTCTAACTAAGTCACACAAAAATCCATATTTGTACAAAGATGTGGAAAAAAAAACTGTTGATGCTAGCTACCAAATGCACAAACTCATGTACACATTTTGTATACTTTCACACCTTAAACCCAAGTGGACCGTAAAGCCAGCTCTAGCAAAAGAAAAGTGCCCTCTCTCCAGTCTCTGACACCCTAAGACAAATAAACATTCTTTAGTTTTAAATAAAGCCTTGAGTTCCTCTGGATTTAAATACACTCTGGCTCTGCTTCCCATTGGTTTCAATGAACCTCTGGGTCCAGCATGTGGAGTCGAGCTGCTGCCCATATGGTCATCATTGGATTAGGCTAAGAAGCCCGGCCACATAATGGTGAGGCCCAAGGAAACATTAAAAAGCTATTAACAGTGAAGTCTGACGATCCTTATGGCAATGCTATGCTAATATTTTTTAGCACTTGAGATGGACTGAATGAATAAGAAGCTCTGAAAGGGGAAAAATACGCTGAGTAAAGAGGAGGAGAGGAAGGGTCAACTGTAACTCCACAACGTCTACTTGCCTGCTAGACATACACACACATGCACACACATGCACACACACGCACACACACGCGTATACACACAACACAGGGTGAGAAAGAGTTGTGGAGAAAAGAGAAAATGGGAGAGCAGAGGACAGAAAATCTGCAGGCGGCAGAAGACAAAGAGGTCAGTGTAGTGGAAAACATGGAGTCTGACATTAAAGTGCAGCTCAGCTTACACACTGTAGTGCCAGAAATGCATGGTTGAGAGTCCAAAAGCAAAGGGAAAAAACATTAAATACAATAAGAGGATGAGACAGACAGAGAAAAAAGACGTACTGAATATTAAACAAAGATGGACAGAAAAGCCTTCCATTTTCACATCTTTTCATCTCAAATTATAATAAAAGCAATTGATAACCTTTACTTGTTTTGTGGCAAGGTGGGATAAGGAATGCTATTTATCTCTGCAGTCCTCTATATTGTGGAGTGAATGCGAGAAATGTTGGGGAGGCAAAGTCCCCACCGAGCAGATTAACCCGAGTCGGCCAGGGAACCAGAACACAGATTTAGGATGCACTGCCTCAAAAAAGTTCAGCTTTTCACTGGCAGTTATTTGCCATCCGAGTATACATTTCATGCATAACCAACAGTGTAGCTGATTCTGACAAGGACTTTGGGGCTAATCTGTGAATTTCCACAATACAGAGAGCTTACAGACTCTTTGAAGCTGAGCAGAGCTACCGCGTGTAACGGCTTTGTTGTTTACATTCAACACTCCTCTGATTTTCTTTAAAGCGCAAAGCGTTGCAACTTATTATTCACTTGTTGGAGATTCACTTGTATATAATGTGGATGTCGTTATTTCAATGTGTAGCATGCATGTCACATTGCAGTGCAGCTGAAATGACATGAGAATCAACACGGCAATAACCACTGTAGCCAGAATAAAACTCAGTGATGAATCCCTTGATAATGTGCATCCCTGGATGCTGATGAAGGAGAAGAAGACTGGACTTGTCATTTCCCTGTTGGGCCCCCAGGAGCCAGGTGTCTCTCGTTAATGGAGGCATGTGGAGACTAACATAGGTTAATGAGCTCTACAGGCCCCAGAGGGGAGAAGCATTATAGGCTATAAGAGATCCCCTCTCATCCTTACATCCCTCCATTTGTGTCAGACCCTGGGAGAGAACTGAAGAACAAAGGACACTGTGGTGGAATGGAAGTAGAGGTGCAAGTGAGACTGGGAGAGAACAGAGACAACGGCAGGCAAGAAGACACAACAGAGCCAAAGAGAATGCCAGGTCTGCCAGCCTTTTAAAACAATTAAGGCCCGGATGAGATTCACTCTAACGCCTCTGCTGCCAACCAAGGCCCAAATGTGTCAGGGAAGGGAAAGCTTAGGGAGAGCCGGCCTAATCAGAAACAGACTCTATACGACAACAAACCAAACCACACAGACACACAGGAAAGTCGACACTTTACATATTAAAGCTCGGCAGGGAGGGAAAAAAGCCTGTGGTAACATGAAATTGTAATGAGGAACAGGATCCAGGAGCGAGTAAAGCATAAAAAAGCATGACGGAGGATTGGAATGAGGATAGAGGGAGAACTTTTAAATATAATTGGCACGTAAGCCCAAACTTCAGATGTCCTGTTAGTTTTAAGGATGCTAGTTTGTTTTGCCGTGTTGTATGGCTTTAGCACATTCCTCCATTTATCGTCCTCTCAGATGTGGCTCGGTGCCTTGTTTAGATGTCTGCCGCTCCATTGCTGTATGAGCCGCCATCTGAGTATGCGAGTTTTGCCGTTAATGTGTTTAAAAAAAAAAAAAAAACTGAGTGATGGGTAAGACACAGGTGGCAATAGCGGGTAGGAAGCAAAAAATACACGGAAAAGAGGATGAGAAGGTGCGCTGAGGAGAATCGTGGGGTAACAAGAGGTGAGGAGAGTGGAGCAGAGGAAGAGCTGGAGGAAGAGGTTTGACCAGGTTTGTGCTCAGGAGCGGAGAGCATAGAAAGGTCTGTGGCACAGCCAAAGGAAAGGCCGCTTCACATTCCAGCCATGATCCTGTATAAACCATGTCTGTTACTGCAGATCATATGGAAATAAGAGGCCAGATGGGAGCTTCCATCGGCCTTATAAGGGATTGTGCCTTGACCTGGATTGATCGCATGCGTGAAAAGCCATATAAAAACAAAAAAATACAGAGAGGCACAGAGACAGGAACAAGAACTGAGCTTTTTAGAGAGAATTAGACAAACTGAGGCATAGATGCTAAAAAGGGGCAAAAGGGAGGATAAGATGAAGAACGTAACTAAAGTTTATTGTTCATTGTGACTGTGATGTTGTTTCAATGATCTCTGGTCTTTTAAGGAGGGATTCATCAGAGCCCAAAAACAGAAACAATTTTCTCCTTGCCACACAACAGCAAATTTAACAAAAGGGCCCGGCATAACTGGAATGGTACAATTCATCCTGCGACCATTGTTTCACACTGACTCCCATAGGTCCATTTTATTGTAGGGTTTTTCTCTGCTGTCAGAAACAATAACTTCGCCCTTGAGAAAGACTGCAGATGCAGAAAAGCAAAGCCGGATGAACAAAGGGATTTTTTTTTTCACCAAGTTAACAGCTTAGATTAAATTTCTAACTAAAGCCTTAAAACAACAACTGTGGGTGTACCCTTTAATTTTTCTCCTTTTGTTCTACAGTGCGTTTAGCTCCAACAGCCAAGATGTTCAGACAGTAGGAGCCAACAACCTGCTGAGAAACCTGATCAGCCACGCTAATCTGATCAGCTGCACTTTGTTCCAGTGTGTCTTATTTAAAGAGGACATCCCTACCAGCGTGTTGAACCCAAACAACATCCTATCCGCTTTCAGCCGTGGATTCCGAGGAGCCAACGCAGGCATCTATAACACTATTTGGCCAAACCACCCAACCCCCGCCCCCACCGCCCTCCAATCCAGCTCGCAGCCTAAACACAACATACTTGCACCCAAATGTTCACCCAGCCGCAGCAGTCTGGGCTGAAACTGGGGTGAAAACTCATGACACAAGTGTTTCTCATTTCCTAATCAGTTAGAAGGCAAAACCTCTACCCTGCCCCCCACCCCAACCTCTGTAAATGAGTGCGTGTACATGCACTTGTGTGATGAAATTCTTTTGAAATAGGATGAAACATGAAGTGCCTTTTGAATGTATGATCAAGGGAGTTTTCACACACCTCCCACATACAAATAAGTGTATAACATTTCAACCATATCTGGACCACAGCAGGGAAAAGGATCACCATACGGACCAGTGGTAAAACACAAACCTTGAGGCACCTTAGAGAAGCCCTATGCAATTCAAGTAGACCACACGTTTGCCCTCCAATCCCCAAGTCTGACACAAAGCCAACCTGAAACCCGTCTGTGTTTTTCTGCTAATTCATGACCGCGGTCAGCTAATATGCACACACATGCACACAAACACAAGGCACACCTCCTGTGTCCATACACCCCACTGAGCAAACAGCTGCTTCAGCAGCACCAATTTGTGGCTGCCAAAAGCACCAAGTCACTTTACTATGACTGACAGTAACACGGTATTCTCCACAGAAACTTTCAACTGTCTGTGAGGATGAAGGTTTGTTGCCGTGCAGCGATTTTTATTAAATTATCACGTCTGTGCTTTGACTCAAAATCCAGTCTGACACTGCGGGCACAAGTCACCGAGCTTGGCAATGTCTCGCATCAACTCTGGCCCTGACCCTTACATTTAGTCAAGTTAGCAGGGGCCCTGATAATGTTTTCCCAACCGCTAACCATTATGGTTTAATGAATAACAGCAGTGGCTGAGTTGACCTGTGACTGAAAGAGGACTGTGACTCCTGCTCTGTTCTTTGATATCATGACCTTGTTCATGCTCTCTCAGTGGTCTGGCACAGGTTTTTGTGCCAATGCAGGTGCTTCTCAAAAATCACACACAGGACCATGCTATTTTCTCCAAACCTCAGGTCTTCATATAAAATGTTACACTTTTCCTCTTTCCTGTTAAACACAATCTTTCCGGCAGTGCAGCCACCTAACCATCCTTACATAAAACATGTTGAACATGGACTCTATGTCTTCAGACAAAAAATATTTCTGGTGTTTGTAGCCTCTCATAAGCCACATTCCACTATGTGTTACGACTTCAATCGAGTCAGTGCATCGTGTGTAATGGCATTCTATAGCCATGAAATTGCGCTTTATATCATTGCTCTTGGAGGGAAATAGTTTTCTGGACTCTGGAAGGAACATAATGAAAGTGAAATACAACTTTTTTGATCAAATATTTACAAGGTTTGCAATGCTTAAGTTTAAATTCAGTGTGACTACACATCATCAGCCCATTTATACATCTGTAATACTATGAAATGAGAATTATAAAAAAAAAAAACCTGCCATCATGTGGTAAATCATCTTTTAAAGCTCAGGTCTGCGACCAGAGGCCTGCTTGATTCTGCAGTTTTTCGGCCACCACAATGTCCTATTGTTTCAATTGGTCCATTTAAAACCACAAGAACAATTTACTAAAAGATGATGTCACTTCCTCCTTGGGTTTAGGTAATAACATTTCTTGGTTATGTTAGTAATCAAAACTACTTGGTTAGGGTTAAAATACATTATTTTTACAATGTGGTCATTAACATCATGGATGCCATTTTTACAATTCACATGCAGATACTTTAATGACCACTAGAGACCACGTCACATATTCTTCTAAAGTAACTCTAGGTGTTTTTTGTCAGTTAAGGGTTTGGCAGGACTCAAGAGGTGAAAAGCAAACTTTGTTATTTTACACTGACAACAACTTAACTGTGAGAAAACAAAAAGACTTGGCTTGACAAAACCTGACATAACTTGACTTAACTTGGCTTGGCTTAAACTTACTATGACCATGGCGTGGAGGGTGAATGCAGAGAAGGAATTCACAAAATGAAAGGGGAATCTGGAAACTAAATACTGAACTGGGTGATTGGTAAATGGGTGCAGCAGAAGACTAAGAACAAGTGACGTGAGTGAACTAATGATCTGGCATGAGAAGTGAGGGAAAAGCAAATGGCAAAATTTAACTAAACATGGACTCAAACTAAGACATGAAAACACAAAACCAAAAACATGAGGAAAAACCCCATGAACGTGACAGTTTTGACTGACGAACAAACACCAACAAGGTTGTATTTTGGAGGAAGAAACACTCAGGCAATATATTTATCTGCTCTGTCTTGTTTCTATTAGTTTAACTTTGGCATGAAACTGGCAAGATTATTACATCTAATTTTGTTGGACATAAAAAAAGACAGCTGAATAGTAGCAGTAGTTAGGGCCGGCACGGTATATGTATTCGTACCGAACCGTCACGGTACGGGGGTCACGGTTCGGTACGCGCATTTCCACGCAGAATACACACGGTACGGAAGTTTTCTGAACGCGGAACTGTTATTTTGCAAGAGTTTCCTTCAGGACCCATTTAAACACTGCCACATGCAAGCTCTGATTGGTCCATAGAGATGTACGCTTTCGGACAGAGTAGTTATAAGAACGCAGTTATCAGAACTGTCCTACTCGAATTTCGTTCCGATAACTGTCCTTCCCCAGCAGAGCTGTTTCAGTCTGCATTGCACATGAGTCGGGACTGATGCCGTCCGCGTCAGTGACGTGTTAGCCGTTAGCAGTTTAGCGCCACATTCAACACCAAAACGGAACAAAACAAAACCCGAGAGAAGAAAAAACACCACAAAGAAGCTAATATGGAGAGCGGGGAGGCCACCGTGTTCATGGTCTGCATGATGGTGATATTAATCATGGACATCACATCAGGCATCTAACAATGAGGCTGGAAGAGCTCACAGAGAGTCAGGATCAAGCGCAGGTGATACTTCTTCGTTTCATGAAGGAAGAAAGGAGAGCAGCGCGCTGCAGACAAAGGAGACAACGTGTAAGTTTAACTTATTAAACACGCCAAGGTTGTGTCTGTGTGGTATGATGAAACATTTCAGCCGTGATAGCATGACATGGGGCGTAGCTACCGACCACCACACACCTCCGTCAGATGTGTTCTATAGAAACCATGAAAAGACCCGACCAATTACGTCTCCCAAATGTATTACAACAACCCCTGGATACGAATACATGCAGAGCAAAAAAAATTACCGAAGCAATTGGAATTTACATCGCATCTGCTATGCGCCCATATTCCACTGTAGAAGAGGCATGATTCAGATATCTATTACATGTGCTCGAACCTCGCTACACGCCTCCTTCGGCACTGTACCGAAAATGTACCGAACCGTAGGGTCTGTACCGAGGTACGTACCGAACCGTGAGTTTTTTGTACCGTTCCACCCCTAGCAGTAGTAGTAATAGTAGCAGTAATTTTTGTTGTGTTTTTTTTTCTTTTAACAGACAGAATCTCCATCTGTGAAAGGTTATTATAGAGGTTTTTGATACATTTCTATAAATGAATTTATACTCTTTTAAAGATAGTGTGATAGACACATGAAACAACTTAACAGTTATTTTCTATAAAGCATATTTAATCGTTTCCATGATACCAATTGGAAAATACTTTTTTTTTTTTTTTTTTTTAAATGGCCATCAGCCAAATTCCTTTTTTTTAATTCACAGGTGTGTGTGTATTTTTCATATTAATTTACTGGTTTCTTTTCTTTCTAAAACCTTATTCAATCACTATACTCGTAGATAAATAAACAATGAGCTCTTTGAAAAACAAACTGGAGATTGATGCTTGCGTAGCTGTTCTGACCAGAGCACAATTTGTTACAAGCCTTGCAGAAGGAACTGTCCGGTCCCATTAAGCCATCTTTACTGGACGCCTGGAGTGTTAAGAGGGAGGGTGGACTGACAGCTTAGTCTCATGAAAGCATGAGGCCAAGACCTGACATACAGCTGTCAAGGAAACGAGATACCCCTTGTGTATATGTGTGTGTAAAAGGAGCAGAAGTAATGGGCAGGTAAAGGCTGAGAGAGCGGTGATTACTAGTGGCTTGAAATATTATCACATGCTATTAGCACTGTATCACTGTTCATTAGGCTGATGGCGAGCTAGAGTTCCTTGACAGTCCTGCGATAAGGAAGGGAGATGAAGGCAGTGAGAGCAAGAGCGAAAAAAGGACAGAGAATCCAGGGAAATTGTGCATGGACCAAATGTAGAGAGGAAACTGGAGAAAGAGGAAGGTCTGGGACAATGATAGAGGACTGCTCGCCTTGATCCTTCACTGTGGGAGCAAAGGTTTCAGAGGTGAGCAGCAATCTCAAAGGGAAACGGGATGGTAGTGGTATCTGCTAGAGGAAGGAACAAGGCATATTTCTACAATCCCTAATTCTGATTGTCATAACAGCCACATTAAATGATAACCAAGTAGCTGTTCAATCACAAAAAGCATATATCAAAGAAAAGTTTTGTATGTAGGCCATAAAAGCTCCCTGTAAACACTGTGTGATCATAGAAATGCATTAAACAATGTTGTCACCAAGACAAGCTTAACTGTAAGGGGACTGATAGCTGCTGATGTCTTGTATGAAGTAAGAGACAGAGCAGCAGTAAAGCTGTGTCTCTATCAGACAGAAACATTAGTCGCTGTCACAGTCACTTTGCCTTGGCATAGACAACAGTTTAGTGTTTCATCAAAGCCAAAACTGGTGCTGTGCAACTTGAAAACACACTTGAAATGGAAGCACACATTTGCATAGTAGATGATAGCTTGCTGTTTTGGTTGCTCGAGTAATCTAGAATTATTATGCATGTTATCAAACATATAAACAATGCATGATTTTCTTTTTGTTCTTTTTTATTTTGCAACAGCTCCTAATGAAGATGATCATTACAAAGTGTGTAAAAAAAAATGGAAAACTCATGGAGGACTTCTACAAGATACTATGACTGGGGCCCCTGAGAGTTTTTTTGTGCAAGTTTACAAAGTAATAGTTTGCTCTCGCTCCCCCACTCTCCTTCCTACGACCCCCCCTCCCTCTCTCTTTTTTTTTAAATCTAATTTTGGACCACTCTAGCCAGCAGTAATGAATTGGCTAATCACAGTTATCTGGCCCATTCAAGAGCTTTGTAAAGCAAATCAATAAACCCTGGCACAGAGCCAGCCATCTACTTTGACAGATGTTGCTCACTTATCTATCTCTGTTTTTTTTTTATTCTTTCCTAAAGATGTTTACTCTTACTCTGTCTGTCCCTATTCACTCTGTGTATTTCAGCAAGGTCAATGCAGTAACTGCAGAAGAAAAAAAACTCATATCCCATGCCAGCTGGCAAATCAGAGGACAAAGGGCTAGCGCTTAGTAGTTCCAGTTCATTTGACAGAGAGAGAAATTTACTCTTTGATTGGTGGAACTGTTGAAAGTCACCAGAGTTTTATACCTTAGGCTATGAAAAATAACAAGCCCTACATTCGTACTACACGGTTTCCACAGTAACAGATCAATAAAAGCGATGCAACAACTGATAAGAAATTCTATGAATTTCAGATTTGCTCCCTGTGGTGCCTTCATTGGCTGCAGACTAAAGAGGAATATTGATAGGCTCTGAGGCCCTGCCTCCCAGCGAAGCTCCTTTGCATAATGTTTCACACATTTGTTGTTTGTTTTTTTGCACATGGACCATTCAATTGCCCGAATGTGTGTGCTACAAAAGAAATGCGCTAAATATCACAACTGAAAAGGCCACGTTCCAGTAAATCGAGCATTAGGAAATGTTCAGCATTGTTTTCACATTAGTAAACTTTACTTTTTATCTTGAAATGTATGGATCAGTGTAACCAACCCAATATGTTGACATCAACGTTCAGCGACGTCAACAATCACAACGTCAGGGTTCGATGTCGTGCAACGTGATGATGCACACATTCACTGTTGCTGATTTGCCAAAAAATGTTTACAGAGGGGTAGCAGGTCGGTCAGAGGAGTTACAGGAGTCAGTCCGCAGGAGAGCTGAGTTTAACATCCACATGCTTTCCACTTCCCTTTTCCTTTTCTACTTCACCCTCCCTCACAAATTGTAAGAGTTAGGAGTTAAAAGTACAACTTTGAATGTACAAATTAACACACTGTACATGGTCAGGTTTAGGTAATACACAAAACAAACAACAACAACAAAACACAAGGATGGGACTAGAATTAATCTAAATGGTCAAGAGTTATACATTTCACTATTTACGGGTGACAGTTTACTTCACGTCACATGAACGCTGCACCACACAGCAGACCAGGGATGTGTTGCCATTAGCGGTATACTACTATTAATAATATGGGTGACATTAAAAGAATACATTAGATACAGAGTTGATAAAACATTTATGATAATATCGTGATTTGATCTCAACTGATAAAATCCAAATATTATTTATTTCAAATTTGTCAATTGCAAAAAAAAAAAAAAAAAAAAAAAAAATTCTGTTGATTTTGCCATAGTACAGTATTGGTATTGTGAGTGCTTTTGGGCACAATAATCATGTAGTGAAAATCTGATATTGAGACAGTCCTAGTAGCTTCACAATCCATAAAACACAGTTGCTCCTGACATTATCAAAAACCACACAACTGACTTCCACAGACTATGTATTAAAGTAGATCTGTCTTCACTCTCATTAAATTTGAAAAGTTGTGTAAAACTAGAAAGAAAATGTTCTTGGTAAACGTAAACAAAGCTGCCATCAATTTTATTTCAGAGCCCCGTCAACAAGAAAATGTGCTAAAAGGACTGGATTACAGCAAAGCTCTTTCCATGGGCAGTCTGTAGGAAAAAGTGCCTCGAATCAACAATGGGTTAATTAATCTCACTCATGAAGTTAAGTCCAATTATGGGAAGCACTCAAGAGAGTAATTTGTTTCCTAACAAAAGAAAAAGCATTACCAATAACACATCTAATAAATGAAATAAAGTGCTCTGCTCAGAGTAAAAAGTGATCTCTGTGAAAAATGAATGAATAAGAAGAGCAGACAGAAGAAATGTGCTTTTTGGGGTTTCAGCAATACTAGCACAAATGTACGCAACTGCACATTTTTGGGATAACTTAAGCATACATGGATAAATCCCATCTGAAATAAAATGCATGCACAGTATAAGTATTTGTCTGTTGTTGTTAGAATAATGAAAAACACTTCCTTCAAGACACTGGCAGAGAAAAGAGAAAGCAATTAGAGGAAGTGAAGGGAGAGGGAGACACATCGAAGGAGAGACAGCAATAGAGCTCTGTTTGAATGTGATTAATGAGATCACTGTAGGGTAGGCGGTGTCTCTGTAATAGCCGGAGCAGGGAAAAGCAGCAAAAATAGACTAGAAGAAAGATGAAGAAATGGCTGGAAAGAAAGAGGGAAATCAGAGGGAGGAATAGAAAATAGAAAATAAAAAAGGTCTACCGGCAGACTGAACAGGCTACATTTAACTCACTGAAAGGAGAGGAGAAATGCGACAGAATGATGGACAGAAAGAGTGAGTTGACGGGGCTAAGAAGAAAAAGGCAGATATAAAGCTTGGATGAATGGAACGGCAGGAGCTCTCAGTCTTCCGCTGGCCTTTTAACAGTGAAGTGTTTAGAGAAGCTTGGACCAGGTCTGGCAGATAAAGAGGCTTGTGCTCTAAAGACAGCTATGAAAGGCACAGCCTGCTCCTGCAGTCTGGGGCTGCTGCTGGCCACGTCTTCATCTGGCCCAAGGTTAAGATCTGAGCAGCGGGGGGTCAAGTGGAGGCCAGGTTCCGATAAGGTCACACAGGCATCCTGCCAGTCCACAACGTCATGAACAAGCTGGTAATTAGCTAGACTAGGTAGTTGTTTCTGGTGATCTATGACTACTACTTCCACATCCAGCCTATACTTGTGTCTGCACATTCAAATAACCTTGGAGCAAAAGCCCTCATTGTTACAGATTAAAACTGAAGTGCAAACAGCATTCCTCTAACAACATCTATTTCTTTTGAAAAGATAATTAACGAATAAAGAACTATTTACAAAAGACGAGTTCAATCTTCTAGCTCTTCCAAAGGTCCTTTAAGATGTTCGGGAGCAGTCAGACCACCTACTCATCTGAAGTCCTACCCACACACTGGGCCTTCATGGAGGTCTTTGGTTGGTCAGCCTATATTTTTTGTAAAAGGATCAAAAGAAGCTTGACACTCCCTGTGAGCTTCCATCCACTGATCCCATAAGTCTATATTATCAAAAACAAAACGGAACACTTTTTTTGCCTTTTTTTTAAATAGCTTTCAGTTAGTTCAGCCTTCCAGTTGGAAGGGAAAACTATCTTTTGCTTGCTATAGCAATTTCTGCAGGCTATGTCAGGTTCTAAGTTATTTTTAGTATACATACATACATATATAGTAACATCATTGCTACTATAAGTAAAAAGATTGCTGTAGTCAAGAGAGGAGAATCCTGAAGATTCATGTAAAACATTGATGTCAAACTCAGGCCCAGGGGCCACATCTGGCTCGCTGTGTAGTTATATGTGGGCCGCAAGATAATACCAAATGTCTACGAGAGCTGGCCCACCGGCCCGCCTCATGCTACCAGTTGCATCGGCCCATCCCTCCCAAAAATGGCCAAAGGAAAGGCTGCAAACAGGAGCTTTCTAGACAGGTTGGAAGCAGAATATCTGTACACAAAAAAATATTGAAATTTAACTCAGAAGGCTACAAGTAGAGAAAGAAGCAAACGATTTTTTTAAAAATTTTTACTTAAGAAATGAATGCCACAGATGTGTCTTTTATTTGACATTTGATTTCGCATATGTTCATAGTATTAAGCTTGTTCCAGATTCAATGTTTAAGCAAAACTTACATTTGTTTCCAAATGAAAAGGTTCATCGTTGTTTATGAAGAGAAGGAAAAACGTCCTCAATTGTAGACATTTTTTCAATAAATATCAAGGCTTGTCCACGTTTTTAATTTAGGCTCACTGTGTATGAGTTTGACAACCCTGATGTAAAAGATACAAAGTAGCAGCTGTTAATTAAGCTAAATCAATAATTCTGTGTTAACACCATGTGTCATTGGATCATTATTTTGTTGCCAGCTTCCTAAACAGGCATTTTGAGTATCTGTTTTTCATTTCATTTTCAACAAGAAAGACAAAAAAAAAGGCAATGCTTTAACAAAGGAATGCAGTTATTTGTTCTGTGTGGGATTAATTAGAGCAAACCATTCAATCTGAAACAAAATGATGCAACAGCTTTAACAGAAGGCATTCAATGAGAAATAACAATTTGTGACAATGATGATTGGAAACAAATTCTACCTGGTGGCAATTGTGATAGTTCTTTTCTTTTGTAATTGTGTTTCTGTTAATGGCACCTCAAGGTTAATGCACACCATTTTCTGACAATGGCAATGTATAATAAAGTAATTCAAAATTTTTATTCTCTGTAGCTTTAGGTTGTTTACTGCAATCTCACGAGAAACCACTAATGACCAACTGTAAACAACAACGGAAATTTGCTTATAAAACTAAAGTGAAAAGGTTTATAATTATATTCTATTTAATATATCATAATACTGTGTGTTTGTTTGTGTGTGCACCTCTCAGTGTTGTTTTTAGTTTCTTCTCTCAAAGGCAAAAGAATGGGCTACGATTCAGTTACTGTGCAGCCCTTACCCGTCAGTCCTTCTCTCTTCTCTTTAATTTCTATCCTAACATCCTTCTTTGTCTACTATACAACCTAGATGGGTTTCAGTTAGCACTGAACCTCAGAGTTGAAGAACACAGTGACAACAAATCGACTCAGTTTATCACTCACTTCCACATGAAAACCACGGCCAGGCAAACCCAGGCCACACCAAAGCAGGTGAGCAGCCTCTGGGCTTACAGGCCAGACAGGCAACACTCTTAGATCGCATTCCCTCTGAGGGCAACCAATTGAAGGACTAATTCTCTGAAGCATGTTGTGGGGTGAAGAGAGCATAAAGGTGTAGGAGTAGAGTTGGAGGGGTGGGGGAGGAGGATTGACCACTTGTCCATCGGGGCTCTGTAGCAGCAGCTGCCTGCTTTTACAAGCCTTTCAAGTCTGCAGTATTTTATGCACTATGATCAGCTGCTACCCTCAGTGACACCACACACAACCCTGCTGTAATTCAGGGCCAATGTGGGAGCCATGTGACTCGACCATGCACCCTCTGCTACATTAACCAGTTCTACAGGACATTTGTCCAGTTAAACACCTGAACCACCCTTTTAAGTTGCCCCCCTCAGCAGCAAGGCAAATCATCTGAACCACTTCCTGATTATCTATCAATGCATGATGAAAAGAAAAGCAGCACATGATGTGTTGGATTTTTTTCTACATTTATTCTTATGCAAACAAATGTCTACAATTACTGAGATAATTTTTTTTGATCAATTTATATTTTTTTATGGAATTAACATATTGTGATGCCAATCCTTCATGACTCATGTATACAATAATTTAAAAACATCTATACACCTTAAAAGCGCTTTTGAATGTAGAAGTTAGGAAAACTGGGAATGAAGGTCTTCGGTACATTTCAACAGTTCATTCAACATGTCATTTTGAATAACAAAAATAGGCAACATGATCTGTCAAATGTCAACAGAGCAGCTATGGCATTATGTCCAAAACATGATTTTGATTTCACTGAAGTTAGCATGCTAATCTGTAAGTGCATCATATACATGAGGATGTTGGTTGGGACAGGGAGTCACAGTAGAGTCTCAACATAAAAGGAACTAGAAGTAGTACTGCTCAGATGTTATATTTTTCTTTGATATAATCTAAATTTATGCCTCCTTGTCAATAATGTTGAAGGGCTGCAACAGGAAACGGAGTAGTTTAAGCTAACATTTGCATTTAGCCTTAGCACAGACCACTGTTTTTTTTCTTGCTGTAGTCAATTACTTGACTTCTAAACTGATTTAAGTTGCCATTGAATCAGAAATAAAAAAAATGTGTTCATTATATAAAAGGCTATTCAACAGGAAAAACAGCAAAACCCTCTTTCTTTAAATTTCTTTAAAATTCACATTTAGCCTCTGCTGCTGTTGTAAGTTAACTTGGCTGGAAGATGTTCACTCTCACTGTGTGTGAATTAACTCTGATCAGTGGTGGAATCCTGATGTGACTCTACTGAGCATGATTTAACCTCCCGTTTTAAGTATTGCTGTGGTGTCTTTTAAAAATCCAATTTTACATGTGAGCCCCCAATCTCCATCTGTATCAAAGACAAGGCTCCCCTCTCTCTTCTTCAATGCTTTTGTTGAATCCCGCCAGTCCCGGTCCCCATGTGGGAGATGTCTGTGCTTAAGCAAGTGAAGCTAATCACACACAGCCTATCTCAGTTTAGATAATGCAATTGTTGAGTTAGTGTATCCAGAAAGTACTCATTCTATAATTTGACCTGCAGACCCTGCAGGTCTTTGGGCAGTAGATACATTGGTGTGATGATGGAGATGTATCTTGATCACCAGTCTGGTGAATATTAATGTACAACCAAAGTCAAAAATTGAATTATGAAATAACTCATGAGCAGTAAACTAACTAGAGGATGTTTTACTATTAGTTAGTTTTACAGTCGCGTATAGGTCCGGTTTTGGTCCTGATTGGAATTCATTTTAGTGTATTTTGAAAAAATTCATGAAGGTCTGGACTATTGACTGGTTTCCTGGAGCTTTCTGCAGAGGTAAACAACTACTGCCTTCCACCATCAATCACTGCCTCCAAGGATGCCACCCAGAAATCAAAATCACTTTCTGTGAGTTTTATGGACACGTAAACACGTAACACATATCTGGAGAATGACAGAAAGTTAATTTGTTCAGAGTCACAAAGTACAGACTGTATTTGATCCAATGTCTCACAGAGAAATGTAATCGCTTTGCTTTGTACACATCACCCCAGAATGTGAGGGCTGCACTGAATCTGGGTAACAAATGTTGTATTATTGTTTCCTGTAGTCTATCTGACTATATATGCATTCTCCTTACCATGGCGTCTGCTTATTTCCCCACCCTCTTAACCCCTCTTCCTCAATCAATCCCTACAAAAGCCTGCCACAGGCAGCGATATCCACCAACACCATCCCTCATGCTTTGCAATGCTCCAGCAAAGCCCAGGAAACAGCAGAATATACAGGAGCTGGTCTGCGGGGAGAGCGAGAGAGAGGTGGAGGGAGGGAAGGAGGAGCGGGATTGAATGGGGAAGCGGTAAATGGAAAGATGGGGAGGGGGCAACTTTGGGATGGGAGCCAATCCAATTACAAGCAGTGGTGCAGTCCTGGTTTCTCTGGCGGCACTAAATTCACATTTCAGTGGTCTCTTCCTTCCTCCCCCAATACCTTCTTCCTTCTCCTTTTATCTCTGCCCATTCCTGCTACTCTGTTTTCTTATTCTTGCTCATCAAGGCTCATACTCACACCCGCTTACTGTGCATCCCTGCACACAACACCCTAGCCATTACTCATTTTTTCTGTCTCTCTGGGTTGCATGGAAGAGGTGAAAATATATAGACTGTGTCACCAGGAAAGCATCAAGCTTGCCACCTTCGCTGTGTCATGCTCAGATCTAAAGGAAGCCTGCAGCACCCTTCTAAAACTCTGTCGGAGCGTATCATCCTTCTGCAGAGGAGCCGCAGCCAGGACTCATCAGGTCATTCTATACATCTGCCCTACCTGTGACACCTGAGGGGGCACACCTTGATGACACAATGAAAGTGTTTCAAGCAGTCCTTTTCTAAACAAGGCTGTTATGCAGCATTATTGATTATTCATTACCTATTATAAAAGTTACGCTTTCTTTTTTCGTGCTGCCACAGACAGCTATAGTGGGTAGGCCGATTGTGGTCATCCTCTCTTTCATGCACATGAAGTAAACAGTCAGAGCTCAGTGAATCATGTGCTTCCATGCAAATCATGGCTTCTCATTTTCCATGAGCACACCGGCATGCATATGGCGGCACATTGGCTGCAGTGCCTTTTCCAGTCAAATGTTTTCAAACAAATTTGTTTCCCATAAGGTGTATCATACCTTCACTTTAAAATAACAACTCCAATCAACAGTCTGACAGTGTTTTATGTCTTTGGAATCTCACTGTTTCTCTTATACCTTTAAAATATATAACTTTCCTCATTATCATTCATGTAATCTATTCTTTAAGACATTTAAAGTGTTCAGAGGCTAAACTTCTCTCATTTGCTCATATGGGATACATCACAGTGAGAGGATGATGACTTATTATGCAGACAATGATAGATTACTGGAAGTTCCTTTGTGTTCTGTTGTTGAAATTGGCATAACTGCCTTATTCTGTCTGTCATGTGATCAATCTCTGTGGGTGTGTGCTCTACCAGGATATTTGTGCTGTGAGCACTGGGCTGTGCAGCTGCTTTTTGTCTAGGTGCTCCTCTCATATCCTGTTCAATTCCTCCTCCAGCTTAGTGTTACTGTGGTTACATGCGAGAGGCAAGTCTGAGAGCCAATACGGCAGCACGCGTGGCTGTTTTGCATTGGAATCTCAAAGATAAAGCAGAGGATATAGGGGGAGAAGCACAGACAGAAGTGTAGGAGGAAGCAGAGGGATAAAAACAATATGCAAGTTAAAGCAGCATAGTTAAAAAAAAAAAAACGCTCTTTGATCTAATTTAACCAAGTAGAATAAAAGTGCTGAATTTTTAAACAGCTCAAACAGGGGGTCACATGACATGAATATTTCTTTCCAGCACAGTCACCACAGCCTGACTGTTGACTTGATCAATAATGGACAAAGGGAGACCAAGCAACCTGGGCAAGCACCACCAATGCCAAACTTACTGAAAGTAACAAGATGTTCATAGCAGAGGGTTGAAATTTTTGATAGTGTGTGTTTAAACGGGGACTTTTTGTATACCCACATATCAGTTGTGTTATTCAGCTATTGTACCCACACAACCTTAATGCATCTAAAATAAAATATGCTAATAACATATTAATGCACAGTGTACAACCACATTTCTCATCCCTGAACCCAAAACACAGCACTTCAGCTCTTCCACTATCCTGTCAGTGCTATCTCATCTACTACCTTTATTCCTCTGGCTGGGGTGTGAAATCTATCATTGCAAACTATCCAGGAGCTCTCTAACCCTCTGTGGCCTCTGTATTCTCTCATACCAAGACTTGGAACTTTAGCGCATGAGTCTGCTCTCTCTTTTTGCTCTCAGTGGGCCATGAGCAGAAAGGTGCCTATTAAAAGTAATAGGTCAGCTCAGGTTATTCAACACTGCAACGCTGAAGCTTACTTAACAAGGCACCAGTAATGACCATTACAGTGAGCTACCCATTGCCATCACCCTTCCCCGGCAGTTTGACTGCAGGCTTTGATCCATCTGCTCGGAAATGGGAGCTCTTCACTGTGTCTGCGCCCCAGCGACCCCTGGACAACCTTAGCCCCGATGTATCATCTGTAATCTCTAAGAGATAAGGGGTGGGGTGGTACTTACCTTCTTTAGTCGTCCACTCTTTGTGCCCACAAAAGCAACGCAGTAGCCATTGTAGACATAGGAAGTCACAGAAGTCATGCGGTCTCGAGTCTCAGTGTAGAGAGTGTGGCCAGTCACCAGCTGAGAGCCGCCAAGTGGCTGGTTGATGTCCAGACCACAGAACGAGTCATCAATGGGCACCGGCTGCGGACAGAGCAAAACAAAGTTTATCGAATCGAGCATAAATAAAAGACAAGAGGACAATTGAAACTGAAAAAAAGCTGGAGACGAAAGAAAGGTGAATGTGGCGCTGAGACAAATGTTTCAGTGTAGAAGCAGGGAGAAATAGGTCATGCAGACTTAAATTACACTAAATTAGTAAAGAGGAGAGACTGAGATACAGAGCATTAGATGAGCAAAGATTAAGCTGGCATTGACATGAAGAGACATAGACAAAGCTATGGAAATAGTTCCAGAATCAGAGTCCTACATGGTAATAAGAGAGCAAGAGAGGTAAGCCTAGGACATGGAGGGAGGTCTGAGTGAGTTTGAGGGGTACATGTGAGTTTCCTGGCTAAACAATTTTTTGTCTTGTTGTTATACTTGCAAAAATATGCATCAGCTTCACCTGACTGAGCTCCACCTTGCTCTCAGTGTGGCTCATTACCCTGCCCTATTATCAGCCCTATGCAGGAAGAAACACACTATATGAAAACTATGTGTACTGACTATCACACACTGTGTGATAACCATGCAGACATGAAGCATGCATGCATCCGAAGAGGCTGCAATTATATGTTTTCCTAAGTTTAATAAAAAATAATCTATACCATTCGGTCTTACTACAACCCCAAATCAGAAAGTTTGAAAAAAAATGCAAAGATTCTTCAGGTCACTTTTCCTTTCATTTCAAACCGGACTGGATGAACACAAGATATCTCATGTTGTGCCTTATCAGCTTCATTTTATTTGTTCATATAAATCCACCTCTGCATTTCAGACCTGCAACAGATTCCAAATTAAGTTTGGATGATCACGTTTTTACACCTTTTTAAAGTTGCTATTCCGTTTCATAATACTCAAAAGATGTTCTGGGCACTGATGATAGTGTCTCAGGCGTTATTTTGTCCCATTCTTCCTTTTTTGCAATCAAATATTGAGGTGTTCAAGAGTGTTGTTGCATTTTCTGTTTTAAAAGTCTCCATATATTCTCTATCGGGGACAGGTCAGGACTGCAGGCAAATCAGTCCAGTGCCTATACCCTCTTCTTCCTCAGCCACGCCTTTGTAGTATGTGCAGAATGATTTCTGTGTTATCTTGTCAAAAAATGCATGGATATCCTTGGAAAAGATGTTGTCTTGAAGGCAGCATATGTTGAAGTTAACATTAGGCTTATACTGTACTGCACAGTAACATTTTAAGTGGCCTTTGTTAATGTAACTCTGCATTGACAAAAGTTTCTCACAGTAACCCGCTGCCCGTGTGGTTATATGAGCTGTTTATGAATAATGGTTCTTGATGCAATGTTGTCAGAGAGATCAAAGGTGTCCAGCATAGGCTTTGCATCCTTTAGCACTAAAACTCTTCAGTCAGCTGTTGACATCACCTGTTTGAAATAACATAGTTATTCTTTTTAACCTCATTACTAACCCTAAATTGACCTCATCCAAACTTAATTTGGAATGTGTTGTTGGTCTGAAATGCAGGATTGGGTGCGTGTTAACAAACGAAATTAAGTTGATGAGACGGAACATGAAATGTCTTGGGTTTGTAATCTCTGCAATAATGTAAAAATCTAAGTACAGAAATCATTTATTTGTTTCTTTGTCTGTTTTCATTTTATTCTTCCCATACCATGCTTAGCTTTTCTGATTTGGGGGTGTAAATTTAACTTTTGTTACAAAGGAAATTTGGCCGTAAGAAAAACATCTTAAGACAAATGCTTGGAGAGCATTCCTATGTCTCGTACTTTCCTAGATCAGTAGAGGAAGAGGAGGTAAATGGTGATGTTGAATCAGGTCAGCTGACACTGTCTGAGTGGCAGTGACCTCAATGTGCCATGTGGAGTAAAGTGAGACGGCCAGTCTATACCCCAAGATGTATATATCCCATAACCCCGGCTCAGAACCCTCTTAATATTCATTCCTCTGACAACAACTCATTAGTTCTCTTTCTGCCACTATATCTATCTCTCATCTGTGTCCTCTTTGCCTTGGTTTCTGTTTGTGTCTCCCTGCCAGTAAGGGACTGTTTATACAGACTATGCTGAGTGACAGTTCCCACTCTGTGAGGAAGATCAGCCTCTCACCACACACCATGGCTGTAAAACCTTTCCACACAGGTTTTCAAGAGCCATACAGCTGACAGTGAATAATCGCATCCACTCTCATACAGTCCCGCCCCTTCACTTTATGGCATTTTCCTTTTATTTCCTATTCCAAAAATAGCACAGAGTGTTAAGGGGTTCTATATTGCAGGACTTAAAATTGTCAAGCTTTCTTTATCCTTTTATTCTAAGGTTAAAGACATACTGGTTTGATGTCTATTCTAAGCATTTGCTTGTGGCCAAACAGAATGAATCGGATGGGAAAGCTTGGACTTATCTGGAGGAACAGCAGTCAGTTCCAGATTCAGTCTGGAATAGAAGATCCCTAAAAATTGTGCAGCTATTTTACATATGGTCAGTTGGACTCTCGACCATTTGGTTCCGATTATATGTAGATTGTTCAGATGATGTACGTTTTAGCAGACTTGGCAGACATCTCAAATCCCCCTAGACTCCATGTAGTCGAGCTTTCTTGTTCAACATCTTGCAGATTTATTTTTATTTTTTTCTTGTTTTGCTTTTTCCCCAATTTTATCATACATTTCACAATAAGTAAAGAAGTGCTGTGGTGCTTTGGCTGAGCTGTTGTCAGACTAACTGTAGATTGTAACACAATGTAATTAATTCTTATCAAATAACTCGCAGTACAGCATCATTCTTAATTTTATCCTGGGCAAAGAGTGGTCAAAAGAGTATGAAGACAGTGCTGCCACACATAATTCCATTTTGTGTGAAATCTGAATGAAAAGGATACATCTGATGTGACAGGATATCTGCTTTCAGAGTTTTGCTCCCAGGGTATACCAATGTTATCAATAGCTCCCCTTTGCTCCAGCCAGTCGTTAATTAGTTGGTAGGGCAAAAAGCACGACAGGAAGATAGACACACACTTAGACAGCCTGATACAAAAGAATCCCATCACGGCTCCCATAGGATTGACTACAGAAATGGTGTGACTCTCCAGATGGCAGAAGGCTGGACAGCTCGGTGATAAATCTTTGATTGGCTGCTGTATCTGAATCCCCTGGCTCAGCCTCAGTTCTATTCCCATCCTGAATGTAAAAGCATACACACAGACCAATGACCACAAGAATGAGATCTGGGCGTACAATTAAAGTTCTCCGCTTTGAGCTTGCTGGCTACCTGCTGCTAGCATTGAAACGGATGAAAAGCAAAAAAGACCAAATTTGTGATTCACTCAAACAGTTAACCAAAAAAGAAAAAATACAGTCTCTAAGGTGGGTCTAACCTTGAGTGACCTCATATTGAGAGGATTTGATGGATCTAAGACATCTCGGCTCTCTAAAAATACCACACATAGAGACTCAAGAACACATTCATTGAAGAAAGACTAGATTTAACACAAGTGTACTTGAAAGCAGCCACACAGCTTGAGCTGAAGGCTTGAACATCAGTATTGTTGACATATCTGGGTGCCATTTGTAATTTGTAAAGATTTAAGAGTTCCTCATCCATTGACATCTATCTGCATAATCCATAATGTGCTCAGGATTTATCGGCTGTTTATTGAGCAGGAGGGCACGGTCTTAAGGGCTGAATTTGACATCATCTCGTCTTGTGCAGCCCTGGTGTATAACATGAGAGGACAGCAGGACATAACCGGCAGTGCATGCCTGCAGAGTGGAGTGGGAGGTGCAGCTTTGCAAGTAACAGCTGGCAACCTTCAATGCACACTGAGATGATAGGGGATTCTTCTGGGAAACTGGAAAAAATGTTCTAATTTGAGCTCCCACAGTTAATAAGGCTCCCAACCACAGCACTGTCATCACTATACACCACCGGCTCTCCTTTTGACGCCTACGCTGCTCTTTCCAACATCTTATTTCACCTTCTCAGTGGAGCTAATGAAACCCAGTAGCCAGTTCCAGATAACATCTCCCTCCTCCTGACAATCACCTCTGACACTGGGCTAATGGTGAATTTACTGATTTTAATAAGAGGGGGTCCATTGAGTTCCCTGAGGGGGATTAGCAACAAAAGAAGCTAATCAGTGCTTTTCATCACAATGAGGGACAGAGATATCATTAAACCCCAACACTACACATGCATATGCCCCATTTTAAAGGGCTTCTCCCATGTACAAGCAGCACAATATAGTAACTTGCTAGTTATACACTTAGCCAGTCATTAATTCTTAATAATCTTAAATTCCTATTAGCAATTACAGAATGAAAGCACAGAGGACGGCAGCCTCCTGGGAACAGAGGAAAATCAAGAAACTTAATTCTACTTGACAACATGCAGCAGATCATGGCCTTTTATTATGGGATAATTGGGGATTTTAGGAGGAATAGGCTGGTGTGTGATCTACACCAACATCACAAGTGGAGTAATTCGAGCGACCCCACCCCCCCTCCCAAACCTCCACCAAACCACACACACACACGCACACACACACACACACACACACACACACACACACACACACACACACACACACACACTCATGCTTTTCAATCTAAAAATGGAGTGTTTATTTGTATTGTGCTAGTGGAGAATGTTATGACTTTCATCCTTGCAAATGCCTTTGTAATTTATGAATCTCTATCACAGAAATACAACTAAAAGTGGAGTCTCTCTGATGTCAGGGCTACAAAATAATTTGGCATCGTCACATGTGGAGTGAGAGTCATTTGTTAATGGAGTGCAAGTAACACAAGGCACTCTGTGTTGCTGTGTTTATTTTCCTTAAAGCACACATGCCCAAAACTCACTGAGATGTCTAGGCTCATTGAGAAACTTGGGTCACTCTTTTACTGTCATATACAGTACAGTGCAAAAGTCTTGAGCTCATTTCTTTATGTTTAGTTTCCAAGTGCCAGACTTTCTTGTAATCCTTTAAATTGGTGTCAGGCCTAAAAAAAAATATCTACTGCAGATTAAGATTATCTGACAGTGATCTCCTTAATAAATAAGAAAAAAATCCAGAAAAGACCTGACACTGGACCTGAGAGAAGCGTCTGACCCTTCAGGCTTCTGTTCATTGAAACCTCATCAGAAATGGTCTCCATGAAAGGGTGGCTTGAAAATCAGTGATGACAGGTCTTATGGAGTGATGAATCCTCCCCAGAGTCTGAAACTCAACATTACCGAAAATATATTAAAATGACAGGGTTTGTCGAAGAATATGTTTAAGAATAAAGGTGGACATACCAAAGATTGACCTTCAAGCTTGTCAAAATTATACAAACTGTATTCTTACCTTATTTTCTGTATTTGCATTCATGTCCACACATAATTCAATTGACTGCTGTTCCTATTTCATGTTTGTATGATACATATAAAGAAATGAGTGAAGGCTCAAGACTTTTGCACAGTACTGCATTAAAGAAGTACACTAGATGTAAATGTTGTTGCACCGTCCAATAATTTTGGCCTTACTGATATTGAGATGAATGTTTGCTTTGTCGTTGTTTGTGGGTTAATTAAAGGAAAACAAAAATTAAATATGAAAACTATGATCCTGCTTTATCTTTTAGCAACTACAATTGCCATTGTTGATTAATTTGTTCAGCATTGTTATCCAATTGTCACACTGCCATCAAAGGCATATTTCAGTACACAGTACGCATGTACAGTATGAATGGGTTTGAATGTTTTTTTTCAAGCCTTAGGTACAACTCACCGCTTTAGTACACTGCACATCTTTGCCAAGGAGCCAGTTGAGCTCCAGGTTTCCTTCCCCTTGGTAGCAGGACTGAAGACGCTCCTTAATTCGTGCATTGATGTCTCGGATCGTGAAGACGCAGAGTGCTGAATCATCTGGTGGTCGATGGAACTGCTTCTGGCCCTTAGAGAAGATGGTGAAGACGACATCATCCTGGGCGCTGATGTTGAGTGAAGCAGCGAGAATGCGGCCTGGCTTGCCAAGGTAGGCAGCCTGCAGTAGCCGATACTCAACACCGTTCTTCACGCAGCCAATAGGCAGGGAGACGTAGGAGTGAAATTTGCGATCATCTTTGCAGAGGCGAACGATGCGAGAAGTGTAGAAGAGATCATTGCTTGATCCACTGGATGACATGCTGTTCTCTGGTGTCTCTGGCTGAACGGTCAGAAAGTAAACGAAGCTGCCGCTGGCGAAGCCATAAACATAGTAGATGTCAAAGTGGGAAACCAAGGCCAGCGTGTCTGACGGAATCTTGATGAGAGAGGACACAAAGTCAGTGTGCAGTTCATAGTCCAGCATGGCAGAAGATTCTGGATCACGTGGCAGTTTTCGACTGGAGATTGTGGGAAAGTAGTCCTGTTTACCATCCACTGCTGTGCCGATGAACAGGGTGCCGTCCTGGCCCTGAGAAGGCACAATGACTCCATACATGGTCCCCGTCTGGTTGACACTGGAGAGGTAGTGCTCTTTTTTGTGGGAGGGCTCCACTAAGATAAAGAGGTCATCCAATCTGAGGAGTTTACAGACCCCCTGGTAGAGGCTGCCACAGGCCAGCAACCGATTTTGGGAATAATCAATGAGCAGAAGCTTGTTGACATTGTTGGTAGAGACAAGGGGCTCAGTGCAGGGCTGAACAATCAGAGGTGGGTAGCAGGCCTTATTGTCATCCTCTGGGCCGGTATCATGGGAAACA
The DNA here is from genome assembly GCF_027942865.1 of Odontesthes bonariensis. Taxonomy (NCBI): domain Eukaryota; kingdom Metazoa; phylum Chordata; class Actinopteri; order Atheriniformes; family Atherinopsidae; genus Odontesthes; species Odontesthes bonariensis. The sequence continues at coordinate 29,857,959 of NC_134515.1, read as the reverse complement.
AGGAGAGTGAGGTTGCCTGACAGCTTGTACACGCGATTGACGGCTCCGATATACAATGCGCCTGTGGTTTGGTGAACTGTCAGGTGGTTAAAAACCCATTCCCGTCGCTCAGGGTGGAAACTAGTGAACGCCTGCCCGCTTGACATGGCAGGAATTGCAAAAATCCAAAAGTTTAGAGCTGCTATTGCTCCTATCTTGGCGTAAAGTGAAAAAGTTCTGCAGGTAGCCTGTTGGCCCTCCATGTTTAACGGGCCTCCAAGGAAACTGCTGAGTGAGCAGAGAGAATAGATGAGAGGAAAAGGAGATGTGACCTTTTCTTGTTGAAGGCTAACTTTCAGGCCGAAGCTTCACAAAGGTTTTCACATGTTTCTGGAAGTAAAGAAGAGAAAAAACAGAGATGTTAGATTTCACAGCACAAGTCACTCGTCACACGAAGAAACTCACATGACCTAAGGTTTGCTGAGTCTTAGTAAGGCGATGTGCTGTGGGGAAGGAGAGTGGAGGTTCAAAGAGACAATTTGTGGAAACCATTATGGTGCACATTCCAAAGGAGTTGCAGGACTGGGCAAGACAATGCAGGAAAGAGAGGCAGGTTACAACAGCGGAAATTAGCTGGATCTGACTCATGCTAATGCTGCTGCCGTCACACACTGGGCGAGCGGTTTCCAAGAACAGACAGTCCAACACAGACAGCACTTGGACACATGGCAGTGAGTCACTACATTTCAGGTTGTCCTTGAAACTAATAACAGCATTTTAAATCTAATGTTTTCTCCAAAGATTAAATAAGCCTTATTTTGCTGCTCGGCTGTAAAACAAGACATTGAGTTCAAGCTCCAATCACATTTTACTCTTGAAATCATTTGTGACCATACCATCTGACTTAAGATGAAAATCCAACAACAAATGCGCTCTCTTCTATTTAGCATACCCCTGCTCATTTGAAATATGCATTTAACTCCCATTTTACTTGAATAAACTTATCAATTGATGCCCTGAAATCCACTGTGCCCTTTCTGTCTATCAGTAAAAACCTTTTCAGGAAAATTCTGCAATATGTGTGTTTTGTTACAATCGGTAAATCTTTTATTTTGAAACAGGAAATGCATGTCGAATTTCAGGTGACTCATTTCCTTGCTTATAAACAGGAAGTGAGGAGAAGCATGCTGCAGAGTTGTTGTATTTGTTAGTTTTTTCTACCATGTTGAATCTGCCTGCATCTTATGCTCTTTGATGGCATCGTTGGTATGTATCAAGTAGTTTTATTGTTATTAATGATTGCAGATTCACAGATTATTTTTGTGTCAATGTTTTTGAGAAGTTTATGCAGAAAGTCTATTGAGTCTTTATAGTTACTGTTACTGTTGTTAAAATTCATGTAAGGGAAGAAATGTGAATAAATAGTTGATTATACGTTAAAATATATTAAAAATACAATGGTTTTGCAGGTAAAAAAGGTAATAAATACATGAAAGGTAGCAGTTAAAAACAAGCACTTTAGTTAATTTAAGAATCAGTATATTTACATGGTGTGTGTGTGTAAGTATAAAGACGAAGCAATTTTATTTGTATTCATGATGTCTTTGTGTGTTTTAGTTTTACTCTTTCTTGCGTCATTAAACCTGTGGACAAGGGACAACTGTCTCCAGAGTCGTGATGTTGGGAAGGAGTTTGTCTAACTGCCAAGGTGTATCACAGCACATATACTGAGGGCAGCATAATGTGCAACTATTTGGCTTACAGTAGCTGCAGAGATCTCTTTCAGCAGGTGCCATAAACCCAAAGACAGAGCTCTATGCGGTCTGTCCCCAGGAGTTAATTATCTCGTCCATTGGAAGAGAAGGCCTGGATCTTATTACTGGAACAAACTGAGAACAAATTGGAAACCACTTCCACACACACCTCCCCTCACTCCCTGCCCTTTAAGGGGCACAATTTACAGAATCTGAATCTATTAATTATAATTTTCTAAACGTTACATTTCCTTTCATTTCACCTGCTTGCCTGATCAGATTATAGAGGAATTAATCACCGGCACAACAATCATATTTAAATAAATTAGCAACCGTGATATATCTGTACATAACTCCCTCATAAAAGCACCAGCCAAGAGAATATACACAATGTGTGTGTACGTGTGTGTGAGTGTTTGTGTGTGGCTCATTGCTGCAGTATTATCAGTGTGCTCTATCAGAACCAAGCAGTGTGAGAGGCTAACAAGTGGAGAGAATGGCAGTGCATCCCAAAATCAAGTATGATCAGGCGTAGCGATCCAACAAGGGTAATTACTGTGGAGCTAAAGGAGGTAAGCTGGGGAGCGACACAGCGATGCCAGGGGCTGGAACGTGTCAGAGACGGCCCTACATCATTTGTCACGCTCCAGATTTGCATTTGCAGCAGAGAGGGCACTGAGAATCAAGGGTGAAAGATGTGGCTGGAATAATCAGCAACTGCACCTTGAATTAACATGCAGCTGAAGGTAGGAAGGGAGTGTTACAGGGCAAGAAACAAAAAGATCTAAGTTATAGCGGCGACTGCAGTCAAGCCAGGATTGGTTTGCAAAGTTGACTTGGAATTCCCTCTGAACAGTGTCAGCCCTCTCGTGAACCTCATGTCTAATCCAATAATGGCCATCTTGGGGTCCCTTCCCACCCCCTTTTATCAACGGGTACAGCTCTGTCTCTAAATATAGACCCTTAGGAGGTGTATTGATCCATTGGTCCATAAACATAGGTCCTAAGGCTCAGTCAAGCTGTTCTAGGCGTGTGTATAGGCGGAGGCGTGGGAGGTGCTCTGTCCCAGAGGCACTTTATTAGCATGGTCATAAAAGTGCCATTGCTACTAAGAAAAACAGCGAGGGCTAGACCCCAAGCCCCACTTTCAGCTGCCTGCACGCTGCTACACTCCTTTGTTTGAGTTTGTACAAGCTGGATGTGCGAAGTGGATCCCTTTGGTGGCATAATCAGCCTCCTGCTGAGCTAGCTTTTTCACTCAAACACCACAGCCTTTTGCCCTTTAGGGCTTTCGCTACACCCCCGCCCCTTAATCATATATACAACATTTTCTCCCCACTATCTTTTTTTTTTCCCTCTCCCTTCTATTTCTCTCTTCCTCCCAAATCGCTGCAAGAAATGTATGCATCACTCCCTTAAGTTGTGGCAACAGCTGCAGAGGCAGAGAGTGTCTGAATGGTGTAAATAAAAGGCTCCACCAAGGTTATCCATTCATATTGCTTTTGGCTTTCAATGCAGGGAACAACGTCTTTGTTTAAGTTGATTGCATGACCACCTCTTTGTCGTGCATGACACAGACTTCTCAGTACTATGCAGCTGTGGAGGAGACTTGAAAAGAATAAGAACAACATCGGATCACCCCTTGCGCTCTGTAGTTCAAAGCCGCGTCTCTCTTTTGTTTATTAGGAGTCAGAGCTACAGAGAAGTACATTAACATATAAATGCAGCCAGGAATGATTCATGCTTAAATACAATTACCTACTGACCTAAAAAAGCAGAGGGCATGACTGTTGCAGCAATAAATAAGATTGTGGGCGAGGTAGAAGTCAAAGATAGGGCAGCATTTTCACCTCTGATATAAGTCAACAACACCATTTTTTTCTCACTGATGCTGTGGCTGCAAACGGTAATCGACTCATTCTCAGCAGCATTTAAACGCAATGAAAAATCTCCACCGTCCACGTGTGCGTACATTTATATTCTAACATTCATCTTACAAACACGAAAGGCAAAGAAAGAGGAGCAGACAGTCCAGAGAGACTCACATTCCAGCGTACACGCAGGCTGTGATCATGGCTTGGCGAAAAGACAGTTTGTCCAAAACTTCCCATTCATAATGAATAGTCAGGCATAGAAAACACTGCGTTGGCACACTCAGCCATGCAACTTCCGAGTGCTTGTTAAACAAACTGGTCCCACTGGCTCCCTGTGCTCTGTCACTGTGTCTGATTGTGGGTTCCCTGCTGAAATGCTGGTGATTTCCCCTGCCACTGGGCATGATGCAGTGGCAATGCCAACCATGGTCAAAGTAGTCACATTGTGGTAAACTGAAAGGATGCTAAGATGCAGCAGGAGCCACAGAAAAAGCAATGAAGAAATTAGAAAATGCAAAGTGGTAAGCTTTGCAAACAATCACTCAGGGTTGCGGACAAAACAGCCTGACGGCAGTCTAGGAGTCGGCAAACTGACAGTGGAAAGTAGCTTTGGGAAGTGGGAACAGCTCTATCAGCCTACAATAGACAGCAGGTCTGCTGCTTTTGTGCTTTTTTTCTTTTTTTGTTCCCACATGCTAAGCTTCTTAACAATATAGCCACATTTGTTTGATCTCCTAAATTCATATTCACAGCAATTGTACTGCAAAAGATAAAGAACACAAACCAAATCCGTTTACGGAGCTAAATCCATTGTTGTTGTTTAAAAAAAATGGAAATGGGAGATCATAATTTCATGCCTTGGATTAATGTGTTATTCTCAGTAGGATTAATGTAAAGCGTGAAATCTAAATGCTTAAGTAAAAGTGATACGCTACAAATCAAGAAAATCTGGGGAGAAAAAAAAAAGAATCAACAAACTAGCTAGTCAAGAAAAGTGAAAGTTTTTTTTAACATTTTTTGTCTGGTAAGCTTTTTACATTTGACTTGGCAATTTGCATAGTTGAAACAGAAAAGTTTAATCCTCCCTTAAGGAAGATCCTCTATAGGAGCGCAGCTGAGGTAAGTCCATTAGTCCTCTCTCTTCACTTCCATGAAGAGCGAAGCTAATGAGACGACTCGTTGACATCTTGTGTTGTTGGACGTGAGTTATATTTATACACTCTTTCGGCTCAGTAGGAAAATGGATTTCTTTGCTCCAGTGCCAGTTCCATCCATCCTTCCTTCAAGCCACCACATGGAAATGACATGATAGCAAAGCGGAGAGATAGCATCCTCAAAAACCAAAACCTTGCCTGTAATTGCATTCCCTTCACTCTGTCTGGTTTTATGTTCTGCGTTGTTGGAGCAGGCTGAATATGCCCAATATGTCTCTGTAACAATTAATGATGCTAAAAATGAAGGAGGTGGAAATTACAGTGGCACAAGTACCACAAAGGCTTGCTCACAGCTTCAGAAGACAAAAATAATAATGTTACTGCTGATTTAAATTCATCACTGTGCAAATTTCTAACTTGACCTTTTCTAAACTGTTTTGTTTGTCTTTTGACGTGATATGCACGAGGCTCTGAGCTATGGCTAAAAGAGCTGTAAGTCAGTGACGCACAGTGTATTAATGCACACTTATCCACAATTAGGCATGTGCTCTAAGGGCGCTCTCACAGAGCACTTTGCATTCAGTGCTTAATAGCACGATCTTTGTTAGTGACCCATATCAGGGCACTTGCTCATGATCGTATGAGTTTAGAGGCCTGCAGCGAGGCCCTCACTCGCCTTTCACTGAATTGCACCCATTGAAAGCAGTCACAGTGTATCAGCCTGCCTCAGCCTCTTAGAATAGTTACTCCAATGAAAGCATATAAGAGATAATTAACACCACACTACAAACACAAAAGATTGGGCAAAAAAATTGAGCCAACCATCGTTCCTTTACATGCTGCCATAGGAAATAGGACATAGGAAGGGACATATAAAACATATACAAAGACAAATAGAAATACAAAATGAGACATAAACAGTTTGTAATATTCTAGCTAATTTGATTAACTAATATTTGGTATGACCACGCATATTTTTTAGCCTGAACTCTTACTTACTTACTTCATACTTTCTTTTAGTAGTCTTTAGGAATAGATATCCAGGCTTCTTGAAAGACATTCCAAAGCTCTTTTTTGGATGTTGGCTGCCTTTTGTTCTGTTCTCTGTCAACATGATCCCACACTGCTTCAATAATGTTGAGGTCCAGGCTTTTAGGAAGATTCATCACTCCTGTTGTCACTGATTTTCTCTTGTTCTTGCCTTATTTGGCATACCTCAGTCTATTTTCTCTTCTTTAAGAATGGCATCTTGACAGCCACACTTCCATGGAGACCATTTCTGATGAGGCCTCAGTAAAGGACCACATGCATATCTCAGATCCTGTGTCAGGTCTTTGCTTAAGTTTTTTTCTTGTTCATGAGGACAACCCTTTCAGATGCTATTAATCTGCTGGAGACTGATAAAAAGCAACCAATGGCCCAAAAACACCTTTGAAAGATCTTCAGAAAGCCTGGTGAACTATTGATGAAGACCATCTTAAAAAGAAAAGTCTGGCTCCTTGGAAACAAAATATAAAGAAATGAAAGGTGGATAAAAAGTTCTGCACCCTACTTTAAAAACATCTCATCATGACGTAGGAATAACCACTCTCGGCATCGCTGCTTATCTCTAAGCGCAAACAAAAGCACATGTATCTAATCTTTCCCATTTCCCCTCTGCTGAGCCCCCCTCCCACTTCACACACCTCGAACTCTGTTTGAGAAATCACACGCTGATATTACGCCTAAAACCTATGACATCCACGAGAAAGATTACGGTTGTCATTATAGTGATTTTTGGTTCCCCTCCCACAGCTAACACCTTCTTAAAAATGCACAGCCATGCTAATTTGCACCCTTATACTCCACAAGCTTCCAACTTCCACAAAGTGAACATGAGCATATTCATGCACACACAAAGTCTCACACTCATATAGACAGGGGCATACAGACACCCATTCTGATGTACATAAATCATCCCCTTTTTTTCCCCCAATCAATCCTTGCTTCGTTAACTGGCCCTGTATACCTCTCCTATTAAATTGGTGGTTGAATCCCAAGGTGTGATCCTCTCAAGCACTCCCACTGGTGGTGTAGTAGTATTTGGTGTTCACCTCATCATTTCTGTCTGTCATCCAGTGAGAGCAGATTTTTATTAGGAGGCATTTCCATAAATCTAAATTGTAAAGGACCCTGGTGAGAGAAGAAAGAATCCTCAGTAGGTGAAGGAAGCAAAGAGAGCAGGATGTCACATGATCAGATATCCCACCTCAGCTTGTACACAGATTGGAAGTGAATCTGGCTTTTTGATTGACACTATACACTGAATATCAAATTGCAGGGCCTTAACTATTCTGGAGGCATGTTGCCAAAGCTGCATTGTCCTGTCACTTTGAAAGTAAATATAGTGGTTTAATTTAAAGCCAGGGAAGATGCAGTTCAGGTGAAGTAGCTGTGATGAGTAACAGCTAGTGGTGCATCTGAAATTGAACAATGCCTATATGCAACATTAAAGACAGGACTTACAGCAACACACAGTGTCCTAAACACCTACAAAATTGAAGAATCAGGTATATGGAGGGAAGAGTGAGGATTGAAAAGTGTATTTTCAACTGGACTGACTGATCCTCTAAATCAAATTATTCCTTTCGAGCAGTTTTAGGAAAGCTTCTATTCATAACTGTGACCTTCAAAAATGCATTCTTGCATTTCCCATATCTGAATCTACTTCTTTAATGTCAAATCTTATGGGACATTTAAGAGTTGCTGAAGCAGACAAATGGACTTGGCAAAAAGAAGAATTTGGCTTGTGCACTGGGTCGCAGGTGCAAAAATTTGGCCTGAGGAATGTTGGTCTGAATGAGCGACCGATTGAAGTTTGTAGAGGGCTCAGTTCAACTGGCCGCCCTGCAATCAGATTATATAAGCTCTAAGTCATTAATGTCCTGCATCACGGGTCATAACACCACATCAAGAACATGCAGGTGACATTAACCTAAACAGGGTCAGACCACAGCAGTGTGTGCATATGTCCACTAAAGTACCAGCATTTCCATAGCATTTGTCTCACTGGTTTGTGTAAATGTTCATGCTTTCTTTATAAGTAGACTAACCCAGCAGAGGTGCTATCTGCCTGTGGCTGGACTCTGTCCTCGGCTTTGCAGCTGTCCAATCAGATTGAACCAACGATGGAGGCAGCAATAAAATACAGCGAGACAGAAATTAGATAAGGGGACAGAAACAGTGAATGATGCCCTGTGAAAGTGGGCGAAAAAGACAAAGCACACACATAAAAAAACTACTTAAAGTTTGAGAGTGTGAGGGAGGTAAAAAGATGAAGGTAAGACAAGGACAGCAGGGGAAGAGAGGAAGGAAGAAAGGAGAAGGAGCCATGCAGTCATTATTCCAGCTGGGTAACAAGCCGTTACAACCACAGCGGCAGCCACGACTCCAGAAGTTGGCATGCTACATCCACCATTATCTGGAGCAAATTTGTAGCGGCTGACTGGTATACTCGAGTGACGGAGGGGTCAGTCACAAAGTGAGAGGAAACAGTACTGTATAACGGCATGTTGATAAAAGGAGGTGAACATAAATCTTTGTAAGATCATTTTGACCTAAATGTAAATTATATCTACTCATTAGACAACAAAACCTGTTATTTCAGCCAGCCAAAATCCAGAATAGTTATATAAGAGTTTCTAGGGAGAGGAAAAAATTATGGCAATCCTGTCAGTCAAAGTAATCCCTTCAATTTTTCCTGCAACTGTTTCATCTAAGGACTGTATGATATAGCCTGCAGCTCCCTAATCACATGCTGGCTGAAAGGATAAAGGTACTTTGGATTGGCTAACAGCCAGGTACTGGAAACTCAGTAGGAGGTGCACTCTTCATCCGATCTTCACCATCAAAAACATAGCAAATGTGCACATACAGCTTGGGGAGGACGTGCTATACAAGTGAGGTAATATGAAAGGTTATTTCCACGTATGGTGACAGACTGTATCTATAAAGTCGGGCTGTGATCTATGCTGTTACAATGACAATGGAACCAGTGATGTAATAAAAACATGTAACAAGTGCTTTGCCAGCAGCAGCTCTATCAATGCTAAAATCAATTATCTGTCAATGCAATTAACATGACAGCAGAGAGTGCATAGCCTCCCTTTCCTTCACTGATTTGAATCCTGAAACCGTTCTATGCACCATGCAAAAGCTAAAAGAAAAACCCATAGCTTTCTCATGAAGCTTATTGGTCAGTTTTTAGTGCAATGATGAAGCAGAAATCATGCTAATCCCAGTTATCATGAGACTGACTGACGACATCTACAGCTGCAGTTAGTGTGTATGTGCTGCAGCTCAATCTAACGTCAGGACTTGTTATACCTACACTGGTCCACAGGCTCAAAAAAGGAAAGATGTTGTAGTGACACAACAAAGGCTCAAAACTGTGAGAAGGCAACATTTTTGTTTCTATATAGTTTTGTGTAGGGCAGCATTCATGTGACATGTTGGCACACTTAAAAAAAAAAACAAATATAACAAATACAGAGTGACAGCAAAGTTGAAAAGTGAAAGAACTTTAGAAAACAACACATTCTCATTTCCAACTTGTCACATCCTGCCAAGAGCCCCGCACATCAGTTTTCACCACACAGGGAGACTGCTCTTAAGCTGCATATTGCCAAATGTGTTCTTCTTCTGTGGTTACTGATGGAACGGCTGCGCCAACAGTAAACGCCGACAGGAAGATGTCATTCTACACTACTCGGTTATCAACAATTAACACGGAATGTGAAAGGAGGTCGACGGGAAGGAGGGGTGAAGATATCTGACACCCAAACAGGCCATCATGCTTGAGTCCAGCTTTAACACCACTGTTTTTTAATTTCTTTTTTTAATTTTTATTTTGACCTTCTGCTGTACTACTTTTTCTCCCATTAAAAGGACTTCGCTAAGATTATACAATAAAAGTAAATGCTTAAGATTACCAATGAAAATACTTAAAGGTTAAGAAAACATGATTAGGTTTTAAAATACAGAGTTCAACATATTTAATTGAAAAACCAAAAAGAAAAAAATTCTGCTAACTTCTTCCACACTGCCACCCAAACGTGACCTGATACGTTACCAGCCTGGGAAACTCTGCACATCCACAACTCGTGCTTTGGGGGTACTCTCTGCAATTAAAAGAAACATAGCATGAAAAAATTGTTCTATCCCTTATTGTTAAATGATACGTTGCACTTTGTACCAATTTACTTATCAGCAGGCAGTTTCCAATACCTTTTAAAGGAAATTTCAACAACCACAGCAAAGACAAATATTTCTTCGCCTGACAGACAGTACTGGCCACTTGAAAATATGGCCGCCAGGTCTGTAATTCTTTTCATTTCAGGCTTTAGTGCTGGCCGAGGTCCTGCTTAGGATCATCAGTCGAACCTTAAAAAGACACTCGGCGACTTTATCTAAAATGCACAACGACGATGACTGATTGCAATGGAAGAGCTTGCGAGGAGTTAAACTGTCTAACCCCAACGACCTCGCACTTCTTCCCTCCAGACTGAGTGTAAAGGTATAAACATCTTTGTCATGTCTCCACACCACCCATTCATCTGTTTTCTCACCAAACTCAATTAATGATCAAAGAAGGATCAACATTATAGTCTGACCAGACCCAGACAGCCTCTGTGAGTGGATAACACAGATAAGGCTTCAAGAAAAACACGAAGGAAGAACTGGCTGCTTCGGAAGTCTGCGACTGCTCACACTAGCAAAGGTAAAAACAGTTGAAAGCTGGAACTGTGAAAACATTTCACACGCTATTTGTCAAGTAATCTTATCATTTCCGCAGAGACGAAACAGAGGGAACATTTCAGTTAATGTAGTGTTTGTATTATTATGTAAACTCTTCCAAGAGGAAGGAAACCTTTTCTCATTGTGTTCAGGACCTGCTGTGACCCCAAGCATAATGTAGCCTCCCTCTAAAATACACACAGCCGTCTGCAGACCATTAAAGCCTATTTTTTAGGACTTCTCCTCTGAGGTGCATATAACAAATGCATTATCACATGGCAGCAGAGGGCTCAGCCTCTCGCTGGCTTGCTCTCTCAGTTTGTTTCTCTCCACCTCAGCCTGATAGCGGCCCCTCTAATTTCATCAGATGTGATAAAGCACCACAAAATCAAGTCTGCAGCTAGTTACTTAACCCAATCTCCCTTTGGATGAGAGGCAATAACAGCATGTGGTGAGGAAATTGGGTGCTTACTCACACGGAAGGATACATGCCTTGCAAGCAGAATGTGGTGGATAGTGTGAAGACTCTTCAAACAGAAGAACTGTACTCTTAGTGTGCATACAGCAGTATGTGACTGCTAAACGAAAGGCAGCCTGTAATATGCATTCCACGAAAGAATATTGACTTTTATATAAAAGAATAAAGGATTTTTTTGGGTTTACTCACCACGGAATTGAGGCATGTATTATGTAGAGGCCACAAGGACCAATTCATGAGCAGTAAGAAAGAGCGAGATCGTGCTTAACCACAACAACTGTTGGAAAGGTTTATATAGTTTTCCTTGAAATACTAACAGTACATACAAACTATCTTTTAAGTGAAGTTTGAGCCAAGTTTAAAAAAGAAATACTGCTACAGACCACAGCTATTAGAAAAGCTTGCATTACATTTGTATGCAAGCTTACATTTGTATGCAAGCTTACAATGAATATGAATAATGAAAAAGCACCGAGCGCTGCAGTAAGTGTTAATTCAAGCCTTGTCCGCAGTGGGTGTATAAAAAAATGCACCTGATCGTCCTCCGGAGTGCGGCAGCTGCTGCGCGGCTATGCCAGGACACGAGGGAATAGAATGGCACTGAGCTCAGAGACCAAGCTGGCTGAGTGACAGCATGACTTGCCGGATCAGAACTGAAGCGCACATGCATGCCCTCCAGCCTGTTCTGTGTGAGCTCCGTACAGGATGTAGTGCTGGCTGTGATACGGTGGAAAATCAGCATTGGCCGATTTCCTGTGAGCCAGTGTTCTGAGAGTCGAGCAGGCATATCGCCACAGCAAGCACTTTTCTCTCAACACAGGAGGACTGTCAGATACGTTTACTCGCATTTTTAATTTGAATTAAATAAAAACATATTGCTCAATAACATCATACTACATCAAACTTATATTTGACAAGGATTTAAATATTTGAAATTCAGCATGATGGTAAAGAAAGGTTAGTGTACACACCAGTGACATATAGCTTGTGTCCTCACCTATAGAAGCGCATCTATTACACACGTGGCACAGTAGTTCCCTCCTGCTTAAATTAAGATGGGTGAGCAGAGTGAGGTGGGAGGTGGGAGGTGGATGGAAGGAATTTCACGGTGACCTAGAAGGTCTGGGATTGAAACAGTGTGTTGGCAGAGTAACACCAATTCATGCTCTTAATCAGAATTGCTGTGAAGGCTGAGTACTGTACTGTATTGTACACAAGAAAAGGGATGCATCAAATTATTTGAGCTCCACTGTGATGAAGCACGCAGAATGGCAAAGGATCAGAAGGAGAACAGGTCCAATACTTTTTATGTTCAAAGCCACTGGAGGCAGGAGAGAAAAAGAAATGTCCCTGTGGACTTAAATAGACAGGCAATATTGAAAAACCTTGCTCTACACAGTCTATTAATCACCCAGCATACTTAATTCTTGTTTCCACATCCACTCCTGTTACTATTTCATTCATTATACCAGCAGTAACTCAAGGCTGGTGATCTGGCAATTTTTGGTTATTCAAAAGAAGTCATGCAGTCTGAAGTACAACAAGTCCTCCCATCAATAAAACCCTGTGGGTAGGTTTTTTTCACTCCCCTACATACGACCCATAATGGTGACCTGTAAAGTGCTGCGCCTACAAATGGCAGGAGGGCATTATGACTCATAAAAGCATTTCCACATCAGAACAGATCTCATTCTCAAACCACAAAATTCTCATTAGGAGGAAATAGAAGTGTGAAGAGCGCGGTTACACAGAACACTTCAAACCATACCCTTTTTACTAAAACACCTATGTCACTGGCTTGTTGGACTTACAGATTAACATCCCTTGGTTAGGGTTAAAAATAGAAAAACAATCATGGTTAGGGCTAAAATAAGTTCCTTTTACAAACTGTCCATCGCCTTTTTGTTACGACAAAACTTTGTCACATCCTGGTTTGGCGGTAATATGACTACTTGGAATTGAAACGACTTGGGTACGGTTAGAAAACAGGGCATGACATGTGTGCGGGAGAAGGACAGTCTCCTGAAACGAGAATGAGGTGACTAAGGCATCTGTGGCAAACAACTCATGTGAGATGCCTATACAGGACAATTATTTGTGAGTCTCGGAGCTGCTCTGCCATAACAAGAATCCCTACAGCCCGCTTGTGACATCAGTGAACCTGGGAATCGGTGCTTCACACTCATTTTCACAGGCCAGAGATTCCTGAGTCTGTTCCCTGCTATGCTGCAGATTTAACACAGAGACAGTCAAGCCATCCATATTCTTGAGACAGACGTTGGTGAACATCTATTATATATGGCCGCTGAGCCTGTGTCAGTATTCTTCTTATGCTATATCTTGATACAGTCGCAGGCAAGTAGGCTTGAATCTCTTGGAAAGCATATAACTGATGTATTCGCACATGCCTGCATGTGTGTAAGTAGGTCTTAAGGAAGAGAAGAAATTGATTTCCAGAGCAGAACCTGTCTTAAATCCAGCACAAGTATGAAACAGAGCGTAATTCTTGCAGTGATTTGAGTGCATGTAAAATGTTGGGCAAGTGAAATACTTGTATAAAGTGCTTAAGTGTAACAGCTCTCTGGTGGAGTACCCTGTCTCTTGCTTTAGTCACCAAATCACATTCACAAGCACAGTCCCTCGCCTCTCCTTAAGCTGAATGCAGCATTGCTTTCCGAGCATTACATTTGATCAAAGACTAATCTCTAGCTGGTTATATGATTAAAATTAGCATCAGTTTCTTTGTTAAGGAAGTGAGGCTGGCTGGGACTAGATCCCACAGGGCCAGACAGGAGAGGGACGGAAAGACGCAAAGTCCCAAAGAAAGGCGAGAAAAAGAGGACCAAAGAGGAGGGAGAGGAAAAAAGCAATTTCAAGGGGGAGAAAAAAATGATATCGCACTAAAGGACATGAGCAGACAGAGCAATAATAACTGAAAATAAATAAAAAGGAAAGAGCATTCCCATGCTTGGTCAGTGTGACCAATGCCAAACCCAGGCAATGTGAATTCCTCTGTGGTAGCTTCTACCTCGTATTAACTTTTTTCCTCAGACCGCACACATAGACGATGAATATGAGAGAGGGAAGCTGTGGGTTGACTGCTTTAAAAGAGATCATACGGATCCACGTGTTCGCTGAAGCAGGGAAATGAGGTTTCGACAAGCAAGCCAGCCTCTCTTCATCCAATTAGGAGATGAAACTAAAATCTTTCACTGATTAAAATGCAAAGGCAGAAAGGAAGGTGATGACGTTAGAGCCTGCTTAAACACAGCAGTGGGCAGCCTTAAGTATTTCCTTCTGTCATCAAATTCTAGCTTTTCTGAGTAGAGACTAGGAGAAAAAACATGGATTGGGGTACTCGGCAGTCCCTGGTTTTGACCAAACAGCCCCGCTGCTGCTTCTCCCTAGAAACTGTATCAGCGATAGTGAAAACATATTTACTCCAGCGGGGAAAAAAAGAGAGGCAGGAAAGAGAAAGAGGATAAAATCAAATGTTTCTTACCCTTGAGAAAATGTAACCAAGGGGAAAAAAGGCCCCATTCAGCATTTCATCAGTAACATAAACAGGAGCAGCTGGGGCAGACTAACACGCTGAAGTGGGATAATTAGGACACTTTGGTTGGTTTACTGCTGTTTCAGTCTGGTTGGGACCAACTGTGACCAAGAAGGTTTTCACATTATTCTCAAAGACTACACTTCGCACCTAATGCTTATCTTGTGTGGTCACTAAAGCAAACCCAGGAGGTTAGCCATTTACAAGCCTTCAGATTGCTTTAACTAACCGGCGAAAATAGTCTCACTTAGTTATATGTCTTTCTGCAACACGGCACCCTTCACTTCCACGAAAAACAGTTTTGCCTTCCTGTTCCGTCCCTCCCTTACAGCTTCCCCTGCTTTTCCTGTCTGACTCAATATAACAAGTGAAAATCCCAGGCCTCCCTGTTTCTTCCGTTGTTTTGTACCAGAGGCTGGGAATGCTGTGCTTCCATGCTCTTGAACTGGGACACTTAATCAGATGTGGCTAAGGTAACGACCAATAGGAAAATTAAAGCAGTTTCTCCATTACAGTGGCTGTCATTTCAAACGTTTTCACACACATCCTTATACCATCTTATCATCTGAATAAGTCTCTTTTATACATGTGGCATCTCATTGACATGAATTGCCAGTGACAGTATCTGTCTCAAATGCACAGCACTCTTTTGACACCTCTCAGTGTTAAGGTAGCGTTTCAGTCATATTAAGTCACACATCCAAGTCGCTAATGCATTCAAACAGTGCAGTAATCCTGTAACTGATACTTTCATAAAAGACTTTCCTAGTAAACACCCTTTATTGCCATATGTTACAAGCAGCTCAGATATCAAATAGAGAAACTGATTTTCTTGTCTTGTGGCTCTGATGCTGTTTTAAAGGAACTGTGGTAAAATAATGTCATCATGACTCCTGCAGTAGAATCAGACTGGATCTGCATCTGTCTGCTCTGTTTTCTTTGCTTTCCATTTTCTGATTGGCTGCATCAGGCAGTAGTATTCAAAGGGAGGTGGGGTTGTTTACCTTGACACAGAGCTACTGCACATGTTCAGCGCCTCGGGGAGCCAGGCGAGCAGACACACTGCATTTCAGCTCTTCAGACCTTAAGCCGCTGAAGCAACTAATGCTTTGTACAACACAACCCACAAACACGGTAGCCTTGGCTGAATAAACAAAGGCAAGGTATCCTTTATTGGGCACGTCAGTGTTTGCACACAAGGAATTCAATGAAAGGTTTACAGCGGTAAGAAGCATGTGTGTATGTATGTGTGTATCTCTGTGGAGTGACACGTCGCCCTTCCTGTTTTAAAACCATATTGTAATTTTAATTTTGTTTTCGTTTGAGGATGCAAAGCAGAATGCAGCCCCTACTGCTGACATACAGGTGAATGTAAAAAAAAAGGTGCTGAAATTTCCCAGCATCTAAGCCATTTGCCAGTCCCCTCTGGCATGCCTCCACCCAGGTCCCTGTTTGTCTCTCTTCCAACCCCCAAAACAGGCTGGAAAGAATGAAGAGAGAAGGCAGGAGATAGGGTGGAGGGCTGACACTGAGGAGACGACACTGTAAATGTTCATCACTAGATGTAGGAGGACTGTAGTCCTCAGAAAGACTAACTGTAATGAGCTCTTAATTGTGATAATCAAACCCCGTCTACAGCACTGCAAAAACAGTGAACAAAAACATGAATAATGGGGCTTGAAGCAATGCAAAAGCAGGCAGAAATAATGCCTGAAACATTGTGTATGCGTTGTAATAACATGCAAATCCCCCCTCACCTATTCACCCCTGTCAGGTTCAGCATGTTTTCAGAGGCATGTGGGGGAGGACTTGTGGCAGCAAAGGCAATGAGGCTTGTGGAAAGTACTTAATAGCAAACATTGTACCTACAAGCTCAGAGATGCCTTCTGCATTCATAAAAAAAGAAAAAAAAATCATAATTCTGTTTTCATCTAATTCTTACTGTGAGATGAATGAAATAATAAAGGCGTATCTGGTAAAACTGCATCTGTAGTGGCAATAACATGTCAAATCTCCTTTGTATTTGCCTTTCGTGTGGAAAACGGTTAACAGCGTCACCTCCCATAGTGTATATAAATCCCTAACTGTTGCAGATTAAGACAAGAATGGATGCTCATTCATTGCTTTCATGTATAAACCTGCCCAGTCTCTTGCTTTTCTCACTCTTTCTACTCTCCCTCTCCTCTTTGCCTTATGGCTCCCTTAGACAGGCAAATGTTTCAGAGCAGTCATATTTAATCAACATCTTCACGGACAACGTAGGAATATAAAGTCCTCTGCCGCGAAAGGCTTGCTTGTCACACTCAGAATAATTGCCTTAGATACCCCGCTTCATTCCCCTTAAACACTACAGAAAAGACAATGCTCCTGACTGACACTGTGGTTGATGTGTAAAAATGTGTTGAATTTGGATTTTGTGTTATGCATGGAACGATATTGCATTGTATCATTTCCTCCACATTAAAAATATTATTTGTATGTTTCATGAAGACGCTGCTGTCATGTTTCACATTTCATTGGTTATGACAGAGGAAGAATAATGTGTCTGTCTGGGTGAGCTCCCGCTGTTCCGCTGAGTACTCCCAGTGTTTCCGTTTGATAGCAGACGGCACTCGGAAGTATGAGTGGTGGAACAACAACACCCAACTTCCACCATGATGCAACCCCGTTTCTAAAGAACTTGGGACAATGTGGAAAAAGGTAAATAACACCAGAATGCAATGATTTGCAAATATCATATACCAAAATTTTATTCACAATAGCACATAGAAAACATCAGTTGTCGAAAGTGAGACATTCTTCTATTTTATAAACAATATTAGCTCATCTTTGAATTTGATGAGAGCAACACATCTCATATAAGATTGAGATGGGGCACCAAAGGGCTGGAAAAGCAAGTGGGACTAAAAGAAACAGCAGAAGGATCATGTTGCAAATAATTAAGTTAACTGGCAACAGGTCACGAACATGATTGGGTATAAAAAAAAAGCACCTCAGAGAGGCAGAGTCTCTCTGAAGTAAATATGGGCAAAGGTTCAGCAATCTACAAAGAACTGTCTACCAATTATGGAGCAGTTTCAGAATAATGTTCCTTGATGTCAAACTGAAGACTTTGAACACTCTATCATCTACAGTAAGTAGTAGCATCAAAGGATTTTGAGAATCTAGAGAAATCTCTATGCACAAGGGACAAGGCCAAAAATCTATATTGGATGTCTGTAATCTTTGGGCCTTCAGGCGACACTGCATTAAAGACAAACATAATTCTGTCATGGATATCACTGCATGGGCTCAGGACATCCAGAAATTGCTGTCTGTGAATATTCCATCCACAAATGCAGGTTCAAGGTTTATCTTTCAAAAACAAGGTCATATGTGAACATTATCCAGAAAAGCTGCCATCTTCTCTGAGCCAAGTCTCTTTCAAAATGCACTGAGGCAAAGTGGAAAAGCACTCTGTGGTCACACTAACTGAAATTTGAAATCTGGATTGTTAGCACTCAGTTTAAAAGCTGGCATCTCTGATGGTATGGGGGTTCAGTAGTGTCTACAGTATTGGTAACCTGTACACCTGGAAAGGCTGCATCTTTTTAAGGGAAGGTCTCTTACATTTCAGCAAGACAATGCAAAAAAAAACGTATACTGCATCAATTACAACAGCATGGCTTCGCAGTAGAAGAGTCAGCGTGCTGGACTGGCCTGCCTGCAGTCCAGACCTCTCACCAACTAATAACTCCCGGTGCATCGTGAAATCCAAAATATGACAAAGAAGACACAGGGCGGTGACAGCTAGAACAGTTTGGAGCAGCTAGAATCGTATATCAAACAAAATACTGGTTTCTGTTTTTATTGACTTTTTACACAACATCCCAAGTTTTTTGGAACAGTGACTGGAAATTCACATTGACATCTTAAACATGGTACAGCTTATTTTGTTCATTTGGCATGATAAGCCAGGCTCCCAAAAATGCATAAAGGGGAAAAGATGGTTAATTCTTTTTTTAAATTGCACAAAACTCTATAATCTCTGATGGGGTCAAAATCAACAACAGCAATTACATTCATGACTGTTATTAACAGTTTTGCCCTGAGCCAACTAGGAAAGCAACTGCACGTTCTCACAGACTCTGTGAGGCCTTTATGACAAGCTGTCTCCCTTCTTAAGTACCTTTTATCCCTTTTCTACAGCTGGTTTCATTGTGTGGATCAGAGTCATGTATTCTTGCATAAATATTAATGTTATCCCTGAAGAGAATTAATTTCCCCTGACCAGGACACAATGAATCACCTTGGGCCAAAGCAAAGTCTGGAGTTTTAGGACTTACGGCGGTAGTTTTGGTCTAAACTTTCATGATCTATCCCAGATCCTTCTTCCTAGTGCCTTCACAGCCTCATCAAGCATTCAACTTGGGAAATATGGACTCTAGAGTTTTGCAGTAAGAAGCCAACTCATTCTGTCATTTTGTGTGATTGTCTGCTTTTATGCCACTGTCAACATGGCAGGAAAATAAGACACCACAGTGAGCCGTGCTCCACGTTTTGAAATTGTGGGAGTTTCAAGGTCTTTCATCATCAATTTAGCACACTTTACTTTGGTCTACAACAGTGGAAAAAGTTAATCAAGAGGATGTGTGTGCACAAGAGACATGGAACAAGATACTACAGCAGAGGAAGGGGGAGGCCTTTTTCAGACCCAGATTTCTGTTTGCTATCTGACACAGGAATGAATTTGGAAGGCCTTGTTTCCTCTTCTCTTTCCTAGCCATCTCTTCTTTGCTTAAGGCTGAGGATGAGTTAAGGCTCCTGCTTCACACCGAGAGAAGCTGTTCACCCAAATAAGGCCACGGCTGACTGGAAAATAGTAACAATGAAGTGAGCAAAAGTGCAGGTACCCTACATGTCACTGCCACAGAGCCCAAAGAGGGAAAACTTTGTGATGTTTTGCCTACAAACCCAATAGAAGAAAATTCTAGACATTAATTTAAAATATATAATTAAACCAATTATGCAATGGTCACCACAATTGAAAAATTCCTGCAAAATAGTGACAAGACAATAATTTAGGAAAATTACAAAATGTTTTGAAATAGCTGAGAGGTAATGGCCATAATAGGCCCCTTAGAGTTGAAAGTGGTTCTAGTAATTGGGCCGCAGTTTATATACTAGAGGAACATAGCTGCCCTATGGCACATGAGTTGACTAGACAAGCAATGTCTGCACCCTTTTTCCTGCAGTAACCATGGCGACAGGGGCAGGCAGGGGCATCCTCATCACCAGGGGGCAGTGTGGGCAGCACAATGTGTTATTGTCCATAATGCCAACCCGGCACCCCATGTTCCCCACACACGGGCACAGTCACGCAAACAACACATGTTGCCACGCATTCTAACCATTGTAAATGAAAATGGATACAAACGCACGCAGCCAAGCACGAATCACACACATGCACAGTGTCATCTGCTCCTGACAGATGCCCCTTGGCGTTTAACACAAGCACCCTCCCACTTTGCCTCACTACCGCTCCCTTTTGTTGCTCACTTATTGTTGAGTTTTCCACCAAACAAAAATGCACATCCTCCCATGACACCAGCTAATTGATTATTTATGGTGCCAAGCTAACTAACTTATAGCTGACTGATATTCAAATGGATGTGAAAGGATATGATAGCAGAGACAATACATTGAGTGCCTTTAATGAAAATGAGGACAGCTAAAGTATTTGTGTGTAAAACTTTCTCGTCTCCCTTTTTCGTTGCTGTTCTTCACAGATAAGCTGCTCAGGCTGCAACTTTGGGACCGAGGCAACTGAGGGGAAGGGATGTAGGTAGCGATCAGGAAACGAGCTGTTGAAAAAAAAAATCATGAGCTCTTATGGCTTGCTTGGATAAGAGTCTGACTTCCAGCCGGCGTGAAGATCAGTGACAAACAAACAGCCAGACTTGTTATTCTAAGGGTCTCTATGCCAGGATTCGTGCCCTTATCACTGGCATCGAGTAATTTTGTTACATGTGGCAAATGCACGATGGCTTGTGACAGCAGAGATCAGATAAAGAGTAAAAGTGTCTAGGCAGGGGGATGAGGAGATGGGGCTGAATGCCTAAACAGGCTGTTGTGTGAAGGAAGGAGAGTGATGATTGTGGTGGACAGATTGAGGCACTAAAAGAAAGGCAGAGGCGAGGAATCCTGTCCCATGGAAATGTGTCATGAAGGCAGTTCTATTAACATCTTAATAAAAGATTCCCAGGCCCTGGAGAGCCCTCCTGAGTAGACTGCCTTCTCCACTCACGCAGGGGCACCAAAGCTGCTTTTTGCAGCAAATCAACGAGAGAACATTTAGGTTCTGCCAGTCCTGCATTGTGAGGGTGTTAGGCTTCCCAAAGGAGTAGCCTAAATGCCTATCCACAAACATGCTCCACTAAATTCCTTTATTCCCCTTTCCCTCTACTTTCATTTACTGTTCATTTCTCCATCTGTTGGATTTAGAGCTCCAACAAAAGGCTTTGTTTCAGCAAGCTGGCAAGCCTTTGGGACAGCATAGTGCACCACTGGGGTTCAATGCTAACTTGCTGCCATCAATAGAAAGAGCAGGATCTGAACTGGCCACATCTGAATTAGGCAGGGGGACGACTGCTATCCGTCCGTCCCCCCGGTTGGTCCTCTGATGAGGCTGGCTGGAGCCTGTCTGGGAAGTGTTGACACACACTTCTTCTTGCAACAGTCAGCAGCCTGACAAGGATGGGCAAACAAACTCTGAACAGAACTATAACAGGAAAAAGAAATCCCAGCACGGTAACCACCATAACAGCAAATTTCTCACAGCATTTCAAAAAACAAGAGTACAACGTGGCTGTGTACAGTAAAAATTAAATGCAGAGAGGCATTGATTTTTGCACTCTGTGCCATGTGTCGCTCATACCGGGCAAGCTGCTACTTAACAATGTAGTGGCCGACAGTCATCAATTTCAAATGGTTTCAACGATTGAATAAGTCACTGGAAGCTACGCACACAACTACTCAAGATGATGAGATCAGCTACAGCAGCGTGACTAGACCATTAAACATAACCCTGTGGTGGATACTGACAGGGTAAGATTTATCAAAGCCTCAAACTGTAGCTTAGATCCAAAATATATAGAATGACAGCATTCTTTTATGTAATTCTTTCCTCATACTTGCCAAATATTATGTATATATATTCTTTTATACTCAGCTTGTACTCCTGAGCCAAGAACCAAGTGTAGTTTGTAAGGGAATGTTTGTTGGGATGCTGATCATTTAAAAGAACCATCTCCACTGTGGGATCAGTTTCTAGACTCTTCTAGGAGAAGTAGTGAACTCCTGATGTTTAGCATTACCATAAAGAGGAAAAACGACAAGCACAGAAGATGTAAACTGAGCAGCCTGTGAATTGGAGGAGAAAGAGGCAGTTCTGATCTGCTTTTCACAGACGCCAAACCCTTCCAAGACTGAATGTTCTCCGTGGCTGCACTCCACTTGATCACTGTCACCACAGATCCAGATCTGCGTTACGTCAATGCACACGCTCGCCATAAATACGCATCCCCGCAACAGACATGTGCATAACAAGGCTGAGTGAGCGGAGCGCGTGTGGGTCAAGGAGATTGAGATCTCAGCTGTGACAGCTGGACAGTTGAGAGGTTTAGATAAACAGCCCATAGAGAGGGGAAGATTGGAGGCCAATTGCATTAAAACAAACACTCACTATTTGTAGACTACAGCAGATAGGAGAGGGAGGGCCCATATCTATGGGAGAGTGAGTCAGTGAACCCACAGCAGCACAATTATCTGCATGTGTTCGCATGTTTATGTGTGCGTGAAGGCTCAAGACAGTTGGGATGGTGGTGGGGGGGGGGTCAGAATACACAGCACATTTGTAGCATTCAGTCATTAAGAAATAGGTCAAGGATTCTGCCTGCATGCGTAGCGACTTGTCAAAATCTCTCAAGCTAAACTGCAGCGAGCCTGGCTGCCTTAAGGGGGGAATCCATGGGAGAGCATGCGGTGTGCTGTGCGAAAGCTGGTGGTGACATAGCACACTGAAAAACACCTATTCAGAGGCAAATCATGCAGTTGAAACATTTCATAGTAATGTCGCTAAGTGGAAGGTCCTGAATGGAGAGAGGCTGTGGGCTTGCATCGTGGGCCCATTAATTATACCACAGTTCATTGTTTAGGCTCTTTGCTTTTCATCAACAGAGGACGCTCTTGAGCCAGCAGAGTTTGTCGCAGATGCTGATGGCGGCAGTGGCCACTGTGGCGACAGGCAGCTTTGTAATGAAGATTGGGAAGACTTTACTTCTCCAGTACATGAAAGGTCACTTTTCTAAACGAAGCAAGCGACCGTAATTCTGAAACCAAAGATAAAAAAAATTTCACCTCAGAACAAATTCCACGACGCTCTGGACTTAAATCCGTCTCCACACTGACCCACAGCTCCACTATTAAAAGAATACAAGACTGGATATATTCCATGAGGAAATCTGGTAGTTCTGAGTAGACTCACAGAAATCATTGCCACATCAAAAAAAACTAAATACAGAATACTTTGTTGACCACACAGCATCACAGTAAGCCCAATCAAAAATACCGCGGTCCCCTACAGCGAGGTGAAGTGAAACAAAGCTCGATCTAAGTTTGTCCAGTCAAAGCAATTTCTCTCCAGCTTGGCGAGGTTAACCTTATTGATCGGCTGAACGTGTGATGTTGGGGTTCACGAAAGGCTATCTCAGACGGCATGCCTTCAAAGGCATCACTTGAAAGCAATTCTTCGAGCAGAATTCTTAACATCACTGCATATATCCTGCATTATTTACAGAGAGACTGGCTGCTATTCTTTGTGATACTCAGTAAAAGTGGCAACAATAGCATAAATGTTTTTTAACTCAGAAAGGAGTTAGAAACCAATCCTTAAAGGGTGCAGTAAGTTCCTAAGTGGCACGCTAAATAAATCAGAGCCAAAGAGGGATAATAGATCTGTGCAGCAATGATATGACAGCTGCCGAAGAGCCGGCTGGTCAGACAGAGCAGCACCACACTATCAGACTATGCTGCTTTTTCTTCATCAGATTGGAGTTAATTAGGTGAACATAATCAGCATGTTAGAATCAAACCAATCCTGAGTGCTGGTTTGGTGTTCCAAAGGCAGCAATTTCCACCCTGGTGGTTGCTTTGGGGTCAAACTGCTTTCTCACTTTGAGATGGATATTAAAATAATTATGTGTGTGGGTCATGCTTCAGATGCACAAAAAGAAAAAGAAATGTGATTTCACGAAGAAGGAATGGGTTTTGATTGCAAGGGCAGAGGGATTAATATGCTCCCCATCAGTCGTGGCAGATGTAAGTTATTTTCATGCAAATGTAAGGCAATTTTCTACTCAAGACAACATTTATTTTCTTTAGAGTCATTGTCACGGGTGCTTGCCGGAGCACTGGCAGCCTGACAGAAAATTAAGATTTGTAGGTGCATCTGCTGAATTGGACAGACTAGGTCTTAGAGCCGATCTGGAATCCTAAACGGATGCCAGTTGGTGACAATATATTGCAAATTTCTCTAACAAAGGCAGCAGATGCTACTGTAGATAATGTGAGCTAGATCACTCACCTCATGCAAATGCAAAGTGAGATATTTAAGAGGGTGAAAACCACTCTTGCTGCCGACTCGTGGCTCACTTGTTGCAGGGAAATGAGTCCAGGTCAGCATCTACAATGCTTTATGTGTGGTCTGAATTTTGCATACATATTTAATGGACTCTTATTTTCCAGTGGAGGTGAAAAACCTTTCTAAATTCAGATCTTCCTGACATGAACCACTGGAAGCTAATAAGCAAGAATGCTGCAAACCTGAAGTCTCATCTCTGTAGAGCAGGTGGGAACTCTGAGATTCTGCTGAAAAGGCAGCCAAATTCTAATGAATGAAAACCACAGCAGAGATGACACTCATATAAAAGCTCCAGTCTCACAACTGTGTGTAATCCCTGCAGATTACAGGTCTAAATGTAATGCTATGAGGGTGTGTGATATTTGTGATCACACCTCATCGTTTATTTAGGCGCGCAAGTGTGAGCTGTGACAACGATACGATGCAATAGAGAAACAAGCTGCCACCTTCTCAAAGCCTGCAGCCTGAGATGATAAATGTCCCCTTGCCCGGTTGTCTCTCCGCAGTGTCGGAAACGAGCTCTAGGCAGAGGACAGTGGCCGTTTCTTTTGACAGGCAAATTTCTGCACCCTGTAAAGCAGATTTTAGCAGGAACGAGCGAGCGGATCATCACTCACCTCCTCCTTTAAACTTGATCTGCCGGCTGTCCAGTTCCAGTTCCGTCCAGCGCGGCTGCTGTCTTCTGGCTTTATTAACTGACGCGCTACACTCACATCCACAGTAAAAAAAAAATGCTTCCAAAATGCGCCAATAGGATCTAACACTAAAGACTTGCCCCGGTTCCTCTGGCACAGGATATCTGCTTGGTGGACCTGTTAAGCGGCGGTGTCATTCATTCAAGCGGAGACCTTGAATCTCGCGTCTAATTGTGAATTCAGCGCGTAAACTTCGCAACGGAGCCCCTCTCCACCTGAACTGACCTCCTAACGTTACTTTACTGGACCGCCTCGGCGCAATGGCACATTCCTTCAGTTCGGCTTTCAACGTCCTCCGGGCTCTACAATGCGCGTAGATTGTGTGCAGAAGCCGCGGTCAGGCTTGCCATCCTCCGCCGGCGTAAATTCGCAGCGTCGCTTCAGACCCGCAGCGTGGCTCTCTCACAAGGCTGTGCCGGACTCACGCAGACTGGCGGCTCCATCAGTGTACAGTAGTGTGTATGCATGTGTGTGTGTGAGTGTGTGCGCATGCTGCCACTGGCACACTGCGCGTTTAAAGACAGCCCCCTCACACTCGGGATCATTACGGTGTTAACTGTTTCCGCCCAAAAAGAGATATTAAGAAATAAATTAAATCAAAGTGAAACTCAAAAATTTTCTTAAGGCAACATTCATGTTAAGTAAAATATATGTTCTAAACACTCAGGGCATCTGAGAGCATTTCTGGGTTGTTTTTTTTTTTTTTTTTTTTGCTGTATTGAAATTTGCAGAGGGCCATTTCAACACTTGCCAAAATACATTTTACCAGAAAAGAAGGCTCACTGAGCAACGGCACTCTTAAGTTTTCCTACGTATTGAGCACCATGACTGACAGTTTGAGCAATGCTATATAGGGGTCGAACATAGACCGATTTATATTTCCTACCTTTCCTCACCAGTGACACAATAAAGACACAATAAGACTATACATCACATGAATAATAATAATGAAAAAAAAAGACATGTCTTACCTATCACAGGATTTTCTGCTCACAGCTCATACTGGACTCAGCGACACACTCTCTTCCAGCTGTTTCTATTAGAACGCTGCCATCTATAGACCAAACTCGGAACATACTAATGCTGTCTCTCTTTCCCTCTCTCTAACTCTCTCGGCCGTAGACACGCACACAGCTACTCATTCACTTGTATTTCTCCATTTCGACTTTACTTTTTAGACATGTTTTGCTTTGTTATTTGACCTTCTTCCATCCCTGTGTTTATGCTGAGATGAGCAGCTCTGGAGATTATTATCACAAAAACAAAGAGTTTTCAAATCCTTTAAGCTTTTCCTAAAATGCCCGAATGTATCATGAAATTAGTGGCAAAGTGCCTGACAGATGGGGGTGAAAATTTTAAGGAGGTGTTGTATATACACATAACAGCCAACTAATGAAACAACCAAGTTTAAACTATCTTAGGCCCTTTGTTACTAGCAGCTTGTTAGAAAGATGCATACGTCGTCCCCTTTCTTTACCACAGATTGACAGACATAAAATACTATATTTGCACCAACAAAATGATTCACAAAGAAAATAATCCATCAAACATATGATAAAGATTCTTTTGGGTATGATCCATCTGCTGTTTGCTAAAGTCTCATCAAAACACAAGAAGTGGACTGAAAATCAGTGACAATAGGTCTTATGTAGTGATCAATTGTCCCCAGAGCCTGCAGCGCAACATTATTGAAGCAGTGTGGGATCATCTTGACAGAGAACAGAACAAAAGGCAGCAAAAATCCAAAGAGGAGCTTTGGAAGGTCCTTCGAGAAGCCTGGAGAACTGTTCCTGAAGAATACTTGAAGATGTAACTCAGCTAACTTGGCTATTTTCTTATATGCTTTTAATTTGTTTACATGAGTTTTTCAAGTATCTCTCCACCTATTTCCTGTTTTCAAGGCAATATTTAAAAAATTGATGGTCTAAGTATTTTGGACAGAACTGTAGTTTAAGTGCACATGTAACACATCTCAGAGAAAACATGCATAACGTATGCATAGCAAATTCCCAAGAATATCATTTTAATCATCAACTGTATTACAAATGTATTTCTCTATATGATCATAACATAATCACTTTAAAATAGTTCTAAACATAACAACACCCCCCCCACACACACACACCCCACCCCTCCACAACATCTTTCATCTTTGCCTTTTCTGGGTTATCACAAAAAAGGAGGCTATCCATTTTCTCTGATGCATCAATAATGCAGAGTAGGGAAAAGGGAGCCAGTGTCTGCCATCAAAAGTATTGCAAAACTGCCGAGAGGAAGAAGATGTGGAACAACCAGTGTAAGTACACTAAAAGCACAGCGCCCACTTAAAGACAGGGTCAATAGCTGGAGGGCGTCCATATTGGAATTCCACCGCACTGCCTCTCAAATGGATCTTAGTCAACTCTAGGCAGCAGGGGTAATCAAATACAGACTTTTTTCCCAATCCATTACTCACGGTCCTGTTTGGAGCAAGCCATGATTTGTTTGATTGGAACATAACTCAATTCATACTGAAAGAGCAAGTTGCACACAACTGTCTGGAAGAGATTTTGCCTGTTCTGTGTAGAGAAAGATGATAGATTAACTAATTTTGCAAGGTGAAGCTCGGTTATTACATACAGTACGATTGCATCAGTCATGTTTCACTTTAGGACACCTATTGACCGGCTGAGGCTGGTTGTAGAAGCAGTAACGATGAAAAAAGGAAAGGCACAGTGAGGAGAAGAATACGTAGCTCAAATTATTGACATTTTTCAAAAGTAGCCGCATGAAGCCAGATTAAAACAATATTTACATCATATTAGTTCATATACTTACAAAAGTTCTGTAATCGATGAACTTGCACAAAAACCGTGTGGAAGATTATCCAACAGGGAAATATTGACATTTACTCACCTGTGCACCATGCTTAGCTCTGTGAGCTCTTTGTTCCTCTGAGCAACTTAAGTCGATAGAGAGATGCAGCAGTTGCTCATCGATATGTTCATAACTCACATGCGTTCTTGCCCCAGACCAGAAAGAAATCCCTGATCTCACACTGCTCAAAACTGTGTCAAAATGATCCAGCTTTTCAGCTATTGTCAGTTTATTCTATACATGAATTCAAGGCACACAACTGGTCATAGGGAGTTAAACTGGATTTATATGTATTTACTTTTGGACTCTGGCAAACTGAGAATCCCAGTGGGTTTAAAAGCTCATGAAGGTTCATTTGTGGGATTATGATTGAGTGATATGCTGTATCTACTGTTTATCAATTGGTGGGAGCCTGTGTGCATGCAGAGAGGAAGGTTGATGCTGCAAGGCATGTGTGAGAAGATAAAGAGGGGTCATTTGTGGCAAAGCGTAAAGCTTAATTGTTGGAAGAGTGTTTCAGTGAGCAAGTAAAATGGTGGTCAGGTGGATGGGTGTGCGCATTGCTGAGAATGAGGCATCCAGCAGTTATGTGGAGAGATGGCCAACTGCAGGACTGGCGCTTGACCCTTTGCTGATCAAAGGGCTCACACGCAGTGATTTCATACTAAGTTGGAAGATTTCAAAGGGGCCTCTTGTGATGCCTTTAATTCCCTCTCCCTCTGGCCATATTTGAAACTATCACGAGGGAATGGGGCAACCTGTCCATCCCCTCTCTTCTCTCACCCGTATAAGCAATCAGGCTGAGCGGAGACAAAAACAAATACCAGGAAACAATTAGATTAAAAACAAAAATTTCACTCATACATTATTCATTAATTCATACAAATAATACGATTTTTTTGCTGAATATGTGCAAGACAACAACAAAAAGACAATAGGTTAATATCACATGAAGGCATACGTATAGTGTAAGTAAGCATTACACAAACATATATTCAATTCTCATTTCAGAGTCTGAAAAGAGATGTCATTGTGATATTGTATTACATTTTTGCAAGATTACTTGTTTCAGGGGCTTCTTTACAGCATGATTTTCATTTTTATAAATGATGGTATGTTTATTGGTGTGGCTATTTTATTGCAATCATATTGTTGTGTACAGTTTTGGCAAGTTCTCAATTAGAGCCAACCCCAGTACGGCTTCTTCATTTAAAATGAAAAAAAGACGATAAAGGCTAAAATGCTACACTCCGAGTATTAATATGGGAGATGACAAACTAGTGGGTTACATCTTAATTAAATATATTCATCTTCAACTTGTTATCACTCTCATGCTGTCAAATACTGCCATTTTGTCGATACCTCTAACATCTCAATAGAAAGAGATTAAGTGAAATAATGAAACATATAAAATAGATGTAAGAAAAGATTCATTTGAATATAAGATTTTTTTTAAGCAGAGTAAGCAAGTGTCTGAGACTTCATCGTAAAAAGCTGAGAATGTGGACTATTAGGTTAGGTATCAGGTTGATTCCTGATTTCACTGTGTGAAAACAGAGTGACAAAGAGAGCAGTTGGAGAAAGGCCAATACACTCTGGGATAAGAGCAGGTGAGATGGAACAGATCCTCCTTATTGAATTTAAGCCAAAGGCTTTATGTCTGATATCTACTAGGTGGTGGCGTTGGTGCTATGAAGAACCAACCGTGACAATATTTGGTACTGCAACAAGATGCTGCCTTATCAACAATCAGCAAAGTCTGTATCTGAAGGTCAGAGGTGTGACAGTGGAATAAGTTACCTAACAATTATTTTAGATATCTATTGTTTTTTTACTCACTCTTTGCCATGGAGACTGCAGTTCCCGTTCTTTGGGAGCCCTGTCTGGGTTTTTCAGCTTCACTCTCATCTGCTGTTTGGTTTAAAACTGGTTCAGTTTGGGCGCACAAGTTGTTGGTGAGGTTTAAAGCATGTTCGGGTTCACCCTTTCTAATCTGACAAGGAGGAAAATCTTTGGTTTAAAACAGAAACAAAAGTCTACTACTTACTGCAGAGAATTACAAGAGGGATTTGACAATGAGTGGTGTGGATCTTGGAACACAGACTTGTGTGCCATTTGAACTGGATCCATTATGGTCCACCCTGGCTGTTTACTTCCCACCATCCACCTGTTAGCAAGTTCCAGATACATACTCATGAAGCTCTAGGGATCACTGCAATGCATTTACCAAATACACACATACACACTCTTACTCACAGAATTCAATTCAATTCAATTCATTTTTATTTATATAGCGCCAAATACAACAAATGTCATCTCAAGGCACTTAGATAGTAAGTCCAATTCAAGCCAATTGGAATTCAATTAATTAATAATAATCATAATTCATAAAATAATCCAATTCGTTCATATAGAGCCAATTCAAAAACAATTTCCTAGCTAAGAAAACCAACAGATTGCACTGAAAACTTTTTGTTTTTCGGTCCAATCTCCCGGCCTGAGCGTGCCTGAGGCGACTGTGGAGAGAAAGAGAGACCACATTTGTGCAGGTGGCCGGTTACGTCAGTAATAGCCCACTGGTGCAACCTCCTCTACATAAATATTCACACAGGAAATCAGGGGCAAAGAAATGTTATATCCAGTATCATTGTGTTCAGTCCAAATTTCAGTCAACAAATGGCAGCTATTTGTAGATTATGAAAGTGCTGAACTCAGTGAGTGTACAC
The DNA here is from genome assembly GCF_027942865.1 of Odontesthes bonariensis. Lineage (NCBI taxonomy): Eukaryota > Metazoa > Chordata > Actinopteri > Atheriniformes > Atherinopsidae > Odontesthes > Odontesthes bonariensis. The sequence goes on along the minus strand of NC_134515.1, from coordinate 29,827,436 downwards.
TGAGGAGCTTTCATTGCACTGATTATGTTTTCGGTCACCTTTACAGGGAAACAAACCCACCCAGATGTTCAAGTGAGGACTATGTGCCCTCCCTCATTTTTTAAATGATTTTATTTTTGGTCCTTGCTTGGAGGCATTCCATGAGTGGCAGGCTCATACTATAATCTCACACATCAGATTTCAACAAACCATGGACTCAAATGTCATCAGTATGGAATCATGGTTCTACAAAAATAGCAACAGAGAAAAAGAAAGTGAGAAAGTGGCAAAAATACAGATGGTCTATCTTTCAACACATTGCCACAATTGAGCTGTCACTTGACATTAATGGTGATAACATTAAAAAAAAATGAATTAAGTACTTTGTGCTCGTAGCAATAAAATGATTTACACTCCGTCTAACTCCTAGGTGATCAAAATCCAAAATGTCTAATAAAGTAGGATCTTCCATTTTGTTGCACTTTTTGTTTCTTATGCGCAAACACAGCCACCGTGTAAACATGAATGCTCATAACTATATATGTGCACACACAGCATGGGGGCTGGGAAGGGGATGAGAGTGAAATCAGCAAAAGTCCTTTTAAAATGCAAAGCAATTCCATCCTAAGACGGTGGATTGTTTTAATAAGATGCTTATCAGCATTTGAATCTCAGGAAATCGCTGGCTATTTATTTTACCAGGGCTGCTCATTCTGTCTTAGCTTTAGATAAAGCATTTTGTTTTAATTAGAGACATTTCCACACTCCACCAGGGATGACCTCTTATTATTGTGAAGTGGGCCTGCTTAGCCGAGCAAGCAGGCAGGAACAAGCTCCTCTGTGCATCTCAATCATTCCTCATCCGTGCTCATCTCAGGGGCCTCTGGACTAAATCAAAGGAGTCGCTATTAAGCAGAACCAAATTGTTTAATGCAGTAATCTCCGGCATATTTTTCATTCCTTCCCCATTTCCAACTGAAAATGAGACATGGTGAAAAATAAGATGCATTGTTTTGCATACTAACAAGGGACCTTGGATATCCTTATCCTTCATGGTTATGGGAGAGCGGATATGTTCTGCAACAACAAGAAACATATTTTCTGACTCATGAGTGTGAGACAATCACTTTATCTGCAGTATCTGTAGGGGAGGAGGGCAATCCAGACTAATGTGTTGGTGTGGATTACTGCTCCACCTTAGCTCATTGTTTGAAACTGTCAGTTTACAGTCCTGAGGAGCATGTCTGCTGAAATGAAACATGATTTTGGGCGTTTGGAACAGCATACGCCATCAGTATGCAGCATCTGCTACTTTTTGCTTTGCATGCGGCTTCTAGATGTACACTGGTGAGGAAGAAACACTGCCAGATACACCAACAATATATTGCTGGATTGCAGCCAATCTGACATTTACTTATGGATACGAGGCAAAGATCACTGGGCTCTTTGAGAAAGAAAGAGCTCATGCTCTGCCTCAACTCATTTCATTTGGTCACTTCCAACTAAAGGCGAGGTAGAGGGAAAAGATAGATGGCAGACAAAGCAATTATATCAACCAGTACATGCCATCATGCCTGATCCCCTTGGTATGAGAGAGGGAGAGCTGTGAGGGAGAGGATGACACTGATGAGAGCTTACAGGCAGCTTGAGACCTGCTCTGCTCCAGACAGGGATTTAGATCTGCCCGCCTGCCTGTCTGCGAGGTATCATACAATCACAGAGATGCCTTAATCCAACTTGGCCTTTCACATCGGACGCTAGTAGTTCAACCTGATATGAAATGTAAATGGGGGATGGAAGATGTCAATGGGGAAGTTTCATCCTCACAACTTGACATAGTCATTAATGTCTTCGTTTTTGTTCTTAGAGCCCAAAGCTGTAAAATAAGGCGTGCACTAGTCTGTATGTGCTCAAGTCACGCAAACATTTACATGCCAGATGTACAGGCAAAACTAATGGTAATGCCCTAATGGTGCGTTTTTGAGAGGAATTTACATTTTCATGCTCACTCAGCCGGACTTCTTCATGTGTTTTGACGGTTGAGCTTTGAGCTTCATCTTCCTTTAGGCAGAGAAGGCCTAACAGCAACACGTGAAACACCATCTGGATGCTTACAGGTCCGCAAATCAATCATTTCTTTACCGAATTAAAATTCAAACCAGATTAATTCACAGTTTCATTTCTCAACCATGAATTATTCACCCCTGAAATAACCAAAGCACTGCCAAATGTGTCCTGTAGGAGTTCTGGGCTATCATTACCCATAAAAATGATATTAAAAATGTACGTCTTGCCCGAGGACAGCCTTTAAAATTCCACATCTGTTCTCCCAAAGACATTTGTGAGATGCACTGCATTTACAACAACTTTCAGAAAATGTATGCAAAGCAGGTCTAACTGTACCCTGAAATGCAATGAAATGTGTATCAGTTTAAGCATGCCACAAATAAACAGCCTCTGATAACTTGAGAATGAATCAAACCAAAAGTGCTGCTTTCAGAGGATGGTAAACAAGAATGGAAATGAATTTCTGGAATGAGGGTGGCTCTGGGGCTGAAACGGAGAAAAAAAAAGATTGAATCTCCATATTTGGATTGAGGATTGTGACTCCTCTAACCTCTCCACATCAGTGAAGGAAAACAATAGCAGAAATTGCTGTTTCTTCTGCAAGGTGGAAATGTTCTGTTTGTGATTGAGGAGGCTTGTCATCATACATCCTAAGCTACTGTGTGCACGCACTGTCCACCATTCATTATGTGGGACAAAGAAATCACATTTTACACCAGAGGCATGTGATATCTTATTTCATTTTTTTATTTATTCATTCTGACTATGATAATCAACTTGTTGAGTCTTACCAGGGCAGAAAAAAGTAAAACCTCCTCTATTTACCAATCTACCCTGTCTTTCTCTTCATTCTTTTTCTCTTCCCTTCTTTAGCATGGTATTCGACTTTCTCGGAGTACATCTGTATGTGTCTCCATGTAGCTGTGTGACAGACAGTCAGAGAGCAGATCAGGATTTCTTCTGCAGCGAGCCACGACCAGCCAACCCCTTCTAAGATCCTTAGTAATGCTACTATTTTTGTGCAGCCTGCCCTAGCATGTGCCCTGTGCTACACAGCAAACATCGCTGATGGCAGGGAGCCTCCCTGATTTCCAAAGACAGCTCCGTCCGCAAAGATATTTACTGCGTTTCTGTTCCTCTTTCTTTTTCTAGAAGACAAAATATGCTGTTGCAAGATCTTTGCGGCCACGGGAAATGTTAAACAGAAAAACAAAGAAACATTTTGCTGTCGGAGCAACTTTCGAGAGAATTCAGGAGAATTGTGCAGCAAAGCTTTGTTTTTTTATTGACTAAAAATGGAACTGTGGTTATTGTGAAATATAAATGATAGAGTAGAAATGTCTGAATTGTAACTGCTTTATTTCAGGGTGTATTTTTTAATTTTGTCAGACAATGCTCTCTTTAGTGCAGCAGTAATACAAGAAAAAACAAAGTATTTGAATATAGATTTTCTAAAGATCATATTTACTGAGGTCTGCTCAGACGTCATTCAATATCTTTCATTCCTGCAAGACAACTGGAGCAAAATCTCACTGCAACAGTGTCTCCAGTCAGTGCCCGGATGCTTGTCTCTTCCATTTCTATGACATGCATTTCTGGCATTTATGCTTTAACGATGAATATCCCACTTTTAGGGGCTGTGGAAATCAGTGCATCATCAGCTGTCAAACCTCTTTCTCGCAGCTATGTGCTCTGATGCTGACTGATGGCTGAACCCAGCTATGTTAAATCACAACTGGATTCTGCTACTGCTGCCATGCATTTCCCTGACCACAGGGCTAATGAAGTTTGAATGAGTTATGCAGCAGAAATATGAGGTTCATTGTTGTCTGAATGATGTGTGCAGAGGCAGTCTTCCGGGGCTCTGTAAGATGGCCAAAAACTGAACAACAAATGATGAGTGTTACGACCCATACACTACCGGCAAAACCATATTTCCTTCTTTTAGTTTATTGTGATGTTTTCTGGAAGATATTCTCCCTGAGAGTGAGAAAAACAATCCTAAAAATACACATTTACAATTTGCCTATTCATGCAGATCAGTGCATATTTAAATAAATAATGTTGCATTTGTATATTTTAATATGATATTTCAGAAAATATGAAAGATGAAAAGCTATGAACAGGGGAAATATAATGGTCATATCTTTTGTTAAAATTATGACCATTAAATATTAAATATGGTTTGCTGTGAAAACTATTTTTGGAATTGAATAATGCTCAAGATCTGAGAGAACATAAAAATGATTGCTGCAAAAGGTGGTTCTACAAGCTACTGAATCCTGTAGCAAACTTAGTGTTTCACGCACTGCTTCTGTACTTTGGCACTGTTTTTGTTAAAGAAATGATGATGTAATATGTCATGTGTTGTTTTTGTGGTGGTACTTAACTCATTTTAACGCCTGCAGAGGATTAGATGATTTTTTTATTATGTCCTGATACATAAAACATAAGACTAAAAAGAGAGTTTACTTCTATTTCACATGACTGCATGAATTTGGATTTCTTCTCCGGAGATATATGCCAATTAGTTTATTTTCGCAATATAATACCTCATCGGCACATTCAAATATAACATTTTAGAAAACTTTTAAGACAAAATATAACTGTTGTAATGGTGATATCATTTGTAGTATATGCCTTGTATAAGACAGTCTGTCTTCCTGGATGAAACATTGTTTTTGCATGTTGTCTTTTTTTTTTATGCTTCTAGCTAATTACCCACCACATTCTCAGTGGTAAATTACAATGCAGGTTATTTCTTTTAGAAGAAAGGGGTTCGTTAGGGAAGCCCAGAGTGTTTCTGTGTGACTTGTTACAGCTCTGTAAATCGACACTTAAATGTTTATGAAGCATGTCAACACGGGCGCTGGATAAGGCCAAGTTCAGCTGGATGGCAGCTGAACTCTCCACAGCTCCGGCAGCAGACATTGTGAGAACGGGAGATATTTTAATGTCCTTTAATTGTGGTGTAAATCCAAGTTGCAAATCTGACTATCAAAGCATAAAGTTTATCTGAGGAACTAAGTGGCCGGAAGGCGTCTCTGTATGGAGCAGATGGAGAAGCATGTTGGAACATATCCCAACCTTTACTGTCATTCTTTCCATAAAACTGACAATATTCGGATCTTAGTAAGTGAGGCTGTTTCAAATCATTGCATCAGTTTATGAAAATGTAAAAACCATCAACTGCTGACCAATGACATGGGCAGTTAACCCTCCATCATTCACATTCACTTTCACACCAGCTATATGAATTTGTGTTAATCCCATCCATGTTACTCCAAATCTAAAACAGCCCATCGTGTTTCCAGCAGACTAAAAATCATGATTGTTCTGCTGGGATATCAAGCTTTCCTTAAAATCGCATGCACAGGTCTGTTATTTGGGCAATGGAGAGTCATTCTGAGACACTCATACAATCTCTACTGGATAGTGTTGCAGCGTTCGTTTTCTCCTCATTTCTCTGCTGACAGACAGAATAAGCTGCCAGTCAGCTGTTCCATCCTGTCCACCTGCAGAAGTGTTGATTTGCCTGTAAGCTGCCCCGGGCTGATTGATTCCTGTGTGAAAGCTTCGGGCACATGACTGACACCACATGATTATATGACTGCATTTTGCCAGACTGCAGGCCTCATTGTGCTATGACCACAGACAGGAAAGCACCAAAGATATAAGCCCTGCTCTGATAAAAAATCTCATTTTTAACTTTGTTGACATGGACATAAGATGTTTTTTTTTGTGTTACAATATATATATAATGTGGAAAATCAGCCATCAATGTTTTTTCTGGCGATTTCTGCTTTGAATCTGCAAAGCCCTTCCTACAGTCTCAGAAAGGAGAGATCAGACAGTCTGTATTCTCCATGTAAAATATCTGAAAAACTAATCCTGACTACTTGCCAGGTTGAGCTTTACATCTCAATTTGCATGAACCTATGAAATGAGAAGCTACCGCAAGTAACAAGCACAAGCTAGGTGGAGCAGGCAGCAGATGCGAGGCGGGGAAACTATTTTGCTCTTATTGTGAAAATGGCAGTCCTGACATGTTCTGTTTATGGCTGTGATAGCACGAAATTTGATTCTTTTAGCATCCATGTCTCACTCAGAGATGTTTAAACTATTACAGAGGTGGATTCGCTTTATTTGGAGATATTATAGTGTCCCATCAAAAAGTAAAAGAGAGGATACTTGCCAGTAGTCTTCATTTTACACAAATTTGACTGAAAAACAGTTTGGTTTTGCCACTAAACTAATTTCTGACACTGTTTTAACCTTGTTAGTCAACCAGTATCTTATTTTTATTAAAGATATATAAAGAAGAATTTATGAATTAAAGCGGTGTCTGTCAGCACACGGTCCTCTGGCCGACTGAGCGAGGAGTGATGCACTTCTGATATTAGAAAGCAACAGAAAGCGTACAAGAAAGAGTACACTTGTACGTGCTCATGTAATATTTAGCATACTCCTCTCAAGATTGCTCTTATTCAAACTTGCCTGGCTGAATTTCCAGTGATCAACACCTTCCTCGGAGGACAGTTGAATACATTAATAGATTTGTGTTTATTTCAGATTTGTTCAAACTTGATTTTTGGACAAAAAAGACAGCCCTGTTGCACAGTGAAATTTGAGAAAGGGTAGGCCAATGTCATCTGCTGGCAGTTGGAAATTTGGATGGGACCATTTTCATAGATCATTTACTGAAAGAGGAAAACGTGTAATACTATCAGCCATACTAAGATCACAAGAGTTAATTTTATTAATGCTTTTATTTTTCCTGACAAAATGTACAAATACAGATGAGTTCTCAGGGGAGTAATAACTGCTGGAATTGGACTTCAAGATTTTTTTTCTTTTTAGGTTTGAGATTCACTGGGGAAAAAATGGAAAAGGAAATTAGAACATAGTCATAACGCAGCACAACGCTTGCCTCCCCTGGAGGGTTATAGAGTTAATGGGGCCCAAACTTTTTTAAACATCACAGGCAGAAAGACAGAATATATTTCTCTGCATTTTAAGACCTAAATTTGCGCACATATGTCAATATTTCCACCGTGTGTATAAACCATTGTGTGTGTTCTCATGGATAAAGAGACAATGTACAACTCTTCACAATGAAGTAAATTATCCGTTTCTTATGTCCCAGTGCACCTTCTGCCCCCTGTGGAGTAGGTAGAATTGGATCATAAATGAATCACTCATTGCAATTATGATGCCATGCCCGGAGGCTATGCAGGACAGTGTTGTGATAGTGCAGTGAATGACATACCACAAACACACACTCAACACGTCACACACAAACATGCAAACCAAAAAAAGCCATACTTGCCTTCAACACTCAAGGACACTTCACTTTCAAAGTCTAACCTTTAAACGACCATCAGTATTATATTAAGACCACTGCTCTCTACACAGTCCGTGAACAGGGAACTGAACATCAGTGTCGTTCTTGGTGTTTTTTAAAATCTTTTGAATGTTATCCGTGTACAATTATTTATGGCTCAGTTGTTCCAATGGCAGAGGATGCTGTACCTATTTCTTCACAACATGATAGCCCACACAGAGGCATGAAAAGGCCCAGCTAGTTTGTCTCAGATGAATGCAGCCATTTTAGCTCACATTCATCACCTCTTCATTTAACCCTATCCATCAGCACAGCAGCGAGACATCCCCAATCACCTGGAGTTTTAAGGTTGCCAAGCAACAACTACTCACGAGTGCTGTGCACAGGCTGAGCGGCTGTTCCTTCCCTGCTTGTTCACACAGATATGACCAGCTGGGAAGAGCAGAGGCCAGAGGCAAAGAAAAAGGAAATGTTGTTTGTGACCAGCCCAGTCTCATGGTAGATCATGAAACAGATGCAAAAGGAAAATCATTTTATACATGCATTTTTTTCCCATGTCACCATGCATGACATACAAGGTAATGCATTTCAGTTGGAGGTTATGTATCTTTTACAGGTGGACTTGTTACCCTGATGATTAACAACATGGAGATTTGTAACATGTGGCAGACATTCTGTGAGGTTGTGTTTCAAAGCAGACCGTGACCTTTACCAAAGTATAAGGAGTTTATAGTAGATGCCAAAACCTAATCAAGTATAGGTTAATGCCTTAGAATGAGCTAAAGCTATGCTTTGGAGTTTTACAAACTGTTGTGAGACTGGCTTGATAGGATCCCGTTTTGCTATATTATAAAGCTTATGCTTGTTTGGGCTTTCTCATCCTGCTAAGCTTTGTCGCTTCCATTTCCCTTCACTGTCAAGCTCAACTCATTCTTAATTCTGTCATTGCAACTCTTGTTTAATGGTTTTCTTGTCTTCTTTTCTTGTCTTATCCCTGTTATTCAAAACTACCCTCTGTTATGTTCTGGTCCTATCCAGGATTACTTTCTATCTTTGTCATCCCTTCCTTTAAAAATTTCACCCCTGCATCAAAATGATGCAACTGTGTCTAATCGCCAGACAAAACTGATTCTAATTCAACCCCTTTTTTATCCATAAATTTTGTACATTTTTTCAAATGATCTATGCTTTTCTGAATTAAAGACCAGTTACACTAAAACCGGATGTTTGTATTTCTATTAATTTACTTTTTGAGGAATACTTTCACAGCTTGGATGCAAGGCATAATAAAATTTTGTATCTTATTTAAAAAAATAAATAAAAAAAAGTAATCTAATTTCATGGCTGACCGTATGATAGCTGCATTGATCCACAGCAAAGAATAGTGCAGCTTCACAAAAAAGGCAAAAGAATTATAGCAAGACTACATTTTTCAGTCTCATTTACCCATATCTATACAGTTTACAGGATAATGTATGGATTGAAAGCCAATCTACATGACAACTTACACAGGTTGGGGACTGTTGCTTTGATTCAGAAGGAGGCAGATGGGTGGAGGATGGTGTCAGACTGCTGACATCTCATAGAAGGAACCATGAGATTGGGACCCATCTGACATATTTTAAAGTTGCTATATATATATATATATTGACATATATATACAAAACGAGTAAATATTGGTGTTGCTTTTCTACACTGGACACCGCTTTTGGGAAAGATTTAATCCTGATGCAGAACTTGCAACTTTTCCCCTGGACTGACTGGTAAGTAAAAAGCGTGTATTGTTATAAGCTTGTATATATTGTGGATTCTGCTTAAATTGTAGCTACAATGTTTCTCAGCTGATGTCAACTTGTTATGAGCCATAATGTAGGCACAGCTGTCGGTGTGGTATATCTGGATTACCTTTTTGTTTTGTTGTTTAGTTCTTTTTGACCAAAATCTATCCTTGTGGTATATGATTTACGCACATGTAAATCAGGTTTCTAGGACTGCCTTCTTTTTTAACCTTTGTAATGTTGCCAAAATTAGGAACAGCCTATCTCAGAGTGATGCAGAAAAACTTGTCGAAAACATTCTCTGAAAAGCCTCCAGCTGATCCAAAATGCTGCAGCCAGAGTTCTGATGAGAACTAACAGGGGAGATCATATTTCTACAGTTTTAGCTTCTCTTCATTGGCTCCCGGTTAAATTCAAAATAAAATTTGAAATTCTTCTCCTCACATAGAAAGCTCTTGATGACAAGCTCCATGATTTCTTAAAGATCTCATCGTGCAATATTTTCCCAACAGAGTGCTTTGCTCTCAGACTGCAGGTTCACTTGTGCTCCCCAGAGTTTCTAAAAGTAGAAGCAGACACCCTCTATAACTTTAAGACCAGGCTTAAAACTTTCCTTTTTGACAAAGCTTATAGTTAGGGATGGCTCAGGTAACCTTGAAACATCCCAGTCATGATGCTATAGGCCTAGATTGCAGGGGAGGGGGGTGGGGGATGCACCTTTCCTCACTCTGTTCCCCTTATTTCTCTATGTACAAGTAACATTATTGTTATCATTAACTTGTGTTTCTCTTTCTCTTTATGGTGTTTGCTGTCCCCTCATTTTTGTCCTCTCAAACCCCAGCTGGTCGAGGCAGATGGCCGTCCTTCCTGAGTCTGGTTCTGGTGGAGGTTTCTTCCTGTTAAAAGGGAGCTTTTTCTCTCCACAGTCGCCTCGTGCATGCTCAGGATGGGAGACTGGGTCAAAGAGAAATTTCGGTGCAATCTGTTGGTTCCCTTTGCTAGGCTACTTTCTTTGAATTCGCTCTGTATGTATGAATTGGACTAATTTGGTGCTTTGAGATGACATCTGTTGTAATCTGGCGCTATATATATCAAATTGAATTGAATTGAATTAGGACAATTCTTTTTCACCGATAACCATGATGCATATGTGAAAAGGGCCAAAGTGTGAATTTGTTTGTGATCATGTTTCTTGCTAAAAAAAAAACTAGAAAAAAAACAAGCAAATCCTAATAATGTAAACTGTGTTCCAGACAGCTATATTATGGTGCTCAGCCCAACATCATCTGCATTAAAATCAGAATAAGATTAATTGATGAACTGATCTTAAATAGGAATGGAAATATACACCTTTAAACAGTCTATTTCTAACAGTCTCTCACAAATGGTTGGGGGTAGTGGGTAAAAACACATGGTTAGGGTTAGAATGAATAGACATAGTTAGGTTCAGATGTTAATGTATACATGCTTAGGGTTAGAAAAATATACATGGTTAGTCCACACATATTTTCATATTCATCAACAGTCATTACTGTTGTGCCACAGCGGCAATCCCACACAAAACATCAGCCTTCACATTTGTTACTATCTCAAACTTTTCAACCCTGAATTGTGGCATTATAAACTTTTGCGCTTGAGGACAAACACAACCATAGTAGTACATGTTTTCTTGTGAGACTGATTTGAAATACCCTAGTACTCAAATATTTACAGGCAATTGTGTGAAGGGCAATGCAATTTCTCTGACCCTTTTATCTCAAATGGGTAATCCTTTCTCCTCAGATTAGCATAGGATTTTGGTTAAGAACAAACATCTATTGCACTGAGTACAGAACCCCTCAATTAACTGTTTTGGCAATTACGCTAAAAGTGTAGAGTCTGTCCTTTTTGAAGTACACATGATCTTGTTTGTGAAGATTGAATTTACTAATTCAGTTATAGCCCACTATCTTCAGCGGGGGCATTGACCGTCACTAGAGTAAAAGAGGTAGGACGGGGTGTCATGAACATTCAGCCAATGTTTACCTCTCTTCCTGGCATTCAGGGGCCATTAGACTATCATTTGTCACACACTGAACAGGAGCTTTTTTTAAGCTGAGGCCTTAAATGACATTTATTGTTGAAATGTTAAACATGTAACCTTCATTTAAAAGCATTCTTGCAAGACCTAAAGCACAGCATTTTCTACAGTGAGGGACAAAATATTATTAAGCTTGTAAGACATGCAGGGCCATGATATACATTTCAACTCACACCAACATAGTATCATAAAAGATTGTAGATTTTCAGCTCTGAGGGAGTCTTCATACGTGCGTACTTGAAAAAAATCTTCTTGACCTAAAACACAGTGAGGTGTGAGGTGACTCAAGGTGTGTTTGGGATTCATTGACTGTTTGAGTGTAAATGCGCATGAGTAGATGGATGAGAGCGCATGCTGTTTGTTTGTCTTGGCCCCTGGCTGCGACCTTGGCTGTGACCGCTTTGGTTTGTTCTGTGTCAATCCAAATACCCCGATCAATCCTTCAAACTGCCCTCACCTTTTTTCACCATTAAGGAAATTACACTTGACTGGCCACCGGTTCTTCAAACCTAATAGAAACAGCATGTGTGCAGCACGCTTACGTGTTTTTTTTCGGGAATGTAGAGCAAAAAAATAAAAAATTCAATGTATAGCTGAGTGAGCATGAGCAAAAAGCAACCAGATTTTTTTTCCGTTGTTCTTCTTTAGTGGTGTTTATGCTTTTAAGGTTTTTTTGACTGGTAGCTGTGGTACCGTGACCAACTCAATGAAGAAACTATGTTTTTTTTGCAGCATCGGCACATAATCCTAACACAATACATGCTTTCACTACAAGGTGTGACGACGAGAAGTCATTCTGATTTCATGTATTTTTTTTACACCAGACCCAGTAAAAAAAATACAATCTTTTTTGCTTAGATTCTCCACTGTCCATATGTTCTACTCTCCATATTAAGAGGTATTCATTTTAAAATGTGAGTAAAGTATTCTATGATTGTATTATGATCATGTGATTTCCAGGTGCATATTTATCTCTTATAAAATTGATTGGATGGGTGTCCAAACACATAGAGCACAATGCAATCCAGGGACAATATATTTTTATACAGAACATTTTGATTCTATTCAATTCAGTGAAAGTAAGTAAAGTAAAGTAGGTTTGTTGAATATTTATTTCCCATTCTTGATTAAAACAAGTCTTCTCTATATAATGTGGCATTGATTAGCTACCTTCAAACACAAATTTAATAAAAATGAATCCACTGAATCATGGTATTTTTGCAACTTGTATTGTTAAATATGCATTTGATAGTTCTTGTTGACTTTATTTCTTTGAAATATACAGTACACAGCCTGGCACACAGTTGGCGGTGAAACATTTCTGGTTGGTATTTTTTACAATGGCGCTATTGTTTGTTCAGTATCATGTAAAAAAAAGCCATTAATCTCAAATGCATTGTAATATCATAAATCTTTGGCTATTTTTCTGGCAGTAGATGTTGTAATTATTTAAGTTGTGGATAAAATTCTTCAGTATTCTTCTCTTTACTTAATGCATTTGAGGATTCACCACCACGTCTCACCAGGTGAGTGCTCAGAACGTTGTGGTACGGCTGTGCTTAATCGATAATCTGCAGACTTTTTCCCCAATGTTTTGTGCCTCTTATAAAATCCAAACGATATCCAGACTTTGTATTTTGATTGTGAAATGTTTTATATGTTGTTGTTTTTTTACCTCGCAAACAATGAAGGTGGATGTATTGGCTGCTCTCACAACTAGATCATGGCTGGCTGAAACGCTGCTTCAATAGCGTGTAGCTTTGTTCACTCTGCAGACTGCTAGCATGCACTGGCATAGAAATGGTGCAGAACCAGTTTTACATTTATTCTGATGCAGAAAATTCTCCAACTATGCATAGGAGCTGGAGCAAAACCTCAGTCATGCAGATTCTTAAATGTTGGATTGGGCCATTGACAAGTTTTTGGCACATTTTATTCAACCAAGGGGTCCAAGTCCCACAGATAATTAAATCTTTAACCTTGAAATCAGGTTCCAGTTCATATAAGTTCATCTTTACTACCCTAGTGATTTAATTGTGAATTGTCTTATTATTGCAGTAAATTATTCATTTTGCCCATGGGTAAACAACTTCCTTTTCTTTCTTAACTGTGGTAACAGTCCACAAGAGGGGACTTTATTACTGACAACAGATTTATTGAGTATAACTTTTGTTTGAACCTTTTTGAATGCAGCCATTTAAAAATCCTTCCTTATAACATAAAGTTCTGCGATGTAGGGACATCTCTATCTGAACAACAAAAGAAAAGAAGAACATAGGACATGGAATAAATGTACGGATTTCCAAAGAGTGATGACTTTATTTAGAATATTTAAAAATGCCAATCAGTGACAACCAAATGTCCACATATGGATTTGTGTGCGGTTCACATGTATTTCTATTTCACAAATTTGCAAACACTGTCTGCCATTTAGCATGTTCTAATCTTATTTTCTGCGTTGCTGGTGTGCAAGGGAGCGACTAACCTCTGCTGACCTCTGCTCTTCACGGTTCATGTGACTTATATCGACTCCGAGGATGACTGCCCCTCCTAACAGCACATCAGTATGTCTTCTCACACAAAGGCTGACGGTCCTGTTATCAAAAGTCAGATCTAGCCCTGACTACAATCCATTTCCCTCCTCTCGTTGTGTCTCCTTTGGAACCTCATGACAGCCGCTTTTCCAGCTCATTTCACATGAGATAGCCACGTCACATGGAAGACAGGGACAGCTCTCAGTGACCCCACCTCAATCAGCAGTGCTTTGTTTGATTGAGCTCTGCAGCACTGCAAACAAGGAAGAGCAAATGACATGATGTATCCTTATAAACAAAGGCCGAGGAGACACAGCTCTGAGGCACTGAGGTCTAAAGGGCATGCCAAGGATAAGTGTTTTGCTTGATGAGCTCTTAAAAGTCAGTCTGTGTCCAAATCTCTAGAAAGCCTCATTTAACCCTGGTCCTCCTACTAAAATGGCAATTTGATTCGTCTGGTGTTTAATGTACTAGAGCACCCTTAATGTAATTTAAAAGTAGGTGGGGGTGTTGGTTGGGAGGCACAGGAAGAAATTATTTTAAGCAAAATACTCAGAGACAGGAGTGCTTCACTGTTCCCTCCCAGGTGGCCAGGGGTGGACTGAGGGGCATCTTAGGTTAACCAGTGCAGCTTCTGATGAGACCAACAAAAGACAGCAGGCTTTGGCTTTATCAGTCCAAACAGGGGGACTTTGTTTGCCTCCCAATAATAAACTGATTGCAAGCAGGCACTGGCAATTGACTGAATTTCCAAGCTCGGTAACTAAACTGCTCAGGTGCAACCATACTCATTAGAGAGCATCTTCACTGGCCTGAATGCCTAATTCCTTCTATCACAGTGGTGAAAAACAATAATATCTGAACAGCCATGGGCAATAGTATAGCATTAACAGTGGTGTGGTATTTCACATCTGATTACAGTACTTAACTGCTTCTCTTTTTAGTATCATAACTCTGTAAGATCTTTGAACCTTTTCCTGCCTTCAAATCAACAAGTTCTGATTTTTTTCTGCCATCTTTTTTTAAATATTTGTTCTGAATAGCAAGTTAAAAGGTTGAAGGGGATATTTATACATGAGTATATATATACATATATACATTAATATACTTGTATATATATATATATACATGTATAAATACATATTTTCGGTGCTTAAGAGCAAATATAGATGTCCAAAACAAACAAACAAACACAAAAAAATCTGCCACTTTGTTTCAGGACGCTAAAAATGGTCATCATTCTTCGAGATGTTCAGAAAGAAGGGTTCCTTTTCGTCACAGTACCATATCAGAGTAGAATTTTCAGCCTATATTTTCCCCATAAATATCAGCAGTACAGGTGTCATTCACTGTACCAGAAGGTGCTGTATGCTCTTGCACAAGGAAATAACATCTTTCCTGGATTATTAATTGTAATATGTTTTAGTTTTACAATTTAATAGGAAATTGCAGTATTTCACTTTTTCGACCATATTAATGCCTGCTGCTCTCAAATAAGGCACACTTCATAAAAGAGTGGGGTGTCGTGAAGTGAGGTAGGTCAATTCACCACCAAAAGCAGCTGCTGTGAGCAGAGCTTATCTGTGGCACTTTGACCAAAACATGTCACACCCAATTCCGTCAAGGTGTGAAAACAAATGCCATAATATCCATCCATTCTCTATACCTGATTAATCCAACTGTAGGGTCGCGGGGGGGGCTGGAGCCTATCCCAGTCGTTCATTGGGCGAGAGGCAGGGTACACACTGGACGGGTCGCCAATCCATCACAGGGCCACACAGAGACAAACGACCACACACATACACACACACACACTCACTCCTAGGGACTATTTAGACACTAATTAACCTAACATGCATGCATTTGGACGGTGGGAGGAGGCCAGAGTAGGCTATAATATGTATCCTTTAAAAGCAAAAGAAAAGGTTCTATGCTTGCTAACTCTTGACACTTTTCCTGGTTTCATTATCTGAGTATTTAATTATTTTACACTCTACACTATCACTGTGGAAAGTGAGATTCACACAAACACCAAGCTACTTCACTCGAGTATTAATTTTTTTTTTTTTTATCTATTTCACCTTAATCCACGATGAAATGTGCTTTCAGTTCAATTGATGTATGATTCAGTAACTCACTAAAAATCAAAGATTGGAAAACAAGTCCTCATACAACAAACATACTTATGGATTAGAACGTTCTCATTCCCTCTTTCCTCTCCTATTGATCACCTCAGAAGCCCTCAGATTTATCTGATGGCCCTGGATTTAAACCCATGAGTAAAGTTCTATAGATGAATTTTAGCTTGAAATAGTAAGCTACTGCTCACTCACTACTGATTCAGTATCAATGATCTAAAGATGTCATATTTCATAATATAACAGTTCTTTTAACTTTTCACTTGCTCTGGGACATTTTTACATTGCTTTGTTTGCACTTTTCCTTACAAGGATCTAAATTTCTCATCCACCACTGTGACAGTGGATTCATAGCTACAGTAAAAGACAGTTGGCTGAAGTGGCCCTGCCCCTTCAGAAAAGTAAAAACTCTTGTGAAGACCACTCAACCTTCAGGAAACCAAGGTTAGAATCCTGGGCACAGCTGGTGAGAGAGGCTGACAGTTTACTCGCTGAATTAATGATACAAGTCAAGGTCAAGTGCTAACTGATTATGCACTCCATATGCAGCCAAGGGGAAAACATGCTGCAAATTCCTTTACACCTGGAGATGTGATTATGCGCAGATTCTAAAGTCACACTTAGTTCTCTTTCCCTGAGCAGACTGACAGAGAAGTATTGAAAAAGGTACTCGAGGCACGAATACTCTCACTGCAACCTTTGCTTTCTGTTGGCACTTTGGAATCCAGCAGAGTGTGAGGAGATCAGTCACAGAGGCAGAGCAACATCCTGAAAGCATGTAATCAGTATCAGGCTGCTGCTAATTGAAGATGTTAGTGCAGCAGAGTGGGAAATGACACAGGAACCTTCTTGTTCTGCCACAGATGGACTTCAGACCCACAGCCATACTACTTGACACTCACCAGAACCATCTTGCCAGCTTTTACAACCACAGAGGGTGGATTTATAGAAGTTTAGTCGTGCAGATCAATTTTATTTGAAAATACTCTCAGTGATCAAACATGCATTCAAGCACATTCTTTAATTTGGACTGGATGAAAATGCAAGTTTCATGCAGGTACCACATACTCCTATTTGTCTGACTCTCTACTAAATCAGAGTCCCATACTGCCCCCTACAGGTCAGTATAATTGCTAAGAGCACAAGGGAAGGTGAGATACTAAAATTGGGACATGGAGAATGCTCTGCTGCTTTTTAAATTCTAACAATAGATGATGAAAAAAAATACTTTCTCACTTTTTTCCAAGCAGTATCCTTATAACTTATGACATTTGACAGATATTCCAAGAAAAAAAAGCAAAGGCTGTGCAACCGTACTTGAAGTTTAAATCTCCATCACTGATATGTCAGTGTTAGGTTTTCCTACCGAACACCTCAGTAGCCTTCACTCAGAGCCAGTGCTTTGTCACAGACCCATCCGAGCTCCTCTGCTCAGCAAAGAACTTCATCCTGATTATGAAGGCTTTTCAAAGGGAGAATATGAAGAAACTGGGACTCATGTGCCAACTCAAAAGGAAATCACTTGATGAAAGCTGTAATTCAATCAGCCGCTATGCTTCATCTCTATCACCCCTAGCAGCAGTAATAGCCTCCTGCCAGGCATGGCATGCGTGGTGTTTATACGGCTGGGACAGGGTGCTAAGGATTCCAGCAAACAAACCTGCCTGATCCTCATCTGAATAGAGGCTGATTATCTCTACATGCAGACATGTCGTCAGTAACCAGCCAGTGGAAGTATACCAGAGCCCTGAAGCGTCACAGCTAAACTGACAGGCATCTCCACCACCCAGCCGTTACCACCAAATTCACCATGAGCTTTAATTAGAAACATCCTTTCTCCTCCTCCCACTGCAACTGTCTTGCTTGATTTCCTTGGATCATTGAATGGCAGGTGATTTTTGTTTCAACAGCTCTGGGGCTTCCTGTGGGCGCACTGAAATAGTTGCATCTACAAAATAAGAGTCACAAAAACATGTGCGTGCCATGTGGAACCATCATGCCTGCTGAGCTGCGCCGGGTGTCCTGCCATTGTGATAGGTGGAGAGAGAGAGAGAGAGAGCAGTGAAACACTAATTCAGAGCTGTCAGCAGTGTTGACAGCCCATCTTTAGGCTGTAATGAAGCGAGAAAGAGAGTAATGAACTCTGCTAATAGGCCAAACATACAACAGAAGCAGAACAGGATGCTCAGAGGCAGTTAAATAAAGATAGAAAAAGTACAATTCAGTGGGTAACAAGACTGAGGAGCAACAAAAAAGCGTTAACCACAAGGCTAATGTCAGAGACCTTATCCAAGGAGAGACAGAGGATAAGACCCTGTTACATCCCTCCGCCCCTCAGTTTTAGGCCATTCTGCTCATTTTCCTGCTGAGACATACACTGATGAAACAAGTGTTTGAAGGATGACTAGCTGTCACCCAGCCATCTTATTTAAAATAATGTACACAGATGCATAGATGTCAAACAAAGAAAGTGCCTTTTTCCCCTTCTTTTTCTTTTTTGGTTGTTGAAGCCAAGCAGACTAGGTTGAAAGGGGGATGGGTATGCCTGGCTACAGTGACCATTTAATGCTCTGTATGTGTGACAGCATGTGTAACAGTGTGGCACGGGAGAAATTACTCCGTCACGAGACTTTTTTTTTTTTCCTCCAGCGAATTTTCATTCTTAATTAAAAAGCTCATTACACTGCGCACAGGTTGGTTTGTCCTTTATATCCTGCAGAAATATGATATGGCCAAATACAGAATTTGATGCAATTATTGACAAACAAGCTTTTAACACACTTTCATCTGTTGTGTAACATTAAATACAAATCTTTTTTTTGTGTTTTTTTTTTCTTTCATTTGATTTCGCACTACTCTGGGAGTAACAGAATGAGAACCACAAATGATAATGAAACCTTTTTGTTCTGGCCCGCAGCTCTGATGGCCATTTTCTGCAGTTTCTAAAGAAAGCCATTCGATATTTCGCTCTATTTCAACAAAATGAGCCATCATCGTGATGCAGTGTATAACCCTTGCCCCAAAATTCTCTTCCAGCTCCCTAGAAACCTGTTTTTGTGATCAAAAAGCCCCTGGAGGCAGTGAAAATGCACCTAATGTATAGCATTATTGCAGCTGAACCACAGAAAAATAAACCAGAAAGCCGAACAACAATGTTTGTTGAAAACTACTTTCTAATTGAGGCACATGCCATGGACATGACAGATAAATTAGCTATTGTCAAGTCACTCAGCTGTGGTGCATCGGCTTGTGGATTCATTATCTAAGAATTCCAGCTTCATGTTTTGTAACATACAGCTGGAATTCTCAACTCAGAGCAAGTCCATGAGGCAAATGCCACAGAGCTCTACTTTGAGTTGTCCAGCTTTACGACACATCAAGGGGGGATTTGCAATCTTTGATCAAGCAGTGTACAATAATTCATGTAGTTTGGAAAATGGAAATGACAGCAATGAAGCTGCATGGGAAGGAGAAGGTTCCTCTGGAGAGAAAAGAGGAATACTGTTCAGACAGCATGAAAAGGAATACGACCCATGAACATTACAATGAAAATTGGAACCAAGTAAATGTTTTTGACAGTCTACGAATGTATTTTGTAACACGTTGACCTTACCGTGTACATTACTCTAACCCAGACCATGTACTTTTAGCTCCTAACAGTAATCTTTTGCAGGTGAGAATGCAGTAGAATGGTGCAGAATTGTGAGTGGGAGGGAAAGAAAAATAAGTGATGTTGAAAACTGGACTGTGGCAGATGTGCAGGAGAGGCCTCGAACCAGCACCAGGCTTCAGCTACCCTCCACTATTTCCCACTGATAAGAGCTTGTGACCAAACAAAGTCCATAAAGGTGGATGATATCACATTAATGAAAATGAAGAACTTTGATATGCTGACAAATTGAAACCCAACCTGCATCTAACCAGCAAGGAAAACCGTTTTAGTTTTACAATTTAATAGGAAATTGCAGTATTTCACTTTTTCGACCCGTGTAGGTATTTCACTTTCAGTCATGAAATTGTGTTGAAACTTCCACCACATTGGTAAAATGTGCCTCAAAATACTATTCTTTTTGCCAAAAATACAATTAACTTCAATGTAAAGCTCAGGAACCAAAGCAGATCAGCAGATGCTGCCATTCGTCTGTATCCTGTGGAGCAGTTCACACTGAACCAGGACATGAAACTTGAAAGTAAGTGCAAAACAATTCATTAAAACAGTGACCAGAAGACCCAGGATAGTATTTACACACAACACAAAGCAATTTTTATGTACATAGAATAATATACCTCTGCAAATATTTACACAGTATACAGAAGAGGGTTAAAGCAACAAGAAATAAATGGGTCTCACTGATTTCTTTAACATAAAGTAGTTCTGTGGCTATTACAAAATTATACTTAACTGTGTCTTGTCTCTTCTCTGTATAATACAAGTCATATTGTTACTTTATTCTGATGACTTTGTATTTGTGCTGACCCAACAAACATCCTACACAACTAAAAGGTTCTGACAAAAAATTACTTAGGTACACAATATGTTGCTGAAAGTATTTCATTAAAGCTCAGTTCAGCCTTTTATTCTTTGACTAAAGTCCAGCTTGATTTGAATAATATGTATAAAGCCTGGTTTATAGTCGGTAACGCAAGACGCAACGCAAGCCCTTGCGCGGTTGCAAGCCCCCCCTTGCGTGCTTGCGTGTGTCACCTCAATTTTCTAAACTTCACGCAAGACGCGAGCAGAGCTATAGAGTAACCACTCTGGACGCGAGCACAAGCCACTATCTACATCACATCCGGCGGCGTGTTCATCTTCCGGTTTCACTCCCTAATAAAAGACCGCTGTTTTCAAACGCCAAGGTAGAAAGCGAAGAAGAAGAAGAAGAAGAAGAAGAAGAAGCATGAATCCCATAGACATAATATATATAATGTCTATGGGCTTGCGTGTGCTGCATGGCGATTCACCGCCAGGACAGTAGGTGGAGCAGCGGGTTTTTTCAATGACAAGCTTACTATGATGAAAGGAAATTCACCGCCAGGACCTCTTCGGCAAGTCTCTCTTCGAGTGGATTCATCATAGACATAATATATTATATATATTCTTCTTCTTGTCAAGAAGAAGAATATATATTCTTCTTCTTCGCTTTCTACCTTGGCGTTTGAAAACAGCGGTCTTTTATTAGGGGATGAAACCGGAAGATGAACACGCCGCCGGATGTGATGTAGATAGTGGCTTGTGCTCGCGTCCAGAGTGGCTACTCTATAGCTCTGCTCGCGTCTTGCGTCTTGCGTCTTGCGTCTTGCGTCTTGCGTCTTGCGTCTTGCGTCTTGCGTGAAGTTTAGAAAATTGAGGTGACACAGGCAAGCACTCAAGGGGGGGCTTGCAACCGCGCAAGGGCTTGCGTTGTGTCTTGCATCTTGCGTTGCATCTTGCGTTACCGACTATAAACCAGGCTTAAGGCTTTGCATTTAGAAAACAGTCAGGATTAAGAAGGGGAAAAAAAGTTTAGTAAATGACCATACTGAAAAGCAAGTAGACTATACTTTCATACTGAAGCAAACTTTTTTTTTTACTCCACTCATTAAGGAGAAAAAGACTGTTGTTCAGAGCAGCGTTTCATGTTTTTTTTTCTCTAAACAGATGGTGACACAGCCCATTGTACCACGAATCTACACCCAGCAAACTTCTTAACAACTGGGCTGGGTTTAGTCTAAAAGTACAGCTTTTGCCACCTGCTTTTGTGGAACTTCCAGAACAAAGAAAACTGGGCACAACAGAAGCTTTGTGAAAGTGAGCCAGACTTGCGAAGGGATGCAGCTGTTAGGGTGCTCACTGGGCCTTGTTTGGAAGAGCAGAGCATCAAGTGAAAGAGCTGCTGGGATTGTAATTTTCCTGCCTTCTTAAGGGCAGTTCCAATAGTTACAAATTGAAGGTTTTCTTCTTGTTGAATAAATTAAATATCAAAATATTACATGTTTTATAAGACATCAATTAGTAAATTAGTCCTTTTTTTGCAATTTACAAAATGGTAAATCTTTCATGCAGTCTGTACAAACTCCAGCCTTTCGGGGGTTGAAAAGCCACTGCTTTGCAGTTCTAACAGGGATAAGTTTGGTGCCTGGGTTCATTTGTGCAGGTAAAGAAAAAGGGACTTATCTGCTGTGACAAAAAAAAATGTGGTTGAGTGTGGTGCTTGTTTCAGACAGGAGAATAATGTAACCAGAGAACTGAAGGAGTTCCAGACAGGATGTAGATGCCAGAATCATCTGAGAATAATTGCTTGTCTGGTTTACCCTCCGCATACAGCCGCCTCAGCACCACCATCAGCAACAGCCTGCCAGGACAACAACTGAAAAACAGAAGAAGCGATGGTTACAGATCAGTGAGAGATCCAGCTTGTCAGAGACATGAACAGTTCAAAAGAACTATTCTTTTCTAATATTTTTTTCAATTTAATAGTTTTCTTCTTGGTTTTTTTTCTGTTCTTTTTCATGTTCTTTTCTCAAATCTCATGTCACTTTAAAGAATGTCAGACAGTATGCACTGTGACGAGTAACCTACCCGCTGACTTTTGCATTCTGTCCAGTTTTGGGTCAATG
The DNA here is from genome assembly GCF_027942865.1 of Odontesthes bonariensis. Taxonomy (NCBI): domain Eukaryota; kingdom Metazoa; phylum Chordata; class Actinopteri; order Atheriniformes; family Atherinopsidae; genus Odontesthes; species Odontesthes bonariensis. Next base: position 29,804,919 of record NC_134515.1, on the reverse strand, counting down.
TTGATACTCCAGAAGTGAACAGCCTACTCTAGTTTTATTATGCGCTGTTATGTGACGGTACATTTAACAGTACTATGAAACATTAGCAGTTGTTAGCTAATGTCGGAAACACACAAGCTGAACAGCTCTGTTCTCCGCTGGTTGTCCTCTCACCCACACCACAAATAATTTTCCCTGCTGTTATTTCTCCAAATTCGTGTCCTTTCCTCATCTCTTTGACACATTGCAGGCTTGTAATCATAAGGCTCTGGTCTGTCAGGTGCTTGTGAATTCACAGTTTTTTATCTCGTCTGTGTCAAAAGTCCTGCATGGATCCATGTTTCATATTGTTAAGCCTTGTTATAACCTTGCTTGGTTGCCCTTCTTTCTGTGACAGCATTATCTCTTACTATAGTGCACATGCAGACATATTTTTACAGTTATCTTGTTTTTTGCTCCATTTTTATTTGCATTGTATCACTGAGGGTGCCAATTACTATTTAAAGGCCAGACGATTCATGCTTTTAACACAACATAATGAGATACAGTGTTCTACAGAGCTGATGAATACATCGTTATCTATATCAGTTAGTTTTGAAATGCTGGAAGTGGAATATGACATTGTCTAGTACCCACAAGCTGAGCCCTTGTTGATACCCAGCTCACAGTACCTCAGTGGGGAGCTGTCATGTCCCAGTCAGAGCTGCTAGGCATGTGTTTCTAAATGGAACTAAGTGTAATTACAAGATGACGAAGGTAGGTAGCAGCCAGCCAGGCAATCATTTTCCCTGATTGAGACAGAAAGTTAAGGTCTGAGAGGCCATCAGAGTGTGAGCCCACGGCAGGTGCAATATGACGCCTCAATAAACCTGGCTGAAATTAGAAACTTCTCATTCTGTTCTGCACGACTCTTGGATGTGGGAGGAACGCTTTCATTGACAGGTGGAGTCTGCGTTGGAATGATGATATCTTTTTTAATGTCAATAAGGCTCTCCCGTGTTTCTGTTACCGCTCCCTGCTGCAACATTAATCACTTTGAAATAGGCAAAGCTGAGCCAAGTTCTTCGATGCATAGGATCTAATTGAATTTATTTATTTATCCGAGCAATAACGCGATGTATTTCCCAGGCGAGAGGAGAGAGTCGCATTTCACCGAACAGAGCGGGAGATTTACTGTGCATGAGCACAATCACAGGGATGTCACCAAAATTCCTACATTAGACTGAACACATTTTTAGAATTAGATTAGGTTTTTCTTCACCCTGTGAGTCACTGCAATAAAGAAATGCTTTGTAACTAATTAATCATGACTTGCCTTTGTCTCAGAAGAATAAGTACACCTTAGGCAATATAAATCATTTCAGATTGACACTGATCTAACTAATCCCTTTATGTATTCTGCATTCAATCCAACCACTAGCAGTCATATTCTTTGTAGATTTGATGGAGTACATTACAGTAATGTAGAGATAACAAAAACACATTACAGATTACAAAGAAAGAGTTAGATATAATGCCTTTCATTGCAGACGAAATGCATTAGACAGAGGCTGTCCGAACATTTTTAACAAGTTTGACTGCAGTACTTGATTTGTCCAGATTTACCACAATCTCTACTCATATTGACTGACTGGTTTTTGCTGGGGATATCCGGCGTTATTTTCTACCCATAACACAATACAGTTGGGATGAATTGGGTTTCATTTACATGGGAACTGTCTCTTTGGTATAAAGCAGTTCAAATGAAAACTGACAAGTAGAAGTCTGTGGATTACCATGAGTACCTGGAACAGTGTTGCTGGAATGAAAAGACGATCTTTAGATCTTTATTTGATAAATTTCACAAATGATATTCTTTTCACATACAACGTTTTTGATGTGTCTCTGTGTTTTTTGGATGCTCTAAATTCTAAAAAATGTCCAAAGCTTGGATCTAGCATTCTCTCAAACTGTCCCCATACACAAAGCAATTTATGATAAAAGATGAAAGCCACAAACCTGGCAAAGTGTTTGGGCTTTAATCTGAATCTCAAAATCTTTCCAAATATAATGCATTCTTCTTGTCAGTGGGAATCGGATAGAAAAGCTGAGTCCAACAGCGCTAGCCATTTCACTTTGGCAGGTAAATTAATTTTTCATGGTATTATGCCTAATGTTTAGGAAAGTTCTGTAAGCAGATTAAGAGGTGCACTTAGTCGAGTATGGGTAGTAAGAGTGTGGATGTGGGTGACGCAGCGGGATATGAGAGTTTGCGGAGAACTCACTAGTGTCAAGCATCAGCCTCCCCAGGCGACGTATTCTCTACATTAACCCCGTGCTGTGAGACACACTGCTGATGCTGAGCCTATAATTAATGAAGAGTGACAGAGAGACAAAGAAAAAGGAAAGAAGACAGTGTGGGAGCTAGGTGGGCAAAAGGGTAAGGTTGAGAGTGAGTAAGAACTGTTCAAATAGTAATAATTTAAGTTTGTCTTTTAAAAATGTGATCTATTACCATTCTGCTTCCATAAACAGGGGTCATTAAAATATTTTCTATTTGAATAAGGTCTTATAACACATAAGGGTGGGTTTGATTGTTAAAAATGCTGTTTTGTTCATATTTAAAAAAAATCATAGTTCACCTTTTACAGAAAGGTTAAAACAAAAAAAGGTAATTATAATACTCCATAAGCCTGTAGCCTGAAATATGACTCATATTAGAGGTTCCATTCACTGTCCTTGTCTCAGTATGCAGGGGAGAGGAACCAAGCTCTGATTGAAGTATGTCTGACGCTGACATATGTCTCTGTGGACTGTATGAAAAAATTATTATGACACTCTACCGCTTTAAATGTCTCTGTAGGAGAACGACGATACTGCAGTTATAAAATCAGGCTATAAAATCACTGGTTTCCAGACTGCTGCTCTCCTCTAAGTCTGGAAGTCAGTGACTGCGAGTTGACGCATAGTCTTAATTTGCTTCTTTTCACTTGCAATTTCACACACGTTTACCCATCTAACAAAAGAAACAAAAACATGTATAAATGGGAGTAGCTTTGTTGGAAATTGAACTGTATTACGAAATACTTACACTTTTCTGTTTTTACCAAAGGATTGAAATAACATGGAAATTTGGAACTAGACCCATTTGAGTCTGGTTGAGAGTATACATGAAGGAGGGATTCGATCCTCAACTGCATTATCTGGGCGTATTTGTTCAGTTTTCAGAAGCTCAATTTCAGTCGGACTAACACAATTGTTATTTTTTTCTTGTCATGTAAATGGACTTTGTGAGTAACATCACACAATGACAGTAAATGGCGCAACGATCATCATGGAGTATTTAGTTAAGAACACGCAACAAGATCCTAGTAAGGTTGCTGAATGGTGCTATTGGAGAGTCATTCAGTTCGTTCACAATGACAGTTGAGTCCAGCTACGGTAATTAGCTTGACTTGACCATTGTTACTATGTCGACCTGTGAACTGGACAGCTCTGTAATATTTTGGAAGTGGTGTAACCTTTACTGTTTTTACAAAAAGATGAAAAAATATTCTGAATGACTAAGAAACTCTAATGATGAAAAAAAAACACGATACAATAACTGTTTTTTATTTTGTTCTTTCAGTCACTTAGTCCTATTTTTGTTTGAGTCACTCTTTTACTCTATCTCTCCTTAGGTTTAGCCATCACAGTTACTTGGTAAGTTAGGCAAAAGCAAAACAGTTTGCTGTTTTAATTTTAGGCACTGAAATAACTTGGTTACGTTTAGGAATCAAAGCAAATTTGTTAGGGTAAGAAAAAGATTGTGCATCAAATCACTCCTCTCTCTGTGTCTTAGTCTCTCCAGAGGCTTAGACAGACAAGGTGAGGACAGAAACAACGAGAGAGGATGCAAGATGTAGGTAGTTAACAAAATGAGACATCCTTGCTTCAGAGTGGTTTTTTTAAACCAGTTATTTGCACTGAAAGTTTCAGCTGCCATTACTCACAAGGTCCAAGTCACATTCGCTGAGAAAAAAGAGGTCCGTGTTTCTATCAAGAAAATGATTATATTAAATGGCATTTTTTCAGGCCCTGACCTTTTTGAACAGTTTGCGACAAGGACTTCACTTGACACATGCTGCATCATCTAACCAATGTTTTCTTGCAGCCATACAGTTACCGTTCCTTTGTTAGATTTCTGCGAAGGATACACTGGTGTATCCTTGATTCTAGATATTCCAGTAAACTTCTCCATGTTCATCTGCTCAGAGAGTATTTTTAGACATCCATATAGATGTTTTGTTGAGACTGATTTACAGGTCACAAGCAGAAGGATGGAGGAGATGAGGAGGCACAAATTATTCAAATGAGATGAGCTTAAGGTTTGGGCTTGAACTCAGTGTTACCATGACATTACAACACGCCCTTTTTAAGGTTGCACTAGTGGCGCATCAGCAGGAAATTTCACACTTGTTCACATAGGAAGATGCATGTTTTTTCAATTAAAATATAAGTCATAACTTTGAAAACACAACCCATGGTTGGGTTTTTTTCTCGTTTTTTTTTTGTTCAAGACATACTCAAATAATCTCATCTCTTAACAAAGTATAGACACAACACATATTATTTTCCTGCCGGTTATGCAGGGATACTTCAATATGGAACATGTTTTAAAGATAATCTGGAAGGAATTATCAGTTAGACGCTTGAGCAATTAGTTAGTGGATAGAAGGTATTATTTATGGCTCTTCTTTTATTCCCCTCTTTTGAATATCAGCCAAAGCTCTCTGTCCTTCTGGCCTATCTCATGAACAGCAGCTGACTCACTCCCACACCAAACAGTTTGGTTTTTGTTTGTGGACCCACTATTTAGATCGCAGAATAACATGTTACCAGGCTTCTGCCTCCACCATTTTGCCATTGTAGTGATCTTATCTGCAAAAGAAAATGTCTCTTTCTCTTTTGGTGCGTTGCTGTTTCTGACTCATTTGTGTTGGCATTATATAAGAAAAAAGAAGCATACGCTGGTACCATCAATTTGTTTAAAATATAAAGATCACATGTGGGTAACTTCTGTGAGAACAAAGGCAGGAATGATTGTAAAGTCCAAGTCTAAGAGCGTGTTTATAGGTGAGGCCCCTGATGTCTAAACCATAAAATATTATGGACTAAGATCATGAATGGATAAATTAACATATGACAAAATGGCATTAAGGCAAAATTTTCTGGTAAGAATTTCTGAATATCCCCAGGGTGAGGAATGCTAATATCAATGGGGTATGGAGGATGATGTTTTAAAGTACACTGAGTTTTTGAAGAGCCCCGCTTTCATAAAATCAATATAGCCTGGGGATCAGAGAGAAAATGCGTGCCAAACATTGGAATGTCTTGATTGCTGTCTGGAGAAGATTGCACATTCTCTGACTGTTCTGATCAATGCTACTAATAAGAAAACATCAAATGCTTATACTGGATTAGAAAAAACATGACAGACACGCGTAAAGACGTAAATGCCAGGCTTTTATTTTCTTTTTTTCATCTCTGTTAATATCAACTAACATCTCCTTTAGTACAGTAATATATCCTTAAACCTGTGCTATAGTATAAAATTCTTTAGATAAATGAATGCTTCTTTCTTCCAGCTGATCACCTGTAATTACATGGCTCAGTGTGACACCGAAAGCCTCTCCCCTCCTTGACCCCAAAGAAGCATAGGGCTGAAGGTGCCCCAAGAGACAGCAGATGTAGGAAATAGAACATATTAAATATTGGTTTTGTTGTGTGCGAGTCAAGGTCAAAAGTACTCAAAAGCATCATTATTCACAGCTAAAGTTGCGGGGGTATGCTATCAAAGAGCAATGAGCAGAGTGCAGCCATGTGAAAAGTAAGGACTTGCTGGTTTTTCTTTTTTTTTTCATCCCTATTTTTAGGCGTGAATGAGAAATTCATGCCCTGTAAGCAATTGAACATATCTGTACAAATGTGAGGAGACAGATTTGCTATGCACTACCAGCAAGGTTATGTAAAAAACAGAGGGTGGGCAGTGCAGACACAATTTGTCACTGATGTGCTGCCACACTTCAGAGCGAACGTCTTTTCAGATCACAATAATAAAGACCCCCCCCCCCTTATTTCTATATACAAGCACACACTGAGACACACATTGTCCAATACAGTACATCAGCTCCCCTCTAGCTGTCATGATTGTAGACACCCAGGCAGTGGCATCTATTCAAAATCAATTTAAAATGGTCCCTGCCACTTTTATTGAATTTTACATCAGCAGAAAAAGCGGTTAAGATGATGAGTTTTAGTGGGTGGACAGTTGAAGAAAACCGTGCCAACCACGCAAACTGTCCCTCCATAGCTTGCCGTTTCTGATGGGAAGTAATGAGTGGGATTGTACAAGTAGGTGGTCTACGCAGCAGAGATGCTCCCGGTGCTGCCTTGTTTGGGAACAGTGGCTATGCCAGTGGGTCAGGTAGTGTGACAAAGAGTGTGGTAATTACTTTGCAGGAGACAAACTAATGGTGGTAAGCAACATTTTTGTGAAAATTAGAGGAAAACTTTGATAGATGCTTAATATTAGGAGTAACTATACTCATTCATTATCATTCCATAGAAGAAAGATGAAAATAAAAATTCCCTTTCTAAATTGCCTCTCACAGTAGCTGTGTATGGGCACAGTACTAAGCAAAAGTACTGAGCCACCTATCATTTCTTTGAGTCTGACTTTCTTGTTATCTTTGAAAGTGGTCCCGAGCAATAGTTCTCAAGGCTCTCTGAAGGTCTTTCAAAGTTTTCCTTTGGACATTGGCTGCTTTTTCATTCATTTTCAGTCCAGTCCTTGTACCTGACAGCTTTTGTTATGTCACTTAACGTTGAGTTATAATTCACTCAAGCATAAAAAAGGCACCCAAGTCAAGATGCTAGGAAACTCAGCACAGGATCAATTTAGAATTTTACACTCTGGCACCCTGTAAAGACACATAATTAGTTTCTGTTTCTTTAGTTGCTTCGACAAAAAGCGTCAAACATAAACACTGTTTAACGGACACAAAATAATATATTTATACAAACAAGGGGATTCTCAAAGAGCTATTTGCCAAAGCTTTGCTAATCAAATTGAGGGTAAAAGAAGAAGTGACATTTCTAAATGAAAATAGAAAATGAACAGTGTTTGAAAGTGATGTCTGTGCTTTCACACCAAAGCTGTTTGGTCTGTTTTAAATGGACCAGAGTTTGTTTCCTCGCAAAGTCCACTCCGTTTGGACAGCTGTGACAAGCTCATCCGAACTCTTATGCGGGCCAAACAAGCAAAATCTGGTCTGCCTGAAAATGTGGGTCTCAGTGAGCTTGCGAGTGAACCCTGGTGGGGTTCGCTTACAGTGGGAAATAAAAGTGGACAATCCAGCGAACCAAAGATTGGAACGGAACCGAAAAGAAGGAGTGACATAGAGCACATTGTCTTTTTCGGTACCGCTGCATTTGTTTCACGTCCAGAGCAGCATGCTGGTTAACTTGCTGCCTCTCATGCTGCTCATACTTGGCAGCTTCTTGTGAAAAAGTAATTAGGTTTGAGCATCAAAGTAAAGACAGAAACCCCAAGACTGCATAAATTTGGTGAAGCTCATTGTCTGTTTTATTGTGAACAAGCCGGCTGAAGGGGAAGGATTTACGTTTTCGGTCCTGGCCAATTGATCACCCAGGTTTTCTGCTTCCTCGTGCTTTCCTCCTTCCTGGTTTTGGGCAGTACTGCAGTTGTTGTAACGGCATGATGTGTCCAGGCAGTGTGGTCCGTTTTCAAAAGTGCAGAGTAAAAATAAAAGAAACCAAATAAGGAAATTACATTTTTCGCCATTCCCTGCCCAATCGAAGTGAGTCCCCAGGAATTTCCCAGTGTGAAAGCGCTCCGAGAAATAGGGAAGAAAAAAAACAGCACTATCCTGACACATGACCTGACAGATGCATCTGGCCCTTCAGTTGACATACTGTTCACTGAGGCCACAGAAATGGTCTCCATATAAGGGTGGCTGTCAAGAAGCCATTCAGGGAAACGGTTAGAAAAAGGCTAAGGTATGTCAAATGACATAAGAACTGGAATATAAATCATTGGCAACAGGTCTTATGGAGGGATGAATCCTCCCCAGAGCCCGGACCTCAACATTATCGAAGCAGTGTGGGATCATCTTGACAGAAAACGGAACTGAAGTCAGCCAACATCCAAAGAAGAGCTTTGGAATGTCCTTCAAGAAGCTTGACAAACTTCTCCTGAAGACTACTCAAAGACTACAAGAACCTTGTCTAAGAGGATTCAGGCTGTGTAGAAGAATAAACACAAATACTGACTTTCAAGCTTGTTAAAATTGCAAAAACTCTATTTTTACCTTGTATATTGCATTTCCATTTATATTAGCATGTTTTAATACATTTCTGTACTTATTTCCTATTTTCCTGGCAAGACATTTGCACAGTACTGTACATCCATCAGAGGGAATATAATTATCCAAACATTTGTGTAATATTTTAGATGCATTCTGTGGTGAAACTCAAAGCTAATCATTTAAAACAAATAAAAAAAAACAGAGAAAATGAATTAATATGTTGAAAATCAGAGTTGAAAAACTTTGCAGTGTGTGTATGAAACTTCTGTCAGCAAACACTGAAACTGCTCATAGTTGTCGTAAAGGCAGAGGCAAAAGAGGCAGCGGCAAAAGCAGTGACACGGACATAAAGTGCTGGCCTTGCTTTAATGGTATGCCCATGAATGGGCTGAGAAAATGGCAATGTAAGAGGCAGTTAAGTGACATCTCTTTCTCGAAGCCTGAGGCAGACAAAGAGGGCAGAGCAGTGAGAAACAAAGAAAGTCTTTGTACTGAAACATGGATGTTTGTGTCCAGAGGACAACTCCTGGCCTCGGGGCTTTAATTTTACTCCATTAGGTGAAGTGACCTGGAGAAGATCGGAGCAAACATGCTGAAAGGATGCACTGAGAAAGACAGAGTGAAAAAAAGAACATCATTTCACTTTGTGCAGAGGAACATCGGACCCAACACAATGACTGCAGTCTGATGAGCTGGCCTGAGGAGAAAACTTTAGTCTGTGTGTCTGTAATTATTTCTACTGTGTTTGCATGCATTTATGTATTTTTAATATATTACCTGCTTGGGGGTTTTTCTCAGACATGTGCAACATAGTTTGAACCGTCCCCGAAAGGAACAGCCATGTTGGATTTGACAAATGAAGATGAGAAACTCTCTTAGGACCAAAGATCTAGTCTTTCACTGTGCATTGCAGTGATTGCTGTTGTTTATATATAACATGTAATGTTGATAAGTTTGTTCCATGCATGTGGAGGACATCTGAGCGTGGGAGTGTAAATAGATACTAATTATTTGCGCATTCTTCTCCGCTTTGTGGTTGAGCAGCCAAGTGTGACAGACACAGCTGTAAGGGTGTCAGTGGGTGACTTGGACTGGTGGGTGGCAGGAATACAGGCAGCTAAAGGGCTCCACAAACACACACAAACACACACCAACACACACACACACACACACACACACACACACACACACACACACACACACACACACACACACATGCATCTCATTCAGCAGCCAAGCCTCTAGACTTTTCAACCCGGTCTTGTTAATGAGTCGCGTCAGGTACCGTCCGTTGCCACTCACACCAATTAAGCCATTAGGCCTTTCCACATGGCTCACTGCTCTTAAACAAACAGCAGGACCGCTGGGCCTTTTCTCTCTCTCATGCTCTGCAAGCTCAGAGTCTCTCACCCAATCAGTGTCCTGCTGTGGGAGCCCTGCATACTGCGGAGGACTGGCAGAGAGACCGTCTTCAGCTGAACACGTTAGCCTCCTACAGTGAAACCCAGCACAGAAAAAATAAAGCAATCAAAGCAGAGTGTCAAACAATCCCCGTGTAAAAGACAGCCCTCCACAGAGATCTCTTCCCACCCCGTGTGCGTCTATCTGCAGGGCGCCGCTGCAGGACAATGCCGGACAGGGTCTGAACCAGAGCCTTAATTTGATCGAGCACTAACTGGCTGTAGTAGAGCATCAAGGGAGAAAGCACATTACACATTATCTGCTCGACTTGATTGGATGCTTTTAACCCTGATTCTCAATGGACTCTTGAAAGTTAATTGTCTCTGACCCTCTGCTGCCTATGTCAAGAAACTCTTCAAATCCAGATTGAATATATTATCCTCCCTCTTAAGTGGACAGTAAAATATCCTTCTCCACAATGGAGAGTCTTGTGTTTGCGTAATCAACAGTAGCACCTAGTTCATGCAGCCTCTACTGCAACTTGTCCCCTGCTCTGTGACGCACCCTAATGAGATTAGCCACAGATATCAGCTAAGTCACACTATCTAATACAAGAGAGAGGAAGAGAGATGAGCTCTTAATGTGTAGTGATTTGTTCTGTGGATCCAAGTGTGTTTCTGTGTGTCGAGGACGTGGCTGCTCGCCTGCGGTCTTTATGCGGTTGTGCCTGTGGTGTTTGTAGCCATCGCGTCACGTTAGCTTGCCAGTCAATCAAGTGGCGGGGGCCTGTCTCTCATCAAGGTGCTGTGCGTGATTGGCAATGCTTGGATGAGCAGAAATTTGCACCTCCCCGGAGAGAGTCCCCACTGAGAGGGAAGGACTCATCTGTCACACAGACCACTGTGCCAATCCACAATGACAGATGTGCAGTCTGACTCAAATGGATGACAGCATTTTGCACGTGGCTAAACAGTAAAAACAAACAGGGACACTGACATACAACCAGAATAAACTTATGCCTCATGATAGGCTCGAACACTGAGATTTGAATATTGAATATTTCTTAATGCCTCAAAAAGTTGACCGATCGTTTTAAAACTATATAAATGCCTGAGCAGAAATATACCTTTACACATATAAATCAAGGACTGGAATTGGTAATTTCAATTACATCTGAGTTTGTTGACTAATCCTCCGTTTAAAGCATTTTCCTTGAGATTCTTTAAGACACACGCACAGCTGCTTTCTGTGTCATATTTTCAAGAAAAGTACTTGTGCTGGAGCTCTGTATCTTCCCGTCAGTAATCATTTTCCTTTGTTGAACCCAGTCACATTTTCTTCCAGTTTTCTCCCTGCTACACTGCCATCAGGGTTTTGGAACTTTGTCAAATCTTCTGACCTGTAACAGAATGAAAAGGCAGAGGGCAGTCACTGCAACACTCAGGACCGAAGAATTTTGCTGAGAAAGGGGATGAGTTAGAATAGAGCAAAGGGTGGAAAGAGATGCAGGAAAGGAGAGGAGCCACAGAGCTGGAGAGTGTATACACTTTCTGTTTTTCCTCCCTTATTTTTCCGTCACTGTGGTCCCATATTGTCCCCAGAAAATGTCACTCTGCCCTTGGGAGGCAACGCTCGGAGGCGAGACTCATCTGTCTGACTGCATTTACCGAGATGTTCTGTGGCCAGATCCTGAGGAGCCTGGGAGGCATCCCACTGCACTTTGTCTGCCCAACAACACCCCTCACACTGATCGTTTCCCACAAAAGCCACACAATGGTTTTTCCTTTAAAAAGTCAACATTTAACTCATTTTCATATTTCTATTCCTACATATAATTGGTGTACAAAAGTCTTGACCCACTCCTCACTTCTTCATATATTGCCAGGAAAAAACAGGAAACAGATGCAGTGATTTGTTGAAAACGTGCAAATATAATAGAAATACACTATATTTAAGGTATAAACCAAGTTTGTACAATTCAAATACGCTTAAAAGTCAATATTTGGTTTGAACAGCTTTATTTTTCAACACAGCCTCAACCTTCTTAGTGTCGTGTTCGTTTGTCTGAGAGAGGAGATACAAACTCCAAGTCTAGCTCAGAATTTATTAAATGGTTCAAGGTTCAAGTTACACAGTGCTGTGGACCTGCTAGACAGCCTGACCAGAAAAGGGTACCACTCTTTTGCAAAATAAACTTTCATATTGGCATACAAACATATTGTTAATATTATTGGTTCAAAAGTTGGGGAGGAGCCGGGGTTTAGACTTGTCTGTCCCTGATTGGTCCTTGATCCGATATCAGCCTTGTACCCCATCTCTGCTCCAGTCAGATGTCTTCTCCCTGTGTGGGAAAATGTCTCCCTATCTCCCTGTGTCCGGTATTTTCCCACTATAGGCTTCATCCCACCTGTTTTGACTCCCCCTGTAAGCATGTAGCAGTTTCTCTCAACACTCAACTCAGTCTCTCTCCTGTTTTTAACCCTTCACACTGTGGGGTCAGTGCTTGTTCCCAAGTTTAATTTCTTTAAGTAGTTTTCAGGAATAGTTCTCCAGATTCCAAAGCTCTTCTTTGGATGTTGGCCGTGTTTTGTTCGGTTCTCTGTCAAGAGGATCCCACACTGCTTCAATAATGTTGAGGGTGCATTTCTGAGATTATATTTTCATACATTTAGACAAGATCCCCAGTAAAGGCTGAAAAGAAGCCCCTAACCATGACAGAGCCCATGTTTTAAATATGGCAGACACTCTCTCCTCACCTCCTCTGTACTTATTGATGACAATTTGAACCAGAAATTTGTCACTCCATAAGTTCTTTTTTTCAGTGCAGTTATTGTGTCATTTGGTATACTGTAGCCTTTTCTCCCTGTTTCCCTTAAAGCTGCAGCTAATGATTTTTTTAACCTATTGTTAATTTTTCAATGACAGTAATTGAATCTTGATTATAAAAATGATAACCATAACTTTCATTAATCTTTCGACTTATTTCTGACCAGCTAAAATCTTAAAGCTAAAATAATCTTCTTTTTCTGTCAGCTGCTCCCATTTGGAGCGCCACTGCAAATCTTTCAGTCTCAAAACAACATTGTTGGTCTTTTGGAATTCAATTTTTCCAACTTCAACATTATTTTTTCTTGAACTTTGAATAGGATGAAATCCAGCTGTAAAGCACCAACCAAACAGAAGAGTTATGACGATGGAGGTGATGGAGAATCCACAATCGTTGGTCAGGAGTGTATAATCACTGACTATGGAGTGTTTGTGATTAAAAAGCCTGTCTTGCAACCCTGTGGAGGACTGCCGGTGCAGACAGGAGGCGCAGGGCTACTCCTCTTCTTGAGAAGTTAAGTGAAGCTAAGTTGAGGAACTCTCCACGGAGACCAAAGGTACACTTGTGAAAAAGTTTTTAAAAAATTGCACTGACTTTTAAGTCCTCTAACAGCTTGTTAACAAAATGTAACAAAGCCATCCCTTATTTCTTTTTAACAAAGAAATTAAATATGGCTCAATACTTTTGCACAGTACTACATAAGCAGACAGCTGGGGTTCCTAATTGTAACTAATTAAAAGGGAACATTAAGAAGAAGCTGTTTTGTTTGAGTGGAAATTCATGTCTCAGATAAGTCATACATGAAGCATTTTCCTTGTTTTGTTTATGTGTTTCTAATTCATTTGATTGTTTACTTGATTATTCATCCTTAGTCGTTAAAGCAGTAAATGAAAAACTGCATTTTTTTCTCAGTGGGGATGAATCCCTCATGTTATTAATGTCAGTTCATGCAACAAGCTTGTGATATGAACACATACACAAACTCTCATTATTATCATTATTGTACATGGCACTCCTAGGATGGCTTGTGTTCATAAATAAGTACATGAATACCATAATGTGAGTAATCCTCTAATCTAGTACATTTGTGTTATGCTTAAAGGCAAGCTGCATTCGCTGCAACGGATTAAAGTAGCTCATTAAAGAGAGGCGCCTGTGATCGAAATAGGCCAAGAGCTCTTTTCTCTGAACCTAATGGAAGACAAAAAAAGCTCAAGGAAATGAATGGTTTATCAGGCCTGGGCAGAGCCCTCATCTTGTCAACCATGAGCCCCAGACACAACATCGGCTGCATCGACTCTGCTGAGCACCGAGATTAAATGGCTTATTGACTGTGACAGGACAGAGGCATCAAAAATGTAGACTCGTGGAGGAAGTCACCTTCAGATGTCACCCAAACAATTAAGTCTTCCAGACACAAAAAGTGGTAAATCAGAGGGGTTTGCGCACCACTTTTTTATTTTGTTTTGTTTTTCGTGACAAAAAGTTCAAGCAGAGCTGCCACCAGTCTCATCATGCACTTTGATTTGTCATCATCTGCAACATGTACCTCTGGGTGAATAACCAGCACAAAAGCAAAAGAGCCCTTATGTAAAAATGTCAGTCTACAACACACCATATTGAACAAGCATTACATTAGAGGAGTAACACATTATCAAATGTTGAAATGCCATAATTTCCTTCTCCTCTGAAAGATTCATAAAGGCCAGTTAGTGACTGTGTCACCTCTGAGAACAGATGGTTGGAAATGTGATGTAGGAATAGAGGCTTCACTGTGTAACGACTCATCACCCACCCCACCCCCTGAAATCACTGACATGAGCTCTTTAACTATAAGTTTCTTCCCATACTTTATTGGTGGGCAAGCTTTAATAATTTATAGGGACTCAGGGGCATCTGTGGACGCATGATTGAATTTTTCAAATGTAGTTTATCTGGCCCTTCCAGCTGGGGGCCTCTTAAGGTGCATTCTGTGGGTTGTCAATATGCTTTGCCGGTATAGGCTGTGACATTAAATTAAATAGGTTATTGACTGGCAGCTGAGTTGGCAATGGGGCTACTAGAATACAGACTCACTAGCTCACTGACCCAAACCTGCTAAGAATCAGTGGTCCATAAACCAGAGCAATAATAGGTCTAGAATTTTGTTAGTCTGTCTTTAATTTGCTCCGATCATTATGCCACAGCTCTGCTCAGATTTGCAGAAGCAATAACAATGGCAATGCTACTGCATCTCCCAGGATGCTTTTCATCTACTCATTGTGTGCATTTTTTCACAGTAAGTGTAAAATGGGCATGTAGACAAGAAAATATAGTTGGTGGCATGTAATATAATTATTAAGATCAGAAACACATTGTTCCGATAGCCAGAGGCATCCCTGGTATACAGCAGGTCCATACCACTATTTCATTAAAAGTGCCAGATTTTAAAATATGTTTAAAATTTTCAGTTTGAAAACCTGTTTACACTTTTTTCCTACCGTCATTAATTCATTTGCACAAATGATTAAAGAAATACCACTTCACAAAATTCCATAAAATGGTATTTTGTGATCAGAAAATAGGAAGTTATTTTTATTAAGTACAACACTGCTTTTACGATTTTTTTCCTTTTTGTTTTTAATGGTCCGATTCAAAACTTTATAACAGCAAAGTACCTCTGTACTACAGCTGGGTGATATGGCCAAAATACAGTATCATTCCTGTGTATTTGTAAACAAAATGGCAATAAGCTGTATATTTTTCAGTATTTTCAGTAACAACATCTATTATTACAAAATTGATACTAATATAACAGAATACTAATTATTTGTATTCAGCATGGTGCCAGTCAGTGTCAGCGCTAAACATCTGTCAACTTTTCTCAAATTGTACTCTTTGCTTTCTACTGTATTTTAATATAATAGAATTCCAGATAAAGCCACTTTTATTGACCTAAGAGTGTGAAAGGAGAATAATTCAAGCTATTGTCACTAACGTTGTATGACAATATTACTGTAAACTATACTTTGATTTCAAACGTAGGATAACTCTGTGAAAGTAATGTTCACATATGTAGCTCATTGCTGTATATGTGCTCTTGTTTTTTTTTTTTTTTGTTTTGTTGCCAACACTCAACTCTATCTTCTTTTGTTGCTCGTAAAAGTAAATGGTCCTTATTTATATAGTGCTTTTTTAGCCGTGGCTAGGTTTTACAAACCACTTTACAATGTGTTTTTCATTCATTCAGTCTGTGAAGATAAAATACATTTAGTTCAAATTGCTATCACACACACACACACATATACACACACACACGCACACACACACACACACACACACACACACACACACACACACACACACACACACACACACAAACTCACTCCAACACAGTCTACACAGTAAATTACTTTTTATTTTAATGATTTATTGCTTTGATGGTTGCACTGTGTTGTCATTGCACTGCATTCAGTGGCAACTATAGGAACCCATCATGGAAAAGTCAAAGGGAATACCGAAAGAATTTGTATTTTTCTTCTTTTTTCTTTCTTTGAATGAATGCTGTATTGAAAGTACCACAAAAAATGTAACCTCAAGATGAAGATTAAAACTTTTTTGTTTACTGTTTAAAAAACTTTTTTGGGGGAAAGGCTTATAAACAGTACTGTGCACAATGTAAGTTTGTGTTTGATATTTTTAACAAAATTGACTTTTTTTAATGTTCAAATTACACAAAAACCAAAGGGGATGTAAAGGTTTGAGGCCTTGGCATGGCCAGTTCTCTGTGATATCTCTAGTTCAATGTGGTGTATTTGTGGCTAGACGGAGCTACTTTTTAGACATTCTCAGCATTGTCCTTTCCAGAAAAGGCATGTAGTGACCGCTTTTGTGACTTTTAGGACACAGCTACTTCATAAATAATATTTCTCTGAAGACAGGTTCTAGTTTTCTTCTGTGTGTGAGCGGTGTGATCTAGTGAGTGGAAAATAGCAAAAGTTGCTGAACACCCCCATCACAACAGACAGGAGGAAGTAAAGCTGAAGCTGCCACACAGCAGCTAGAAGAAAACATTCGAGGCGTTTCACCACCTCTACCTTACTCAATGAGTACATTTAAATATATTCAATTTCACTGGAATAATGCTGCCTTTAACTTATATATAAATAGTTTTTGTCAGACTGCACTTTACTTATAAAATCAAAAACTTTTTAGAGCAGAGCAGCAGACTGAAAAGGTTGTCAAATAGACCACAGATGAACATTTATTCTTCATGGACCACTTTTGAGTCATGATTTCAGACTTGTTTCACTGTCTGACAACAGAAACAGAAACACATGTAATTGAGAGCATTTTTATTAATATTCATTGTATTAACAATTAAAAGACGTTTGCACCAAATAATTCACATGAAGTTTATTTTTGTTGTTTTGATTACACTCCTTACATGCCTCTTTACAGTTTTTGCCCGTTCGCTCATTGTGCCAAAACTCTACACACAAGCAAATAAGACACAACACTGGGAAATAAACCATTCACATCTGTGTCAACTTGAAACTCTGCTATCAAAACTTAACAATCATTTGTCAAAATGTCACTCTGATGACAAAATGATACCCACTTGCATCATGAATACACTTTCAGATCAGCAGCAACACACTAGTCTACTTTATATAAAACACTGCAGTCTTTCGTTTTCACTGTTTTTATTCAGTTCCACAGAAGGCACTTTTTCACAACAACAACAAAATGAAATAGTCAATACTAAATACTCTATACCAAAAATAAAACAAACAATACACTATCGTAAACAAAGAAAAACACAATTGTGCATAATTGCGCTCATGGATCCTGCCGTCCATTGGGGTCGGGCCACAGGATCTCATCGACATCACAAGCGATGTCTTCTCTTGCCATGCATCGTGGGAAATATCGCCTTGTGTGCCTAATCCAGCCATGGATGGACCTTACGGCAATGTCTCCGCAGGCCTGTTCCATTGCCTGCAGAAGAGGCATGCGGTCATGTGGTTGGCGGTCATATACCCGCCATCTCCAAGCTGAAAAAAATTCTTCAATGAGGTTTAGAAATGGCGAGTAAGGGGGCAAGTACACAGCTTCAAACTGATCATGATGGAAACTAACGTTATCCCACACAACAACAAACCTGGGCTGCTCTGGTCTGTTCTGTACAACCGCATCATGAAGTGTATCTAGAAATGTTATGATGTGTTGCGTGTTATAGGGACCCGGTTTGGCATGATGGTGCAGTAGCCCTTGAAGGCTAATGGCGGCACACATTGTGATATTTCCCCCGCGCTGCCCCGGGACTGCACAATTGCCCTTTGGCCAATTATATTACGTCCCCGTCGTCTATTTTTGGTCAGGTTGAATCCAGCCTCGTCGATGTAAATAATTTCATGAGGCTGTGCAGCTCCATCCATGTCCAACATTCTCTGAAACAAAAAATACATATTGTGGATGGCATTACTCAAAGCACACAACTACACTACTACACATACAGAACCGCCCCACCCCACCACACAGGTGCCTGTGTAGCTTTCTGAATGTATCTATGTGGTACTGATCCAATGGTACATATTCACTGGACAGCACCCATTCTGTATTGTAAATGTAAAGGACTGTTACACTTACCTGTACATATAAATGTTGAAGTCCTTTGACCCTGACACTGTTCCTCTGAAATGGGACCCTGTACAGTTGTTTCATGGTCATGTTGTGCTTTATTAAAATGCGTCGGATAGTGGTTATGCTAACTCGATTGATATTGTTGAACACTTCCTCATCTGCAATTATTTGTTGCTGTAGCTGGTGGAGACGGATTGCATTGTTTGCTCGGACGAGGTTCACAATGGCAAGTTCCTGCTGTTGAGTGAACAGGCGTTGGCGTCCACCCCCAGGAGGTCTTCTAGCCATTCTGTGGAAAAATGCAACCACAAATTTAAAGTACTGTATATACTGTACTTTACTGTTTATACCATACACAGTACTGAAACATCTCAACACGTTATCACGGTTTCTCAAAACTAACACAACACAAAACATCAGCCACCATGCAATACAGTACATGTGATACGGTAATGTGATATGGTACAGTACTGAGTAGAGTAGAGAGTTGAAGACATACCTGTTTTCTAGTCGGAATGTCCTCATTATGGATGCAACCGTGAAACGGCTCAGATTAGGATGGACTCTCTGCCCAGCTTCCCTTGCAGTCAGGCCATGATTGATGACATGGTCCACCAAAGTTGCTCTGATGTCATCAGAAATTATTGTCCTTGCATGGCCTCTTTGACCACGTCCTCCTCCTCCTCTCTCTCTCTCTGTCTGTCTGTCTCTCTCTCTGTCTGTCTGCCTCTGCCTCTGCCTCTGCCTCTGCCTCTGCCTCTGCCTCTGCCTCTGCCTCTGCCTCTGCCTCTGCCTCTGCCTCTGCCTCTGCCTCTGCCTCTGCCTCTGCCTCTAGCTCTAGCTCTCCCTGCGTCCATGCTTGCAAAGTTCTCAAAATGGCTTAACTGAGGCCTTTTTGTAGCTGGCTGATTGGTGTTCAGTTTTGTAATTAAGTATTTTCAGGTGTGTGTCCAAGTGTTTTCAATTACCCAGTGTGTTTTGTATTTTGAATAGATGTGTTTTCCCAATGGTACCCTGAGATTTCATTTTTGAACGAAGTGTCTTATGTATGAAATAGTGTGTAGTGTTCAGGAGCAAGTGTGTTGCAGAATTGCAACTAAAGTGCACAGAGGCGCTTTTGTTTAAGGCATGGTTACACTTTGTTTAAGGTATAGTAACAACAACTTCAAGTTATGTTACTTTGGTTTAAGCATGTGTCTATAGTGTTCAAGCAATGGGTAAAAACTGTAATACTGATTACCAGGTTTACAAGTGAATTTTTTTTCTAAAAGTTATATATTGAGGGGGTAAAAGCCTATTTATCCCCAGTCTTTTAGGCTTTGCTTTGTGAATATTCCAGGTGTAGAAAAGAGGTATGCACAGATCACAAGACAAATTTCTGCTCAGATGTTAATGTCTGAGAGGCAGCTAAGATCCTTATCGAGACCAACAACATTAGATTTAAGATGGTATTCACTTTTTGTACTCCGGCAGCCATTTTGAATCTTTTACCACTACGGGGGGCATGTTTTATGTTGTCTAAATGGAGCAGTGATGAAGGTAATTACCGATTGTAGATGCTTTCCATTTTTTTACCCTATGGAATTTGCCAATGCTTAAAATTTTTAATTTTTGGAGAGAGACTACACTGTGTGTCATGTTGTTGGATAAAAGATTAGAAGCCACTGGCTTGACAGTTAGCTTGACAGAGGCCAATCCTCCAGCCATGGTACCTGTGTGTGTCTTTGTTTGAGTGTGGTGTAGGTGTGCGTTACTGGCCTTTTGACCGTCTAGACTAGAGATTCCTTCCTCATGTGTGAATGCTGCGTGAATGTGAGTGTGGTGTTGGCATGGTCTTCTCTGCTCTCAGGCAGGTTCCCAGTTCTCATCGCTGTTGCTCACAGAGATGTATAGTAACGAAGTAGAACTACTTCACTACTCTACTTAGGTATTAAAATGCTGTATCAGTACTCTACTGGAGTATTTTTTTTTTTTCCTGCTTCCACTTTTACTTCAGTACATATTTTCAATGATTTTAGTACTTTTACTCCGATACATTTTTTATGTGCTGCATCGTTACTCGTTATTATAAACGCACACACACACACACATAAAAACGTACACCCATTCATGCACAAACACACCCACACGCATACAAACACGCAAACATACATATAAAAACACACACAGAGAGACACACAAGCATGCACATTGTTTAAGAAGGGGAAAAGTTGTAGAGAAAAAAAAGCACAAGCAGGAAAGAGAGGGGAGGGATGCTTTAAATGGAGAGGGGACATGCTTGATCTGTTTGTTCACAAAGAGTTAAGCCTAGTGTTTTCAGGTGTTCTAATCACTTTTTGTTTTTACATGACATTTGTATTTGTATGTGGCCTACTGGCCTTGAGATTTTTTTAACAAGTTGAAAGAAAATGACAAGGATGAAAAGAAAATGTGTAATGTGTGAAGTGATGGGAGATGCTTTAAAGGGGGAAGGGACAAACTTGTTTTAAGGTGCTCTTGTACATTCCGCTGTACTGCTGTTACAGCCAAACATTTTGAATAATATAAACAATTTGATTTTCAAACTTTCGACTGATTTCTTTAATAACTACACTACACAATACTTTTACTTTTACTTTCAGTACTTGAGTAGTAATTTTAAAAATAAACTACTTGCAATACTTAAGTACAAAACATGTTTAATACTTTAGTACTTCCACTTAAGTACGGTGCTTAAAGAGCACTTCTACTTCTACTCAAGTCACTTTTTTGATAGAGTACTTGTACTTCTACTCAAGTCTGAATCGCTAGTACTTTATACATGTATGGTTTCTCATCATGTCATCGTTGGATCTGCTTATCTTCCCTCGTTGCATTGCCATTCGTCGCCTCATTCTTTAGTTTCCTTCAGCTATAAACAGCGGTCGATTCTCCAGTTTCTAGTTCTCTGGCCCTGTCAATGTCTCTTGCTAACATTAGCCCCTTTCACACTGCCGAATAACCCGCGTTTAATTCGCGAATTTAGCGTGTCCGCTGTTGTGTTCACACTGCCGACCTGCCACATCAACTCGACTCGCCTTTCGACCCGCGTCGGACCCTAGTCTTTTTGCCGAGCCGAGTTTGGTGTGAACACAATCGACGCGGGTCGGACGTGGGCGTGACGTGAGGAGTTTAAAAGACAGAATGGACAGCTGATTCAGAACAACAGCGACAGGTGAGGACAAGTTTTACTCTGTTTTAGCCTACATCAAGTTGGAGACATTTTTTAATATGGCCAACTGGGGAGACAAGCAGGTCCGCGAGCTCCTCAGCCCCCGAACAGAGGACGTTATTTTCCGCCACATTTCGGGGACGGTGAAAGATGGACCTCTGCTGGAAGGGCTGGCGAGAAAGATGGGAGAGCGCGGTTTCCCACGCAGCAAGACGCACCGTAAAGTAACATCTCCATGAACTGCATTGCAAAAATGAGTTCTCAAGGTGTCCCGCCATCGTTTGTTTGAAAAATTTGATGCAGACAGGTGTATTTCACCCTACCTCCGACGCATGGCTTGTGCCTACGTCATTGTACACGCCCAGCATTTTATGTGTTTCGTGTGACGCTCTGCCACTAGGCAACTCCCCCTGAACTCGGCTTCAGGCGACACGGGTCACCCTGACACGCCAAGCGTTCACATTGCTCGACGCGGGTCGAAGGTGCAATTTGGACCCGCTAAGATAGCGGGTCGCAGTGTGAAAGGGGCTATTGTGTTCTCCGCGTTCCTCTGAGGAAGAATCTGTAATCTACCTCAGCTGGTCCCTGCCAAAGAGATTATCCCCCGACGCCCTTACACCTTACCATACTGAACCTACGGACATCCTGAGGGACTGTCTCCTCTGTCCACCCTGGTTTCCACGAGTTTCTTGGATTACACACCTGACGGGTTGGCTTACCCGATCCCTCTGAGATTCCCCAGTTTCCTGAAAGGCTCCATAACCAAAGGCCACCTCTGCTTCCTGGAATCCATGTCCCATAGCTTTCCCTGGAGAAACTTACCTGCCTGCCCATTCGCATGTCAACCACTCTGCTGGAAACCTGGACTCTCGAGGACTCTCTCAATTATTCAAGCATTCATTTTAAATATTGTAAATAAATCCTTTTTTTTATTTATTTAAATAATTTAAAGCCTTTCAGTGGCTCTTCTGCCTCTCAGGGTGCAAACCACTCGACCTTGTGACATAAACTGATTGCTTTAACACATTGAATTAAGGACTTTACAGTCCTATTTAGCCAATTTTTAATATACTAACATAGGCTGCATACATACTGTTTGAGATAGACGTTATTACCAAACCGACTACTTTTAACTTGCCTCCTCTTGTTTTGTCATGATAATTCTATGCAGATGTTTCATAAGAGTGGACAGCAAAACAGCTGTAGTTAGAGCTTTCAATCATCCTAAAAGGAATGCATTTCCTTTGTTTGAACTCTGAGGCATAATCAAAATCTCTGAGGGAATTATTGCCTGAAGACAAACATATTTGGAAATGAGGTGTAACAGATTTTTTGATAACTTTTTCTGTAAAATTGCTCTCAAATAGAGAGTAAAAAAATGTCCCCTGCTTCATGGTTCTACGGTAGCTCAGCTGTGACATCTGAGATGGCTGCAAGTCTGACTGGCTGACTGAATGATCTATTTTCAGAGCTTAAAGATGAAGGTCATGAGTGCTCATACAATATATTTTTTCCTGCCTAAACAACTTAGGCTGTTGCTCAAGGGTTTAAAATTTGAATCTTGTCTTTCAGTGTTTACTCTTGTGCTTTTATATTTACACCTGGGGAAAACATAACCAAAATGTAGACAAATAAATGTAACATCTTTATTTTCCCAACACTCTCACACCCCTGTGGGCATATGTAATATCATCAATTCCTATGGTAATGCAACACTGTTAGAAAACAGAATAATGGGAAGACAGACACAATTACTGTGATCTCAGTCTCCTCATTCTGCCGGCCAGTCTTGGCACTGGTGGGTTTGATCGATGCACGGCCACCTGCTTTGCCGTTAGGTGTGTTTAGACGCTGGGAGATGTTGCCAGCCAGATGTAATCTGCTTAATGTTGTGTAGATATTGCTTCTATAATGACAGAATATCACGGTGCAGGTTTCCTCAAATTCAAAACAGGAATAGGGAAAAAATGCCAGGAGAGAATAATGAAATGGCAAAAATGGCATGTCCAGCTGGAAAAAAAAGAGGAAGGATGTTGCAATAAATCAAGACTGGAAGCTACCCCTGCAGTGGCTCATTGCACCAACATAAAAGTAAAGAGTGTAAAAACACACAATTTCTACAGCACATTGACCACACAACTGGGAGCCCGGTTGAACCAGTCCAGATGAGAAATGGCATCAGTTTGCTGGCAACACCAGCTGCTGTATGGTGGAAGGTTGGAACTTTGAGGAAACAACCCACAAACAATTTCAGGTGGAAATTTAATAATCCAAATCATTTCAATTGAAAAGTATTACAAAAAAAACTGTTAATGAAAACCTTTTGAACCTATTTTCATCCTCATTCTTGAACAAGTGAAGCATTATGGCTGAAAGAAGCCAGACAAAGCAAATGGATTTCCAAACATGCATCCCCTCCTCCTCATTGCCTTTTTTGTATTTACTTTTAATTTGTATTGATCTTTCACCTGCACCTCAATTTTGCTGATGTCAGAAAGGTGAGGGAGCATTACAATATACAATACTTTTTCTCCTCTCTTATCGTAAAGGAAATGAAAAGCAAATGGCACCTTTGTCCAGGACGTGAGATCGTCCAGGCGGAAGGGCTTTGAAGTGCGGGGTGAAATTGAAAAGGTTGCAGGTTCACATCCCTGGACAATGACAACCCCTCTGCCTCCACTCCTGCAGCTCACAGGAGATTAGAGGAGCAAGAGAGATAAGGAGCAGCATTGGCTAAATGTTTTTTTCTTCTCTTTTTTCCAGCCTGAGCTGGACAGATCAAAAAAGTGCTCCGGTTAGCGAGACGACAGACAAATAGAGACAGACTGGCAGAGCAAGAACACAAAGTGAATCATTCAGAGCTGACCTTGACTTGTGCATAAACTGGTCTGCTGGTTCAAAGATAATAAAAAGCAGGATACACGCGATCAATAATAAAACAACAGAGCTTCAAAGAGTAGATTTAAAAATCCTGTGTTATAGGTATATGGTCATAACTACCAAGTGCAAAAGTGTGTGAGATGGTGGCAATGTTTTCATTCTGAGAGAGATTAACTGTAATTGTGTATGGGAATATGTACATACAAGTGGAATCAAGCACACACACACACACACACACACACACACACACACACACACAGAGCCACATGCAGAGCATAAGTGCACACAAATTCTCTTGAGCAGTGCAACTTCCTTGTGCTTTTCTTGACCCATATAAAATATGATAATGCATGCAACCAGCCTGCAAAATAGGTGAGGCTTTAGGGAAATGAGAAAGAACCACAGTGCAGCAAGGGCCACCAAACACACATACATACACACACACTGCTACTTAACAGACATGCTGCTGCTCTGGGAGATGAAATGTTCCCCTCACGCACTTTGCAGGCCACTGAGTCTCCATATTAAAAGCTTAACGAGCCACTCTCATTGTTACATTATAATATTCCAAAGATTCATATTTAGTCCCCAAGATTGAACTTGAGATGTTTTGTTTATCTGAGTGGTCTGGCAATGGAAAATAAATATTGTTCAGTTTATGTAGACTTGCAGAAAACAAACGGCAGTTTACCTGAATATTCTTGAGTTTTTCAAACTGAAGCTTCTTGGTATCCTAACTACCTTTTTCAAACCTGGATTCATGTTTGACAATGTCAGCGTCTCGTCTGTCAGAAACAGCTTCAACGCAAATCCTCCATCTAGATCTACACTTTATAATACAGCAGGATGAAAACCGCCCATGTCCCATTTAAACTCACAGGCAACCAATCGGTTTTACTAAGGCTTGTATGGAGAGAGGGACTGAAGACGGAGAACGAGAGCAGAAAAATTAAACCTGAACAATTGATCATTAGCATTAAAAAAATCATTATGCTTCAAGAGTGGATTCTGTTCTCTTTTCTGCTATTTCTTGTGTTGGTTTGGACCAACCTGATGTTTGAATTAGCAGGTTTAAATGACAGGGCCCCCTCAGAGAGACACCCACAGGCCCCGCTCTCCCAGGGTTTCAAAGGCCCAGTAACCTGGTTGCTGTTGGCTGTCAGGGAGTAGATGGGAATGTGTGGCTGTGAGATAACCTGTATGGGACAGAGCCCAGAGCCGCGTGCCTCTTTGACAGGCTTATTAACGGGAAACCGCCAAGGAAACAGCCCCTATCGGCAGAGGGATCAGGGGAGAAGAAACCTTCCCTTATCACCAGGACACCGGGGATTAAAGCCTGGCCAGCTCTGATAAATTAATTATTCTCTCTTATCTGTCATGTTTAAAGACTGTCAGACAAACTCACCTAGAGCCACCGTGCTGGACAACCTGCAACAATGAAAGAAAGGCACATGAAGCCTATGCCTTTTGCCCATTTTGTTCTCTTTGAAGCTGCTACCAGAAAACAAACACGGGAAAGTCTTAACTAAACAACATGCTTATTAGTACATTTTAAAACCACTGACTGAATGTGGTAATTTCACAAGAGAGTGGGTTTAAAAGGTTTCTTATTTGATACAAGATGTGTCTCAGCCAAAATCAGTCAATGGTTGGGAATTTCTGCATTAAATCTGCAGAGCACCATCTACAGTTTAAAAAAGCCAAAAAAAAGCAAAGTCAAATAGTTCCTATGTTCCACGCAGAAGATTGGAGGTAAGAATCCTGACTACATACTGAGTGGGGCTATGCCATAGCAAATCTTCATGAGCTGTAAGCAAGTGATAAAATAACAGGCATAGCACACACTAGGTGAAGTCGACAGTAGAAGCCAGGAGGAGAGGATACTCGCTGTGTTTTGCTCTTTTTGCAAAGATATCAAAACTGACATGTTCTCTTTGTGTATATGGCTGCGATAGTAAGATCACTTTCAGTAAGCCTTCATGTCTTACCCAAAGATCTTAAACTAAAACATAAGTGGATTCGGTTTATTTGGAGACATCCTTGTGTCCCATCAAAAATGCCAGAGGAGACAGGTTTGCAGTCCTCTTTTTTCATGCAGTGTATTTGGAAATTTAACCCAAAAACAGCTGGGTTTTGTCAATAAACTATTAACTCTGTCTCTCTTTCAACCTTTGATACACACATATAATACATATTATGGCTTATTACCCCAGTACACGACTGATCATTTTGTTAGTGCAGCAGAGACATTCATCAGGCCCCATTCACTGAATAAGAACAAAGGTGCAGTAAATGGATTTGGTATTACGACACCGTAAGCCATAAAAGATTATTCAGACAAAAATACTATTGCATTCTGAACATCTTAATCCGTTTTAGAGCTCCCTGTGCCCTTACTGATTTCATGTAGAAAATAAATAATAAAATTCAGTTATTGTTGTGCAATAAAGGATCAAGCATTATACAAAAATCTAAAAAAACAAACAAAAAAAACATCTTAAATATTAAGAAAACGTAAACACATATTGTTGATAATTATTACTTCACTTCAAGTCATGAGGAAGCTTTCTTCAGCAGTAGTTTCACTGTGTGTTATCGATAATTGTACTTTACGAGAAATTTTTGAGTCTTTTTTTTAATACATCAGCCATGGCAAATTTTTAAGTAAAAAGGTTCAAAATAAAGCAGGTCAGCATTTGCCCGAAGTCACCACACCATGTCTCTTCTGAAGGCCCTAGAACTCATGGTGTACTGACCATTTCAGTGGAATTTGATGAGCACATCCAAGTGTTAAATTACTGTAATGGGCAGCAAATATAAAAACACAGCAGTCAAGAAGATGAGTGAACTCCACAAGTAATTTTCTAAATCTTTTCCTGAGGTTACATTCAAAATCTAAATATCAACCCCTGCGCAAAGATGCCCTTTAGGGGGATTTCGTGTAAATTCAGAATCAGAATTCGTTTTTTTTTTTTTAATTCAGATGATGACTTCATTTATCCTCACTGACAGCTTCATTCTATCTTTTCTATGTTTACATGTAACTTAACTTGGCTGATGAATAAGGCTTTTGCTCTGACACAGAAGGGAGAGATGTGCTCCTTCATTTTTCAGTGGGCTACTTGACTTAATCTTCATGGATGTTTGGATTCCAGTGAAACACCAACAACTATAATTTAAACAAATATTTCATTTTCCAAAAATAAAAAAAGCCCTGAGACGAAAAAGGACTGTATACTTTGGGTGGAAATGTGGTTGCTCTGCTTCTCACCTCGTAGAGTAAGTAAAGACATAATTACATTGTGAGAGAACACAACACACAAAAGAAAAACTCCAGAATGCTGATATTTGTGTCTTTAGAGCTGGCTTCTTGCACCAGCCCAAAACATTATATCGAGACAAATGAAAATCTGTATACTCATCAGTTATCTTAATTACATATGTAGATGGATATCTTTTTGTGGGCCAGATTGTCTTACATGAACAGTCTTCAAAAAATATTTATAATCCCAGAATCATGTAAATGTAAATAAAAAGATAATTAAATCATTTGCAAATGAAATAAACCTTTATATAATTTCCTGTTAGGATAAATAAATTCAATTTAAATTAAATTTCAAATCATTGAATTTAATTCTCACTAGAAAATAAAATAAAAATTGAAAGTGAGACATTTTACTATTTCATTAAAAAGGTTTATTTTGAATTTGATGGTAACAACATGTCTCAAATAGGTTAGGATGCAGAAACGAGACTGGAAAAGCAAGATTGAACATCTGCAACAACAACAACATGTTGCAACTAATTAGGCTACTTGGCAACAGGTCAGAAAAAGTACCATAGAGAGGCCGAGCCTATCAAAAATAAAGATGGACAGAGATTCAGCAATACACAAAAATCTGCAAAACAACAAATTGTCAAGAGTTTTCCAAATAATGTTCCTCAGTGTAGAATTGCGAAGACTTTGAATATTCCACCATCAATAGTATATATCAACAGCAAAAGATTGAGCATATGAGGACATCTCTGTGCACAAGGGACGTGGCCTCATATCAATATATTATGCCCAATTAAACCAGCAACTTGTACATCAGGAAAGGCTAAATTAAGTTGGGGTAATGGACTCAAGTGCAGACATTTTACCAACTGAAAACATTTGGTGCATCATGAAAGACAAATATGACACAGAAGTTCCAGAACTGTTGAGCTCCTAGATTCCTGCGCATATTAGATAGGAAGAGAACAACATTCCTCTCCCATAGATCCAGCAACTCCTCAGTTCCCTGATGTATATGGACTGTTCTTAAAAGATGGGGTGGGTTAACATGGTTTTGTCCCAAATTTTTTGAGACATTATGAAAATAGCTTACAGTAAAAAAAAAAACATGTTCTATAGATAGTTAACTGTAAAATGGGATGAATCTTTATTGATTTTTTACAATAAGGAACATCAATAATGTTACTGGTCAAACTTGAAAAAGTGATCTGTGTTTTAAAAATTGTTTTTGATTCTCTGAACATGAATGACATCAACACAAGGAGGTCCTAAATGCAGAGGCTTGCACAGGTACAGGCAACTTGTGTCACAACATACCCTTTGATGTCCTTGAGGTAGCTGCTACAAATCCGTCAGCGGTGCTCACCTCCAGCCTAACTGGGGCAGCGCATGTGGAGGGTGATTGACAGGCTGGGTGAGCCAGGGGCTTCACCAGCCCCTCTGCAATAATAGCAAAATGCGAATGCTGGGAATATTAATGTCCTTCATATTTTATTAATTCTAAATCCACAGGATATCAGCTTGGTGCTTTATGAAAAAGAAAACATCAATCCTGCAGGAGTAATGAGTGCAGTCGCAATTTGAGAGTAAGGGAGACAGAAGGAACGTGTACCCCTCCAGTTACGTACTGAGGGAGATGGAGAAAACTAATATTTGGGCCTCCGTCGTTGGGTATTGTTCTTTAATGTGCCATAGGGAAGAAACACTGAGCACTAGCTATTGCTGAGGTGTCTCACCCAGCTAAATGTGATGATTTTTACATATTCTGTGCGTCTGGGAATGACAGCCATTTGCGCGCATGAATGTGTGTGCATGTCTGCTTTTTTGTAACGTGTGTACTTTATTCCCTTGATTGAAGTGTGGGGGGCTTTGTTGTTTTCAAAGCTTGTCACATATTTTTAAGCATCAAACGGACACAACAGCGCACCAGCTGCATTAAGAGGGATGTGTGGTTTTTTCATAAAACATGCTTATGGAACAGTAGCAAAATGCTGTCAAGGTCACAGCAAAGAAAATGAGCTCGCTGGAGGTGTACAATATCAAGGGTAGGTGCCAAGGAATTTCAGAGAGGTAAGTAAAAATTCCAAAAGTCAAAGCCAAAGTTTATTAAACTACAAGGATTGGTCTTTTCTTTTTGACATTCAACATTCTTTTTGAATGTTAATAGGCCAAATTGTAGTGCTTGAAGGAGATATTTCCACCAGCTGAAGTCTGCAGCATTAATGTGAACAGGTGGCTGTAAAGGGGCTGTGCAGTTGCTGTGTTACAGATAATGTGAACAGATGTAATAGTGACAACTGCCATTTACCACTACCATTTTCATGATTTCAGAAAGACTTTCTTGCATATGACTTGCAGCCCCCTTAAAGGGGAACTCCGGGGCATTTGAAGCGCGTTTCCATTGCTAGAGGTTGTCAAATACTGATAGTAGGACACAGAGAGGTGCAAATCTGCGCTCCCTGTGTGGAGATCGCGCTGTTCGCACAGCGTGTCATGCGAGGCTAATACGTGGTGGCTAAGGGGCAACTGCTAACCCTTCCACGTAAAACAACAACTTGCACACAGCAGAAACGTCACACCACTTTATAAACCATCCGACAATAAAGTCACAAGCCTTACCATCAAAACCAAATGCATGGTTCTCACATTACTGGCATGGGGACGTTACAAAACAACTTTATAAACAGCATGTAACTCACCGGCTGGTTGTAGGCTCGCACATGTGAATGTGAATTATATTCTCTAGAAAAACTGCGTTCAAGTATTTAAAACATTACAACAATACATGCCCAGTAATATTGTTGTAATGTTTTAAATACTTGAACGCAGTTTTTCTAGAGAATATAATTGTTTTGTATATGGGATTATCGTCCATCTACTCTTTTGGGCTTTCACATGCGCGAGCGTACAAATAACCGGTGAGTTACATACTGTTTATAAAGTTGTTTTGTAACGTCCCCATGCCAGTAATGTGAGAACCATGCATTTGGTTTTGATGGTAAGGCTTGTGACTTTATTGTCGGATGGTTTATAAAGTGGTGTGATGTTTCTGCTGTGTGCAAGTTGTTGTTTTACGTGGAAGGGTTAGCAGTTGCCCCTTAGCCACCACGTATTAGCCTCGCATGACACGCTGTGCGAACAGCGCGATCTCCACACAGGGAGCGCAGATTTGCACCTCTCTGTGTCCTACTATCAGTATTTGACAACCTCTAGCAATGGAAATGCGCTTCAAATGCCCCGGAGTTCCCCTTTAATTACATGATAGATATTTAGTATTCTCTGGGGCTGTACATTGTTCTAAAATGGGTGAATATAGGCAGTTTAATGTTTTCAGACTTCAGCCTCGGTTGCTTTTCAAGAAGGCCATTAAGTGTTATCATAAAACATCTGGAACATCTCAGAGTGTGTCTTTCTGCTGCTGCCATTAGGGGTCCAAATCTCTCTGACGTCTACCTTTTGTTTTTTTTTGGATGGCTGTAGGCTGCATAGCAAATGGTGGAGACTAATAAAAGTGACAAATGATTTCTTGGTGATTCAATGGAAGTTTCGGCTCTTTCTCTCAGCAAGAATAAATTACACTCTGAGATGATGCCAGAAGCGCATTCACAGCCCACATCAGTCAGGCGCTGTACCTCACCGAAGACATTTCATCCTATTTCATCCTAATGACACACCCCAATTGCTGTTGGATGAATTCTTATTGTATCTAAAAACTTTCAGCAATGTCCTTGCCTCTGCCTACACATGTAAAACACAGAAATGCTTTCAATAAAATATTAAATATGTTGACTGAAAATGCTGCTGTCTGTTAGTGCCATGACTCTGACCCATGCAAGCTCTAGGTTATATACACACAAGTTACATGAGCACCTGAGGGTAACAGCTGCACAGACATTTGGGGATTCACAGCTTTGTCTTGTATTTGAACATTACAACAGTGGCATAGTATGTGCAAGTGTGCTTTCTGCCAGATTACAATGTGACTCTAAAAGAAACTTTGAAGTACATTAGAAAGCTAATTAGATTTTAATATTAGGTGCGGTAGCTGTTGCCATGTAATTATAAAATGAGCAGGGTATAGGATTTCCTTTTAATTAACTGCATATTAAAAAAAACACCCAGACATTTACCTGCGTGGTGTTAGGGTCCATGTTTAGGAAATAAGATTTACATACCTGTGTCGTATGTATCATTATGTTATACTAATGTTATCATAGTTGTTAAATATTCAAACTATATATTACTTAATAGCTGAACAAGTTAGTAAAAAAATAGCTGGCATTTGGACAGGTTCTTACATGGAATCCTGTATCCCTACCATTGTACACACCTTGGACCTGCGCCAGACCCTTAATTCTCCATCATATATTTATATAGGAGAGTCATTTGGAGCCAGAGAATAGGTCAAATGGACCAAACTACATGGTGAATAATTTAAGATTCTATTAACTTTTAAATTTGACATTGATTTGACACAGTCAGGCCTCTGCTAAATGACAAGAAATGAAGAGGTTTTGAAGGAAAATAAGCCATGCCATGGTAATTGCTCAGATGGCCTTCTTTAAAAAAAAAAATCTCATTATTCATTTAAGTTAGTTTTATTATGAAGTGTTAGTGCACAAAATTATACACGATTAATTTATCCGAACACAGAGTTGTTAAAAGTCTGCAACTGGCATGACTTAGCCAGAAAAAAACTTTTCAGAGGGCCAAACGATGGATGTCTAAGCTTAATGGACTAGTTCTTACAAGAGATCACAAATCAATAGCTAGGGGTCATCTTTTCTAGACCATCGTAACTTTGCAGATAAAGCAGCACAGGCCAAGCAACCATTGCACCTTTTAAATATCTGTTTACACAGAGACAAAAACATGGTGGAGAGACCTTTAAATGGGACAGAACTGTCACTTGCATTGAGGTCATTGAATTTAGAAATCCTATTTGCTAGACAGATGCCTGGCTAATTCAAGATTGTTCAGTTTTGTAGGGAGATGTGGACTAGCTTTGCTATGAATGTATACATTTAATATAATACTCTAGGTTTAACTGTCAGTAAGGATTGTGTACTTTAGTTATAATGAAAATGTTTTTTCTAAAGTCTTTTGGCATTCAGATAGTTTTACTGACATTTGTCTTTAAGAATACACAAGTGCTGTTGAGGGAAACAGTCTAACCATTGCCCAGGCGTGCCAGATACCTTTCATACACACAAACCATACTAAAGTAATGAATTAATTTATGTCATGAACAATCTTTTGAAAAATGTATAAATAAAAAATGATAACCACAAAGGGAATGTTGGAAAATGTGCAAAATACCACTGATTATTTCATAAGCCACACAGTGGTCTATGTAATGTAAACATGACTATTTGAGTTCTGAATTTGTAATACCTAGTGTCATTTAGCTTCTCTTGAAATTCTGTTAGTCACAGGCCATGTTGGATATCTGTCAAGATTCTGCAGTGCCATCAAACTCAGATAAAATTTCCTTTTTCAGGGTTATGAACAATGAACAGACCTTGTCCACTGTCAAAACATGATGACTTGACATGTAGCTGTTTTTCTTTCAGACAAGAACAAAAAAAGGAAAGTAATGCTGGCCAGAATTTATGTGAGAGCTCTATGTGGAAATATGAAATCAATTCTTCCTGTGACTGTGATAAATGAAACTTAGAGCGGATATATGTTATATGATCCAAAACATATTCTTAGGTGTGTAAGCTCTTTTGCTCTTGTTTTTTGCTTCGCTAATAATAGCCAGGAGGAGAGGCTGTTCGCTGTGTTCTTTGTCTTTATCTTTACATCCAGACAAGGAAAACTGACTTCTAATAGGTATTCTATATTTTTTTCCTCAGTCAGAAGTTGAAAATTCAATATCCGAGTTCTCATTGAATCCATTAGCAGCAGCTCCACAGTTACTGTAATAAACTTGTTAATTTCAGTGAAAAGTAGCCCATAGAAACAACAATTATCTCTGTTTGCCTCTAAAAACTTAAAACATAGAGGAATGGAGTGACAATGAAGCCTCGAGTTTTATGGAGCCGAAGTGATGTGATGGAGGAAGTACTGTGTGAGTTTCTTCTGCAGTATTAACAGGCTGGCTGGGCCTTATGTTCTGGGGGTCGATGTTTTAACAACCTGGACCAGTTCAACAAATAGCTCCATAAAAAGGCATCAGAACCAGCTGTCCGTGGCCAAACTGCAGATGAGAGAAATAAAAGTGGATTACCGCTGGTGCATCCCTCATTCTTGATGGTATTGTGCCGAGGGTGTGTTTGTAGGCCTTAGGTTAGCTGGTTGAGCTCAAGCTCTTTCTTTCCCTGGAGCCAACAAGCACTTGCCTGATCGGTATGTATGTATGGTTTGCTTCTCATGGCGTGCATCTCCTACCATCATACATGCCAGCTAACAACTTCTTTTCATGTGTTCTAGGATCTGTAAGGCTGGATTGAGGCCTTCTGGTGCAGCCTTTCACAACAACTAATCCTGCTGCCACTGTGGCCTATACATGTGAAGCTGAGTTAATACCTTAGCTAGAACTCTGCTGCTGTTTTGCCTATTTGGGTTCTTTTGCTTTTTGGTTTTTATTCATTTTAACGTGTGAGTGGGATTTTAATTCATGGAGTAACTGTGTTGGATATAAGATCTTGGTTTATATTGATGTTCTGAAAACCCTATGACCTGTCACCAGTGGCGGCTGGTGATTCAATTTGTTGGGGGGGCGCAGTTGCGCGTGACGGGTCAAATAGCACCTCACAATCAGAACACAACACACAAATTCTAAAAACCACCTAAACTAGACCATTGTTCAAGTATTAATACAATTAGAGAGATACTTTGGATATTGTTGACCTTAAATAAAGAGTTTTGGGACAGAATAGATAAAGAAATATAGGCTACTGTAATTAGAATAGACCACATGTTACACCATCTAAACACCAGTCAACTAGATCATTGTTAAACTATCAATACAGTTAGAGACAGACATTGGGTTGATCAAAAATGAAGAGTTTTGGGGCAGAATAGATTCAGAAAGTAGGCTACTTTAATGAAAATAGACCATATGTTATACCATAACCACAACATAATAGTAGGGAGGGATGATGGTTCTGAATTTCCTATTCTATTGCAAAATGTACAAATATTCAGGAAAAACAAAGACCACATTAAAAGGTAGGTGTGTCTAATGTTTTGAGGACTAATATAGAAGACTGGATCAATTCTGATGTTTTTAAATGTGCTATATAAATAAAGCTGACTTGACTTGACTGCACTGAAAAATGGACAACAACTAATTTCTACAACAGAGACTCACCTCTGCAGCAATCCTACTGTCTGTGGTCTTCTTCCCCGAGAGCCCGGCGCTTCCTCGGATGCTTGCTTGATGGACGTGATTGATTCGATGAATTGTCCAATCACGTTAAGATTAAAAATAAGGAAAACTCTGCCATTGGTCTGGGCGCACAGAGCTGCGAACTAGAATACATTTTTCATGCGCCAATGAAAAGCTGCCTCTGCTTGTTCGCGGTAAAAAAGTTTGCTAGCTCTCATAGACTCCAGTGTTACCGGCGACCACCTGGAGGAGGGCTTTATATCCAATAGCAAATAGCAAGCCTAGATTAAAGTCGAAAGCATTTA
This sequence comes from Odontesthes bonariensis, assembly GCF_027942865.1. Lineage (NCBI taxonomy): Eukaryota > Metazoa > Chordata > Actinopteri > Atheriniformes > Atherinopsidae > Odontesthes > Odontesthes bonariensis. The sequence goes on along the minus strand of NC_134515.1, from coordinate 29,769,751 downwards.
ATGGTTGCTGGCAGTGGCATGTAGCCTACAGCAGAGTCTATCACACCACTGCACGAGTAAAAACGCAATGTACAAATGTATAATTAATTTCATATTTGTTATGGTTGATTCACGGGAGGGGCGGCGCTCTAGCGCCCTCTATTGACCAACCGCCACTGCCTGTCACCCCCTTTTTTATTCTGCCTTCTGTAGGTGCTGATCTACTGTCTACAGAAGGGACTGAACTGACTTTCGGAAAGAATGTATGTGTTTTTTTTGTTTTTTTTCTATGGTTTTTGTTTGGGTGGTGGCTGGTCTCTGCTAGTGGGGGTATCTCCTTTTTGTGGACGTGGGCCTTCCTCATTTTGTGTGAGGTGACTGATGCCCCTACTTCTACATTGCTAGCCCCACTGCTGGCGGGCCTATCCACACCAAGGTCTGTATTTTTAATTGCTCCTACTTATATATTACTTTTTGTTCTTGTGCATAAATAAATATTTGTATTGGGGAAATGGATTCTCGTCTCCTACTTGGGTGCGCGAACCTGGGTGCCTTAAAGGATATTCACAAAGCAGAACATTTCCCTGGGTGCAATTCCCAGGATGACGTTGTCAGACTTAGTTCTAGTATATCTCATCATAGCAAAATCAGCCAACCTATATTTCCTCGCCACACGCAGAAGAAACCCAATTTATCCTGCAGACTTGAACTCTCGCTGGCAAATCTTTTTTCCAACACCTTTGCCACTATCATTTCATAGTTCCAGATTTCCTTGTTTAGTCAGATTGACCAGGCAGTGTGTGCCTGTGAGAGTTGGCGCAAGAACATTATCCACTCCAACCATTTTAAAAGCTGAAGTTGTCGCGCTGCCAGGAATGCGTGATCTGCAAGTACCTTTCAGAGCTCGGGGACATTGTGCTTCAGAGATGTCTGAGGGAAATAGTTTTTGTTTTTTTGGTTGAGAGTGCAATATGACCCTCTTTAGTTTCCCCAATAAGACGCAGCAGTCTTGGATCAGTGGGTACAGTTTGTTTTTCTTGGCCAGCAACAAAATTGGATTAAGTTTTTGTTTGGAAAACCTTTTTTAAACAAGACCCAGAACAATGCTGGCTTTGCAGAAACTGAACCTTAAAGTTAAAACCGTTCCAACACAAATGACATGAGTCTGAACAGCAAGCGGTGAGTGAAACCATTTCAAATGTCTGTATGGCATGTAAAACTATAACACTATGATATCCTTTATAAAAGTCTGCAAGTTATTGAAAGCTTTATCTTGATATATCATGCAATATTCAAAATTAACTTTTGTGCAAATAAGCTATATGCATACAGGATGGAGATGGCATCATTACATTTTCAAGTTCTTGGCAGCAGATTCTTTCTACCACAGTTTGCATTTTACCATTCTTTTACCCACATTTGCACCTATTAACATAAGAGTATACAGAAACGTATAAATGCAGTGAGGAACAGTAAGGCATAATGTAATGTTGCACAAAAGCCGGTTATGAAAATATTTATGTCTTGTCGTATCTTACTAGCCAGCAATTGGGCATTCACAAGTTACCATCATCCCCATGCCCCCTTGGTAAACTCCCAGGAATAAAGTCAGAAGAACTTTTTTGCCAAATTACAAACTATTTTGAGTTATGAGTGCAAATCTAATCTAGAGGTATCCAGGATTAAATGACTGGACATGATCATGCCAACAATGTATACAATCATATCCGTTGTACTTTTTAAAAAAAACAATCAGTGAGAAAATAAGTGTAGTTTCTAAAAAAAGAAGCCGTACAAACCTTTTGTGGTATTTTGACCAAAGTATGTTACATAGACTTAATAAGGGCCTCATGAAATTGTGTCAGCTTGTGGTAAAAATGGGCCGAATATGTCTACTTTAACCCTTTGATGTCATGTACAGCATACTTTAGTCATGTACTGTGTCTTGTAAAAATGATGTGAACGTAAACCAACATCACGGATGCTTTGTATAGGTAAGTAATTCATCCATTTTCTATACCTGCTTAATCCAACTCAGGGTCACTGGGTGTGTGTGGGGGGGGGGCACACCTATCATAACTTACATAATTTTGATATGATTACCATGAACACCCACCTTTTTTTTTTTTCTTCTTTCTGTAGCTTTTCTCTTTTTTTGTTTTTTCCCCTCAAATCTCTACAGTTATAGTTTGAGATAAGATAATTATATAGTGGGTGACACTGAATATGGCAATACTGACAATAATGTCAGCTGTATAATATTGACAGCAAACAGTTTGATATGATCTTCAAGGCTGATTTTGGTTGTTTTTAGTCATAAGTATTGAGATTTTTAAAAACATTCAAAAGTGAAGAGTTTTAAAAACTTGAAGAACTTAAAAGCTCTTAGAGGAAATCATAACAATGTTAAAGTACCAGTTTTTCTGATGTTTTCCAGGGCTTTCATGACCTTATACCATAAAGTCACGATGAGGAACAGCTCTGCTTCACTGTTTGCCTACACAAAAGAATGGTATTTGTCTCCATTTCACCTTTGCACAAACTACTGTTTCGCTTCAGCTCACTAGGAATGCTTTGAATGTTCTTCGATAGTATTTTGATGTGTTGTTAATGTAGGCTCCCTCATATATCTCAGACCTCCTCCATCCCCTCTCAGCATCTAGGTCCCTTAGATCTGCCGACAAGGGTCTTCTCTCTGTGGCCCGCACCCGCCTCAAGCAAAAAGGCGATAGAGCTTTTGCAGTAGCAGCCCCACGTCTGTGGAATTGTCTTCCCCCAGATGTTAGACTGTCTCCCTCTGTGACCACCTTTAAATCAAGGCTCAAGACCCACCTATACTCCCTGGCCTTCCCTGCTTCCTAGCTTTCCATCTCTCTCCTCTCTTTATATTCAAGTGTCTTCTGTTCTGTTGCTATTTATTTGTTAGTGCTGTCTATTTGTCAATTGCATTTCTGTATTTGTCTTTCTTACTCTCTTTGTGTTTGCTTTTATATTTTGCTTGTTCTGATTTGCTTTTATTTTTCTATTTTTTTTTAGCCATATCATATGTACAGCACTTTGGTCAGTGGAAACTGTTTTAAACGTGCTCTATAAATAAAAATTACTTACTTACTTACTATGTTATCGCCACCTACTAGCCCAGCATGGTTCTTTAAGCATTTATAGAAATTTCTCATCTGGATGGAAATCTTTTTTCAAACATTGTAGTCAGGGCCAGAATAACTGAAAAGATATACTAAATAACTCTGCAAACTGACGCAAGCCCAATATGTTTCTGCTGTATTGGTCCACTATCTCAAATTATTTGTCTTTGATAATCTGTGTGAAAAACAAGGCCAGATTTTACGCTGTGCCTGAAGGTTTGACAGTAATTTTTTTGCTGTGAACAACAGTTGTGTGTAATACAGTGGACGGATGGGTGCCACTCCCTTTGGCAATGGAAAATGCTATCTCAAGTCAGACTGAGGGTTTCTGCTTCTTAATTATTGCAGGGAGCTGTTTGGTTTACAATGTCTCTATCTCATGTGAAGTTTCACAATACAAACTCCTTATAGCTTTGCTGCCATCTATCCCTTTGTAAATTATTCCCACTTTACTGATCTAACAAGCTGTACTTCACTCGAAAGTAATTTAAAAAGCCATTAAGCACAGTGATTCCTTGCCTATGGAGAGACAAGTGCAATTAAATGACATTCATTGTTTGATATTACACAGTCCACTTTTGTACGTCTGGTTAGCAAAGTAATCAAAAATGGAAATAGTTTTTTTTTTTTATGCAATCCTGGTCACAACCATGGTGCTCTACTGCAGATGGTGCTGACATGTTCCTGTAATTAGATTTGATTCTGCAGTAATATCCTGTCAGAGTAGTGTGAAGAGTCAACAGGAGATTTCCCATCTCTCTGAGGACCTGAGTGGCTGGGCAAAGCTCATTACCGTGCATCACACAGGCTGAGGAAACAGCAAGCAGAAATACCTTTATATGGCTAAGGTGGGTCCCTGGTGGGAGTCGGCATCTGTCATTTACCATCAACTCCAGCTGTGTTAATTCCTCATAAACCTCTGACTGCAGCAGACTGCAGTGTCTCCTGAGGACTTGGGATGTGACAACCATCAGTTAGGCCTAAAAATGGGCCATATTACGGATAGAGTTAATCCACCATAGCCTGTGGAAGTGCCAAGATCCCTGTTGTCATAGATACTCAAGGCCCCTGCAGCACACTGGCAAATTCCCACTTAGTATTGAACTATACAAAAAAAAAAAATTCTGAATTCTAATAATCTGGCTTGTGACAATAACTCAATCAGTATAGAGTAGAAAGTTCTATATTCAATCAAATTTCAGGTTATGGAATATCTTATCTAATTCACTAATAATTTGATTGGTTTCTTTCTTCCATGAGATACAGCACTTTATATAACAGCTCCTAACTTTGACACTTATCTCAAGGTGTCTCAGAAACTTGGAACAAAGTGCATTGCAACAAAAAAGAGATGCGCAAAGTCAATATTTTCATGCGATGACCTCCAATGGACCCAAGTGATAAAAATGTCAAGGTATCTGTGCTTTTAATCCATCAAACACTCGCTTTACACAAAAGCTTTAATATTGATATGGCCACCGTAGCTTATCATAATGTGCCTTGAAATGAAGCAGACAGTATCAAAGAAATTGCACAATGAAATCCATATATGCATCAGAAATTACATGAGAGTGCAGCACAGAGTTTGGCATCAAACCGTAACACTGCCACGTTAACAAGAAAATATGGACTGCACTGTGAAACTCTATATTGTTACATTATAGGGTGATGGGCACATAAAATCACACTTTGCCCGTGTCACTTTTATGAGGTTACTATGTATATGCAGTCATCCAGCAGATGAAAGTCATTTTATGCATTCATGTCCAGAATGTCTCCAACTTTCTCCTCAGGGCTAAAAATAGCTAGACGTACAACATCTTGGGATGCACGTAGCAGTTATGCGAGCAAATAAAACAGTAAATTTCAATGCACAGTGGTGAGAGAAAAACTGTCTCCTAAATTAGATTAGTCAATTCTTGTATTAATATCACTTAGTCAATGCAAGCAAGAGTGAACAAATTAAATAAAGTGCAATGTAAAAGTCTTGAGCTACATCTTATATCCCCATAGACTGCCAGAAAAACTGGATAGGTGCAGCGATTTATTGAAACTTGCAAATATAAATGAAAACACAGTATATGAGACACAATTACACACAAATACACTTGTGTATATGCATACTCATATACACAAGTATATGAGTATGCACAATTCTAATGAGCTTGAAAGACTATTTGGTATGAGCACCTTTATTCTTCAACACAGTCTAAACCCTCTTAGACAAGCTTTCTGTCATTTCTTTAAGTAGTCTTCCAATTTAAAATTGAAACTAAACTCTGATTTTGGGCAACTGGAAACCCTCATGTAGTTGTCTGATCAGGCAAGCGAAAACAATTCTGATGCATTATTTCCTTTTTCCATATTGTAAACTGTGTAGTTTACAAGTTGATTTTTGTCATCACATTTTGCTCATAAAGTGAAAAAAGAAAAAAACCCATTTAGTTTTATGTTGCTGTTGACCTATACAAGTTTTATAAATCACCACATACTTGCACAAATCATCACGACATCAGAATATTTTGTGCCTAAATTACCTGTAACAATTGGCCAAATTCCTGTTGATTTGTTTTTACCCTATTTCTCCATTTTGGATGAGTAAGCGACTAAAATGAGGTGTATCATATTACAATGAATAAAACATGTACTTGAAGTAACTTTTGGCAATTTGAAAGAAATTGAATGATGATTTATTATATATATTCTAATTTCTATGTCTCTGAACTTTAAATTTTAAAGCTATTGCATGGACATGTGTGCTTGAGAATCTTGCCCCACTCATTTAAAACAGGTGACAGGATGTCTGTAATCCCCACGATAGACTATTACCCAAACCCTCACACACACACATGCAGACACTCACACATACCCACACACGCTTTCACTTTAAAATCAGTGCAGCAAACCAGACTTTCCTCATCATTACCTTAGCAGACAGTAGATGGAAAAGTCCCACCAATGCCATATCTCACTGCTCTGGTGGATGACTAATATATATCTCAAATATATATATATATATATATACACACACATATATATATATATAGCATAAGATTGAGAACATACATCACACTCCATCATTGTTAGTTCCCCCATCATCCCAACAACTTATTCTGAGGATGAATAATTTTGCATATGAAGTGGTGGGAAATAATCATTGACTGAATCGATGTTAAGTGAATGTCATTTATCACTATACGCATACCTGGACTACCCAGTGTGATGGATGAAAAACAGGGTCAGATCTGTGAGGGAAAATAAAGCAGAAGCATAACGGAGGGGCACGAAGGGACAGGGGAGTAGACAAGGGATGGAAGTCTGTGTTAATGATATGGTCATGTGTACACAGTGGAGCTCAGATGTGATTAAGGCAATGATATGATGGGTGGTGTCAGTGCCGAGCTTAATGACTAACGCAATGAGATGGAATTGGAAGAGACACTGGTGTCAGGCTGAAGTGGAATAATGCCTGGAGCCTCTGCAGCAGCAGACACATGGAACTGCCACAATGAGCAACCTCATAAGCACAAATTGTTACGGTAGCTGGAGACTTAGACATGCATAATTAGCCTTACTGCAGAACAATAAAGAATTGAAATTCAGTGCTTTTGACATTCTGTCAGGCAAATGATAAATAACCAGAAAAATAATGATGATGATTATTTCACTGAGTGCATTTCTCACAAATCAGTATTCAATGCTCTCAATGCAAAAGGAGGACGGAAAATACGAATATTTCAGCAATAGGACTTGGTGAAATAATCAGGAACACCATAACTTGGAAAAATATTCTTAAAACTGTGAGCTCTGTGGTTGAAATTAGCTTTTAAAAAAGTCTGTCCTGTGGATTACAATGCTGGTGACAAACTTGCTTCAGTAGAAGTTCAGAGAATGAGTAAGATTTGCACTACAATCAAATAGCTTCTGTAGACTGAAGTAGGGGCAAAAAACAGCTCTGTCAGGATGACCAGGGACATGGCCTCATCCCACTTTATTGCAGCTTGGCCTTTCAGGCATCAGAACTGCTTGCCATTGCACATCTCCAATAATATCTCTCTGCATATATAAAAAGGCTCACAGGAACGCCCAGACTGTTTATGGTTGCAATATAGATTTTATACAGCTCCAAGGAAAAGGGAATTACGTCTTAAATTACAAAGATGTCTCTGTGAGATGTCAGCAGCAGGAGTTATATTGGCCTGGCGGCTAGTGTGTCTGTTTGGCTTCGAGGGACACTGGGGAGCTGAGGGCTCCAGAATGGGGCTCAGCAGAGACAGCTGACCTACAGTAAGCAGAGTCAGCTCAAAATAACAAAGTTACTCAAACCCCCTGGTGAAACAATGGTCCAGATGAGGCCAGCGTGTGGCTTACAACAAAACAGAGGAAAGAGCAAAACTAGACAAAAACACCTTACACATACAGTTTAGCGCACACACACATCTTATATCAGATGAAAGTTCAACACTAAACCAAGTGCAAATCTGCATCTGTTTTATGGAATTATAGCTGATTAAATTTTACTCCAACAGACCAAAATGTTCAAGAATAAACAAATATATCATGTGAAAATCATTTATTTTTTCCAATAACAATGCAGCCTAAAATAATATACATCATTAAGGTGGCTTTTACAGTTGGCAGTATCCATAATCTAGACAAAATATTGAACTTTATGAAGTCTTGAGTGGATTTGAACACATTAATTGGGCAATAATTTCTAGGTATCTGACGCTCATTAAATGCACATAAAGGGCCACAGCGGTTTAGAGCTGAATAATAAATCACTTAGCAAATCTTTCATCTTAGAAAAGCTTATATCATAGCACTAAACTGTCAAGTTAAACTTATCCATAATCTAAAATGCATACTAGCATCATTCTAACTAATTCAAATAAAAATGTATCCTTTTCTCATTCTCTCCAGTCAGAAAATATATATTCTAACATTATTATCTATATTCATATATATATATTGTAGTGCTGTTAATGTTAATAATGTTTGACCTCAGCCCGTACTGCGGGTCAGTGACAGACTTCCTGTGTTGTGGTCAGAGAGTTCCGGTGTTAGTTCAGCCCTGTTTTTTGATCGCTCGCCTGCTCTGGTGTGGACTGAAGTCTGTCTGCGCCGGAGTTAGAGCGTTCGGCTGTGAATGTAACTCACCTGTTGCTGCCGTCCTCCAATAAAGTGAGTCAAAGCGAGATATTCCTCTCAAGAGTGATAATTTCTCCTGCACGCAGACACTGTGATCTCCTGTTAGCCGGAGCTAACAATATATTTGATAAAAACAATGTTTTTAGTTCTGCTTATTATATATGTCTCATTGTGTATTGAGTTACTGAATGTTCACCTTATCAAAGTTTTATTAGCTTATTAATATGGTATTAAAGGAGCAGGAGCAAAGTAAGGTTTTAAACATAATTTGACATATTTTGAGGAAGTCACAGAGGCTTAAACACTGAATAAATGTATATAGAGGCCACATGAAGCCGTAGTGAAGTATATTAGATCCACCCACAGCACACAAATTCACTTCCAAATGCATGGCTGTAATGTGCATAATGACCAAAGAAACATCAAAGTTTGGCATCGAGGGGACATCAAGGTAAAGGATAGGGTCAGTTGGCTATGGTGTATGCATGAGTCTTACCAGAGCATGCATATCTTACATCAGGCAGCGACACAGAGTAGCAGAAATATCCTCTATTTAGGAATTACACAAATGTGTTGAATCATGGTGATATTCTTTACAAAAAGAAGAAGAGACTTGACAAATAAAGCATTTCAGGGAGTAGAGGAGTAGCTTTTTCTGTGGGAAAGAATAATTCCCTTCATGTGGGCTTGACTTTGCAGACCTTATACATGCAACAAAAGATATACAACACAGTAAAGGTAAACACTGAAAGGTTACCTTTTAATTAAAAAAATGTGCACAACACACAAAGAACATGTAATCAAAATGTTTTCATTTATTGCTAAAAAATAAACAACAACATTTGTTTATTATTATAGTTATTATTATTAATCATTATCAATGTTATAGTAAACTATATCAATAATAAGCTTGACCACCTGTATTATTACATTGTTGGTGGCTGCCTTTAACCTATATTACTAAAATGATGTTACACTGGTCATTTATGTGGGAGCAGCCACTGAACAGATCTCAGATGAGGCATGAGAAACATCTCATGGTACTGGCCAGGAAACATCAACATCCCCCTCCACTCTACGCTTATACTATCGCAGAAACTAAACAGTACTTGTCAGGAGACATATCTACCCCGTTACATTGAATTTTCAGATATAAATTTGTCTATATTTACAGTTGAAACCAGAAGTCTACTTACACTGTATAAAAAGTCACAGAACCTTTTTATCCCACTGTCTGACATAAAACCAGACCATAAGTTTAAATACACTAAAATACCCATACCTTTAAACTATTTGGGGATGTCCAGATAATGATGTCATGCATTGGTTGCTTTTGATAAGTTAGTTGACAACGTCTGAGTCAATTGGAGGCAAGCTTGTGACTGTAGTTTAAAGCACACCTCAAACACATTGCTTCCTTGTGTGACATCATGGGAAAATCAAAAGAAATCTGCCAAGATAGCAGAAAAATAACCGTCTACCTCCACAACTCTGGTTTATCCTTGGGTACAGTTTCCAGATGCCTGAAGATGCCGTGTTCTTCTCACAATTAAACCCAAGTCCAGCCATCATACTGCTCACGAGGGAGACGAGTTCCATGTCCCAGAGATGAATAAATGTTCGAATCAACCCCAGAACAAAAGCAAAAGACCTTGTGAAGATGCTGGCTGAAGCTGGTTAGAGCCTGTCATTATCCACAGTGAAACCAGTCCTGCGGGCTGAAAGGCCACTCGGCAGGGAAGAAGCCATAACACCAAAAGCAACATGAAAATGCCAGATTACAGTTTGCAAATGCATTCAGGGACAAAGACCTTCATTTCTAGAGACATGTCCTGTGGTCTTATGAAACTAAAGTTGAACTCTGACACTTTGGAAGTCATTACATTAGAAGGAAAGAGGGGGAAGCTTGCAAGTCTGAGAACACCATCCCAACTGTGAAGTACGGGGGTGGCAGCATCATACTGTGGGCGTGTTTTTCTGCAGTAGGGACTGGTGCACTTCACAAAATAGATGGCATCTTGAAGAAACAACATTCTGTGTAAATATTGAAGCAACATCTCAAGACATCAGCCAGGAGGTTAAAGCTTGGGTGCAAATGGGTCTTCCGAATGGACAATGAACCTATTCATTCTGACAAATTGTTTACAAAGAGGCTTGAAGACAACAAAGTGAATGGTTTGAGTCGCCATCACAAAGCCCTGATCTCAGTCCTATAGAAACCCTGTGGGCAAAGCTAAAAAGGCATGTGCGAGCAAGGAGGCCTACAAACCTGACTCAGCTACACCAGTTCTGTCAGGAGGAATGGGCCAAAATTCCAGAAAACTGTTATGAGAAGCTTGTGGAAGGATACCCAAAATGTTTGACCAAGTCATTCAGTTGAGAGGCAATGCAAGCAAATCCTAAGGAAATGTATGTAGACTTGTGTCTTTGAAGAAAGTAATAAAAAATTCTCTCTCATTGTTGTCGCATTTAGCAAATATAAATGATTTTGGCAGTCCTAACTGACCTCAAACAAGAGAGGTTTAATCTGGTTTAATGTCAGACAATGAGAAAAAAAAGGGGGTTGTTTTATACAGTGTATGTGAACTTCCGGTTTCGACTGTAGATGATCATTGAATCGAGCCGAGACTTCAGATATGGTTCAGATTTAAAAAAGAATAACAGCAATTTAATCTTGTAGTTAATCTTTCTCTGCAACTCAGCTGCATTTAGTCGATGCTCTTTTTCTTATTGATGGGACTAATAAGTGTCTCTAATGTTTGATAATCAGTTTGTGACATAATGTGGGAGTGGAAATGAGACCTGTGCATGTGTAACCAGTCCTACAAAGACTGGAGCACAGAGACACAACCAATCATACCTTTGACTTTGTTAATCAGATTTTCTTAGGAAAATGAAAGCATCTATCTGCTTATTTCTATCTTTACACACAGTTTTAGTTTCAAACCCTGTGTGCTTTATGGATTTATGCTTTATGCATCGGAGTCAAATTTCCATTCAGGAAAGCGGTACAGTTGGAAGGTTTCTTCACTGATACTGTACGTGACTCTTTGGTTTTATCTACCAATAGCCTCAATCTACAGCATTTCAGTGTCAGGGTCCTGATCCTAAGACAGGAGAACATTTATCACAAAGGCGGCCCATTTATAAAATGATTGTACAAACTGGCTTGCTTCAGACAAAGGAACCCAATACTGGCTTAACTGAACACTGTGGTGAACAGGATCTAAGCTGAAATAGCAAACAGAGTGTCAAGAGGGGAAACACATCCTTCTATTTCCTTGGGATCGTTGCTTAAAGGTTACCGGAGAATTTACCCGCTGTTTAGTTCCTTAGGACAAGACGAAAAGTTCACCAAGACTACCGGTCAATAACAATTGAATTTCTTCCTCTGTACACAGTAATGTCGCTTGGCACCGAATGCCATCAAATTCTGATTAAATAAGTCTTTCAAATGCACAAAGGGTGTGACATTTACATTGTCATTTACAGAGACAATAGAAAATCCTTTTTTTCATTTAAACCATGTTGAATTATTCAACACAGAAAATGTTAAGAGATAATACAGATGAAAAGTGGTGTAATCTACTTTTAAGTCATATCTGCTTTAACAACTGAGGCAGAAGAAAGGAACTGGGATAGGAGGAGTGATATCACGTATAAATTGTGGTTCTTTGCTCTAATGCTGTTGTATTTAAGATAAACCATAAGGAAATCAGATTAGCAAAGAGACACCAAGCCTCTAAATCGCTTATATAAACATGTGTAACATGACTTTACACTGGAATAACTTTAAGGGTAAGTAACCCAAAAAACTTCTTTTTTTTTTTTTTTTTAAAAAGAGGCATCTTTTAATGAGAGGAAAAAAGTCTCCCTGCGAATGATGAAATATGTTCAGATTCTCTTACAGCACTGAGCGACTTGCATAAGACGCATCAGATGACCTGGCATCATCTTTCCATTGAGGTTAATAATTCACAGCACAATTACGTCGCTTGTAAAATGTGACAAATTCTGGTTTGGAAGATGATGAGAGGCTCCTGTCCCATATCCCTCTTGTGGCATACCACTTCATGCCCTTGATCTCAAGGCCCAGAGACTGACAACGTGACAGTGACATTAACAAGCCTCTGCCAAGGGGGCTAACTTAGTGGCTCATAATTGCCACTCATCAGCCTCATTATAGGACATACGGTTTAATCACAATTCCTGGGGATTTATATCTGCTTTTTTACTTTCTTTAATCAACAGATCTTTGTGCCTCGAATTAGTGTGATTAAAGATCCAAAACAATACACAAGACAAACAAATTAGGTTATACTTAGGTTTCAGATCACAGTCTTGTTGATGAAGATTGCTGTTCATTTCACTCCCGGTAGGTTTAGGTTTCGTTCCATTTTCTGATTAGGATTGAGTTTTTTTTCTATTACCAACCATAATCTGTACCCCTCTAGAACTTTCTCCATTCTCCTTTTTGTTTTCCCATCTTCAAAAATAGCAAAAGCTTTCCCGACGTATCCCACAGTATCAAGGAACTTAAAAAAAAACACAATCAGGATAAACAGTAGAGGATTCCAGTCTTCAACTGTTCCAAAATAAATTTTTATGTTTGTAGGAGATCTGTTGTGACTCTTTCCCATACTTGGAGAGTAATGTGAAATGCAATCCCACTTTACTCTCATGGGTTTTAATCTTTTTTCATATTAACCCATTGCAGCGTTATTGACCTGCAAGGTTTGCAACATAACGCCATAGTGGCATTTGACAGATTCATGTGTCATCTGCATCAGTGAAGCGAAGCCGGCCGACATGGTGCTGTTTGTTGATGTGATGTGGCTGCATGCTGTGACTCCTGTGGCTTGAGGAGATGGCCACGGTCAGGCCATAGGTGCCCAGCCAGGTAATAAATCACCAAGATGACAGGAGGAGCGGCCATTACATTATAACACACACTCACACAACACTTACCAGAAAATGTACATGCGGACAGCTCAACCAGTCATGTTGTATATTAGACAACTCACAGTTCTACTGGAATACAGGTTAATTTATTGATATTTTCTTTTTTAGGGGTTCATTTGTTAAAAGAGTTAAAAGACATAAGCCTGGTAGTTGATAAGACTTTCATCGCCCAGAATTATTCAGTATGTGGTTGCTGTCATGATTGATATCACGCACACAAAACAAATCAATAAGCCTAAACAGGTCATTCCCTAAGATACAGCATCTAATCAAAACTATCAATCCTACATGTCTAAACTGATCTGTAGTCATTACCAGCCTGCAGAGCCCAGGGCTATTAGTGCTGCAGCTACCTAGTGAGCTGAGCAGAGTACCTGGAACATTAGTCTGGTCAAACACTTAGCACAGAAGAATGAATGAATGCCTGGGCTGTGGGGCCAGCAAAGTATGATCTTACTAATGGGCCATGGTAAATGGACCGGATATGGGTAGTATGGGCTCACTGGCCTGCTCTCTGATCCAGAGCAGTGCCCATTTCACAGTGTCTTCCTGGGACCTGGCTGCACTCAGTCATCGAGATGGAGAGCTGCACGCAGGTACCAAATTTCAAGAGGTGTTTGTCTGAGGTCCCGGGACAATCATCGGAGGCAAATGGGGAGCTGTCCCCTTGTGAAGTTATGAGATGGCTGATACAGCTTTGTGAGTGAAAATCTGTCTCCAGTGAACCCAGAATGCTTTGGGTCATCTCACTGTCATCGCCTCACATACATTAACAGCCAGGCGTATAGATGGCATTGAGGTCCCAAACCATTTCATCCATTTTATTATTATTATTTTTTAAACCCTAAAGTCAATCAGAATCATGATCACACAATATATTAATACCTTGTAATACCCCCCCCTCCCACATACATATATATATAAAAATATTAACACTAGTAATGTACTTCCTTTTCATTATTTTAGATGTCATTTTATATTATCTTGCAGTAAATTACATCTGGTCTTCTTGCTTTTGATCAGTTTGCCTTCTGTCAGAAAGGCTATGCCAATCCTTGGTTATACAGGTAATTTGTTGACATGGCAATATTCATTTGCAAGAAATAAAAAGTAGCAGTTTGCAAAAAAAAAGAAAGGATAACTAATATTTTTCTTTCCATCAGAAAATAAACAATAAGTCTTAATAAAATGATTTAACTAACCAGAAATATAAATCAAGAGGAGAAATCTGCACATTGATGCCAGTGATGGACTTAAATGATTGTCTAAGTAGCAAAACTGTATCTATTTCCTCTCAGTTTAATAGTCCTTAAATTGATACATTAGATTTGTATGAACAGAATATTTACTGTTGATGATCAATATATGTAACAATTCTGCAAAGCATCATTCTTTCATCACGTTAACTTTCAGGACATTCTATGCAGCTAGAGTTGTTTTCCCCATTAAATCTTATTAGAAAGTTTGAGAAAAAAATCTGCAATGTCTTGTTGTTACCTGAGGCAGTACTCGTGATTTTAACAAACTCATTACAATAACCACCGCTGACGAGTGCAGATTTGTTGCTTCATACTTTTTATTTCCTGTTCCCCTGTATGTTGCCTTCCATTCACTGAAGAATATTGCAGATACCTCCAAAATACGTGCGGTGTTGTTATCAGCATAAAAACAATCATCATTATGGATTGGTAGAGAGCAACAAACACTTATTCCCGGTGTGCTGTAATTAAACTACTATGATTTCTACGGCATCCTCTACATTTTGCATCATGCTCTGCTCCCTGTGAGCTCTTCTGGCTTCGGAGTATTTCTTGTTGTCAGAACTCAGTTCCAGTAAAGAATCTCCTGCTGTCCATGTCTGAACAGCAACTGCTGAGGAAGTCTGGATCTAATTTTTTGCACATTTTGCAGAAATCCCTACAACATTCATGCATGTAAACATCTATTGTCTGCTGTTAATGGGCAATATGCATAGTCATAGGGAGGGAGAGGTCAGTCGTTTGTAACATTTCTCACAAGAGAGGCTCAACTGTAAGTTCAAATCTAATCATCCATCATGTAATGACACCAAACTGGACAAAAAATTTTGTTATGAAATTCCTTGTCCTAATATTCCCCCAAAAATGAATTTATAATGGGTAATATAAACTTAAACTTGTGCACCACGGAGATAATGATAAAACTCTTTTAAGCAAGTGACTCATAGTATAATGATCTCCGACGAGGAACATTTTTAATAACTGAGCAAAACATTGGGTAATCACTCTTCTAAATGCATGTATTATGATGATGAGAAAAGCTTTGTGATTGGAAGCAGGCCAGATATTTAATCTTAACTCCTCTTTTAACATCTTGCCATCTGATTGTCACTCAGTGCAAAAGTAAAAAGAGCATTTATTTCATCATTCGAAAAGTTGCTCCGGAACTGATTTTTAGATGTATTAAAGCCTTTAACTGGCAGAGATGGAGAAAATATTTTTGGGGGTGCCACAGTTTAGTACACAGAGCACTTGTTTGTTCATTCTACTAATTTCGGTTGTGGGGCAGATGTTAACACAAAAGTTTCCGCCTGGAAGCAAAAAGAAGAGCCCAAAAAAGTTGTTTCTACATGCATGTCTCTGCTGTTTCAGCTGTTTTAATAAATGCTCTCATTGACAGGCGGAGGCCTGAATAAATCATTGTTTGTGGTAACGGTTTTGTAGTTTGATGTTGTCTGTGACATTTTCTCAGCCCGAACTCACTGAAACAAAACTTTTAAGGATGATTTTACTCTTGATCCATAAATTATCAAAATTAATGGCAAAAATAGCATGCCGGCAATGACAGCACCAGTACGGAACCCTCTCTAATTTACATATAAACCGCTGAGTAGAACATAAGTAAAAGAAGCCCCGTGAGCGCCACAATGTATGTTTGTACAATGTATATTTTATGTTCGATTATACATGTCATCCAGAAAACATAGAAATGTGTGGCAAAAACAACATACTCCAAAACCTACAAATTATGCTTTGAGGAGAGTTTATCTCTTATTAGGAGGAGCGCCTGATTTAGAGATGCAGTGTGATCCTTGTTTTCTGTCACTTTGTGTTTTAACTACCTTATAGTTCCTGTTTAGGGAGTGTAAGAGTTAAATGTATATTCTAACTTTGTGCTTAATAAATCAGGAGGTTCTGTTCTGATGAGACAGGGTAGAGGAAAAAGTCACAGAATGTATCAGAAAATCCTCAAACTGGAGCACATTGCACCAAGCAATTTGGGGGGGGGGGGGTCAGCTGCATCCTAAGGCTGTTATTGTTTTCTTTACACATAATCCAAAAAATTCAAAAGTGTTGTGGTTGTAGGTAGTTTGGGCAGTTTTCTGTTTAAGTTCAAAGTGCACTGGCTGGCGGCAACAGCTAAAAACAAAGCTGTAGTATCTAGATGGAGGAGTTTCTTTTTCTTCCCTCTGTTAAAGGAATATGAATTTCCAACTCAGTGTGTGTGTTGTCATTCTGAGTTAGATAGCGACATCCTTATCAATACAGAAATATGACTAGCCCATTAAGAGCTTTCCTGATTATACAGATTTTTGCTGATGAATGTGACAACAAGTTGATACTTTCACCTTTTGAGGTCTTAAGGAATTTTTGGGTCATAACCACAGAGAGACATTACAACTCTTACTTTTAAAACTAGAAAAAGTAATTTTTTCAATGTTCATTTCATTGTTTCATTGTTTCAGACTGTGGAGTGAGGAGCTCAACTCCATCCCCAAAAGCTTGGCTCTGTTTGTTCTTTGCCACTCTTTCCCCAGGGTTCTATTCTTGGGTCAGTACTATTCTTCCTTAACATGCTCTCCTTGGCCCTCTCCTGAGGAAGTGTGGCATCTCTTTTCCTATGTTGATAAAACTAATTTTCTTGCCTTTGAATTCAATTCATCCATCCATCCATTTTCTATACCCTCTTAATCCGTCGGTCGGGTCACAGGGGGGCTGGAGCCTATCCTGGCGGTCATTGGGCGGGAGGCAGGGTACATCCTGGACAGGTCGCCAGTCCATCACAGGGCCCTTTGAATTCAAATTTTGTTAAATCACCATTGGAGTATCTTTTTTCTTTTCTTTTCTTTTCCCCTTGTCCTGTAAAGCATAATGGCAGCAGAATTGTAATCTGAATACCGGTTCTGCCAAACACATTTGCTTTGCCAAGGGAAGCTTTATGAATGTAAAGCTCCCCATGAGTAAGCATCAACTGCTTAATTATTATTTTTTTTTACAATACTTAACATGTAATAGTGCCGAACCGGACCGGGAGACAGGGAAAGAGGAAGAGCAAAGAAAAAGAAACGGAACAGAAATAAGAAGAAACAATCAGAGAAAACAATGAAAAATCAGACAACCGCAGCTGCTACACCTGTAAAAACAAAACAGAAGACAATCCCCAGCCTCTGTGGGGAATCCAGCCTTAGAGCCTCGAGGAGGACCCGTAAGCACACAAGCAGAGAACAAACTTGCAAACAAACAAACAAAAAAAAGCACAAGTAGCGGCAATCACATACAACACAACTGTGGATATGAATGACCTCAAACCACAGGACAACACAACAACTGATTAGCGAGCATGCTACTGGGCTAATGAATGTGTGTGTGTGTGTGTGTGCATGCATGAACATACAATACACATGGCACAGGTCCCACATGATAACAGTGCTTAATTATGAGTGTATAAGGGTATAGGGGTATGTATAAGGGTATGTTCAAGGAGCAGCACAACATCCAGAGTTCAAAACAAAGATAGCACTGTTCAAACCAAAGATACCATGCCATGATGTGTTCAGGGTCCCTGCTATAGAAGTCCGACTTCTGACAGCTGTTCTGAGAACAAGCTGGGGCCCAATAGGATTCCTGTATTAGTTAGTAAAAGAAGGAATCGAAAACAGTTAACCTGCTGGGTGAATTTATCTAATCTGTTATCGGTACCACGTACAACTCAGAATACAACAGAGACCAGTGTAAACTCCACAAAGCTAGCCTTACTTAATATTAGATCTCTGTCCAATAAGTCACTGTTAGTTAATGACTTCATAATTTCACACAATTTAGATTTTCTTTTTCTGACAGAAACATGGTTAACAGAGAGCACAAGTGCTACTGTTCTTAATGAAGCAGCTCCCCCAAACTTTAGTTTTATGGATAAATGCCGAAATGGTAAGAAAGGTGGGGGTGAAGCTGCCTTATTTAAAGATACATTCCAGTGTAAAGAGATATCATTTGGTGATTTCACTTCTTTTGAATATCTGAGTTTTATTTTAAAGGGTGTTCCTAAAATCCTGTTCTTAATCATTTACAGATCTCCAGGATACTGTGCAAGTTTTATTGATGATTTTTCTGAATTATTGTCTGTTATTTCGACTGATTTTAATCATTTTATCTTGACCGAGGATTTTAACATTCACATGGATAATATGACGGATGGTAATGCCAAAGAATTTTCTTCTGTGCTGGACATGTTTGGTTTGTGGCAGCATGTAACAGAACCAACCCACCTTCGAGGTCACATTCTGGACCTGGTCATTTCTAAAGGTGTTGATATTTCTTCTGTTGTTGTTACTGATTTGGCCTTGTCTGACCATTTTTGTATTTTATTTGATTTACATATTACTCAGAATGTTCAAACAACCAGCTTCTCAGTTAAGAAGAGGTATATCAATGAGAAAACAAGTGCTCAGTTTAGGGAGGCCATAGTTATGTTACCAACAATGAGCGCAGAGTCGGTTGAAGGAATGCTGGATCATTTTAACTTGAAAATTTTTAATGTAATGGAAGCTGTTGCACCGATAAGAATCAAGAGCACCTTGATCAAACAGAAAACCCCATGGAGAAACACCACTACGGTCAAAAATCTGAAAAGAGAATGCAGGAAAGCTGAACGTAAATGGAGGAAAACAAAGCTTCAGATTCACTATGAGCTATATAAAGAAAGCCTGCGTAGTTATAACAATGAGCTGTGCCAGGCCAGACAGCTGCATTTATCTGAAATGATTAATAAGAATGTCAACAATTCTCGAACTCTGTTTGCTATGGTTGAAAAACTCACAAATCCTCCTAAACAGTCAAACCCAGATCTCCTCTCCACTGAGAAATGCAACGAATTTGCCCACTTTTTTAGCCAAAAAATCAAAACAATTAGACAAAACATTCACGCAACACAGACAAACAAGAAAACTAATCTGTATCTAAAACCTAGAAATAACTCTGACGTTATGTCACAATTTAATGTTGTTAATTTAAAAATCCTAGAGGAAACAGTTCGGCAGCTGAAATCAACAACTTGTTCTCTAGACATAATACCATCCGACTTTTTAAAAACTGTTTTTACCTCAGTAGAAAGTGATCTCCTATGAATAGTTAACAGCTCACTGGCATCAGGTATTTTTCCCAAGTCACTAAAGACAGCTGCCATTAAGCCACTCCTAAAGAAGAGAACTCTAGATGCCTCTATGATGAACAACTACAGACCTGTCTCTAACCTCTCTTTTATATCCAAGATTATTGAGAAAGTTGTGTTTAACCAGCTCAACGACTTTCTGAATGAAAGTGGAAGTCTTGATAAGTTTCAATCAGGCTTCAGACGTCATCACAGCACTGAAACAGCTCTGGTCAAAGTGTTAAACGACATTAGGTTGAATACTGATTCTGGTAATGTTTCAGTCCTGGTTCTGTTGGACCTCAGCGCTGCGTTTGATACTGTAGATCACAGAATCCTGTTGCACAGGCTGGAAAACTGGGTTGGACTTTCTGGAGCGGTCCTTAACTGGTTCAGGTCCTACTTAGAAGGCCGGAGTTATTTTGTTACTATTGGCAGCTATGAATCTGAGCGAGTGGCCATGACTTGTGGAGTCCCCCAGGGGTCAATTCTTGGACCTCTTCTGTTTAACTTGTATATGCTCCCTTTGGGTCAGATATTGCAGAATTTTAACATCAATTATCACAGTTATGCAGACGATACACAACTTTATGTGTCTCTGTCACCGGACGACTGCAGCCCAGCAGACGTACTGTGTCAGTGTCTGGAGGAAGTAAACACCTGGATGAGAGAGAATTTTCTACAATTAAACGAAGACAAAACTGAGATCATTCTGTTTGGTAGCAAAGAGAAGAGGGTCAGCGTTGGTACATATCTTGAGACTCGGGACCTTATAATCACTGACCAAGTTCGTAACCTCGGAGTGTTGATAGACTCAGATCTGACTTTCAGCAGCCACATCAAAGCTGTCACCAAGGCAGCTTTTTACCACCTCAGAAATATCAACAGAATTAAAGGTTTCCTCTCCCAAAAAGACCAGGAGAAACTCATCCCTGCATTCATCTCCAGTAGACTCGATTACTGTAATGCTCTTTTAACTGGACTTCCCAAAAAGAGCATTAAACATCTGCAGCTCATCCAGAACGCTGCTGCTAGAGTTTTAACCCGGACTAAGAGATCTGAACACATCACACCAGTTTTAAAATCTTTACACTGGCTTCCAGTCAGTCATAGAATAGATTTTAAAAGCCTGCTGATGGTTTACAAATCCCAGAATGGTTTAGGCCCAAAATACATCTGTGATATGTTCAGAGAATATAAACCCAGCAGAGCTCTTAGATCCAAGGACTCAGGTCAGCTGGTCCAGTCCAGAGTCCAAACTAAACATGGAGAAGCAGCATTTAGCTGTTATGCTGCAAATAAGTGGAACAAACTGCCAGTGGAGATTAAACTTTCACCAAATGTAGACATTTTTAAATCCAGGTTAAAAATATTTCTTTTCTCATGTGTCTATGCATGAAATATCTTTTAACTTATCTAGACTGTTGCCTGATTTTAAATTCATTTAAATGATTTTATTTGTTTTCTCTTTATATTATTTTATGTATTTTTAATGCTTCTTGCACTCCCTGCTGCAATGCTTTTATTTTATGTAAAGCACTTTGAACTGTTTGTACATGAAATGTGCTATACAAATAAATTTGATTTGATTTGATTTGATTTATAGGGCCACAATCCATAGCCCCCCCAGCAATCAGAAGCAGGCCGAGAGGGCCCCAAGACCCAGGCCACCAGCAGCCCCCACGGAGCACAGAACCCAGGAAGCCCACCCGGGAACAACCATGCATCCACCCAGAAGACTGCAGAGGGAGCCCCGGACAAAGCCCCCACAAGCCCCACAAGGGCAGAGCCTCCCCCCTCCCGGTAACCAGAGGCGTCAGCCCACTGGCCCCGCCAGGCCCCCACCACCCAGACATGGGCCGTTCGCTTGAACCCCGAGCGCCCCCAAACTCCCCGGCAGAGGCCCCACCCAATACAGGACCAGGCGCCCCAGACAGCCAAGCATAGTGGGCCAGTGCCCCTGGCCAAGCGCCCCAGGAGTCAAGACTTGCCCACAGGTGGATGAAGCCGTGAAGCCCCCCCCCCCCGTCGGGAAAAGCACAAGCAGGCCAGAGGACAGCAAGTCCCAGCCCAGACCCAATCACCAAATAAATCAGATAAGGAATACATAAATGAATAAATAAAAAACTAATAAAGAATATATAAATAAATAAATAAACAAGCACACACTTGCACAGCACACTCATCCGCTCAGCAAATTGGACCACCCACGTGGTCCCATCCACTACTCCACTACCATCCGTTGGAGTATCTTAAATAACTAAAAGCTTTGACAGCCTGGAGCTTTCTGAATTTTAACAATTTTAACAAAGACTGAAGTAATGATCTTTGGACACAGCTGTGTCTGTAATGTTTCTTATATGGACCTAGAAGGCCTGAAATCTTACATTTGTAAAGCACTATATATTAGATAATAATCTTAAATTAGAGAAACAGATGAACAGTAGTAAAGAATAGTTCCTTAAAACTGAGGTTTTTATCCAAAGTCAAGTCCTTTTTTATCAATGATTTTGAAGGGTTGATACTTGCTTCTATCATGTTAACCTGGATTAATGTAATGCCTTGTTTAATAATGGACTGGAGCAGAGAATTTTTTACATACCTGCTGCTACTGGGTTGCTTCCTTTATACTGAACGGCGGAGCGAGGAACCGCCAGCAGTTGTTTACTCCAGGCAGGAGCTACTGGACCTCAAACACGTGTCCAGGATTGCCGGAACTGGACACAACATCCCTGCGGAATTACTCCATAAGAGACGCTGGGGAAAAGTGTCATCATGAATATTTTTGTCTTTTAAACAACAAGATGGAGGACCTGGAGACCCTGGCCAATTGCCAGAGTGTGTACCAAAAGAGCAACCTGATGTGCTTTATGGATACATGGCTTAAGGACTGTATTCTGGACTCTAACATCCGCATTACTGGCTCCCTGATTATATGAGGGGACAGGGACGCCAAGGCATGCGTGAGAAGAAAGGCAGGGGGCTGGCAGCGCTCATTAATAAGAGATGCTGTAAACATATATGCATATGCATAAATGCATATAAAATATGCAACACAGACATTGAACTCCTAGCAGTTAGTGACCCAACTACCTGCCGAGAGAATTCACCATGGTAGTCGCCATCACATTTCTCTGTCTGCCCATGCGGAAATCAGCCTGTTTGAGATGGTCATCGTGAGATATCAGGCAAGATATCCACCTCATTCATTCTTCTTCAGATTTTAACCATTTTTCTCTCACCAGTGTAAGGCCCACCTTCAAACAGTTTGTTGACTGTACAACAAGAGGGAATAAAACTCTTGATCTGCTGTATGCTAACATTAAAGAGGCTTACAATTCCACTGCACTGCCCCCTCTTGATGGTTCTGACTATAACCTCCTACCAACACCCCTGTTGTCAGAAGACTACCTGTCACTACCAAAACAATAAAATGCTGGTCAAAGGAAGCAAAAGAAACTGGAACTAACTTTCTGGGGTGTTTTCTGTGAGTCATATGTGGAGGACATCAAAGGACTTTACACTGTTAACATCAAGTTCTGTGCTGACTGTAACATATCCAGCAGATAAATTCAGTGCTTCCCGAACAATAAAACAAGGGTAACCAGCAGACTGAAATCTTTTTATCAAACAACAAAAAGGAAGGTCTTCAGGGAGGGTGACAGTGCAAGACGCAAGGGTGATACAGAAATAACTGAAGGTGAGGATCCAGGAGGGGAAACAGGCTTATAAACACAGGCTGGAACAGCAGCTGCAGCATGATTGTATGAAGCAGGTCTAGAGCCGTATGAGAAAAATCACAGGCTGGGAGCAGAAGGGCTGGGCACTGCCTGATGGAGACCAGCACTTGGCGGATGACATCAATATGTTTTTTTAACAGGTTTGATAATCCCACTCCCACTAGCGTACACTCCCCCCTCAACTACCACACCCCCTACTCCACCTTTAACACTCCAATCATTTTAGTCTGAAGCAGGGTAGAACACCTGGACCTGATGGAATATGCCCCAGACTGCTGAAGACCTGCCCCAGTCAGTTATTCAACCTGAGCTTGCATCTACAGAAGGTCCCAACACTGTGGAAAACATCCTTCTTGGTCCCTGCCCCCCTAAAAAGCCATCCTCTTCAATGACTACAGGCCTGTTACCCTCACCTCACACATCAGGACGACACAGGACAGACTGGTCCTTGCATACATCAGGCCCATGATGAGTGATCACATGGATCCTATACAGTTTGCAAATCAGCCTAAGATTAGCGTGGATGATGCTCTCGTCTACATGCTACAGAGGATCCATGCGCACTTAGAGTCTGTGGATATCTCTTTCAGGATTATGGTCTTTGACTTCTCAAATTCAGTCCAGCCAGGGTTGTTTGGTGAGATGATGATGGAGATGCAAGTGGAGTCAGTGCTAGCCTCCCTTGTCATGGATTACTTAGCCTGCATACCACAGTATGTCCGTCTTCCAAACTGCATCTGGAAAGATCCTGAGCAGCACCGGGGAACTTGAAGGTACTTTGCTGTCTCCTTTCCTGTTCACACTGTTTACATCTGACTTGCAGTACACCTTTAACAGCAGCTTTCTCCAGAGATTTTGATCCAGATGATTCAGCAGTTATTCGGTTTATTCAGGGAGAATGTGAACAGGGTCACTTTTTGAGACTTTGTGGACTGATGTAACCTCGATCATTTACAGCTTCATATCTCAAAGACAATAGAATTGGTTTTGGATTTCATGAGGAAAAGGGATGATCCTGATCTAGTTACCATCAATGGATCACAGCTGGTGGAACTCCAGCATCAGACACCTTGGTTTAGTGCTGGACAATAAGTTGGACTGCAGTATTCAGATGGACATCCTGTACAAAAAGCAGTTTGAAACTTTTAAGAAGGCTGTGGTCCTTTAACATCAGCAAGCCTCTACTATGCACTTTCCATCAATCCGTGGTCACCAAAGCTCTTGTCTTTGAAGTGTCATACTGGGGTGAGGTTGTGGGCTCAGCAGATAAGACCAGAGTGTTGATGAAGATTGTCAGTCATGTTGGTAATGGTAATCATAAGGCACTTGAATAAGGGCAACTGGACCAAGAAGAAGTCCAGAGTCATAAGCAAAGCACTCTTCTTGTTTAATCATCTTTAGGATGGATGGATTGTTTATGTTGCGTTATTGAATTTTAACTGTTGTCCAGGTCTCAGTTTTCTTTAGCTTTTATCTTTTTATTTCTGAAACTTTTAAATGTTATTGGTATAAGTTAAACATTTTTAAACATATTTATGAATTTCTCTGATAAACACAACTGAATACATGAGGCACCTTTCCACCTGCACAGCGATGGGATTCACCTGTTGGCTTTATATGAATTTGTTCTGTTTCTTTGTGCACTGCTCTTTTAGGTCAGGCTCTAGCCTCCAACCTTGGCTGGCACAATGTTTTTCACTATTATTTTATCTACTCAAATGCAACGGCTTTAGTCAAAAACTTGTCAACTCTTATTTTTACAAATTCATCTGGAATTTTGTACTGGCCTTATTACATATTTGATTATGAAATGACCACATTGCTAATGAGCATAGCAAGAAAAATTCCAAAATAATTATTAGAAAAACTTATCGATTAAAACACAAATGATCTTACATGGCTTTTGTATCACACCTGCTATTTATATGTTCATTTGCATCAACCAACATTTGAAGTGTCAGCGTATGAGCTAAAACTGATAACATGTGCTTTACAAAACGCCCATTGAACATGGCACATATAAACATACAGTGTAAAGATGACTGAATGAAGAAGCTCTTTCACAGTTATAGAAAATGTGCACTTTTGCATACAGTTTTGCTGTTTCTGAGATAACACTTACACCACGTAGATGCAAACTCCCCACTGACAAGTTTGAGGGACCAGGTGCCTTTCAACTTGGGGAGCAAACAATTCATGTATGAGAGAAAAAGTCGAAATCTGAACCCCACAAAAGACAAATATCAATATAGGGCAAATGAATGCACAAGTAAACACTAAGTTGTTGTACCACGAACTCCATAAATCAATCAGAAAGGTCAGAGGGGCTTTTAGGTGCCATTAATCACGCAAAGAGGCAGATGAAAATACAAGGAACAGGATGATTGTGAAAATGGCTTCCTCTTTTCTTTCTGACTTTCTGTGCTCAAAAAGTCTCTGAAATTGCACACACTGGTCCCTTCATACTGCCAAAATTACTTTTCAGAAGGATGTCTTTCACAACGAAGTAGCTGTTGCTCACATTGTAAATCAAGGTGTTATTTTCCTATTCTTTGTGCAGGAGCCTAGATTACTTTTCCCCAGTCACTCTGTCTCTGTTTTTTTTCCTCTTTGGTTAGTTGTTAGTTTGGTTTTTATTCGGATTGTTAGGTCTAGAGAAGGAGAAGATATTTTCTCAGTCTCCTTGTAGACTTTTTCTGCCAAAACTCAAAACACGCATGAGACAAAACTGTGTTAAACTCTCAGCATTGGTTACCAACCATTTACGTCACTGAACTTCGCCAACACCCTATTCTTTACATTCTCTGAACGAGTCTTTAAATGATCTATGATTCATAACTCTGTCTACACAGAATCTAATCACAACTCCACCTCCTTCCAAATCATGGCTATTATTATTTCATCTATGATTTATTCTTTCATTCTCGCATTGTGCGGAGTTGACTTTATACATTTATCTTCTGTACAGCCTGTAATGAGGCTGCAAGTGTTGCCTTGTCAGACTGGCGCTTGGAGAGGTGCAAAACGTAAGCCTGTTAAAAAAGTTGAAAAGTGAGGGGGAAAAATTAGGAGGGACACAAAAATTACAGGCTTCACAAAAGTGAATACTTCCAGCACAGTGCTGTTTTGCCAGCCCCACAGATGGTCGTCCTGTCATCATGTATGATGTTCTAGGGGATGAATATGGCAGCAAAAGGGTAGGAAAAGGCATCAGATGCAGGCAAAGGCCATAGTCCTTCTGTCTGAAATGTTATGTAGAATTTATTGACTGAAGAAATGATTCACCTCTGCCATTTTTTTTGTATCCTTTCCTGGCTGTCTAGAGATGAAACACAAGAGCTTAAAAACAATGAAAGTCAAGGCAGATGCTGATGCAGACGGGGTAAAAATAATCCATCCAATCCATTGAGTTGTGGTCTTCTGCATATCCAGTTACATTTATAAAACAAATGCGACAAAAAAATGATATAATATGAATTCCTCCATCGTGGTTAAAACATTTTATCTGCTTAAATTAAGGATTTGTAGTATTTCAACACATTTTCAGCTTCTTGCAAATAAAGCTTTAATATATGGAAAACTGCAACAGCAGAACAAATTGGTGATACAGTCGTATGTAAAAAGAAAGTACATCCTCTTTTTGTTCCAATGTTTTAGGCATCATGACATTATAAGATATCATCTTTTTCTTGACAATAATTAGGTAAATACAACATCAGATGAACAGCAACGCATGCCAATGTGTTGTTGTTTATCTAAGAAAAACTAAGCCAAAATGCAGAAGCATTGTGTGAAAAACTACGTACACCATTACTGCTTCCACAGAAATTAAGAGGGAAAGTTGTGGCCAGGTACTGCGACATCCTCTTGATCAACTGATCAACAGTACGTGTGAGCACCTCTATAAAAACAGAAGTTTTGGTCTAGACTAGCATTCAGGTGTTTGTTAACACAATGCCAAAGAGGAAAGCCATTAGCAGTTATCTTAGAGGAGCTGTTGTTGCTGCCCGTCAATCTGTTAAGGATTATAAGACTATTTCCAAATTATTTGGATTCCTTTACTCCATAGTGGGTATGAATATTCACAAGTGGAAAACATTCAAGTTAGTTGCCAATCTTCCCAGGATTTCCAACAAAGCTCACCCCAAGGTCAGAGATCCAGTTCTCAGAGACAATGAAAACCCAAGAGCTACTTTCCCGACTCTCCTCAGCTGGCATGGTAAATGTTAGTCTTTGGCTGTAGAATTAGAAAAAGACTGAGCGTGTGTGGCTTGTTTGGAAGGGTTGTCAAGAGAAAGACTTTTCTCTCTAAAAAGAACATGGCAGCACAGCTTAGGTTTGTAAAGTTGCATCTGAACAAACTACAAGAATAGCATTTCAGCCAAACACCTCATACCATCTGTCAACCATGGTATTGGAAGAGTGATGATTCTGGCTTGTTTTGCAGCCACAGGATCTGGGCAAGGAACTGAGTCAACCATAAACTTCTCTATATACCAAAGTATTATAGAGTCAAATGTGAGACCATCTGTCTGACACCTAAAGTTTTGCCAAAGTATCATCATGCAACAGGACAATAATCCTAAACACCAGCAAATCTACAACAGAATGCCTGAAAAGGAAATAATTAAGTCCAGACCCGAGCCTGATTGAAGTGATGTGATTGGGCCTTAAGAGAGCTCTGCAAACCTTAATGAACTGAGGTAAATAAAAACCATATTGAAACATAGGTTATATTTAATTTTTCACACAATGCTCCTTCATTTTGGCTTAGTATTTTCTAAATGGACAAAGATGCAGTATAACATGACATGGGTCCTTGTTCATCTGAGGTTGTATTTACCTACTTTTAACATGGATTGCTTTATTTATTTTTTATTTTTTTGTCCCGATATGTAAAACGTTCTAACTGAAATAGTGTATTCTAAGTATTGTTTCCAGTAGGCTACCAATCAAACACAAATAAAACGGAACAAAAATATTTCCTGTATGTGACAGATTAATGTAAGATTTTTTTTTAAATACAAACATTATTCAACAAAGAAGAGATTTCCAAGAGCCTCCTGACCAAGACAGCATAGAGTAATATGTCATGTATTGTTGTTTATTGGAGGTAGTATTTACCTAATTATTAAGGCTCAGGATGATATCTTTCATTGTTTTCTGTCCTGATACGTGAAACGTTTGAATTGACAGTGTACTGTTTCTTCAGTGTGATCCGTTCTTCTTAACTTTAACTTCTTAACGTTCTTCTTTAGAGAATGCATCTTGTGTTCTATTTAGCGTTGCGCAAATCTTTATCTCTGTATATATTGTTTTGGTTTATGGAACAGTATTTATCTCTTTCATTCCAAAAGATCAGCTTGTCTTTCTTTTCTCATTCTTCTGTTTTTTGTTACTCCTAAATTGAGTGCTGATGTGAACAGAGCACCTATTTTGCAGGCCATTGACTTTTAATATATGATATATATTATGTTTCCGTGTTGTTTCATTCATTATTAAAGGGGTTGCTAACACAATCGCAGACAATCAGAGAGCCACTAGCACATAACCAAAACTAAATCTGAAATAAACAGAGGTAACTTTCAAGAAATATTTTCAGTTTGTCTCCCATTTATGCACTACTCTTCACATTCCATTGCAGCAGAAACGTAAACAAGACAGGCTGTGACTAGAATGTTGCCTCTGCTCTGCCTCCAATAGTTATTTAGAATAGCGTAGCTAAACAAGACAAATAATTTTGCATCCTTGTGGTTGGTGTTGTAATAAAGCTGACATCTTAATGCAGCGGGGATCTGGCTGGCTGTGCAGTTTCTAAGTAAGATGGATGAGGCAAAGGCTAAACTGCTGAGGGGTGAAGTGAATTAGGCTCACAATTGGGCTAACATTTACCCATTAGAACTAAAATGGAGTGGAGCCTTGTTCCTTTTCAGAAAGAGCCTACACCATGTGGCCAAAACTCAATGTAATGAAACTAAAAAGCAATGAATTAAATATTTAGAGAAGAATTATTTAAATTATATTTGTGTGTCTTTCCGTGGTCATATTATGTATAGTCTGCTTGTATATAAAATGTAGAAAAGACCCCCTCCGATTTGTAATATGCTTACTTTACACATTTAACAATTATGTTATCAGTCTTCAAGGAAAAGTAAACATCCTGTGAACATGAGAATTAATTTTCCCATTTGTTGAAAGTGGTATTGTCTCTTAAGGTACAATTGTCTTCAATGGAGAAAAGCCATTTATCTTACAATCATAAATTGGTGGAATTAATATATGTATTATATTAATATAATTAATATATATATTATAAATATATAATATATAATATATATTGTACCATTATATAAATAGAAACTGAATCGACCTTAAGACTTTGCTCTTCTATTTTTCTTGTTTGTGAATTCGATGAATTTCTTAAGATACAAAATATACAGTTCACATGTAAATTCACTCTAAATGATCAAACAACAAGGATTATACACAGAGAAATAAAGGATAGTCTTTCATTTTGATTCTAAAATGTCAGCATGTCAGGGCTTTCTGCTTTACACTAGCAGGAGCATCATTTGATCCCCAGAAACTGTATGACAACATTTCAGTGGAGCAGTCAGGCAAAGACCTGGGTCGCATTTCTAAAACATCTTCTGACCTTTCCACAGTGCGGTAATTGCTAATGCCAGACAAGGAGAGGATGTAAGTCTCTTATGAGCCGCAGCATCAAGAACCTGATGACATTGGGAAGGGAAGAGATAGCACGTCACAGTTTCTTGAAAAAAAAAATCTACCAGCCGTCTTCACCAGGCTGTAAGTGCAACCTAATAACTCCCCACCCTCCAAATCTCTCAACCGATAATAAAAAGAAACTCTGCATTATATCCCTTTGAAAAGACAGCGGGTATCAAACAGGCAGGTTTCATTTTCTTTACCTTACTCTCAATGTCAGGGGGCTTAAACTTAATGGTACTCTGACAACAAATCCATTCCTCCATTTTTATTCGCCTTTGCTTCAATTCAACATGGCTCTGCTGTGGCAGAGACAGATCAGAGATGAAATTAGAGAGACATAAAGATGTCTTGAGGAGTTGGGGGAAAAAATCTACTTAACAAGAAACACTGGCTACAATTCAGAGAGCAGTCAGGAAAAACCTCCTCGTGTCAAGAAGAATTCCTCTCTGGGAATAAAAATAAAGCTCCTTTCATTTTAAGTTATTAAATCACTGTCTTCCCTGCAAAAGTTATTCTTGCTGATAAAATAAAGTATCAGGTTAATGTTGTATCGAAATAAGTAAAAGTGTCAAACTGTCTTTTGAATGGATCAGTTTTTGATGTACTTGCTCATAGTTTTATGGCATTTCTTATTGTTAGCTCTCACACAGTTTCGGGTTCTAAACAACCTCTCTGGCCAACAAAGCGAGCACATTAATCTCATCACCTGCTTCCATTGTTGATCACCCTAATCACAACTGGAGGAGACAGTGGGTAGATGGAAATATATGTGTTTATGGGGCCTGGAACAAGACTTGGGCAGGTGTTTGCTTTCTGTGCCATCACTGATGCCAGTGCTCACTCACTGCCCATTCATATTACAGCCTTTAGCCAAAAAGACAGCTTGTGAGGCGCTGGCCCCTGATCCCAGCACATTAGTTTAATGCTTAGATCCGTGGAACTGCTCCTGACTCCCTCTCCAGCCTGGCACAGCAGCCTGCCAGACAGACAGACAGACAGACAGACAAGTACACAGATACACAAAGCCTGGCGTCATCAGATCAGTCAAGCGTCTTTAGAAATCTGCTTGCCTCTACTGCTGTAGCCTCTAACTGGCACCAACTGTGAACAGCTGTGTCATGTGGCAAAGATGTAAGCGTTCCAGTATGTTTCAAAAATAGTGCGCTAAAATGTTTATTTATTTTTTATTATTTACCAAGATTAAACAAGATCTATGCAAGTAGTACACTGAATAAATACACAGCAGGTTGTGAGATGACCAATTGTACCTTAAAAATAAGCTCATCCATCCTTGTTGACGCCATCAGAAGGAGACCAATGGGGCAACCAGCAGCCCATCTGTCTCTGTGTCAGCACCTAAGTGTCAGCGCTGAGGAGGCGCAATCTGTTGAAGATAGCCTGCCAGAGGAAGAGAGAAAATAAACATCTGCATGTATATTTATACATTATATCCAAGCCTCTACTCTGATGAATGTGAGGTGCACTGGTTTAGGATGTGGATTTGATTCACAGCCAGCAGCAAAGCTTATCATCTGCTGAGATCTTCTCATCTGTCTTTTACGAGGCTTCACCTTAACTTCAAGACATGCCAGCAGCTGCATATATAAGCCGCAGACTCGAGATCTTGCAGTAAACTTATGGGCTGTCAGTACAATGGGAAAGACAAACTCTTGTCAGAGATTTTTTATATTTTTCTGACAGCTGGTGGGAATGAAGACTTTTTGAAAATGTGTTTATTTTTTTAGGAGGTTGGTTGTAGGTGGATGCCTTTGAAAACTACAATGAATGTGGCGCAAAACCTTTAATCTTAGTCTAGTATTTTAACAGGTGGAATTTACAAAGTGACAAATCTTTGCATCACATTTTTCATAAGAGAACGAAAAAACAGTTTTTGGAGTGATTAAAAAAAGGACCGGGGATAAGATATCCTCAGGAGTAAATGTGTTTGTGTGTTTGTTTCAGCAATCAGAATGAGGCTGGCAATTTAGATACAGGTTTTGGTAAAAAAAATTAAATTTAAAAAATTACTCAAAAAAGGTTTGAATACGCTGGATTTGTGCGGTGCACACACAACACCTGAGCTTTGACAACATTTGCTTCTTCCAGAGTCCCTGCGCTGGATGTCTTATCTGGCAAGAATAGCATAGTATTACCATAAAAAGAAGCAGCAAATGTTTGCACAGTTTAGCCTTGTGTGGGAGAAGACTGATTGGGGATTAGAGAAACAGAACCATTGACTGTAGATGGGCTCAGGAGGGAAAAATGGACAACAGTCCTAAATGCCTCTTCATCCCTTTCTCGGGCTGTGCAAATATTTGAGAACCATATACAGTACTGATTTCCCCTTACATGTATGTTAGTGCATTCGGTTTGCCTTTTTTGAGCCTTTTTATTTTTCTGTGCTAATGCAGAAGCACCTCATCCCCTGATCCATTATGGCGCCCCTGCTTATGGTTGAATAGAAGTTAGCAGTGCTTCTAGGCTTTCAATTTTGTTTGAAAAGATGCCTTTAGGGTCCCGACAAGGACAACTGGCTTTACACACCACCTGCCAATAATATTAACAAGGACCCACAGCTCCTCACTAATGTGGCCTGTTCCAGGGCCAGAGGGAGAGCTGGAAGTAATGGCCATATCTTACCCACATGGTGTCCAGCTCTCAGGAATCCTCCCTGCAGGTTGCAGTGCTGCACAGTGTCTCCACATAGCCGCAAGAAACAACGCACATGTCCTGCATAAGCTAGCAGCAACTCTTCACCGTTGCCATCTGCTCTCTAGACATATTACTCACATTAACTGCTCTATTATGTATTTATTTTGTTTATTAATTTATATATAAATAAATGGTGTTAAAATGATCTCTTGAACTGATTCTATTCAAATATGCCTTAACATATGATGAAATGCAAGAAAAAGACATCAAGAGACCATGCTATTTTACTCGGAATAATGAAATTGGCCAAAAAAGAACTTCCAAAAAATGTATGTTAAAAGAATTAGAGTGGCTCAATAGCTTGTATGTCTGAATATAGACATTTATTGATGGTGAAGGGGGAAATAAACCTTGCAACACGTATGGAAAGAATATTTACAAACTGGAACAACTGGCTTGTTGTGTGTTAGTCATATAATTTCACGGTGCTCAGGAAATTTAAGCATGGTCTCCTCTCTCCTCCAACTGTTGTGACATGCATAATAAAGAGGTACAATCATTTTTCAGGCCTTGATGGAAGTTGTTTATTACCCGAGGGATGTTTTTTTCTTCTTTTTTTTCTCACAGATTATGATGAGGCAAATGCTGTATTTGTTCACTTGACTTGATAGGCCCCAACATTTAATACTTTAAACAAAATTATTATCAAAGCATTCTGTGGACATAGGCCCCCTCACATGAGAGCTAATCAGTTTTAATGGGTATGTGTGCTGTAATCATGGTGCCAACACAGTCCCTAGGCCCTGAGCCTATTACACTCTGTAAAATATTAATGACTTTCTAGAAAAAATAATTTAAAGCAACTCACAGAAGACATGAGAACCCAAAACATCTGCCCCCTTGCTGGGCACACACGGACGTTTCAGCTGTGCAGTGGCTGAGAGAACTGAGAGCTCAATGCATTGTCTTCAGAAAACACATGCAAAGCTCTGTGCAAAAGCTCAAAACAAATGCTTCCACAGAGGAACCAGATGAGAACATGCTTTATTATACTTGGAAAATCTTTTACATTAAAATTTGACTAGTTTTGATTGATGATTGATCTTCTCTTGAAGCTCAAGTTGTTATTCATGATATTTACACGTGTTTTTCTTAAGTTGCAGTGCACTGAGCTCTCTCTGCTGTCGTGACGGTCTCTAAAGTTGTACTTGCTTTACTCCCTCAGCTTTATACCACAATGTTGGTAAGAGTGTGCCTAAAATGTTCTAAAAACACAGTATTGACATAATGAAACAACCTCGAGAAGACTTTTAGTTTTTCTATCGCCATTTTATGAGCTCTCTCTTTTACCATACCTCTGAAAGGGTGAGCACACTTTCAATTGTGACCATTTTTCAAGCTCAAAATTAGATAATTTGCTGATGAAAGAACTTTGATCTCACAACAAAATCTGGAATACTAAGATTGGCCCTGACCACGAAGTGTTGCAATTTTCAATATAATGCAAAACAAAATGTTTTCCAGACTCATTTTAGTGATCACGCTGCTCAGTATCACTAAGAAAAACTGAAAGAAATGTAGTATTCTTGCTAATGAAGATGAAATTTGTATTTTTATGTATACCACGATCTCCGAGTAATCTATTTCAGTAGGTTGTGTGGGTTTAATTATCATAAATTATTAGACCACCGTGTCTGTTTTAATGCAAGCAATGATGTTTTCTTAACCTTAAACAACTTATTTGTATATCTAACATATCTATAAAGTACTTTACTCTTGATAGTAATATGTGTCCCACTGTCCTCAAACACTGCTACACTTTGAACATGTGGACCAATGTTCATTTGATCCATATTCTTGTGAGACTGCGATGTGTATTCAGTTTGTTTACACACTAGCCAGCTGAGACGGGTCCTCATCCACGGTAGCTGAGAGAATCCAGATGGTTCATCTGGGTTTTGACCTGGACTGTTAGTTGAGGGTGACAGCGCAGACATCGTTTTAAGAACCCTCTTGCTCTTAGATCCACAAAAAAATAAATGAATGCAATATCTTTTTGCTCGTGTTCACACTACATCATTGCACAGCACAGCAAAACAACCTCTTCCTCATCTTGTGAAAAAGCATCCATACCAATTGAACAAATATTAGAGATGAAAATGATAATGACTCAAAGGCTAAAGGGACTGTGATGAAGATTAGCTTATGAAAGCATAAACATAGAAAAAGAGTCAGCAAAGAGTCACCATTAATTATACTTATGTTCTTTGACAACATAAACCTTAATAAGCTGATGGTACTAATGAAAGTAGATACCATGATTCTTTCACTTCAGCACCTGCACACATGGGTGCTGAATCATAAAACAGCTCGGATCCCATTTTAGTATTGAGACTCTGGAGGGTAAATAGCTATTCTTCAGACAAGTGTATGTGCACGTAAATGTGCCAAAGATATATCACAGGGGCACAGTAAGGCTGTGGTAATAACCCATAACACAGGTAGATAGAATTAAAGGACGACATGCTGATGAAAATGTTATGGGGGAAACATCATGGTCTACATGGGGCAGAAAGAATATCTTCACTTTTAGTATTCATACATGGATTACTGCAGAGAATTAGGCCAAATTCTCTGTTCAGTTATTCAAGTTAATACCTAAGTTAATATGTTTTTTTCTCATTAATTTGTGGAGACCTGGTGCATTAGCTTGTGGCTATGGACGTTGCTGTTGGTTGAGAATGTTATTAAGCTAATAACGTTTGTCTTGTGTGGAGTTGTACCCAGGGTGCCTCTTTTCCATTCAGAACCACGAGCTGTTTGCTTTTTGCAGATGAGAAAGAGAGAGATTTTTTTTTACTCATTTTTTTCCCTGCAGAGCTACTTCCGTCCCCTAATCTATATTGACATGGAGTCTCCAGGAGATGGGCAGCATATTAAGCTACAGTGCTGCTGTAACCCCTTATTATAGAGTGTCGGGGACCAGTGGACATAGAATGTCCAAGTTACTGCCCCCTCCAACCCAGAAAAATCATGTGACTACTCGCCTTCATTTTATATCACTGTCTAAGCTCTCCAGAGGAGCTAGTTTATCCATGTGTTAAAAACACAAAGCAGGCATATAAGCATGCTTCACTGCAGTGCCTGTAGAAACATTTGTTGAGTGGTGAATGTTCTGAGCTTCACTTGATTACATGTGCCGCTGTAATGTTTATTAGCTTTAATGTCAGTGTATAAAAAGACGAATAAAACTATTTCCAGTTTACTTCAGTTTTTCACTTTTAGCCTGTAAAATCAATAAGAAAATAAGTATAAAACAAAGGGTAGGTTATATTTTTACTGTCTTTATCGATGTATTATTCAGTGGAATATCACTATGTAACCATGAACAGCATGCCCTCATATCTAATTCTCTACCAATATTGCCTAACTTGATCAGTTTTCAGCCTATCAAAGGAAGCAATAATTAGTGAAGGCAGCTGTAACCAATAAATCCAGACTTTTACGTAGTCTGACATTTTTAAATGGTTTGCATGTAAGATATTGCACAGTGCACCCTAAATTGTTGCTTTGTCACACATTGGTTAATTCGGTGCTGCATTAGAAGCAGTTATGCAAATTAAACAATTATATCTTTTGATCGTTTTTCTTTTTATCCTTTTCATTTTGAAAAAAATCCCACAGCCACTCAGGGAACATCATGTTGATTACTGAAGATACACAATGTAACAAATGTTTTACCATCCTTTGTTTTGAAAAAATATCCGTTTTGTCACAGTTATGGCAGCATTTATGATATTAGTTTAACACTTTCCCAGTTTGTATTGAAGCAACCCTGTTGTCAGGAAAATATGCTGCCATTTACAATGGCCTAAAATGTGCCACTGACTTTTTACTCATCTGTGAAAAGCTTTATCAACCAACAAACAAGCACTTATTTGTAAGAAAATGGGTTGGCAGATGGCTATTATACATAGCTTTTTACCTTGGAGAACCGAGATTGAGTCTTTGAGTAAAACTTACCATCTCTTGTTTTACCTTAAATATTACTGTCTCGGTCTGTGATGAGTCCTCTCACTGGACTTCAACTTATTTTGAAACTTTTCAGTTTTTTTATTCTTATAAAAGCTCCAAAGCCACAAGGTTTGCAAAAGTAAACGCTTGGTAAAGATTAGGGGAAACAACATTGTTTGGAAACGAACACGCATTTCCTCACAAACCGTGACAGTGTCACACGCTGCCAGAGACAAAAAATAAATAAACTGACATAGTTGCATAAGGATTGTAGAAATTGTATCTAATTGTGATTTCCAAAAACTTAAAATGGGTGAAATGTTTTCCCAGTGACTGTTTGGTTGAAAAGAACAAATAAACAGGCCCATTTGTCTCATTAGAGAATAGTCAAACTGATGGCAAAACTTTTGAGCCATGTCAATTTAATTGGTGAGTCTGAATTGTCTGAACAGCATGACAGAACAACATCCAGGAACCTTGAAGTGACAGGAAGACAAACAGCACACAATGAGTAATATAAGCTAATTTTAACAGGCGAGGAACAATGAACATCCTTGCCTTTGTTAAAATGATTACTTTCTACATTCGACTTCCATCCAAGACAGCAGCACAAGTGTCTTGTGAGCAGTGACACGTTAATAGTTTGGTTCACTCTGCTTCACTTTTTCGATAAGGGGATAATGATTTAGCCTCCACCCTCTTCCTACAAGAGGTGGTGCCTTCAGACAGAGAACAGTCGCTATCACGGCTGCTGCCTTGCAGCTGTGTTTTCTGTTTTGAATCAGCGGAAGCAGGGCGCATTGCTGCAACAGTGGTGCCCAACTACTTCCAGTCCAATCAGCATGTTTAACACAGGCTGCTGCTGTTAGCTCAATTCTTTCATTGGAAGCTCAAGAACAAGCCGGAGTAATCTCAAGTTAAGCATCTCAGCGCTGGGCTCAGTGGAACAGAGCTCCCGCAAGAAATCCGTCAGACCGAGCCCCGTTTTCCGGGTACATTTAGTTTATATGACGCATTATTTCACATAGGTTGGACTTACCGAGTATGATTGGACATGGGTAGGTTCAACATGCTTCGTCATGTTCTCTGGATAAGCCAAACAATGTGTGTGTGTGAATCTTGCACCTGCTTTCCCAGGCTAATTGTTTTGTCTCACTATGCTTGGATCATTTAAGGTCATATATCGTGTGCATAGTGGAAAAGTACAGAGACTATTTAATATGCATTTATAATGTCTAAGACCAAAGCCAATTTTAAACCTGCTGTCCGTTATTTTTTGTAAGAGTATGATCTCATTGACAGCTACATAGAGTGAGGTTGTAGCATTCAATCAGGATCATGGTTAGTTTCGTAACAAAAAGAGATTTGCCAACTAGTTTATGAATCTATTTTTCCCTCTCTGCTGTTTCAACTGTTGCCATGGTCCCATGGCAAGCCACAGCAGTAGCTGAAAACACTGAGCCATCAAAACCTCTGGTGGCAATGGCACAGAGCAGTGAAGAAGACAGACTGAAAGCCCCACCTGAACAAAAATATTCATCCAAACCATTGCCATATTTCTACTTTTAGACTTAAACAGCTTTTGGTTTCCAAGTTCACACCAGCTGATTGATAAAAAACCTCTGCTTTCAAATCCCATCCCTGTGGTACTTAGCCCCCACTGTGTTCTCACCTTGGTCCTGTTTTTTCAACTGCCTCAGTGTGGGGTGGAGGCAGCCAATTTCCCATCAGTCTGTTAAAGCTAGATTTGCATTAATGAGGCCTGCAATGTTAAGCCGGAGGGGTGGCTTTTGGTCAATTCACCAGCTGCTGCAGAATAAGCCACAAACTTTTACTGACACGAGCATTTAGACAGAATGAGTGCTCAGAAGGACCTTAGATTCTAAGGTAAAAGACTTTTGAAGGAGAACCTCTGAAAAAAAATTAATTTGAAGGAAGAAAGCATCCATCCATCCATCCATCCATCCATCCATCCATCCATCCATTTTCTATACCCGCTGAATCCATCAGTCGGGTCGCAGGGAGGCTGGAGCCTATCCCAGCAGTCATCGGGCGAGAGGCGGGGTACACCTTGGACAGGCCGCCAGTCCATCACAGGGCCACAAAGAGACAAACGAGACAAACAACCATACAC
The DNA here is from genome assembly GCF_027942865.1 of Odontesthes bonariensis. Classification (NCBI taxonomy): domain Eukaryota; kingdom Metazoa; phylum Chordata; class Actinopteri; order Atheriniformes; family Atherinopsidae; genus Odontesthes; species Odontesthes bonariensis. The sequence goes on along the minus strand of NC_134515.1, from coordinate 29,730,839 downwards.
GCTCACACTCACTCCCAAGGACAATTTTAGAGACACCAATTAACCTAACATGCATGTTTTTGGACATTGGGAGGAAGCCGGAGTACCCGGAGAGAACCCACGCATACATGGGGAGAACATGCAAACTCCACACAGGAAGGCCCCAGCCGGGAGTTGAACCTGGAACCCTCTTGCTGTGAGGCGACGGTGCTAACCGGAAGAAAGCATAAAGCATATTTAAAGTGTATCTGAGGTAGAGTGATTATGTGAGATTGAATTCTTTCTTAATTTCTGTGGGGAAAAAAATATAACAGTATAAATACCCCTCTTACATCACATGGTACAACTCAAGTTGACTCGATTATTGATATCCAAGAGCATGCTCATAAACCGAAAGTAAAGATATGTCATGTTTCTGTGTCACTGCAGTTTTACAGGATGCCATAACAGGAAGTGATAACTTCATCTCTTTATTATTCAGTGTCATCAGGAGACCCTATTACTCCATAATGTACTTGTCTGTGTTGAGTGTCTCTTTTGTATGGAATAGTATAGAGAGGTAGTGTTCATGTGGCCATCCAAATGACAATCAACTCCCTGTGTAAAGAGCTAGAACAGGGGTCGGCAACCTTAAACACTCAAAGAGCTATTTGGACCCATTTCCCACAGAAAAGAAAAAGCCTGGAGCCATAAAACCCTTTTCACATCTAAAATGAAGATAACACTGCATATATAGTTTTTTTTTTACCTTTGTTCTATGTATAAAAAAACTAGTGTGTTGTATTTATGAAATCAATGAACTGCAACGAAGAAGAATAAACTTTATTTCTGCATGCAACAAAATGAAGATAACTCTGCATATTTAGTTTTTTTTTACCTTTATTCTATAAAAAAAAAAACTAGTGTGTTGCAAATTTCGGTTTATGAGCATGCTCTTGGATATGTGTTATGAAATTAATGAACTGCTACAGAGAACACTAAACTTTATTTCCGCATGCAACAAAAACATTTTAGGTCCGAAAAGCTCAATAAATCGCGTGCTGGCGGGTGTCGCACATTTTTGTGACGCATATTTTGAACGGCAAAAAATTACAAGTTACAAGATCACCATAATCTTCAAATTAGAATTACATTAAAAAAACCTAACAAAATAAATTTTAATTAAATACTTATTATTTATTTTCCAAAGCCACAGGGAGCCGCAGGGAGCAGCAGAGGGATGAAAGAGCCACATGCGGAGCGAGAAGAAAACTACAAAACTATTTTTGGGGATTGGGCTTTTACCAAAAAGAAAAAGCCAAATCATAATCTTCACTTAACCTTAAAAATGTGCTTTTGATGCAGTCATCTAACAACAGATAACCACAGTCTCTGGTTTGCCATTTGCACACCCACCATCCGCCCCATCCACCTTAGCCAATCCTGATGTTCATAGATGTAGTATCTCAATCAGAAATAAAGAAAAAATATTGTTTCTGAATATGGAATGTCATGGGAACTGCAATTTATTTGTTGAGGAAATCACTTTGGCAAGCACTTTGGCCATCTATTTTTCAGGCGTTTTTTCTTTGTGCCTTCTGCATAGACATGACATTAGTTTTATTCTTTGGAAAAATATTTCAGGACATGATCTATCCAACAAACTTAGTCAATTTTGTGACGTGTTCTTTGATATATTGTATCATTTATATATATATATCTATATATTTTATATATATATATATATATATATTTATATATATATATCAATGTATATTTTAAGAAATGACAAATGGTCCATTTATATAGTGCTTTTTACAGGTTCTACAAAGTGCTCTTCTCCACATCACATACCAATCAGCATATTGGGTGCATTGTGGGGCTTCAGTGTCTTACCCAAGGACACCTCGATATGGGAACTTGCTAGGGATTGACACACGATCTTCCAGTTGTAAGACGACCACCCTGCCACAGCATAATGAGGAAAACATTTGAACTTTGTATTCATACTTAGACACCTCAGAGAGACAATGCAAAGCAGGGGATGTTACCAGATGGCTGGAATTACTCAGTTTTTATTTGCAGCAGACTGTTCCCATCCCAAGTCTGCAATATTGACCACAGGGAGCTCAAACTTAATGTTGAAGGCCCAGATAGCTCTCAGCAGTACTTCTCACCTCAAACATATTAAGCCTGGTGAAAATGTTTTATGGCATCTGTCAAGCTGTTTCCTGTTGATGGAAAAACATAATTGATTTGGAACAATTTTGAAATGGCTCTGAATCCTGAGTTTGTATAATATGTCTTTGTTGAAGGCTGTCCACGCAGGGCATCATTATTCCTCACCACATGCATTTCCCTTCCGAGCTTTCCAGTGATCAATCCGCAATCATGCTATTATTATAGACCCATTTCCAACAATAGAAGGGAGATTGAAGCTCCAGTGACTTGTTGAATGAAACCCTAATGGATAGCTGTGGGAAACTGCTACAGAGACTGATTAATTAGTCCGTCACTATGAGCTCTAAAGCCTCTCCTTTCCATCTCATTAGAACAAAAGCCCTCACATCTTGGGTGCAATACTTATTATCCCTCAGAGTTGTGAAAACTGATATCCTATGCATGTACAATTGCCTGATGATAAGGTTCAAGTGTAGTGTGTTTCAGCCATGGATGGTGATTACATTTGTTTTACTTCTTGCTGCACATCCCAATACAATATTCAATATCACCCTCAATTCCTTGTGATTACTGGTGTTCTGATTTTATCAGAGCAGGACTGGAAGCTGACCCGTTGTGAGTCTCAACAGCAAGAGGCTGTGCTGATAATGATCAAATGATTTGAATTTTTTAGAGTGACCACATAGCTACAACCCTGTTTCCAAAAAAGTTGGGATGTTGTATTAACTGCTACCAAAGAACATTATCATTTGCAAATCATTGAAATTTTACATTTAGCTGAAAAAATTTTAGAAAACCAAAAGTTCAAATGTAGTGATAGCTGCGGATATTTACTGGCTTCATTTCCAAGCATCAGTGGGAACAAAAAACCCTGGGTCAGTGAGGGTGTTGCACTCAGGGCTACAAGAGCAGATACAGCTCACTTTTTCTTGAGAGAAAAACACCTATGCCAACTGTAATGTCTTACATGGATGCTTTGAAATTAACAGCAACAACTCACAGACAAAACAGACTGATTTTACCTGTCAGCAAGAAAGTTGGCTCACTCCCAGTTCTGCTTGGTGTGGAATTAACATCTACAGTCCGGTCAAAAAAATTCATAAATTGGCCTAATTATCTCATAAAGACATGTTTATCAGAAACTTTGGTCCAACACAGCCTTTAGAAAACCATCATGAACCTCAAACTGTAAGTGAAACTGTTTCAAATGTCTTTGTTGTGTTAACCTTAAGCATATGAACTCATTTTAGTGCAAATATCATGGGTACATTGAGTCAAATATCTGCTAGGGGACTAACAGTACTTTGTGTTAATACATTTGTTCACTGGGCAACTTGGTTAAAAACTAAGCGTGTTTCTCAAAGTACTTTTTGTTTGTGTATTGATAAGCTTTTGTCGCTTCCTGACTAGCAACAGGAGTTGTGCACATTTGTGAGTCACCATCAATACCTCCCCTGCCCCCTCACGAAGCCTCCAGAAATCCTACAAACCAGGAGACTTTAGCCAAATCCACTTGTTCCTAGGAGGACACTTTCTCCAGGAAAAAACTCTTTCTGTTTCTGAAATAATTGCAAATTATTTGGGTACAAAGCCAATCTAGTAGGTGCCCAAGAATAAGAATTAAATGACTAGAAAAAATGAGGCCAGGTCCTCTTTTAACATTGTACTTCTAGAGTAGCATTTGATATGACATTGTGTTTTAAGAGGAAATTGCAAAGATTTGGGGGGGTTCCATCATCTATGGTATAGTATCATTGAAAGACTGAAATCTCTGCACAATGGACAAGGCCATTTGAAAACAGGCATTCTTTAATGGAAATCACTCTGTGGACTCAAGAACACTTTTGAATGCCATTGTGTGAAAATACAAAAACTCACTCTACATGTAATACAACAACATGGTTATTACAAAGGCGTCTGGGTGCTAAAGTGGCCTGTCTACAGTCCAGACCTGTAATCCACTAATAACATCTGATACACTATCAAATCAAGACTACAGCAAAGAAAATCCCAAACTGCTGAGCAGCCAAAACCCTAGAGAAAATGGGAACAATTATTGGTCTTTTCATTTTCAAGAGAGTTTTAAGTAGAGGTGATGGAACACAGTGGCAATATGACTCAATTGCACAAACACTCACATTCAAGGATATCAAAGAATAACCCAACCACACCATTTAATTAAATGGCAAAATGACAATCTAGTCATTGCTTATGGTTGTGCAGTCATGCTTTAGTGTAAATGGCGGACATCTGATGTTGTGTACAATACAAATGTGAGCATGATTAAAACATACGCACCACATAAAGAAACAGCCGCTTAATTAGTAATCTAGTTTTGTATCCTGAAACAGAGACAGATTAGCATAGAACCCTTATTTACAGTTAAATTGACCATTTCCATGAATGCCAAGACATTATTTTGCAGGTGGATCATATATTCCCCTGACATGTTCCCACATAGTGGACAATAAATCAAAGCTAAATGTTGTCACTTCTCTTCCTCCTCTCTGTTGAGGATTAAAAATACATCACCTTCCTCCATTCTGTGTCAACAAGCATTTGATAGGATGCACTTGGGCAAGCTGTGGCAGTAAAATGCTGGCAAGCTGGAAAGATGCCATACCGGACCAGAAACATCTGTTCACATTATTAATGAATCAATTATATGTCACACATGTGCCAGGCCTGCAGGGCTGGAGGGGGGAGGAGAGGGAAATTGAGTCTGAATATGCAGAAGGTTTTGGCTTGACACAGGGGCATAGCCTTCAGTCATTACCGCTGCTCCTGTTTCCCTCATAGATAACTCATATACAACCTGTCAGGACAAGACGTCCGAAAGAAATACAAACAAAACAAATTAAGACGTTAAACGAAAACTGTGTGGAAAATTTTAGGAGTGGATAGGGAGGAATAGTGACAAAGGAGAAACAAAAGATTATGAGCAATTTCGCCACATCATTGTCAAAAATACCACAAACAACATTGTGGTATTACTGTATTCTACTGTTGCTGCAGTTTGAAATATATGGGCCATTACCACATTAGTCTGTCATGTCCACAGGCACAAACATACATGTAATTGTACGTCAACAGTGAGACAGGTTATACTTGCTGTTTACCCAGTCCGTGTGATTCATTGTACAAGCAGCATGCGGGGATGCTGTCACTGAGCGTTTACATCATTAGAGAAGAGGTGAAGCCATATTGTCATGGCTTAACGTGGTGGCCTTTAATGGGCTCTAGCATGTTTCATACCCCCCTGGAGAAAGCTGCATGCCAGGGCAGATGAACTGTACATCCCTGTGATCTCCAGGGCAGTGGTTGGAGAGATGGGTGGAGGAAAAAAACATACAATAAGTGACAAAAATAAGTGTCTGATCATTTTCATAAGGGATAAAACCTATTTGATATGCTCTCAACTTTGAATTCAGGACTATTTTTCAAAAATACTGTTGATGAAATTAGTTTTTTCAGTTGAGGTGCATTTTGATTTAACTGCAGTGTTGTTTGTCTCTTCACCGCAGATGTTGTTCTGGGGCAGCTGTTCAAATCTGTCAGAAGTATTAAATTAACTCTGATGGGAATAAGCTTACATAAACATTGGCAAGATGTTCCTTTTTTTTAATTTATCACTTTTTACATTAACAGTGGCAGTGGACAATCTTAAATTATGTAAAAAAGTACCTACTGCGGCTAAGAGATTTCACAAAATGTAAGCGCCAAAACAGATGAGCATACATTCAGACAGGTCGGCTGCAGTGTCATCGTCACAGAAAAACATCTCTCAGACTTGAGTGAACTCCCTGGACTCAATTTCTACAATTTTGTTCCATTCTAAAATGCTGCTCTTTCACAACTGTCAGCACAACTGTCAGAAGCAGTTATCGTCATCGGTTCACAGTCTTTTTGTTTCAGACTGGTTTTTCTCCTCATGTTTATAACTATTTTCTAGATAAAGAGAACTCTTAGCATGTTGTTTTGACACTTATAACATGTTTGTTTTTTTTAATGATTTTTTTGGGGCTTTTTATGCCTTTATTAGATAGGACAGTGTAGAGAGACAGGAAGCAGGGGACAGAGAGAGGGGGAACAACATGCAGCAAAGGGCTGTCCAATGGAGGACTTGAACCGGGGCCAGATGCAACGAGGACTATAGCCTCTTGTACATGGGGTGCCTGCTGTACCCACTACGCCACAGACCACCCCATGTTTTGTTTTTTATAATTATTAGATATAGTAGCTCTGTTTGTGAGTGTCATTGCAATTTTATAAACAAAAATATTGATTTATAATTGCATTTTTTCTGCTGAAAATCATTGATTGCTATCAAATGATATTTCATGAGCAACATGGTTCCCTGTTTCTTTCATAAAATAATTTTGCGTTATAAAAATCTAACAATATAATCTTGCTTGGATTAAATCATTGGAGAAAAATAAAACATGCTATCATTTGATAAATATTCTTCTATATGCAGCAAGTCTCTAGAAAATACCTGCAGGATTCTTAACTTGTAAAAAACTTTGCTGCTGCAAAACAGAAAAGAAATCAAATGAAATAAAATTCATGCTATTGAAATCGCTTTTATCTTGCCCGAGTTTTATAGGAAAGAACTGTCCTCTTACATTAAAATGAGAGACCCTTCTCTGTCACACAAAGTTCCACACAGACCTATATTCTTGTTGATGTGGATGGTGGCACTTTGGGCAAAAAATGACAACTTTCTTTTTGACCAGAACTGATGGCTTTATCCCCCCTTTTTTGTTGAGACACAAGAGAGAAAAATTACTTCCAATTCACTGCCCATTTGTTGCCCTTCCAGTGATGTGTGACCCTGTTTTATTTGATTTCATTTGTTCACTTTCATCACTGTTATTCACTTTGATTTACAGAAATTGCCGTGCAGAGAAGTTAGACATATATTCGAAATGGCACTGAGAAGTCATCATTTCTAATAGTGGTTATGCAGTTATTTTCTTTTCAGGGATAAAATCTTTTAATGGCTTTATAAAGAGGAAGTGACAATATTGAAAATTGCCTCTGTTTCTCGGGCATATTTCTGTATATTTTCCTGTGTGTGTGCGCAAATAAATAAAACTTATTTTTGTAATTCTGTCAGTCTTCAGTTGTGAGTAAAATGAGCCTTCAGAAAGTAAAATGTTTCAAAGTGATCAGTCTGTGCATGACACTGTGATTAACAGCTGAGATAGTCTGCAGGCAGAGGCAAGGACAGTTGGAATGGTCCACTGACCCTTCTACTAGACCTGGGAATAATTAGTCATTTATTCACCTTATAGGTTCTATCTGTGTCCTTCACACAAGAATCCATCTAAAAAAAAAGAAAAAAAAGGTGGAACTGTGGCTCGTGTTCACAGACTGCTCATCAAGCAATTACTGACCAGCTCATCACCAAAGGAAAGGGGATTAGACATGGAATTAAAGCGAATCAGAAGAGAAGGGCAAATAGAAATGGAATAACTGCATATCAGTGTATCTAATTTCTGCCTTTGAGAAGACGTGTCGCTCTTATTGTATTCTGATTTTTCAACCCCCAAATTAATCCTTAGAGGGCTGTCATATAATAATTACAAATCTCTGTGATAATTATGAGGGCCATACTAATCCACTGAGCATATTGTTTAAAAATGAGAGAAAGAAATAAGAAAAACTGATGAAATATTTGTAAAATTCTGGATTTTTGTAATTGATCAACTAGTGACCACAAAGAGCTGCCAGTCCCTCCTGCTGCATTAGATTTGTTCAAGGGAGGATGTGCTTTCCAGCTGGACAGTGACCCTCAACATACATCAAAGCAAAGCCTGCTTGTCCACAGGAGAGCAAGGAGCGTTGGCATGTGTATCTTTTCCTTCTACAATCATTCGATCCCAAATAACATTAAAATATCATAAGGTAGTCTTTGAAATGCTGTAGGAGAGCACTGGAATAAAGAAATCCTGTCAAAATGACTAAAACAGTTAAAGCTTTGATAACAAATAAGCCTTTTAAAGATATACATTAATTTTTGTTAAATGGATTTTTGTTGTATGTTTCTTTATTTACTAAGGGAAAATGTTATCAAGTTTGAGATGGTTATGACAAAATTGTGATTCTTTTTTTTCTGTAAGAAGGTGAGACGAGGACCGTAGAGCAGAGCTGCCATTGTGCATGTTTAGCTTGATTAATGTTCTTTTACAGAACATAAATACATTTACACATTCTATCTTCAAAAGTGGGTTGAAGAATCCTCTTGACATTCATTTCTTGCAGGATATTATTTCTATCTGTGTCCAAAGCTCACAGAAAAAAGAAAAACATTGAACTGAACGACTGGTTTGACCACTGCGATAACAGTCAGCACAAGTAATAAGAAACCCTGGAAAGAAATTCCTCATCACCACTGTAACAAGACACCAAAGTGTGGTATTTACATTGCATGTAAATAATAATTCGTACTAGTTTAGGGGATCTTCGTATTAACAGCTGTTGTTCAAATTTTGCACACATGCATGTAAGATGAAACCCTAAGATTTGAAAAGGTGAAACCCATGAATTTTCCTTTGAAAGGTCCTTTTTTTCAATCTTCAACTTATTCATTGCAAATTAGTTCCTAATATTAGTTGTCAAACAGATTATCAAACAACTTAATGATGTCTTGTATATTCCCTCATTACATCTCAGCTTGCCACATATACACGCATATGAATCCATGTCCATTTACACAGACCCTTTTGAAGTTTTTCAGATACTTTTTCTTTATTCTATTCAATCTCAGACAGACTAATGTAGCTAAATTCCCAATCCTGCGATGTATCATTGCGATTGCAAAAAAAAAGGAACCAACTTAAATAAATTGCTTCAACTGGGAAAAAGCAAACAAATTAAGTTTATCCCAAAGGGAAAATGTCATTTTCAAGTCGACCGCATTCATAAAAGTGCACTGCCATTGCGAAACCAGATTCACACGAAAAAGTACTTTATGTCAACTATAGCTCCAGCTCTTTTTAGACTATATTTCATTGATTTCATTAAGCACATCCAACTATTTGCTTAGTTGAGCTGCCACTGCTTTCAGACAGTTTTTCACCTAAGTTCTACCACTATTAAAAATCTAAAACCCCTCTGCTGCAAAATCAAAGAAACATTTATCTCACCAAAAAAAAAAAAGTTGTGTTGTGTGCTTTTACAAACTTTCTTTTCTCCAAAGATAGTCTTTTTGGCCCCACTCTATGAAAAATATCAACACACATACCTCCAGCAAATCGGCAGTAATGTTGTACTGCAATCTTTTTTTTTAAACTGTGGCTCCAAGTTGCCTTGCTCAACTGCAGTGAGGAAGAGGGACAGAGCAACTTTGTATCAACTGGGACTTTATTTCTACATAATGTAGAGACCAGTCATTTTGGTACCTGGACCCATTTTTATGGCTGGCTAAGATTAATCAATCTATGCATTTCTCATCTGCAGATTCTGCTTTATTGCGTACATTCGCCAATTACAAACATTTCCATATATCTCGTTTAAATATGTACTTTTTCCCCCATGTCTAACCCGATATTATGTTTTCATGTTTGCTCTATTGGCACATTTGTTGTGGAAGAGATTAAACAGTGCATCTCATCTACTGTTTTATATCGTCTATTTTTTGTTTTCCCTGCTAACTCCTCATTTGTTAGTTTGTGGTAAAGGGAATTTTTGGCAGGTTTCCAAAAGTCTGTACCATTATCTTTTACTGTCTGATTATGCTTGTTTACTAATTCACTTCTCATTTAAAATAAGATGAAGGAATTAATGGTGCTCTGATACCATTTCTGGACAATTACTATTGTTGCCAAAAAAAAAAAAAGGAATTGTAAAGTTTAAAAAGGAACATCCAAAAAATAAAGCATTTGTTCCATTTTTATCAAACAAGGAAAACAAGCAATCCCCAGTGGGTAGCGTGTCATCACTAGCAGAGCAGTTTTGTCATTGATAAAGAGGGACACATGACCCCCTCCCCGCACCCACATTTCAGTCCATGCTGATCCGACTGTACCAGATGGGAGTGACTTTTCCCCCTCCCCTCACTGCAGGCCCTGTCACACACAGCTGCAGGGACAAAGCAGCAGGGAGAGCAGGGGGGCAAGCTGATCAGTCCACGGGGTACTTAGAGACGGGAAGATGAGCCACCAGAGAGTGAAGTAAGACTCTGACCCCTACTGTTTATCTCCTTCACCCGTCTCTTCACTGTTCTTTACACCATGCTCCAAAAAAGATTTGAATTTTCAGGTGGTGGAACTCTGTTAGGAGGCCTGGGATGTCCATGGGTCATGTGAAGCCTCCCTCAATGTGCTCATAGGTCATCTGTGAGAACTGTTACCCTTATTGCCAAGATTGTAAAAATTGGACTCACACATTTGTATTCTGTTTTCCTCTCTCTGTTTTGCTCTCATTTTTCTCTACAAACACAACAGCTGCAAACACACAGTAGCAGGACATGCATACAGTTCAACTCTTCTGTCTCTGACATAGGGGAGCTCATTTGTGGACTCCAGAGTTGCCTGTGCTCTGAAAGGCAGCAGAAGTAATTTCAGCTCAATACCATTTTGGATTCTCAAAGTCATTTTTCATATCCCTCACCCCCACCCACTCATTCTGATAAATATGAACAAATGTATCAGAGTTAATGCTTTAAATCAAGTGTCTGTGACCAGTCATCATTAAGAAGTTCTATAGGGCTTCGCCTTTGCAAGCTCATTATAGCATTGTTCATAATGTATTACTGTTGACTCCCTAATGGCTTCTTAAAAGACTATTACACTTGCTATTTTTTTCTATAATAGCCACAAGTCAATTTATTTAAGAGGCTGAAGTGCCAAATATGAAAAATATTCTTAGAGGAACATTTAGTTGCCATAAAGACAAAGATGAAATGCTGGTAAAATCACAGCAGCTTTGAGACAGTATATGCAGTTTCATATTCATGCACACACAGACACACAGATCAAACAAGAAAAATGGACGGAGGAAGGAAATATTAGAAGTGTGGATATATCTTAAGATTGAACTGACTTCAGAAACGTCCCTTATGTGGCACATATTCTCCAGTTCACTACTGTATTGCAGAACAATTATCAAATATTCATATACAGCGACTCATAGGTCTTTTCCTTGGGACCTAAAACTTTGTACATTTAAACATTATTTCTCTGATATATTTGCATCTTGAGAGCCCAAACTGTTAATTAACTCATGATTATGGAAAAGAAAGATTTCAATCATCATTTACAAGTAACAATGCATACAGGCAACTCTAAAGTGTCTGATGAAAACCCATTTTTTCCATGAAATTCAATCAAAAATCTGTTGGATTTGCTGGCATTAGAGTAAATGGATTCACTGCTCAGATTTAAGTTAGACCTCAGCTGTACAAAAACCTCCACCTGGGTCAGAGGAGCCTCCTCCACTTGGGCCAGTTGGAGCAGGGCACCTCCTTTGAGATTGGAGGGCCAATTACACCACACACTAATTCATAGTTTTAAACACATTTAAACATTATTTCTCTGATATATTTGCATCTTGAGAGCCCAAACTGCAACATATGCTTAGCAAGACAGCAATCGAGATCACATTTCACAACCAAGAAGAAACATGAGAAGTCACAGTTTGATTCAAAAACTGTATTTATATTAAATTCATAGCCTGAGGTCGTTTTTGAAAGAGTCAGGTCATCGGGGATGGTTGAAAGTGGGCCTGTTTCAGCAATCTCTGTCAGCCCAAGAGAAGAACTGGATCAAGCAGAGAAGAGAAGGTGAACGTTTGTCCTTGCCTTCCACGTCAGTGAAAAAGGATGCCTTAGATAATGAGAGGGAATAAAATGGCTTAGTGGAGCCAACACCAAACTGAACAAATGACTAATCAGTTTGTTTGCAGAGAGCTCTTTACATAATAAAGCACAGAGAGGAGACTGTAGATTATAAATGACATCAAAATCATATTTTTCACCCCACTTATATATTTCCAGTCCAACCCTGACTTTATACTTCACTGCAGATAAAAACTGTGCATCTTCAAGTGTAAGGATTTTAATGGTGTTCACATAAATTTGCCAATTTACATGTTTTACTGTGGTTCATCAATCTAGCAAACCATACCGAAAGCAATAGACAGCATCTACAGTTGTACCTGGAGCTTTATAAGATTGATCTTTGAACTGATCAATTGTGCACTGACCTGCCTACAAAAGGCCTGTAAAGTTAAAGCACGGCTACATAGGATGTTGAATTTATAATAATAAATAATAATAACTTGGACTTATATAGCGCCTTTCAAGGTACCCAAGGTCGCTTAACAAGTGAAAAGAAGGGGGGAAGGGTAGGGCCGGAGGGGTGGGTTTAAGAAGAGTAGGACATGGAGAAGAGATGTGTTTTTAGATTCTTTTTGAACTGTAGTAAAGAGGGGGCAGAACGGATGTGAAGTGGCAGATTGTTCCATAGGGTAGGGGCAGCTGAACAGAAGGCCCTATCTCCATATGTTTTCAGTCTGGTACGAGGAACGGAAAGTAGGTCCTTGTCTGAGGAGCGCAGAAGCCGCGACTGGGAGTAGGGGTGGAGGAGATCGGAAATGTAATTAGGTGCAAGTGAATGGAGAGATTTGTAGGTCAAGAGAAGGATTTTATAGGTGATGCGTGCTTTGACTGGGAGCCAGTGAAGTTGCTTTAGGATGGGGGTGATGTGCTGCCAGGGCTTGGTGTGAGTTAGCACCCTGGCAGCTGAGTTTTGGACATACTGCAACCTGTCAAGGGCCTTACTGGATAGCCCAGACAGGACACCGTTGCAGTAGTCCAGGCGGGAGGAGATAAATGAGTGGATGAGGGTCTCTGTTACTGAGTCAGATAATGAGGGCCAGAGTCTTGAGATGTTTCTGAGGTGAAAAAAGGCAGATTTAGTGATGCTCTTGATATGGGACCGAAATGAGAGAGTGGAGTCCAGGATGACACCCAGGTTCCGTACCTCTGGTGATGGAGAGATGGAACAGCCATCTATGACCAGGGCCAGATCACCAACCTTCTTCAGGAGGGGTGCCGGGGCCACCACCATGAGCTCCGTTTTGCTGCTGTTGAGTTTGAGGAGGTTAGAGGTCAACCAAGCTTTAATTTGCTGCAGGCAGTCGTTGAGTTGCATGGGTGGGAGCTGAGAGGAGGGGTTTGTGCTGATGTACATCTGAGTGTCATCAGCATAGCAGTGAAAACTGAGTCCATGGTTTCGGATAATTTGTCCTAGGGGGAGCATTTAAATGGTGAAAAGAAGGGGACCCAGGACAGACCCCTGGGGGACGCCATGGTTAACTGCTGCAGTGATGGAGTTGGAACCTTTCAGAGTGATGTATTGTTTCCTGCTTGAGAGGTAAGACTGGAACCAAGAGAGTGCTGTGCCAGTGAGGCCAATGAGTTTAGAGAGACGGGTGAGGAGGATAGTGTGGGAGACAGTATCAAAGGCTGCAGACAGGTCTAGGAGGATGAGGATGGTGATAAGACCATTATCTGCAGCAACCAGGAGGTCATTGGTGATTTTGATGAGGGTGGTTTCAGTACTGTGGTGGATTGTGAAACCGGACTGGAGGGGTTCGAAGAGCTCATGGTGGGACATGTGGTGTTGGAGCTGGGCAGCCACTGCTCTTTCCAAGATCTTACTCAGGAAGGGGAGGTTGGAGATTGGGCGATAGTTGTTAGGGTCATCTGGGTCCAGTCCAGGCTTTTTGAGGGTTGGAATCACAGCTGCCGTTTTGAAGCTGAGTGGTACCACGCCAGAGCTGAGTGATGCATTGATGATGGTCACCACTAAGGGGCAGAGGGTGGAGAGACAGGCCTTCACTAGGAATCTGGAGCAGAGGTCAGCAGCATCAGAAGGTTGGGGGGCATCGGGAGGGTCAAGAAGGCGGTTGATGGTAGAGAAAAGCATTTTGGGATTGTTTTGTTGATTGTTGATGAGTGTGGAGTAGTATTGTGTTTTTGTCCGGGAGAGAGCCTCTTTATAGCTCTGAACATGGTCCCTGTAGGCTTCAAGATGGACAGTGAGACCAGATCTTTTGAAGAGCCTCTCGAGCCGGCGCCCAGTAGCCTTCAACCTCCGGAGCTCTTGGGTAAACCAGGGGGCAGGGCGGGCAAAGGAGACAGATCTGGTGATGAGAGGGGCAACGGAGTCCAGGCTAAGGGTGAGAGCAGTGTTGTAGTGTTCCACCAGGCCATCGACTGTGTGGTTTGGAGGTTGGGTAGCGAGGTTGATCGCTAGGGTGTTTGTCAGTGTAGGAATACACACACACTTTGTGTTCCTGTAAGTGATGGTCCGCTTTATGCACTGCTTGGGGAGGGGCACAGGTACTGAGAAAAAGATGGCATGGTGGTCAGAAACAACCAGGTCTCTGCATTGGAGATGGGAGGGGGTCAAGCCAGCACAGCATACCAGATCCAAAGTGTGCCCTTTAGCATGTGTTGAGCCCTGTACATGCTGTGTGAAATGAAAACAGTCCAGCACTGACAAGAAGTCCGCAGCGAGGGAACAGCTAGAGTCCACGTGGATGTTAAAATCCCCAAGTAAGATGGTGGTAGGGGACATGGGGCAGATAGAGGCCAGTAGTTCAGAAAACTCCGGTAAAAAGCAGGTGGAGGCTTTTGGGGGGCGGTAGACAAGGACCACCTGGAGCTGTTTAGCCCCAGCCAACATGAAGTGAAGGCCTTTAAATGATGTGGTGTTTACTGGAATTTCTTTGATTGGGATGTTTGTGCGGTGAATGACGGCCAGCCCACCGCCGCAGCCACAGCTGCGAGGCTTTTGAATATAGGAATATCCAGGGGGAGTGGCTTGGTTGAGTGTGATGAATTCATGTTGACTCTGCCATGTCTCAGTCAGGCAGAAAAAGTCCAGTTTTCTTTCAGAGATGATATCATGGATGAGCAGTATTGGGAGTAACGGCGTTTAAGTATAACGGCGTTACTAACGGCATTATTTTTCCAGTAACGGAGTAATCTAATTAATTACTTTCCCCATCGTTACAACGCCGTTATCGTTACTGAGAATATAAAGTGGCGCGTTACTACAATTTGGTTGTAGGCTTTCGGCTACACATCAGCTGCATGCTGCCTGGAGAGAGCAGGGGTGGGGATGATGACACCGTTGCAAATGCGATGATGATTGGCTGTGTGGGCGGAAGCCCTCTCACGCTGTCTCCCTGCACGCGCTAAACACACACAAGACAGCGGCGACAAGCCAGGGAAGTTCACAGGTAGCGTTCTCTAACTGGAAGTACCGGCACTACTTCTCACCCGTGGAGTTAAAAGGCAAGAATGTGTATGTAACATGCACGCTATGCCCAGGGAAAAAAACTTTATCCATGTCTGCCTCAAGTAACTCAAATCTAATGAAGCACCTCACATCAACCCATGCGAATATGAAGCACTTGTTGCTTCTGCAGCTGCTAACCCAACCCCAAGCCCAAATGCAGCTAGCGTGAGCCCCAGCGAAGGAGACGGAGCCACTCGAATTTTTCGGGTCAGAATTTATTTATTAAGTTATTTCTATGCATCATATGGCAAGCTGCAATCTATTGAGTTCAAATAAATACAGAATGTTTTAAATTACTGTATTTAGTGTTTTTATATCTTCTATAGGAGTATAGGGAAATATTCACTGAGTCTGGTTAATTTTTTTTTTCCTTTAGCATAAGTTTCTTGTGTTTACCTTGAATGAATTCAATCAGTTAATGTAAACATATTTGATGTTAAAGATGTTATAGAACATAACAGCGTTATAGAACACAAAAAATAACGCCACAGTTACTTTGCTGAGTAACTAATTACTTTTACAATGTGGTAACTGAGTTACTAACTCAATTACTTTTTGGGAGCAGTAACTAGTAACTATAACTAATTACTTTTTAAAAGTAACTTGACCAACACTGTGGATGAGTAAGGCTTTGTTATTTAGTGAGCGGATATTTTGTAGCATGAATGTGGCAGGTCTAGACACTACTGTGGTAGCAGTAACAGTGCTGGCCACCACACAAACCAGGGGTATCAGATATACAGGTGGTGGGCGTGGCTTCGAACGAAGAGGTGGATCTGTACTGCTGCTGTATCTAAAGTTTTCGAACTTCTTTTAATCTGAGTTTTGTTGACAAACTGATTTGGAACAGCAGTTCCATCGGCAAAGATTAGCAAAGTAGCATGTCCACTGACAAGGCCGAGCAAGGTAACAGGATTTTACACAAATATGTCAAATAAGCTATCTATTTTTTAAAATTCCTATCGGATGTCAGGTGTGAAGTGGTTAAAAGTAGACTATGAGAATGATAGAATAAAATGTATGTGACATAATATTGACTGTGTTGCACAGAATCTCACATCCATGTAAATGGACGAAGCTATTTGGGCTGATGATCAGTTAGCCGACAACCTTTTTTTTCACAAAGCTCTTGCAACAACTAGAAGCAAAAACTCCAAGGGTTATTCTTGTTTGACCGCTTGCTCGGTTG
This sequence comes from Odontesthes bonariensis, assembly GCF_027942865.1. Classification (NCBI taxonomy): domain Eukaryota; kingdom Metazoa; phylum Chordata; class Actinopteri; order Atheriniformes; family Atherinopsidae; genus Odontesthes; species Odontesthes bonariensis. The sequence continues at coordinate 29,714,195 of NC_134515.1, read as the reverse complement.
ATCTTCCTTTTTCTTGCCTTGGTATCTTCCATCAGCTCTCGATATCACAAAGAAGGGACTGAAGTCGTTTTTTCTTAACACTAGAAAGACTTCTTGGTATGATGTACAGCCATGAGGCACTTTGTTGCCGTTGCAAAATTTTACTCAGCCACTAAACGTTACACAATGCCAGGAAAGGTGTCAGGATATCAGCACTGATTCCAAATCTGTTATTTCAAGGTAAAACTCTGACCTTTCATGGCTTTAAAACTCCACAGCAGAAGGAGTTTTTTCTTCCACTGTTCTTGACGTACCTTAAGGTCCCTGCGTACTACTTTGTTCTTTACTCTGTCTGTGCCACGCAGACACTTATCAGACTCAAGTTTTTCTGTGGTTGCTGTCTGCTACCACTTGGAAGCAGCATCAGAAAGATGTGGAATAAGGGCAAATGTGGCCCATTCCTGTATATATAGTGTATACAGTATAAGTGCTGTTGTTTTTCCTTCTGCTTTTTCTCTGTCAGAAGTCATATGAACAAAGAATTCATTAAAACTGTCCAGTGAGGACATTGTTTGTCCTTTGCATGCTTCTTGTTCTTTATTCATTTTTATCAATTTTTTCATTTCTTCTTCCACTGTTGTCAAGTGAACTCTGTTGTGGTCTTTTCCGTGCAAGCCAACGCTACATCATTCAAGGGCAACAAACGTGCTCCTTCCAAGGGCAATAATCCTTCAGTTGGTTTGATATGCTTAAAACAAAAAACGTTTTTTTTTCCAATCTATTTAATTTTGACAAATCATCTGAAACAGCAGAGCAGACCAGGCCTTTCTAGAGAAAAAAGGGCTGAGATTGTCAGATTGAATGCTTCAGACTATAATTGACAAGTGGTGTTGCGGGAGCATGTGTTGAAATGTCAAAATTGAAATTAGAAACATGTTAAAGTCCCACACCAGCAGTTTTTTTATCCCATAAAATCTAATCTGTGTTCCTCAAAATAGTACATTATGGAAAAAAAACCTTACATTTTATTTCCTTCAGTGAAAGGATACCTATAAAATATACTTTAATCTGGCACTGCCTATGTCTAGGACTATAATTTAGTCGTTCATGTTGAATCAGAAAGCAATGCTTTAGAAGAGACACCTAAATTATACAATGTTATAGGTCATATGAAAGTTGAAGTTTCAGAAGTGCAGTGGATTCATTTTGTATTGCTTTCTGTCATATTAGAAATGTCCAGGTGTGGCCTCATTAACAGCTATCAGGGCTGCCAGCAGCCAACGCAATCTCATGAAAGATCGTAAAATACATATGCTGGTCCATGGACAAAATGTAGAAATTTGACAACAATGGTTTCAAATTTGTACAATACCTACATTTTGCTTCCGCTGTTTTGTACTGCAATATAGCTCCCCTCCTGCTTCTGAGTAGTAGTGGTAAACAGTGGCCATCATTTGAGGCTGCAATATTTTCGGTAAGTGCGCTAAGTCAAGGCAGTGAACCGATTCAACTAAATCATTTGAATCTGCGATGTTTCCAGTGAGTCCGCTAACCTGAGTAAGTGAACCGATTTGACGAATTCATCTGAATCTGCTGTGTTTTTTCACTGAGTCCGCTAACTCGGACTGTGTACTTTGCAGCAGCCAGCTAGAGTACTCATGGGATCTGGGTTAATGGAGACCTCGGACATGTGATTCCTGATTCAGTACAAAGATTCGAATCATTAACTTCATTAAGATTCAGGAAACGACCACCTCTACTTCTGAGGACATTTCCACATGTTCATGACATGATCATGTCAACAGTTTCCACTCTTAACGAGAACAAATAATGCAGTTGAGGTCATGGTTGGGACTAAGTCCCTGACCTTCAAGCAAGAGATTGCTGGTTTAAATTCCATCCTTCATAACTTTAACATCAGTCCATTCCTGCTTTTCTAGTTTTTTCCACCCACTCATGGTTACGGTTAGGAGTAAAAAGTACATATTTAGGGTTTGTGTACATGGTTAGGTTTTACATATGGACAAACGTTCGTTCTTTACAATTTCTGGTGAGACTGGGCTGTAGCTAATATTGCTGGCCCTGGACACTGGCAAAGATGTTGCTGCCAACAACTGCAAACAAGAGCAGGTCCAAAAGAAAGCATATAAAAAACAAATAAATTTACAAGCTCACAGACATGCCCACTTGTACTTTTGAATTCACTCAGATGGTTGGAACTGTATTGGACTTTATAATAACTTTAGGGACATTTACATTACATTACATTACGGTCATTTTGCAGACGCTTTTATCCAAAGCGACTTACAATAAGTGTGTTCAACATCGGTAGGCAAAAGAACTTCAGGTCACAAGAGATCATAAGTGCATTTCCTCCCAAAACCAAACAGCTAGTGCAATAAGTTAGGTACCTAGACAAATAGTGGGAAAAAAAGACAATTTAGAAACCAAATAAGTGCGTAGGAAGCTGAAGGGACCAGTTCTATTAGAAAATGACTGCCAAAGACTACAGAACCATGTCCTACTTTTGACTTGACTTTGGAGACTTGACTTCAAATAGATTAGATAAGCAAATTACAACACATGGTTTCTTCCTCTTGCTTCTGCTGTCTTTCGCCTACCAGCTTTTCATTTACCTCACAGCATATGTAAATGACCTTTAAAGCCCAACCCAGCAAGCATTCAGGATTGGTTCCTCCACTCTTATTATATATGCAGAACACATGGGCTGTGTGTTCTTGCTTTTGTGAGACTCCGGGTGCTCTGCAGATTCAAAGCAGAAATCCCCAGCCATGGATAGCTGGTTTTGTTCAAGATGTGTTATGTAACAAATAAAAAACATTTTATTGACATGTTAACAAGGTGGAAAATTAGATTTTTATGAGAGGAGAACTTTAATGAGTATAATAAAGATTATTTTATTCAAGGTTTTTATTCTCCAGAGACATTGAAATATACAAGGTATATGTGCCCCATTTCTGTCCCATGTCTGGATTTAACACACGCCTCAATCTGTCATCTTCATAGATCTCTAAAGCAAGAGGCAGGAAAAATGGTCAGGAATGGGGGAAAAAAATCCCTGCCGTCAGCACTATCCATGAAATCTCAGAACATATTACACTGAAATATACAATGAAGCAGACGGAGAATATAGATTCCAGTTCGCCGACTCAATTTTCATTTTTCATGCAACTGTTTCTCAAAGAACTCCCATCATGAAGCCACACATTGTTGTTGGGTTTCCATGCATCCTAGGCATGCCAATACATTATGTGGTTATGCCTCAGGCTGTTATTATTTATAATTAGCTTGCGTCGCCCATACTGTTCGATGAGGTATACTAACTGTAGGGTAAATGATGTGAGTGGCAGCAACAGCGTTGGGAGGATGCCATAGATTAAAAACAGACACAGCTACCTCTGACTCTGACAACATAAGTGATGAAAAGCAAGCCTGTGCACACAGAATAGTTTGTCATGAGTTACATCTTCATTTTACTGTCAATTCCTTAAAGAATCACCATGGTGTCCCTAACTAAGACATTCGAAGCACCGCTCAAGCATGCCAGCTCACTGCAGATTCCACTGCTTATTCTATCCTGTAGGCTTCAGACTTGAATTAGAAAACGAGTGCACACCAGCTTCCCCAGGGAAGAGCAGATACACAGGTTTGTCTTTGCTTTGAGACTTCCCATCCAGATAATGACTTTACATTGTTATTTTCATCCCTCTCACAGCCAGGGAAGGGACTGTGATTGAATCCAAATCAATCTGTCAGATGGCTATGCTAGAAAAGCTGATTGTGTTTTAGCAACACACAGAGGAGAACTGCATCCACTTACCAGACAAATCAGAACCTTGAGGAGATTATAAACTGCAGAGAGAAATTGAGTCCAGAGCAAGATTTCCATTCAATTCCAGTTTAATTAGATCTCTAGCCTCTAATTGACTTTCTAATTTTTCAATTAGCAATCATCATTAGATTTTTTTTTCTGAGACCAAATTGCATCCAGACTTGCTAATCCTTTTGAATGAGAGAGGAAACAGATTTAGCTGTGACAAGCAAAAGAGGATCGCATTTTAGAATAATTCAGAAATCTTTCAGTGTGCGATCTTTGTGGTAATTATCACTTTGAAAGCACAACATGATTAATTAACTGTACATTTCAGAGAGCGATGGGCCATGCAGCGCCAGCCAGCTATACATCAGTCACAGGCTTGGTGCTGCCCGAATGCATAGCTCATTGTGTTGTAAACACTGGCTCTCAATTAGCATCTTAGAAGTCATTACCACATGCTAATTAACTCATGATTATGGAAAAGAAAGATTTCAATCATCATTTACAAGTAACAATGCATACAGGCAACTCTAAAGTGTCTGATGAAATCCCGTTTTATCCATGAAATTCAATCAAAAATCTGTTGGATTTTCTCGCATTAGAGTAAATGGATTCACTGCTCAGATTAAAGTTAGACCTCAGCTGTACAAAAACCTCCACCTGGGTCAGAGGAGCCTCCTCCACTTGGGCCAGTTGGAGCAGGGCACCTCCTTTGAGATTGGAGGGCCAATTACACCACACACTAATTCATAGTTCAAGCTGGTAATGAAGTCCCAATCCTCATCAGCTCCAATTAGACGGAATGGATCTATGAAAGGGTAAAAATAAAGAGGGAGGGGTAAAGAAACAAAGGGAATGAGATCATATAAAGAGTACAGAGACATTTAGGATTATTGTGGAGAGAATTCTTCGTGTCCTCTTTCAAGATGCTCAAATGTGACTTCTGTTCAAGATTGTAATCAATGTTTTCTTGAAAAATTCACTGTGACAGCAAATTTTTTGGGTGACCTAAACGTGTGAAATATGTATATGTCCTGAAAACATGTTTGCTTAACCAAATGTACTTCTGTTATTAGCTGTGGGATATGTCACTGGTCCAGAGGGTAATGAAGGCACAGGATAATATATCTTCTGATGGGATGTTGCTGTCTCTCTCTGCCAAACCTCCCACAGAGTGTAATACATCCTTAACAACCCCCCATCTTGCTGACTGGGTAGCAGTGCTAAGGGAAGAAGTAATAATTTTAATTGGATTACTGAACACTGGGGTGATTTTAGTGCTGTTGACTGAAAAGACTTTTCATTTACCCTGTGCTGCATTCAAGGGCACACAGATGGATTATGATCTCAGTGTGAACTAAACCTATGCTAATACGGGGCAGAAGTGGAGCTTGGATGTGTGTGTCTAAAGAGGGGAAGTGGATAAATCCCTCATTAGTCTGTTTGCATTTTGGTGGCCTGTGTTTGGAGAAGGCTTCTCCCTTGAGGGGATTGAGGCAGGGAGGAGAAGACTCAGGTGGTGTGATCTCCTCTGGGAGTTGCAAATTCTAGAATAACACAATTTAAATGTTTTAACTGGGACAGCAAAGCCAAAGATTATGCCAGAGTCACAATGCCAGTCTAGTTAATCCTTTGGGGATATTGTGCGTTTGCTCTAAAATGCAGATAATAAAAATGTAGTTCTCTTCTCTCTACGCTGTTCAAAGAAAATGATTTTTGCATAATTTAACTTCATGTGTTAGCTTCAGCAAATGCACTTAGTAAGTTAAGTTGCACAGTTAGGTCAGTCTGTGTTTACAGCTTGACTTGGCAAGATAGACTGTACTTCTTTTCTTTGTTGCAGTATACATGCACAGAAGGGGAATTTATGTGCTGTATGAGAAAATCTTAACAAACACTCTGCTGCATCACTCTTCTCCACTGATGACAAACAGGAATAATTTGACTCCCAGCAGAATTTTATAGGGGTGTTGGCCTGGTTTTGAGAAGCTTAATTTCTTATGATTTTGGTATGAATAACATGTTTACATGTATTTCACAAGTCCAGTTTTGGTGGGACTAACACAATAATTAGTTTTTCCTAGTGTCATATAACTGGTTTGCTTCCCTTCCTTCAGTTACCTGGAAATCAGTCTGTGCCATCGTTATTGACATCTCAGTTCTCTTAATGCTGTTCAGAGGAGCCAATCTTCGATACAGAGAAGACAAATTAGAGAATAAAATTATAATGCATTACCCAGGGTACATGATAAATAAAAAAAATTAAAAAAATGTTGATAAAATTTAAAGTTATATTTTAAAATATTTTATGTTATGAGACTGATCACTTCTAATCTGATAATTTGTTAAATATGTTCTTAGAGTGCACTACAATATTTAGATTGAATTGTTGCTGAGGAGAAAATCGTAAAGAGAACCTAAATTAGAAAGTAGAAATTACACAAAACTTCGACCAGTTCATCAAATACTTTCTCAACTCAAACATTTAGATTACCTTCAGGGGCCAATTTGACCTGCTTTGTTTGGAGATATTGCACAACATTATTCATATACAGTAATTATATTGGCGCACTATAACATGACAGTAATCTAGGGAGGAGTGATGGTGATGTGGCCCAGTCATATCAGTCTCAACAAACATATTCCCACTTGGTCTAGTTAGATGCAGTAAAATTGCCTGGGAGAACTCATTGCATATAGCAGTAATAAGGTGGTGGAGATGGATAACTGCAGAGGAACTAAGGGTTCTAACTGTAAACAAAGCCATACATTACAGTAATGTTACTATGTGGGGTTGCCACACTAGCACTGAGAATGCACAGGCTAAGGTTATCATAGGGTGAATGCAGTGGATCAACTGCAACGTGGTAAGTACTTCTTGAAACATATTTTAAACCAAGATTTTGATATTGTATCTTACATTTAATAGATTGTCAGTGTAAAAATCCCAGTTTAATTTAAGTATTTCACTGTAAAAATGGAAGTATCTTTACATTAATTGGATTTTTCTAATTCAGCTTAACTGTTTGCTTTATAATTTGTTCTTATTTGGTGTAGAATCATATTATACCCTACAACAGAGATAATTTAAACAAATCACTAACTACACTGCAAAGGTTACTTCAGTATGTGTCCTTTCTGCTCATTTTTGCTGAGTAGTTAACTGTCCAATGAATAAGGCTATAATCTTACAAAGAGCTGCATGGCCAGTTTCCCAAATTCATTGTTTTAGTGACTTTTACAGGCACTTTTACTGCAACTGCCAGATATATCTCGAGCGACAGTGGAGGCTGCAGCAGTGTCATGGCTATAACTACACCCACAATGTCAAGCAACTTTTTTGTCACCAATAGGATCTGCTGACACTGTAGGGCATACTTCAGACACCAAAATGACCAATTAGTAGGATGAAATATTACCTTGCTGTAACATAGTTAGGTGTTGAAGGTGCCATTTATCCATTTCCAGACAAGAAAAACACAGATGATAGAAGAATGGATTTATATATTAAGGACACGTACAACTATAACAGAAGGTAATCCAACAACAGAAAATTCAGGAATCAAAGGTGTCAGGAATATAAACCTCAAACAGGCAACAATATCTATAGCTATAGCTATATAAGCAGTGCAGATTTTTCAGCATGCACAAGCATTTAGGTTTGAAAGTTACAATTTCAAAGTGAAAGGGACACATTAAGTGAGGCTTTGCATCAGCTCTAGAAAGTTAAGGGTCCTTATGTCTATGACAAGATGTTGTATATCTTCCATAAGTCTGTGGTGGAGAGTTCAATCTGCTTAACAGCCATCTGTTGGAGCAGCAGCATCAGAGCCTGTGACTCAAAGAAACTTAACAAACTGATAAACAAAGCTGGTTCTGTGCTGCTCTGGAGCCCCTGGGGCTGATTGCACACAGAAAAATGGTGCACAAGTTAATGAACATATAGAACAATACGGCCTACCCTCTTCAAAACACTGTGTTGATACAACAAAGTGTGTTCAGTCAGAGGCTTCTTCAGCTCCCCTGTAACACTGAACAATAAAGGAGTTTATTCCTGCCAGCAGCAATAACCATACAAAAAGACAGCTTATAATGATCGTGGCATAGAAAGAAAAACATTTGTGACATATGTAAACATAAGCCAAGCCAAGAAATTTTGATTTGTAACCAAAGTAAGTGGTGTTGAGAATGGTGTCTGTACTGATGTGGAAATGCTCATAGGTGTTCTACTTCCATCTTGCCGCCTGTAGAAGGGGTTGTAGAGGGGACGTTCCTATGGGTATGGGTTGTATATAAAGCAACACAAGAAAAGTTTGTGAATCTTAAAACTACGTTTGAAGTACACTGACTTTTGCTATGCATATTCCTAGAGTGCCGAGAGGGGCTAAGAGTTCATAACTTTGTGTGCCACACCGTTGTGGGGAAGCTGGTGTGCAGCGTTAATATTTTTGTGGACTTTTCATGGCGTCTCCAACATGACAAAAAAAAAACTTGTGTATGGCTGTACATTTGTAGGGCTCATGCAGAGATTTTTTTTTTGACAGGGTTGTTACATCCCACAACTGTTGGGTGAGCCAAAGAACAAAAAGACTGCACACTGCTCTAGTTTTACTTTTAGGGTATGAACAAAGAACTTATTTGGTCAGTTAGATTTGAGGACGTGTTGTGTTATGCATTTGTTGAAAACAGTGCAGCGTTTTAAATGCTTGTTTGTTTCCATACTGAAGGGGAGTTATGAGAATAATTATGGGAAGTAAATGAAGAAAAAATCTGCCTACTAAACTGAGCAAAACATTACCACAACAAATTTATACACTGCCATTTCTCAGCTGGTTTTATTTCATTTCACATAACCAAAATTATAGTGTGAATGTGTTTACTGATAAAACTTGATGTCCAAAACTTTTTCCACAGACTGTGACAGGCTAAGGTCAAAACAGACTTAACAAGGACCTGAGTGCTGAAAGGTTACAAAGGGATGCTGCAGTCTCTGCCAACAGCTTTGAATAGATCACACCTTGCTCTCAGCCATCTGACCTTTAAATACTGGGGAGGTTTAGGGCATGCGACAGGAACGCCTAAATCTACCTTATGATCTTCAGAAATGTTTCACTTTGTCTTGTGGGTGTGCTGTTGAGGCTATTATCAAGGTTTGTCTCTAATTAGAATGCTGAACAGGAAACATCAGCCTGGAGTCAGAAAGATTCATCTCTCTGTCATTTTCAAACCAATCTACCCCTCATCCTCACAGAGTGGGAGGGAAGCTGAGAGACAAAAAAATTAAAAAACAACAAATATTAATGAGCTGTTACACTGAGAAATAACGATGTGTGCACTCCCTGATAGCATCTCTACTTCCTTAATGGCATAGGCAATTATGTAGGCTTCCATTAATGTCAAGGCTGGAACTGTCATCACTAAGGGCTTCACTGCAGTCACTGTTGTAGTACGCCTCTAAAACAACACTGGAAAGAAATGTATGTAAAATATACCCACAGTATCTTGCTATTAAGCCACATCAATAGCTGCTAGAGGACCACAGCCAACAGTGACATAAACAGTTATTTGCAATGAGGAAAAATGAAAATGATCTAAAAAAGTAGTATTTTGTTGGGTTTGGTGATTTCTGCACAGCCAGATAGAAGAAAAAAACACCTTTAAGTTAGGCTTTAAGAGATTTTATGTATAAACCAAATCTTTTTTTAGATTTAAGCGTGAAAAAAAAGGGGAAACGGATGTCTTTTATAGTAGCCAAGTGGCATTCGTTTAAAGCCATACAATTTTATGAAAGTTTAAAAAAAAAAACGTGTGCAAATGTATGAAATCATGCAAACAATATCCATTCATGACAGTTTAGAGTTACATCAAAAGACAAAACTGACACATGCAGTCCATGTGCCGAGAGATGTTTGTTCAGGTTTGGGTGTTACGGTGAAGCAATTTATAAAGCAGCACACCTTATGTGGTGTGTGGTTTTGTTTGATTAGAATAAACTGAATGAATAGGCCCAAAGCTGTGGTGATGATGGTGACTTATTCAGGCCCCCAGTAACCATTATGCATTATGCTACCAAGCAAATCTGAGTATTTTATGGTGGCACTGAGGTTAAAGGTCTAACATGTGAGATGCTCTAGTAGCAAAATTCACAAATTGTAACTGAACAAATACCCCCCCCCCCCCCCCCCCCAAAAAAAAAAAAACTTAAACCACAGTGGTCATACTCTGGGCCTATTATTTAGGGTTTTTTTACCCTCTGGGTGACTGTTGTAACGTTTAACTTTAGACTACATAACAGCATACTCAGCACAAAACAATTATTGTAATTTGTATTTTTCTTCTTTTCAGGCAGTTGCTTATTTACGTCAGGACAACATGGAAGTCTCCATAAAATACCAAAGATTGACCATCTTTAATGTTACACATTTTCATTATTCTTCACTGATATGGAACCGAACCTCATTTTTCAGCGGGTGCTGAAGACAATACCAGAGAAGATTTTGAATGCCTTTGTTACTCTGAAGAGAAGAAAGCGACCCAGCTTGTTTACTTATTTCAGCTGAGCAGATGCTTCTGTAGAGTCGAGCAGTGCTGAGTCAACCAGGATCTTTACTTTGAGTAGCTGTTCAATTAGTGAATTAGATATATTCCAGCCATTTTCAACTTAAAATGAATTTAAATAACAATTAGGCTACCATGTCCCTCACACCTGCTCATTCCCATCACATCTGTTTGTTGTATTAGACGTTGATGTTGGTACAGTTGGGGATATTGAATCATTGCATCTGTCTGCAGCTACACAGATGACAGTGCAGTGCTGGATTACGAATGAGTGCTAATTTCATGACAAGTTGTTAGATAGTTTGTGAGGTGCAGTGATGGAAAATTAAACCGATAACAATTAAACGACATGTAAAACAGAAAAAGGTCCCTGTAATGGCAGCATTGAAGCATAAGTTACTACTTTGGGCATTTATGTTGTATATTAACTGCAATTTATTGGTCAGGACAATATGCTTTGATAAGCTAGGAAAGAAAAAGAATTTCTAATTGGATTTCAAGTGAAGTAATGCTTTGGAATAAGATCAAAGCTTCAGCATGAATCTCATAGCTCAAAAATCAATATTATTTTGTACATTTACTCGAAGACCATACCTCAGTATTTCCATGATATTTTTTGCTACTTAGTTTCTACTTTACTCCAACATGTCTTTTAACAGCTATAGTTAGAAATGGCTTTTCAGATGAATCTTCTTCACATTAAATATATTATCAGCTTTTTCCTCTACAGAAGATGGATATGTACAGATGGTTGGCTTGGCAATTATATAGGTTTCACATTTTAGAATGTTCTTCTAAAATTGTCATGCAGTTGTTTCTGCAGTAACTGCAATGCAAGGCTAAGCCAAAGGTTAAACAAATGAAGTCAGAAGATTGGTTCTGACAAAAAGAGGGGACTGACACAGAGTTTTGAAAAATAAGGGTTCTATTTCACCAAAATGGTAACCAAGTTGAGAAACGGTAGGAAACTCTAGCGTAGTGCACTGCAGTGGCAGGAGTGATGAATTCCCTTGAAAGTTTTGCAAAGCATGCATTTCGTCTGCTTCACAGGAGTGACCAGCTAGTCAAAACTGTTAAAAAATTTATTAATTTTGCAATAAATTTGCATTCATACTAATTGCGATTACCTAGACAAAGTCATGCAATTACTTGTGACTTGTTATCACTTCACAGTCTGAGTATTAATGAATTTATATGAAAAATCTTACAGGTTATTCATGCTCTTTGCAAGCATAAGGTAACAACGTTTGAATCTTTAAATGTGCTATCTGCATTGTTCATTTTGCGAACAAATTGCAACAACACAGTGCTTATAGACATAGTTTTAAACCTGTAATGTGTGAAGCATGCACCAGGTTAAAAAATACCAGCAGATCCATGACAGGCTGAAACCACAGTGCCTGTGGCGCCAAATTACTGTGACATCAATTTTGGAGCGCACTGCCATTTGCAAGGTGAAAAAAGGCAACCATATACTAAAAGGTATTATGGTGACTACACAAGTTGGTAGCAGTCTTGATTAAATACATTAAAACAAATAGCTAGGAATTCAGACACACAACAAAGCCAATGCCATCAGTTTACAGATTGGGACCTCAAATTTGGCAATTATGAACAACATTTGAAATTAACAAAACATTATTATCATTACGAGGTTAGAGTCAACTCAAAGGCTAATAAAGGTAATTTGAAGAGAAAAAATGAACAACTGCTGATGAGTGGTCGATGGAAATAAATACGGCTCAATTTTTCATGAAGTTATTTTTAAAATGCTAGTCTCAAACTGTTGAAATCTTCTCATCCAGCAGAAAAAAAAGTTAACATTGAGATATACTGTATAAATAATATTCATGCAGATAATGCAAATTCAGAGACTAAAAGTCTTTGCAAACATAAAGATTTTTTGTCATTATCCAAAAGATATTTTTATTATGCTTTAAAAACTTTAACTGGCATTAAAGCCATTGTCATTGGCATCAAATTGAAACAATAAAGTTGTGCAGTTTGCCATTGAAGTGCTATGTATTAGGTTAAAATCGCTATGAGGTTATTGGTATTAGAGGAAAAACTGCAGCTGAATTAATCTCATGGACAACAGTATTCAAATTATTTACCAAACAAGTGAAGCTTATCAAATGCTAATATGGGCACATCTCCTTCATATATATGGCTCAGTACCTCACTTGTCTCCACAATACTGTGATCCCGTGTTGTAGGCAAGTCTTTGTTGTTTAAAAGGACTTATCGACCTGGCATGGGATTTTTCATAGTTTCAGGCTTGACACCCTAAAACTATATTGGTAGAGCAGATATAGAAAAGTCAGTAAACATATCCCATAAAATCCTTTCTTTATTGAGGTGAACACCTAGAACACAGTTTGTGCTTTGAATTAATAAAAAACACAAATCTCTTCTTTCTATGTAAGTATTATCGGTATTGTGAGAGATAGATTTTCCAACATGTCTTTCTCATATTTCTAAGACCGGAATCTTAAACCTGAAACAATGTAATATTAATAATAATGTTAAAAAAGCACCCTTCAGCTGCTTCCATTTTGTCTCCTATCCTCTTTGCACAATATACCACAGTGTTGTAATCAAAGGACCAGTTAAAAATGCTTATCAAGGACAGCCACAAAGTTTTATGTGAACAAATAACTCCATATATGAATATGCTAATAAGGCAATCCACCGATTTGCAGTGGCTATGATTACATACCCCGAGGGTGTAAACCAAATAAAAAAAATAAATAATGCCTGCCTGCTCAGTAATTTAATACTCCCCCAATCTGTTCTACCCTCTCTGTTAGCTTCAGCAGAAGTAGAGTCACTGCTGCTCTGTGTGCAGGAACATCAGAGAAATGGCTTGTTTTTGCTCTACATAGGAAATAGACATGGGTATGATGGAAATTGCCTCCGTCACAGACCCCTGTGAAGAGCATTTTCATATTTCCATGCCTTCATCATTTCTTTTGAAAACCGTGAATGGAAGGGGGGGTTGGATCCTGCATGCCGCGTGCTGTTTGATGCGCTCACTACCGTGTGTTCAAACTGATCAATGGAACAAGACAAGAAAGCTGTTGGCAGAGCTATGCCGTACCCCAGAGTGAGATGACAGTTGGATAGGCCAAAGGGACAGGAGGTGGGTAGGGGTTAACAGCAAAAAAAACAGAGAATGGTGGTTCCATTTATCTCCTCCCTCTCTTCTTCTCTTTCCCTTTGATTTTTGTTGACCAGAATTGACTTGGGGGCATTTGCTCACTGATGGATCTTTTTATTTCCACTTTGCTATAAAGTAAGATATGAGAAGTTGCCTCAAAGCTGTGGATTAGCTTTGATTATGTGACAGAAGTTATCACTGAACACAGCTGTATCAGGGGCAACCTATAGGGTCCAGACTATGTTTGTGGAAACTTGAGAACTATGGCGTGGAATACTAATGTTATCAGCACTGTACTCACTAACTGTGCGAAAGGAGAAACAAATTCTTTTTAAAGATAAACTTAATGGATGTAGACATGCTTTCCAATAGAATTCAATTGTTAAATGTTCTAAATATCTCAAAGGATGAACCTAATTAATCATATTCATATAATTAATTGTGATTTTATTGCCACAGACTAAAACTCAACAGAAATTAAAAATTAAAATGACACTTGAAAAAAAAAACTACTGGCATCAGCATCAAGCACTAAGTGACCGTATTGTCTCAGGCCTCAGGTGGAAGGAGGGAGGTATGGGGAGAGACAAAGAGCCCAGGAAGTCTCTGAGGGTGTGAATGTGATTTAGAGATGCTGTGCACTGTTTACACGACCTGCCTGAAGGGATGCGCTTCTGTTGGCAGGAGAACATTGTTAGCATGGGAAGCACGTCGCTCCGACCCCTTTTCCCTCTCTGTGTCTCACTCTCCCTCTTCCTCCAGCTGCTCAGGGGCATGCGATGGTCTGGGAAAGATTAATGCATCTTCAACAGCATGCCGTGAAATCAAATTAGTGTACTCTGATCCAGAGACATGGAGGTCTTAGGCCAGGGCTACAGCAGGGACAATTCCTCAGTAACCTACAGCTTTTTAGCCCCCTACAGCTACAGTCTGTTGAATATTCAAATAGCTGGCACTTATTCATTTTTGACTTTGTGTTTTTTTTTCACGTCAGATGAACATTATCATTGACATACAGATTTGTCCGTGTAATGATCAAAACCTGTTTGGCAATTTTTTTCTTAAGCACACTTATTTCTGACCTCACAATGAGTCAGTAAATTACATGAGATAGATGAAACAATGTCACTCATCGCAATGTCACTTTGCATTATCTCAGGCATGCATGCCCACATGTTATTGTAAGTTTCCATCAAATTCACTCAAGGATGAACATCTATCCAGACACAATATGCTGTTAAAATTGGATTTGCTGGGTGAAATAAAGGGATTATTACTACTTCAGTGTTCTATTTCTTTACACTGTTTTCTCACTCTCATGTATTTGCTCATGTAATCGGGCAAGGTGGAGATGGAGTCATTCACAGAGCTTTCAGATTAATAACCTGAAGATGTTGCCATTGATGTGGTATATGAGTTGAGGGTGTGGAGGATGTGGAAGACTATCTGTCCTTGGATACGGAGATTCACAGGTCACGTTATGAACTCTTAACCTGTAAGCTGTGCAGTGAATATTGCATCGGTCAGCTCATAGTTATTCACCTTTTTCAGTCATTTCCATTCTTTGTCTGGCTCCCCTCTCAGATGTGTTTCTAACATTATTGGCCTTGTGATTAGTGATGTCTGACCTGTACTCTCCCACTGAGAAGCAGGTGAAATGGTGCCACTGTTTGCTAATTAGATTTATACTTCATGTGCTAAAATATTCTTGTAAAATCTGCACATCTCTGAAAGGAAAGTAACGTATAAAAAGTTACATTCATACTGTATAAAACCTTATATGAACTTTTGACCCTCTGAATAGGATTGGATTATGCCTAATTGATTTTACAGCTCAAAGGATACTCAAGACAAGCTAAGCGATAATGGCTATTGACATTCTGATAAAGTTTACATCAAGTCAATACAGAGGTGCTTCATGTTTAAAGGTGATAGAGAAAGGTTGAATGGGGCATTAATCCTTGTTCTGTGATGTGATATATAGCCCACAAAAAATTGGTTTGGTCTGTAATGGCTCAGAACCTCCCTAAAAGGCTCTCTGAAACAGCTATGTTACTATGCTGGGTTTAGAATGCGTCTTTTTCCCTTATTGGCGTCGTTTCAGAGCTTATCTGGCAACCTCATTATGAAATGCAGGTAGGTGTTGGCGCTATTCGGTTGCCGTTGCTTGATTGGCTGCCCTTGCTCTCACTGAAAACAGAGCTATAGAGTAATACACTGACTGGAAAGAAAGCTCATTCCCTTTAGATGAACAAGCCAGAGCTAACGTTCAATTCTTACAACAGGAATATGGCACAACACACATTTAAAACAAAATAAAATGTGATACTTACAGGCTGTACTGATTGCTGGGGTTGATTTTGTTCACTAACTAGGAATTTGCTGCGGCGTAAGGTGCAAACATGTAACATAGGATATAATAATAAAAAATAAAGAATAAAAATATATGAATATAAAATGTACAAGGTGTGTACAACAATACACAGTATCCAATATACAGAGCAACAAAAGTGCAGCTTCATTAGTGCAATTTTAATGATGGTAAAGTGACTGGGGCAGGTTACGAGGTGATTATGAAGTGTTTTAAGTCCAACTGCAAGGGGGAAAAACTGTTTATGACGGGAGGTTCTGGTCCGAATGGACCGAAGCTTCCTGCCCGAGGGGAGTGGAGCAAATAGAGAAGGGTCAGCTGTGATCCGACCTGCTCGCCCCATAGTCCTGGAGACGTGCAGGGCATGGATAGATGCAGCCGATCACCTTCACAGCGGAGCGCACAGCTCACTGCAGTCTGTCTGTCCCTGTCGGAACTGACCATCTACTGAGCAAAATTCCGACTGAAGCCTGCTCGGAATCGTGCAAGGTTTGTGAAACTGTACTCCGTGAAATGCGCAGAGCAAAGGAAAAGTCGGCGGTTGTATGTACCGGGGATGCTGTTAAAAATAAATAAAATCCATTGATCGTGAACATTGCTTTCCGGGGGAAGAATATGTAACGATCGTAGTCCGCTTTCACAGCCTTGGAAGGCACACCTGTTCCTGTTTCTCGCCAAAGGGGCGTTTCTGAAACGGGGTGGCTGTGGATTTGGGTGTGGGGGGGGCAATTGCTGAAAAAGTGACGTCACTTTTTCACAAAAACGGATTGGCACTTTTTCTGTGGGATATTCAAAAAAGGGGAGTACTTGAAACAGAGGTTCTGACACTTGCTGGCACTTCGTGTGTACTCCCCACAGCGGGGAGACTCAGAACTAACACCAAAAACGTGAAAAAGATGATTTTGATTCTCTATCCCCTTTAATAGTTTAAAGCCGGTGGTGTATGAATCAACTAGATGGAACTGATTCATTCAATGAGATTTGGGTGTATCAACTCTTGATTTAAAGTTCCAGTATGTCACATTTAGGGCAATCTATTGGCAGAAAACTTAAAATTGCAATTTCCTGACTTGAGTCACACAACAAGAAGAATCACTGTGTTTTTGTTACTTTCTAAACTCTTCTTTTGAGACTGTCCTCTTACCCAACATATACTCACGAGTCTCATGATCATGCAGGCCAATAAGACCTACTAGTACGTCCAAAGAATATGCTACATCTACAGCCTGCTGCTACAGCTCTGAACATATTGTATCTTTCTTTGCATCTTGAAATGTTCTACAAAGCTTTTTCCTGGGAAAACCCATCTTTAAACATTTTCTATAGTTTTGATGCCGTGCTGCTGGATTTCTATTAGTAACTCGAGTAATCTTTTACATCGGTTATGATGCGTAACCAATGGGAAAGCTTTCTGCATGTTGTAGCAGTTGACTGATCTATCTAAAGCCGAAGCAATGCCTGGAATAAAACCCCAAAACCAGACTGAAGCCTGGTTTATAGTCGGTAACGCAAGACACAAAGCAAGACGCAAGAAGAAACGCAAGCCCTTGCGCGGTTGCAAGCCCCCCATTGCGAGCTTGCGTGTGTAACCTCAATTTTCTAAACTTCACGCAAGAAAAGACGCAAGCCTACTACTTGAAAACGACATACTCATCGATCTGACAGTATGCAGAGCGTTTACACACAGTGCACTTCACTCCTGCCCGAGCCGAAATCAGCCAGCCTGAAAAGCTGATTTCCCTTAAGCTATAAACTCTGTAAATATATAATTTTAGCAACATTTGAAACATTTTCAGGCGAGAAAGTAGTCGTTTAGACCCCCAAGGTGTTGAAAATCTGACAAAATACCGGCTATTTACAAGAAGAAGAAGCATGAATCACTCGAAGAGGTCCTGGCGGTGAATTTCCTTTCATCATAGTAGGCTTGTCATTGAAAAAACCCGCTACTCTACCTACTCTCCTGGCAGTGAATCGCCATGCAGCACACGCAAGCGCCAGCAAAGCTATATGAAGTATAAACGTCTCGAGCCATTAACATACGCGCAAGAAGAAAGCGCAAGGGCAGTAAAAAGAAGTATAACTCAGCCTTGACTGAAAAGGAGTGGAAATGTTGTGGAAACAGAGCAGGAACAAAATTGGGGAGAAAGGTAGAGGAACTTGGAATCATTTCTTTCCTTGATCATCATCGGAAGTGTGAGTTACTGGCATATGAAATGGACAAGCTTGGAGGGCTCTAACTCTAGTCTACTCAGCTTTAAGACTATAATGAGAGACAGAGAGATGTTAAACTGTTGACTGTGAGTTCCTATTCGTGTTGTCTATTGAAATAGTTCATCTGTATTACCTGCAGACGCTATGTATGTCTGTGACATCATGAACTAAGTTGTTGCCCAGCTACAAAAACAACACCCCAATCCATTGATGGATTGGTTTTTACCACAGCTCTCTCTGTTACACTTCAGCTTTCTAAATGTTTGTCAGCTGATTTTTGTTGTATTCTATGTTGTTGTCTACCTATATCAGATACATATCTTAAAAAAATTCATACTACAGCAACATGATTTCTCTTCTGGGATTAATAAAGGATTATTAAACTGAACTGAATTTAATTTAATTTAATTGAAACTGTGGGTCTCTCTGTCCAATAAGAGACTATTTTCATCAGTACTCAAAGATACCCCCTAGATTCTTTCACATTGCTCATCTTTTATCTGGGACAGCCAATAATCAAACAGTGTATACGTGGTTTTAATGGTTGCTCTCAAGATTGCTGTCAGCTACATGTGCTGTAGCTTTAAATGCCATTGCTTTTTATTTGTTACATACAGTTGCATGGTTCAAGTCAAAGACTGAAAAAAGTCATTTTGACACTGTTTAATATATGCATGTCATTGTTGTGCCTGGATGAAGTTTTGTTTTCTCAAAGAATATCAGGAAAAGTAAAGTAAGGAAGTGACTTGATGAAGATAAAGGTGGTGTTCATTTTAAAGTTTATTTCTACCCCAGGGTCATTATTTAACTCTTTGGGTGCTTGTGCTACCTGTCACTTCATGCAGAGATATGCACACAAGATGCAGAATAATTACCGTAAGGTTTACGTTTATGTACAGTGTTTGAGTAAATCTACTTAGTTACTTAACTACATATTCAATTTTCACATGTTGCATAAGAAAATCTGCAAACCTGTTTCACTATTTCAGTTTCACCATATTCTGTAAGGAATAGGACTTGCCTCTATACACAAGGGACAGAGTTAATGCGCCAATGGTGACATTTACAAAGTGTGCACGAATTCTTATATTAGCTGTGGCTGTACATTCTGGTGAAGATGGTGGTAATCAGTCTTAGCCAAGGCAGGTGCAATAGGACACGCAGCAGGTCTAACAAAGACAGATTGGGACCCGCAGGGCGCGTAGCCATAACCAGCAGATCCTCTCAAACTCTCCCGCTTAAAGCTCTGAAATGTGACCGTGCATGGATCACTGCTGACAGGATAGAGATAACACAAGCATAAAACATACGGGACATACACGAGGTGTTGTAGACAAAAATCAGACAGCTTATGAGAATAGAAAAAAAGTTACAAGGGTGGAGTGAACTAATTTGTGGACATTGATTTAGTGTAGTAGCAAACCATTTATGTGAAAATTAAGTTCAAAGCTTCAATTTCAAGTTATTTGTTTACTTTTAGCTTAAATGTTAAGACATGATTTTAATAATTAGATGGTCATCTCCCAGTCTAAACCAAAGGCAGACAAAAGAGGAAAAAAAGCCACAAATTTCTAAAACTTATGGGCGTAGCCACTAAACATTTGTCAGTCCCCCCCTTCAATACCCTTTATCTGAGTTGAGCTCCGGTTTAAGATTCAAAACATGTACATTTGAACCAGCCTTTGGACAATTGCACACACCCCGTGCATGAGATTCTCTTTACCCTATTGACCGAGGATGAGTCTGTCACTGGATCCGGATTAAAGTCTTAAGACTGTCTATAAAAAGAGGGCCAGGCCATGAGTATGACTTGTCAAATAATTGTTTGCTGTCAGAGGCTCATTAATGCTAGAAGAATGTATGGCTGTAGAATAGCAAATATTTGAATTTCTTTTCCTGTTCCAAAGTCATCTCAAGATCACACCTGATTTAGCCACAATAAAAATGAAATCAGGCTTTAATAGGATATTAACGTCTAGTTTTTATATTAAAGAGATATTATTTTTCAGTTTTTTTAACCAAAGGATGTTTGAGTACAGCAGATGCTCAACATTGATCAGCTGGGATGAACAATTGCCATCTTTTAAGTCTTTGCAAAAGTAATGCCCGGAAAGGTATTTGAGCCATTTTCATACATGCATTGGATGTTCAGGAGAGGTGGCGTGTGAAAATACAAACATCGTCAGCATTCGCTTCTTACTTTTTGCAGAGATTTTTTACCCAGTGCCCTGGTGAAACCTCAGGTGATATCAACACAACAGTGTTCATC
The DNA here is from genome assembly GCF_027942865.1 of Odontesthes bonariensis. Taxonomy (NCBI): domain Eukaryota; kingdom Metazoa; phylum Chordata; class Actinopteri; order Atheriniformes; family Atherinopsidae; genus Odontesthes; species Odontesthes bonariensis. Next base: position 29,693,809 of record NC_134515.1, on the reverse strand, counting down.
AAGCAGCTTTACCTGCAATTTTTGACCAATCAGAAAGAACACACAGCATTGTGTACCTTTTGCAGTCTCTCAGCTCCTCCCTCACATTTCCAGCTGCGAGAGTGCTTCTCCAGCAGAAGGTCTCCTGCTGTGCTTCTGTGAACAGAAACTGCGGAAAAAGAACAGACCAAATTGTCTGCACATTCTCCTGAACATATCCAGTGTTCATATGTGTAGAGGGCTTCATATAGCAAATATTTGCTATTATGTTTCTCCCTTGTGTATAGCTCTTAGCTTAGCTCCGCAGTCAGAATTCAAAATAATTAATATCAGAAATATCAGAATTATTAAGGCAAATATGCAAATATGGTAAATGGCATTTTACTGCATAAACAATGCTGCACAGACTCTGTGTAAATCTTTCCTACTGATAAAATTAATAATTTTTCTCCTATTTGTCTCCAAGCCAAAACCTTGTATAGTTGCAGATTGTGTGGTAACAAAAGCATATGTGTCGTCAAAAATAAAGGATGCCCGGAAGTCATGCAATCTAGCCAACCGTTTCCCTCTTTATATAAGGTCTAAGTTCCTTTAAAAGCAATTATGAATTACAATGTTTTGACTTGATAAGAGATAAAAATGTTTGCTTCTGTTTCCGTGCAAACAAAATGCTAATGTAAGGCCACCCAGCTGGCTGCATACTGGACAAGTGTGTCTCTGGAACCCACATGCAGATTACCTGCTCGTCGACCTATTCCTAATTATTATTCATGTTTACAAACTTTCATCTCCTGGGACAGGCCGCAAAACCAGCTGCATATGAGATGAGCAAACAGTGGCTGCAGCAGCATACAAGAGTGGACATGAATTTATTCATAGTGAGAAAAAAAAAACACCACGCAAGGGCCCCTGTGTCCCCTCTCTGCCTCCCTTGAGAGCAGACATTTATGAAGACATTCCCTCAAAATCTAAATAAGAGCATTACCATTGCAAGCAGCAACTACCTGCGTCATGACTGCATTTGTTGCCGTGCCAACACTGCACTCATCAACCAAAACCCACCACACCACTACTGCAATTTCCCATATCCTATGGATGTAGCCATGCAGGGTTAGGGAGAGTTCAGTGTCTGCATCTCCCATGGGATATTTGGAGAGGTGCTTAACTACGGCACATTTCACATCCGTTCGTCAGTCAGAATACCTCTATCTACCTCCCACAAAGGCGGGAATAGCAAATGGACTGGCAGCGCACCAAATTTGTGTCCCCGTGGAACTCTCGCACACATAACAGCCACACAGTCATAGATGGAGAGACAAATAATGGATGCGAACGCATTCACAAAGATCAATATGTGTATGGACGTAAGCTTTCTGTGGCTTTTATTTTTCCACATCAAACACCACGTTTTTCAGTCTCCAGTTGCCACTCATACTGTTTTACTTGTGCTGTTGGTTTCATGCGTGACTTAAATACACCTCTAACACATCCATGGCCAACAATTTCTATTTTTCGTGTGTTTTTTGGTTTTTCAGATATCTTCAAAATCAACCGCTTAATAAACACATAGACACTGTCAGCTGCCTCATAACTGATGGCAGCTGTATATGCTGTCAGTTTTGTGTCAGTCAGTTCTATCAAAACATGAAGCGGTCTACAATTACAGCTTGTTGTCAATGCCTGATGAGGCATTAAGACAACAGAACAAGTTGTCAAACTAAGGCTCAGTCTGCTCAGATATTGTCTTCATGACAAAAAAATACATGACGCCTGCCTTTGCTTTACCCATAAACTGCCACGCGGACCACACATCCTGAAACATAAAGCAGCGAAAGAACAGAACAGTTTTATGCGACAAATCAATCAAAAATTGCTGAATAGCTCATCCCTGGGTTATCCAGCACAGACTGGAAAAGCCTCACACACCAAGGGCAAATCATTTTTGTTTGTGGCAGCTTCTAGTTAAAAGGGTGATTAACGCACTAATGAATCATTAGAAGAGATCATTCCGGGTTATAGTGTGCCATCTCATAAAGTAATTGACCTAAATTAAGCCAATATCCATAGGGTTTGCCTTGTTTTCCCACTGCCTGACCATGCTTGTCTGTCTTCCAGCCAGTAGCTGAAGCTGTCCAGTCGGCCAGCGCCACAGGGTCAGTAAGAGCAGATGAAAACCCCTAGAGAATGGAAGGAAATGAAGGGAAGAGGGAGAGACTCCAAAGTAATCCTATGCTCCCAAAACAAATTGGCTCTTGCCTCCTGTCTAAGCGCTGCAAGGAAGTACCACTGGGAAAAGAATCAATTCCACCTGACCTTCCAACTTAATCACTAATCGCTCCACTGCCACTCTGGTGAGACCTCCAGCACAGTGAGATGATGCAGGGGGCAGGCCAGTGGTGGCCCAAATGTCAGTGGAGAAAGCTACAATAACCATTCTTGTCTCATTTGAGAGCATTGATGTCTGATGTTTTCAAACCAAGATTTCAACCACTGATCTGGTCCCATTCTGCTGAAAATCAGATTCTTAACCTTTTTAACATTTCTATAAAATGTTTTTTTTTTTGGTCCAACAAGACATATGATAAGCAAAATGAGCCATCAGGGTTATGGCTGAGAATGCTTTGAATCTGCAGAGTTAAAAGTCTCAGAAAGATGAGACAGTCTGTATGTTCTACATAGATTATAAGGACGAACTAGCAGCAACCATTCTGACTCCTTGCAGGTGGGGGCTGCACAGCAAATGCATGTGATGTGAGGAACAAATAAAATGTGAAGCTAGCAAGCTGGAGAAGTTAATACAGGGTAGGAAAAATAAAGGTAAAGCAAGGCAGAGCGAGCCCTAGCACTCAGCGAGCTGTGGGAGGCAGTGAGAAGCTTGCTCACTCGCTATCGGTCAAGCGGGAGCTAATACCAGAAGCCACTAGCTCCACAAGGCCAAAAACAAGTCTAACCCCCGAAGCTAATTGAGCAATGTCTCAGCCAGGCCGCAACTGCAACCAACCTTCCAACTGGAAGCTTGCTTGCCACTTAAGCAGTTAGCTCTAGAAGTGCTAGGCCTGGCCTAGGAGGAAGGCCAACTCCTTCTTCTCCTCCTTCTGCAGAAAGCTTCCAGTCGGATTGCTGCCTGCATGGTCAAGATCTCTCTACTAGCTCAGCAATCTTGAAGTGTGCAGCTTCTGCAGTGAGCTAGCTTCTGACTGGCTCGCATGGCTCTCAAGTGCTGTGATTTCTCCCCGCTTGTGCGTAAATTGAATCCCAGGGACTGAACAACCTTGTAAAATGCCACTTATGATGCTCTGAGTTAGCTTGGGTCCTTGAGCTAGCAGTACCTGGAATGCTGTAAGCATTTAAACAAATTTCCACCAAGCTTCAATGTGCATACAACCTTTAGGAATTCCTTCAACTTTCTTGAGAATCGCTTTTTGGTTCAAAGATGTGTGACTGAACTCCTTTTTTTCTTTTTTCCTGAAAAGACTTTGAGACATAGACTTTGTTATAGATCCATTCATAAAACACTAGCATTTTAAATATATTGCTAAAATGCATCAATGTTAGAATTGGTGAAGATGTGGGTGGGTTAGATAAAAATTCATAGAGTCCCATTCACTAAAAGAGAAAATTCATTTCTGAGCAATTTCAAAGGCATGAGTTTGAGTTGCATACATTAATTTTTTTACTTAATTTTAAGATGCTCTGGAAAACCGAGTGGGACTTTCTGGAACACTGCTTATTAGGTTTAATTTTTATTTGTGGACAAAAAACTATTCTGTTTAGGTTAGAAATAATCTGACTTACGAGGGTACTTAAACCTGCTGAGATTACTGAACACATGTAAAACTTATCTAAAAATGACATCATAATTTTGCAGACAGTATCACTAACGTCCCATATACGCATCACGCAGGTTCATTTTTACAAAATAAGTGACTGGATGTGGCAATAAAATAGCTTTAAGATAAAACTGAAATAACACGATAATGATACAAATATTATTGAATTCTAAACTACAGGTTTGCCAAATATCTTGCTACAGAAATAGAATACAAAGCTGTGCTAAATCCGTACAAAGTGAACTCTTCAGTAAGTGCATCATGCTTGGAAATCTTTTAAAAATGGTAGCAGAGATCCTTGTATTTTTATTAAATGGACATATAATACTTTTCTGTTGACAAGTATACAAATCAAAGAACTTTTACACTACTAGCCACATTCACTCATTCACACACACATACAGCATTTTTTAGCCTGTACAGTATTACAGGCTGCACTACGCACATTCACACATTGATGGAGTCGAGAGGCAAGGACACTGTGAACCACTGACCTTCTTAATGGCAGACAAGTGCTCTTCCTCATCAACATGCATGGCCAAATGTTAAATCTAGGGAGAAAGAGGACCACAAATCAAAAGTCTCTGCAAATCCCTCACTCATACCAAAATCTTAACAATCACGATAGGATAATTGCAAAATCCTCTCATTTTACCTTTTTCACAAATTTTGCTGTATGCAACATTTCCTTGTTCAGCCAACCAAGTATTAGACTTTTCCTCTGGCTACTGCTTTTCTGTATGTTTAGGTGCAACTCTCTCAAATCATTTGTGAATCGTTTGTTTAGGTGTATATATTTGAGTGCCTCTTGCATTATAATAATGGGTAGAACTCGACAGCAACATCTTCTAAACACAGACTTTTCTTCCTGTTAAAACAGCTAAACACAAATTTTAATGGCAGTTTTCATGTACTGCAGTGAGACATATTGTGTTATCAGCAGAAGAGCTGTTGGTTATCAGCTTCCAGCTTCTTGGGCATCTGAAGCAGATGTTGTAGTCATCATGTTCACTATTGATTGAAGGATATTTGGAGTCAACAACTGTCTTTAGTTTAAGATTAATTAACACATATTGCTAAGCTTTTATGTAAGCGAAGCTGTCAACATTATTAATGTTAACTTTAACATTACAATTCTGCAGGACTGCATCACACATACATGAAAACATTGTGAAACAGGAGCAGAGGAGGATTGTAGGGGAAAAAACTGCAATGAAATGCACTGTTCATTGAGTCCTTTGTCATAGTTTATCCCTTATTATTCTAAGTTTATTATGTGTGCTAGCCTCCTAAGGCACATACACTGAGTTAACTAAATCATATCTAACTAATTATGTTGTTTACAAATTACAGCTGGGAGGATTAGATGATCCAGAGAGTGAAGGCCATCTTGCTGTATTTTTATCTATTCTGTGCTTGATGAGTGTAGTTTAGAAGAATAACAAAAGGAGTTGGTATGGTGCCGCTAAAGTGCTAGACTGATAAACTGCAAGGGTAAGAGTGGTAAAATAGTAAGATTCTACAGTACTAAACCAAGCACAGTTTTTGTTTGGGATTTTTAGATCGCATGCCAGGAAATTAGGATATGAATACCAAGAGTCCCTGTAACAAAAGCACACACTGTTGACCTATACCTAGCCCATCCTTGAACTATGTGTTCATATCTTGCCACCCTAATCCTCTGATCAATTCCCAGGCTCCACTGTCATTTTCCATGTCACCTTTTCACTTTGTTTTTAAGCTCTACACATTCCCAATTTCAAATACAAACATATAAACAGTATAACATAAATATACAATGAAATAGATCAAAAACATAATTATCCAACAGTCAAATAGTATTTTGTAAAACTCTTTCAGGAAAGGGGTTATTGTGTTAAGCAAGCAGCAAAGTTAGGATTTGTAGGTAGCATGACTGGTAGTGAAGCTAAAAACATAACCTGTGCCTAACTAAACGATACTCTTTAGTAGGTATAGGTATTTATAAGTAATTGGTTATGTTTAGGCATTAAAAAGTACTCGGTTAAGTTTAGGTGTTAAGACGTGAGGGTTAGGCACTGAAAATGTGTGGCATATCATGACTGTTTGGCCTTTAAATGGACACTCTCATCAGGAGTACCAAAAATCTGTCTATTACATTGTTTTTTATTTTTAATTCTTTAATAATGATATTGTATATATAATTCAGGGTGATTCAACTGAATTAACACAGTTAACAGAACTGTTAAGTCCGACACTGATTATTAACATGAACAACACGTTACGTAAATCAACAAAACCATATATATATTATATATATAATTTTCTTATATTCTAAATTGCTTTCATAAAACAGTGATATAGTTAGATTAGATAGAGTTTTCTTTTTTATGGTGTAGATGTTGAAATCCAGATTTTTACATGTTGTACAGATATACTGTATAACATGTATGAAACAGTGTTTATGCTACTACAATACAAAGCAGGTTTCAGCTACTTACAGGTCTGGGCAGGATGATATATAGCTGCTATTGTAGTACACTCATTTGACATTGGAAATGTTTTCATAGTTCTCATTCCAGTTTGAACTTAACAGCTGAGAGGAGGATAAATGGGCTCTCTAACTTATAGCTTGTAATTAAATTAAAGAAATCATTAACATACATTGGCTATGTTTTAGTTCTGAGTTTCTTGATTACTGAACTAATTTCAATATTAGGCATGTAAAAATATGATAAATTATTCTGCTTTTTGGATGACTTTGCATGTTAATTTATTAAAATGTATTCTCTCTGTCTGTAATCTTGTAGCCTCACACACTTTCTAGTTAGTCCTACCTGTGTATACCCATCTCCAGTTACCCTTCATTGAAGGATATAGGGAAAATAGCTTCTCTCCTCCTCTTGCTGATAAGCACACCCAGAAGCAGGTAGGCCTCCTGAGACCACACAGCTTTTCCCTACAACACAACAATTGTCTGCCCTGCAGAAGGTCAGTGAGAGAGAGATCTTCGTGTTCCAGCCTCAGGATGCAGGAGACGCGACGACCTGACACTGCTGACCACTGGGCTGCACAAATTAAAGAGGTAAATTATGTATGATCCAGTTTGCAAACAGCATTTTTCCTTGTTTGGCGTCACACATGTTTGAGGTGTATGATGAAAGGACACCGGACTTGTTAAGTCAAACACATGGCTGAAGAAATGAGGTAGAGCTGCAGATTGCCTCAGGAGATTCCAGACACTGTGGTGCCCCTCTACATTTCGCAAGCCAATATTTGCTGCATGTATTGGCTTCAGTAAATACTGCAGTCCTCACTCAGTGCTCATACCAGAGTCTTAGAATAGGCCTCTAAACCAGCTGTACAGTATGAAATTTGCTGTGTACCAGTAATGACAAAAAAAAAAACAAGCCAGGCAGGTGGTAATAAAGATTCTCTTTCTGCTGAGATGCCTTCTATCCTCCCTTTCCCTCACCCTTAATTTATTCCCTGAGGTGCTATGAGTGATTTTGTCTGTTCTTTCCCTTATATCAAACATCGCAGACTATTAGCTCTCAATAATCATTTGCTGCAGCCCAGGACACAATGATTTCCCATGACACATAAAACTGCAATAACGTCAACTCGTTTCAGAAATAATATTGCCAACATTTTCTTTTTATGTGTCTCCCCCGGCTGGAGAAAATGCGTTTCGCCCACTCTCATATTGAAAGAAGAGACTGCACAAACCATTTCGTTTCAAAAGTTGCAACGATCTAGTTTTTTGACATTTCTCCAATTCAAGTTCAAAAAACGAAAAGAAATATATCAATGAGCAAAGATATTCTACATGCTGAGTGAGACGGATGAATTGTACTGTATAAGGTATTTAAAAGTCCTCTCACCCTGGACTACAATGATTACATTTACATGCACAGCAATGCTCAAATATCGACCAGGTTAAGAGCTTACTCTTAATTGCCATAAAAGCATTTTAGCATCTTAACCTAAATAAGGTCATACTTGAAGTAAACAATAATTGAATTGAGCAATGCGGAGTGTGGTGTTGTATGATATAGTCATTTAGTCAACCAAATCACACCATTTTATCTTACTGGAGTATTTGTAGCATTTTGCCATCTTTATGATGAATACTCTAGAGCTGCATTCTTTAACAGTTGTAAACTGGAAATTCCTTTCTTCCAATTGGGAAAAATCTAAGAAAACATCACCAAGAGGCTAGTTTTTATTTGGAACTTGGGTAAGGTTTTGTCAACCTCAAATTCCGAGATTTACATAGTTCTTCAGAAAGGCAGTCCTCTTGTTATTGTAAAAGTCTAATAAAATATTGGACAAAGCACTTTTAACTAATTTCTTTATAAATCTAGGTGAACTATTAACTGGTGATTAGACCACTAGGTTGGTTCACGGTGTTCACAGTCTGCGTAGAGTGTTTATCGGTGTGAGTAAAGAGCAAAATTGAATTAGATGTCAAGAAAGAAAAAAAAAAGGAAGGAATATGTCTAACGTGGGGTCATTTTACATTCCTTCTGATACAAACTGTGTACCCACTATGGTTTGTTATTAAATTAAAGTTATATTCAGTTATATTGATAGTCAGGGTGAGATGGGTCCAGGAGAGCAACTGATAAATAAGCAATGAAAGACAAATTTCATAGAATGTCAGGTTTTACATAAGCTTTTATTCCACTAACCTATCAAGTGATTGCAATTAAATTTACACAAGCATGTACTTGTACATTACTTTCAGAGAGAAATATTGCACATTTTACCTCACTGCATTTATTTGACAGCCATTAGTTTAAAGAAAAAAAAGGACACACAATGTGCTTACATGCTGCACTGTTGCACTTCTTTAGCTTGTAACCTCTTTACAAAACACAGTCATTGACCCACTTTCCCTCTGAGCGACCCAGATTGTTTCAATGGTGTGGAAACAATGGTGTTGGTCCCAGAGTTTCATCAAGATTAGAATGCTGCAATTAACTAATTAGCTGTAAAATTCTACAGCCCATTAAACAGCAATGCTGTCTACTGTAGTAAAAACATTACACAGTGATCAGTTGAAGTGCTGATGATATTTCTGTCTAACTTTAAAAGAAGGAGAGTTCAACATTTGTTTCTTCCTATAAGTTACGTTTCCACTTATTTTGGTATGAATTGTCTGAGAACAGTACTTTAAGTATGGAAGCTTTTGTTTGCTTACATTTTCACCTTTGCTTCAGTAGATGGCGCACAAGAGCATTTTTTGTGTCCCTCAGTTTTGAAGGCAAAGCAAGTACTTAATCTTCCTGCAGGTCATCAGTGCAGCTGCTGCTGAGACTGTTATTGCTCTTTTGCAACTCACTTTGTTTTATTAGCCAGTGGAATAAATTGGGTTACTCCAAGATAAATCTCCACTGAGTATGTTTCTTATTAAAGGACATTGTGATCATGTTTGACTAATTTCAGGATCTGTCCCAATCTTTATTAGGATCAAGGCAGAAGATGGTAAACTATTGTTGATGTTAAAGCTTAACTATCTCACCAAAATGAGGTTTCAAATTGTACACCATTATCAGGGAGTGAGATCCCATTACCTCCATGGAAATATGTTGCCCTTGTGCATTTTGATAGTACTCCCACATAATAGAGAAAGTAAAAAAGCACCAAAAATCTAGGCTTGAGGCAGGTAAACCATATTACATTTCTATTTCAAAGAAAATCTCACTACTGGGTCTAGTTTCACTGGCAGGCGGGTCCAGCGATTTAACCAGAGTTGATCACAGAGGACGAGAAGCTTCACATAGCTGCAGCTCATGTTGCCCTATGTCAGCATCGTTCAAGAGAAAATAAAGGCATCCTCCACTCCACCGTCAAATTCCTGCAGTAACCTCAGTAGGATACTTCAGCTTGTGAGGATTGAAGATGGAGGAGGAGGTGAAAGCTGAACATTCATTTGTGAGTCAGCCTTAAAGCATGTGTAGACCTCTGCCTGAGCTCAATGGTAAAAAAAAAGCTAAAACTGCTTATCCTCATTTCACAGTAGCTTACCATGAAGCAGGTCTGTCGTGTTGAGAAAGTGGATATTAATGACTGAGGTTACCTTGTGGAAGTTTCCATATGAGATATCCCCTGTATATTTGGTCAATTTTTCCTTTACCAGACACTAAAGCCAACTGTAAATTTCATTAAGGCCTTTAAATTACATACTCAAAGATGACTAAATGGGCTATGTATAGTTTTCCGAAAACTCAATATTTGTCCTTATGTACAACCTTTCAGAAGTATACTTTCATCCAACTTTCTTTTATGCCTGAGCCAGTTTGCACAGGTACTTACTCTGGAGATTGCGAAAGTGTAAAACATGCTCCAGCCTGTCAGAATTCCAGTTCTGCAGAAACACCTCTGGAAAATTCCTACCTGAGAGATGGCAGAAAAGATGGGGTGGAGAATTTCGGAGAAAAATGAGACCGACTAAATGCCTGCTTCAAATGCTTTTGTAACTGGGAAATAAATCCATCATTTTTTTTGTAATTTCACAATAGCTTTATTAAGAGAAAATCTGTGTAGACTTGCTGCAGGTCATGATATTGTGCAAAACTGTCCCTGACTAAGAGGGTTTCCTCACACTGTAGATATTCAAATGTGTTGACTCTACAGTGCATCTTAGAGCTGACCAGATACATTCCCATTAATTCTGGGATACACAACAATTGAATTAAAAAGGCCATTGGATGAATATTTATCAAAGACTTGACAGCTTTGCTTTCAATCAAATCCCAAACCCAGAACACTATTCTTAGCCACATGTAAAGTAGGAGGTATTTATTCTGGCTACACATACTTCAGCATGAGAAATAGGAGCTTGCAGAGTTATACATCGGCTGTCCTTCTTGCCCTCTCCTCATATGGAAAGCTTGGCTTATGGAGGAAGCTGCATTAGATGCTGATACATAATTTAGTTTCACCACTGCGTTATCCAACCTTTGCTACCAAATAAATATGTAAAGCCAGCAGCTGGGGTTCTTATTTCAAAAGTTAAAACTCATTCTGCAGCTCATATTCTATTCAGATAAGTGAAGCTGGGAAATGACCAAAGCCAGATTACAAACTCCCAATTTAGTCCTAATGATTTCTAGAAATGGAATCACGTAGGAATTCTCTCTGGGCTAAATATTAACCGCCGTCTGTGTGTGTTTGTCATTCAGGACAATGCTAATCTTTTAAATAACTTTATTATCATCCAATATATTTACAGTTGATAAAACATTTTAAAACAGTACAGTCCTGCTTTTACTTTTGTGCTCCACTCAAATTGAAAGCAGTTCAAATCTAGTGAAATGTGGGTAAAGAATGAAGATAGAAAAGACTATAAATATATCAGCATCAGCATGTAAAAACATAAAATCGTGCTTACCACATCTGCAATAAGAGCCTCTAATCTATATTCTTCCAGAAAACAAGGACTATAATTTCTCATGAGAACCTTCTGCATGAAAACTTTGACACTAATTCACAACAAGACACGCCTCATGACCAAACAAACCAGTAAGTCCTGTAACAAACACTTTATTATTACTAGATACGTTCCCATACTTTTGTTTAAAAGTACATGAAAGCTTTTCTAAACTTATCTCACTCTCTGATGGCACAGTAACAGCAAATGACAAAATGAAAGAGGTATCGCACGCAATCCTTTTTTGGCAGAGTTGCCATTTTCCATCATACACATGCGTAGAAGATGCCAATGTGACCTAAATCTTAGTGAATGAGTTAGCTGTTCATGTTCAAAGTCTGACCGTGGGTGCCGATGCAGAAACCATGAATTAGCCCTCAGCTATGGGCTGTAAAAAGAAACAATGAGCTGAAAGACTCTGGCAGCGTCGTGCATGTTCACATTTTACAAGAAGTAGCTTCAGTTCAAACAGATAAAATTAACTAGTTTGTGTTCATAGTTCACCTTTTGGAATTCTAACCTGAGTTTACAGTCCCAAAATAAACTAGCTGACATTTTCAATGAGTCCATGGTTCATATAGAGTACATGGTGCTATGGATCACTGAAAAATGAGCACTTTTCAATTCATCATCACAGTCATTATTAAAAATTAGTTCAAATGTGCCTGTTTTTAGTTAGAAATAACATGGAAAATACAAACACCCTTTATGTACGTGCTGATTTGAATGTGTTCATGCACAACTCTGGACTGTGGGGTGCCCAAATTCTACTCTGATTTTAATTCTCTGAGGGTTTGTCACTAGGTATAGCCCCTTTCATACTATACTTATTATCTGCAGGAGTTTTTAAAAAAAATTGTATTTGCCTGGAATATTTTAAATCTGTGGCAGTTCAGACTTATTCTGCTGTTCTGTTACATTTGAGAAGATTTGCCCAAAGTTAAAGAACGTGAACAAGGCTTTCCCTTTATTTGAAGGAGGATTCAAATGAATAATTTGTTTTTGCTTATGGCAGTGCCTTCCAACACAAATCAAAATCAGCTTTCTTATGCAGTTTTTAGCATGTCTAGGCAGGTTTTCTTTAAATGCAAGTACACCCTCTAAAACAAGCCGTTTACCCTCTCCCATTGCACGGAGCAGCAGGTTTATCATCAATGCTCTGTCTGCCAAACGGTGGTCCAGTATGCCTGTTCCTCCAAGAGAACAGGTGGGTAACTAGACAGCATGAAAGGATGGCATTCCACTGTATCCTTAAGGCCGGGTTTATAAAAATCACAACTCTTTTGACTGGGCTGCGGATGTCGGCACCACACAGGGGGACAAAGATAAGCTTCCACCTGTCTTGACTACATCTAAAAAAAAGAAAAGACAAGAACAGAACAGAATAAAAATGACATTGCAGTTGTTGACATTGTACAGCTGATGAACAAGACTGTCCTCCTCCCATGGCTCATGGTTGAAAACTCTTTTAGCTGCTCCATGCAACCACTCTTCCCCTCATACAGACTTTGTGGCTTTTTAAATGATAGACTTGACAATGACATCAGCTTCTATGAGGAAATGCTCACATGCAGTGTATTTGCCTCACGATGCTTGTAGGGGTGGTAATACACAGGCAGCATTATGAGTCGTATTTAAGGGTGTGAACAAATCATACATGTGATCGTTCCAGTTGGAGGATTTATTGCACTAAAAATGTGTTTCTGTGAAGAAAAAGTGATCTGTGCCCATTTTTCTTGCCCTGTTCTCAGTATCCTCAGTGCTCCCTCAGAATTGGAAAACCAATAACAGGCGCCGCAAATATAACAAGTTCATTGAGCATGACAAAACGAATGAACACATATACAATACCAATACGATACAACAAATATGAGGTTATGAAATGATCCGTTTGAAAAAAAGTGTTTATTGGTTTTGTATTCATGTATAATTGCTGACATGTCAACTAAAAGCTGTAAAATAAATCTCTTATTGAGGCATTTTATTACAATGTCATTCTGCAATTTACGTTTTAATTCACCGAAAGGGTTTTTTTTTTATAGAAACTGCTGGAAAAGGGATGCTTCTCCACTTTAGTAGCGTGATTAATAAGGTTTAGAAAATATAAAGAGCTGAAAAAGATTACAAGAATTAAATGTTTCCACTGACTGATGAAGGATCCTCTCTTCTTTATTGGCTTGACATCAAAATTTGCTGTCATATGATTCTGCTGGCTTACTTTGGATAATCCTGTCACTCTTTAACTTTGAGGAAGACCGTTCCATAAGGCCTTGTTTACATTTTAATTACAATAGCCATCCAGGTCCATCATTCCTAACGGGATTATATGCTTCAGAGAGAAAGTATTGTTTCTGTCCATTTGTAACTGCACCTGGCTTTTCCCAAAATATGTTTTTCCCATTTAAAGCTGCAGTCTGCAGGATTTGTTGTTGTCATATGTAAAGTCCTACTTTTTGGCATTTTAAGAGTTTACATGATCTATCAGAACGCTTGAAGTTGAAAACGGTGACCTCCGTAGTCGCAAAATGCAAGAAATGCTTATTTTTTAACCGAAAAATAAAAAGTTATTCAACTTCCTGTCCCGCCCCTTCAAAACACATGAGAACTCGTGCGCGTCTACGTGCACGCCAGATGCGCCTACACGACTCCTCATTCATCAACTCACCTGTCATTTGCGATCATGGAAGACACAGTAAGTAGACTAGCCCGTAATGAAGTTCAATAGTCCAGATAAATAAGCGTGGGGACGAGCCTACCTTGTATCGCGCGTGCACAATCGGTGATTGACAGGCAGCAGAGCCCAGCTCGTAAACCTGATTGGTTACCTTTTACCGGTCCGGTCTGCAATTTTGTAAACAAACCTGCTGGCTTTGGAGGGACCTAGCAGGACATATAGGGGACCTAGAGAACTCATTTTTTTTTTGTATTGGGGTATTTAATGTACTACTTTCAGAATCCCCGGACAGTTCCAGGCATTATGCTTGAAAAAGAGTTGCAGACTGCAGCTTTAATCAACTCCTGTTATTTTCTATTATTCTTAAAGCCATAATGTGTAATATTTCACGTTGTCTATTAACAAATTTGAGTCTTATCATTCACAAGTATTACCTCAATTGTTATTAATTACCTCCATCACAAAAGTGCAGTGTTCTTATATTCAGCATACGAATGTACATAAGAGTGTTACACTCCAATGAATGTCTCCATGTTGCTCCGCCATTTTAAAACTACGGGATTTGTAGAAGCAGGGGCGTCGAGAGACCTGGTCATTCGGGGCTTCAGCCCCGAATCTCCGGGGTTCAGACCCGAATCTCCGGGGTTCAGACCCGAATCTCTCTGGACTGACATAGAGACCAATAAAAGAAGCGGGAGAGTATTTATTTTATGTTTGCATCGGTAAAGATTAATGTTCCTGTTGCATTTGAATGCACCGCACAGTTCGTATGACCCCACGTGGGGAGTGCCTCAACAGCCAATGAGGGGCTACGCAGGCCACGTTCAGCCTCTCAGCTCGGAGGTGAACTGCAGGTGCGCGATTTTTACGTTATTTTCTGACCTTAACCAGAGAAGTAAAGCGCAGCTACTTGTGAAAAGGACAGAAAAAAGGAGAAAAATCCCGAGTTACACTGAAAGAAAGTCAGAGCACATACCGATTGGAAGTCCGGAGACAAGTACGTCGGTAAGACGAGTCAGTTATCAAAATAAAGGCTTGTTAACGCTTACCGTCGTCCATGCTAATGCTAGCTCTGTGTCTAACAGGCTACCACTCACCTGTCATCTGTAGAGCCGCTGCAAGCTCTGTGGCTAACCACTCACCTGTCATCTGTAGAGCCGCTGCAAGCTCCGATATCGGCGTACTTTGAAATACAGAGAGCAACGGTGAGAAACTTGTCTTTTTAGCTGCTCTGAGGCTATTTTTCTGTTGTTTCTAGGTGTGCTAAAGAAAGTTGTGGTGATATAAAAGTCTATGAGAGTGAACTGAGGTTGTTAATGGTGTGATATTTTGGAACTTGTGTGTATTGAGTCTTTTATTTTATGCCGATATATATATAGACATATATTTAATGGGAAGTTGTTTTGTTTTCCTAATGCCAATTTAAAAGGAAAAAGAAAGCAATTTGATATGTCATGATGAATGTAAAAGAATATTTCGCTATAATCGGACCGTTAAAAATTGTTTTCATGTCTGGGCTACAGCCCCGAATGTTTGCTCAAGCTACAGACGCCCCTGTGTAGAAGGACATATCATCAGCTTCGCATTTTCCGTTTCCACATTGGAAACGGAAATTCCACATTGGAAACGGAAAATGCGAAGCTGATGACATGTCCTTCTACAAATCCCGTAGTTTTAAAATGGCGGAGCGACATGGAGACATTCATTGTCCGTGAAATATTACACATTATAGCTTTAACATATAATGTCCTCAAATTGGAAAGTCAGTGGTTTGATTCCCAACTTTTCCAGGCTACATGTCAAAGTGCCCGAGGAAAAAAGACTGAACCTATTTTTTGCGGTGTGTTCATGAGTTTGAGCGGGTGCATGACAAAGAAATTAGTGCATGGAAAAGGGCTGGATGGATTTGTGGGGGTGAATGTCGCTGGTAATGTAAAGTGCTTTGACCGATCAACAATACCAGGGAAGTGTTATACAAATACATTTCTGTCAGAACCACTCTCGTCAAAACGAGACGAGCAACAAAGATGAATTTCAGAAGCTTATTCTGAATGCATACAATTATGTTTGGCGGTATGGCTCTGTTCGGAGGAAGTTCCCGACTTTTCCATGAGCTCCATGGAAGCCAAGACAGGGAACAGCAGCATCCTCAGGTGGAGTGCCTTCCATTTGCTGTAAAGGCAACAAACCCCCCCAACAGACCATACCGGAACGCAGCCAGCCAATTGGATTGTTGGACCAGGGTGTCCTACAACCCCCCAACTGACCATACTGGAACGCAGACCAGCCAATTGATTAGTTGGAACCACGGTATCCTACCCCCCGACGAATTATTAGCTACCAATTTTATTGGGGCAAGCATTGACCTCAACCACTTAGGTACACCATAAAAAATATGGTCAGTCTCCACAGCAGCGACAGCGCTTTGCAACAGGGCAAAGCAGGCAAGATCCAAGCAAAGCAGAGCAAGATCTGATCCAAGAACAGCAAACGAGATCCAAGCAAAGCAGAGCAACATCCAAGCAAAGCAAAGCAACATCCAAGCAAGCAGAGCTTTTAACACACTTCACCTGACCCACCTAGGAAGTTAAAATCACTGTGAGCTTGCATTTTTTTTTTATTTTTTATATCCACACAATTAAACAAGCCATAAAGCATAACACAAATGACCTCTGTCATTGCTGTTCATGCCATCAATTCCAGAAGCGGTTTTAATGATTTGACTTCATCCCAAATTATTTTCGATCTTAATCAGTATCTTTCATGAAAGTTAAGCCCTACCAGTGGCTCTTGTTTTATTTAAACAGAGTCACAGCTGCACAATGTCTTTTTTTTTATTTTTTTTTTTATTAAAACCGAGCCACCTAAAAATGTATCCACTGTTTAAAAATTTATAATTCCCAGAGCTCATTTACCAGTTGAATAAATATTCAAAGGTAGTTCAGTCAGCCAAGTACACTTAGGCTCTATTACCAATAACAATACAAAACGTGTATATCAACTGATTGCTATACAGAATCAAATTACAGAAGCTGTATGCAACGATTGATGTGCAGCAAATCTCCTAACAACTCATCCAAATCTAAATTTTTTTACGTTTAGACTCAATACTGAGAATTGCTAAACCTGTGAGTCTGTTCTGACATAGTTGAACGCAGGTGATTTTGATGAGTTTAAGAGCTGAACTCCTCTGTATGGTTCCAAACACAGTTCTGCTAGCCTTAGCCACCACTAGTATACTAGCCAACGCAAACTAGCAGACTTTTTAAGAACGGTTCATAGAACAACAATGATATGAAATGCCACACTTCAATTGGTTCAGTTCAAGATGTCAAAGGCTAGCCAGTAGCTAGCTAGTTCAACGTTTCCAGTTAGGTAGCGCCAGCTATCTGTTACCGAACTGGCTTGCAAAGCTATCTTGTGGCTACCGTGACATGAGGTACCCCATAGGCACAAACACTCCACACCCCGACACGACAGGTGCGCCGCACCCATCAGACTGTAATGCATACATACCACAGCCGTGTGTAGCACCTGTTGCACCTTAGAAGCATCACCGCGAGGATCCAACGGACCAATCGGGAGGATGGTTTGTAATCCAAATGTGCCGGCATAAGACCCGCGCCACACAGCTACAGTCACGCAAAATCATGTGAAATCGGTGTAAGATAGCCGCGTGTCTCACCGCGGCTGCCCTGCTACGTACAGGAGCCCGCCGAGGCCTACCTCGACTCTGCCCGCGCTGTGGGCCGGACTTGGGAAGGTCGAAATCCTCCGAGTCCCCCGGCAGGCGGGGATCCACGCCGGACGACAGGGCAAGCAGCAGCAGCAACAACAATACTAGCATCGGCGCGTATGCTAATCGGCGCTACGTCTTGCAAGCAGAGAACAAAAAAAAAAGCAGTGACAGCAAACCAAGTTTAAATGAAGTGCCCCAAATGCCAGCATCCAATTGCGAGCAGCAGCTGATTACCCATTGAGCGCAGCTGGCCATAAGGGTTGGGTCGGCGTCAGCCAATAGGCAAAGGGTGGTCTGCCAGAACTAACGTGGTGCTCCATTTCAATTTCCATTTTAAAGCTTCTATTCTCTAACCAACCATTCATCAAGTTCTGTGTTTACAAAATATGACACAATAGTTACGTCTAGGTCATTAGCATATCTGGTTTACTTGCTTATGACTTAGTGGTAACATGGGTTATATTACGGCCTAAAGAAAGGGGCACTTTGTCAAATAAATGTTTCGGAAGTTTATGGACTGCAGTGTTGAAGACTAGAATATAAAAATTGCCAATACAAAAATTCTAACACACTACTTTATTTGATTCAGAAGTTGGCACTTAAACAGAGCTAAACTTAACAATATAATAATGCATGTTGCTTATGTGACACTGATTTTCTCAGCAAAAAATTATAATTAGTATTCTAACCTGCAAGGTCCAAAAAGTAGTTAAACTAGTTTCCAACCCGAGTGAGACAGATTTTAAACAAAAACATTTAAAGAAAGAATAATCAAAGTTCACGATTTACTATAAAATCACAATTGAGCCTGGGTTATGAATCATTTGTGGCTTGACTATATGAACAGCATAGAGCCAATATATCATAGAAACAGGCATAGAAACACGTGGAGGCAGAACTTAGTGAGGGGTTTTGACTCTGAACTTTGTATACATAACCATTCATATATCTAAGACTAATGCCATATTTATGCATGAACGACTGAGATGTTCGGGAGAATGTTTTGACAATTTGATCTGGACTTTTTCCATAGCTTTTCACCAATGGACATCACAGCAGGAGACTTTCTGTTGGTCACGCGGGAGAGGGTACAGGGGGAACTGGAGCATGCAATAAGCTGCATGTGATGCAGAAATTAAGCAATGGAAGTCACTTTTCTTTTCAGACACATTGAGAATAGCAGACAAGGCTCCTTGTTGTGGTGATATGAGTACTACGCGGATGTGTGCGTTTCTGCAAGAGTGAGGAGTGGAAAGTACACACACCAGTACACACACATGCTCCCTCGTGCAGTGACAGTGAATGCTCTATAATATATACATGTACATGACAATGTTCATAGAGCTTGAAAGTCCCGCCTCCTTGACGTCATTCAACTTCCTCCCCTCGGGACCACGGAAGTGTAATAATTTGCAATTCAAGTCAATGACGGAGCCAAGACGGAATAAAACTATTTTTTGCGCTTGATGGAATTGAGTCTTGCATTTCACATATGTTGTGTAGGACATTTTTTAATATTTTTTCATACCAGTAGTGTAACAGTTTAGCGGGCATAAGTGCTTCATTGTTAAGTTATTTTTCTGAGCATTTCTCGAACTACAGCATGTAGCGTTTGGCACGGAAAATAAACGTCATCACGTTTGGGCGCACGGAGGAGTGGAATAAGAAGAGCAATCATGGCGCTGTCGTTGGCCAGTTTCACTCAGTTTTTCGAGGGCGAACGAAAACTTGTGAGCCGAGGAGAGAACCACTACCAGTCGGGGCACGTGGAGAGCTTCTGCTATGCTGGTGGTGATATGTCTGGCTTCGTCCATGCCAGCCAGCGAGACCGCCGGTATACAGTTAATGTGGGATCAGTGACGTAGCATATGCGACGCAATGTAGTCTTTTTACCCTAACTTTTTTTTACAACGTTTAACCAGGCACTCCTACGACAAATCGCCAATGTTTTTGCATGAACTCATCCATATTTAACCCCAGAACATCATGCGTGTACTGTAAAAAGGCAATAAAATGACTGGGAACAGAAGACATCATCCTGCCCATGTCAATAGATCCAGGCATGAGGTCCCATGGGGACGACGGAAGTAGGAAGAAGAAGCAAAAAAGGGGGCGGGACTTTCAAGCTCTATAGGCTACATTGTCTCACTCGCTGATGTTCTGGAGATTTCCAAAGGGGCTGGGTGGATAATCGCTGAAAAAACTTTGGAAACAAACGTTGTGAACATTTGTGTTCCCCCGTGCCACCTCTCTGGAACATCTCTAGCTCATTTCAGGACTCCAGTGCATTTGTGAAAGCAGCTTAAGGCATGTATTACAGGTGACAACAGGAGTTAATGTGATTCTTGTTTTTCCATCTTAACTCATAACAACATTAGCTTATATATATATTTTTTTTTTTTCTGATGCTTTACATGTAGCACCACTGTCTGCTGTTTTGCCAGGGCATTTTAACAAATCTAAATGTTCTGTATGGCTTTGCAGTCACACCACATCTATAGCTTTGCAGAGACATTGTGTTTTAATTCCAGGTAATTATGAGCTACAACTCCATTTTATCCAACAGTATAGTTATATCTCTTGCATAGAAATGAGTCTGTAAGCTACCATTTTGCACAGCAAATCCTGCCAGTGTAACAGATCGGCTGAAATTTCAACAAAAGCACTTTAGATCACAGAAGGGTCATTGGCAGTTATTGTGGCACAGAAGCAAGTTGCACCACTGGTTCACTATCCATTCCGAAAAAATTTTGAGTAGTATAATCCAGCTGGTAGGATAAAAACTGTATCTGCCGCGTTGAAATAAAAATAATTTGGGAAAATGCACTTAAAGTAATACCATGTAACTTCTCAAAAAGCCCATTACGGAGCTCCCCCTTGAGGCTGTTCCGAGAGCAACTCCAGTCCGGTCTCTTGCTTTGTCGGCCTCTCTCTTTCTCTTCCTTGCTTCATCAGTCAACGTCTTCTTCTGTTTCTTCGGTGCCTCTGCCATGATGATCGTACTGACAATGTTGCGCTAGCTTAGCCTTATACCTGGGAGCGTGAGAGGGGTCTATTTGTTTTTGCGGTAGGTGTGCCAGAAAGCAAGTCGAAGTACTTCCGCTCAGCTCCCGGGCCGGTCCAGCAAAGTTACACAGTGCAGTTTTTCCAACTCAGACCCCCGAAGGGCATAGGAGACAGGCCAATCGTAATATTAAAACTCATTCTAGCCGCACAATTTTTTTCAAGCTGTTATTTTAAGGTAGAAATGTTACATAGTATTACTTTAATTGCTTTCTTGCCAAGTTATGACATGAAAGGCTCTAAAGTATATGGCTCTCAAAAATTCAAGCTGTAGAGTGTTGCCATTTTTGTGAAATGCAGACCACTGGTTGGTCATATAAGTGTAACAATGTCTTTGCAGCAGTGATTAGATCCCACACACACCAGCACACACTCTTGTTGTATGAGAAGAGAAATTGCAGCTATTCTCTCCCACATCAACAGGATACATCTGAAGTCGAAAACTTGAAAACTCTTGTGCCTAACTATCATTCTGAAAATCATAATTGCTGATGCCCACAAAACCAGAAAACATATATAAGAAGTTAATTTTTTGTTTGTTTTTTATGACAAAAAGGCAATTAACTCTAACAGTGGTCAGTTTGAGGTCTGGAGTACCAAGAAAATTTCAAGAGGAGTGCTGACAGAATTGCTTTATAGGCTTTAATAAAACCCTCATACAGATTTTGCAGGCTCTGGAGTGGTGGTGCAGTTATAGTTGCATAAGTATGATCTTCATAGAGGTGCCTACAGTAGCAAATCATCCCATAAAATTTCCAAATTTCCAAGAAGACATATTTAGAAAAACAAAATTATTGAAGAATTTGATTGTTGCTCTCCAACTATTAAGCATGAGGGTGGATTATTCATGCTTTTGGGTGTAGCAGCCAACAGCAAAGAAACAGGGAACATTTCACCATTAGAGGGAAGAATGTAGTTTATAAAAATATTCTAAAAATGGAAGTCTGGAATCAAACATCATATAGTCTGTACAAACTGTTTGGATGGGGTCTACAGCAACATGCAAAAGTTCCACAAGCAAGATCTGTTTCCTCATTTTTGCTCTGGTGTTGAGGCTTTACACCCTGCTACGCTATGTTACTTCCAATTTTCCACTCAGACTTACATCAGTCTTTATTTTTTCTGGTCCAATCATCTCCTTGCCTGCCATGTTTTGAGCCAATAAGTCTGATTCTCATTTATACCTCTCCTGCTCTGTTATTTCGCCTTCAGGGTGATTTTAATGCAACCCGCCTCCCGTCCATCGCCACCTCTTATTAATTCCAGAGGAGCCTCATCTGAAGTATCTGCCACACCTCATCTCTGCTCATACACCACCAGCATTTGAACTCTGCGGGGGCTATCTTATCCCATTCCTTCATTCATGGAGGTGATGCAGTCTAATTACCAAACAAAATTGTTTGAAATTCAACTCTTGAATTTCCTCAATAAATCCTTTCAAATGATATCTAATTATTGAAATGGCTGGAAATACATCTTTAAATCGACAATACATTAAAAGATTTTTATGGTGTTTTTCCTTTGCATGGCATGGCTTGTCTTGACTTGACTCCTCTCTACTTAATTTTTTACTGCAGTTATATCCACTAAACATAGGCGGATCAGCTGCCTATCATGGGGGCATCATGTGAAAATGTCGTGACACAGACAGGACAAAGAAATTCCCAGCATGTGTGTCCAGTGGCCGTTGCATTATGTGTTTGTGACCAGCTCTGCCTACAGGGGTGTTTGACATATTTCCAGCAGTGCACTACAGAGTTCTGTAAGGAGAGAAAGAAAAACAATGTGCAAATCTGTTCTTTTGCTTCACGAACAGTTCTCTTGCAATTTGTGGACATGGATTTGCAGAGAGATGAGAGAGGCAATATAAATGTTATTGTCTCTTGTGTATGAATTAGCAAAAATGCTGCTGTAGAGATGTTAATACCCCCAAATAAAAAGATTATCTTTAGCCAATCAGTGGTGTGCAGTGCTTTCCTTTCACTGTAGAATATCTATTTGGTGTGAACCTCAGAATAGATAGCTAATACTTACAAAATTCGAAAAAAGAGAGCTATTTGATAACAAGTAATACCTACAATGGAAACTGAAAAAAAAAAAAGTTATTTTCAGACATGAATCATCCATCCATTTATTTTCTATACCCGCTTAATCCGTCGGTCGGGTCGCAGGGGGGCTGGAGCCTATCCCAGCAGTCATCGGGCGAGAGGCAGGGTACACCTTAGACATGCCGCCAGTCCATCACAGGGCCACACAGAGACAAACGAGACGAACAACCACACACACACTCACATTCACTCCTAAGGACAATTTTAGAGACACCAATTAACCTAACATGCATGTTTTTGGATGGTGGGAGGAAGCTGGAGTACCCAGAGAGAACTCACGCATACACGGGGAGAACATGCAAACTCCACACAGGAAGGCACCAGCCGGGAGTTGAACCTGGAACCCTCTCGCTGTGAGGCGACGGTGCTAACCATCAATGGCTCCATCAATCAGTTAAATGGAATTCACTCATTCAGCTATTGGTCACTTTTGGGTGAATATAATACTACATTTGTTTTATTGCCCCATTGTTTGAAAGTTCCTCAGTCAGGGAGCCGCTCTGATTTTCACTTCAAATTTACATCACTCCTCAAGTTCACTCCATCTCCTCTGCTAAGCATTGACCTTTGAGCTCCGCCCACTTGCATCCATCCTGCTCGACTGATGAAGTCAGCTTTGCGTGGAAATATTCTGTTGTCAGCTGTACTGACGAGCCTGCATCCTACATCTACCCCCAGCCTTAGAGGATATAACAGCCCAGTGAATAAACTGAGAGTAATGTTCCAGCAAAACTTAGCAAACCCCTGTGTATGTGCCACAACTACGTTTTATTGGACTGTCAACACCGTACTTGCAAAGAAACTGAGCCATCGAGAGTGATTAATTCCAACTCTCAGTACCTGAACTTCAGAAGGGGGAAATGCAAGTATCTGAGAAATAATTTGTCAGAGTTTCTTTATTTATTTTATTTATTTGTTTAGCACTGAACGTAACGCTAACGGCTTAGGTAATGAGGATGATGTACACCAACTTCTAAGGAGTTATTACTTACTTTTTGAAAGATTAACATTATTGTTAGTTATTTTAACAATGTTGTTTCACAGCCCAACAATTTTGTTTCAATTCATTGTAATCATGATCCAACCAATCTAATTAATTAAATTCGAAATTAGTCCAATTCGTACATACAGAGTCAATTCAAAACTTCAAAAATTTCCTAGCTAAGGAAACCAACAATCTCCCATTCTGAGCATGCATGAGGCGACTGTGGAGAGAAACAACTCCCTTTTAACGGGAAGAAACCTCTGGCAGAACCAAATTTAGGAAGGGTGGCCATCCGCCTTGACCAGCTGGGGTTTGAGTGGACAGAAGAGAGGGGACAACAAACACCATAACACCATTCAAAGGATACCTGTTGACAACACAGACAACCCGCAGCTGTATGGATAAGGTGTCCCTCCACACTCACCGTGTACCACTCTTCGTGTGTTTACGTTACATTACTGTTTTTAATAAAGATTTAGGTCTCCAAGTAAAATTATTAAATGATTTTGATATATACAAAATGTTTAAACTACGAGTTATGTTGTGTACATCTCTGGCTTGGACCACTGCTGCTGATGAGAAAGCATTATTTAATAGCATCTTATGCTAACTTACAGCTACACTGCTAAATTATTTCCCTCAGATCGACAGAGTCACTATCTATATCTACATAGAGAACTAGAGTTAGAAGGTTTTTGATGTGCATGGAGGATTAACTTAATTTTGTTTGCATTTACTGTATTAACTCCCACACAAGATGCCCAGCTTTTTATGAGGTAACGTACATTAACACACTGTATGATATAAACTCAGAATCAGAATCAGAATCAGCTTTATTGGCCAGGTTTGAGTAAACAAACAAGGAATTTGACTCCGGTTAAATTCATGTTAGGGACAGCCAGCATGACAGTCTGTCTCTGGGGGGTTGTGGGCAGGGTTCTGCAGCTAGTTATGACTGGTAAATTCATATTTATTAATTCATTAAAACAATCTGTTTGATTCCATCTGATTGTAACTAACCCATCTCTATTGTGCCAGTAGCAGTTCAGGCTTGTGCCTTGTGATACGTATATGTTACCTGGTCTGACCTGGTCAGGCTTGAAATGTGCTTGAAGAATGTTACATGAGAGCACCAGCTTACTCCTTCTGAAATAACAGCAACATGATCAGCTTCCACCTGATAAATAGAAAGCAGAGCATGACTGAAAGGAGTGCAAGTGATTTTAATCTTGCTATGTATTAGAAAACAGCTGTTAGCTGGCCACAAAACAAGATGTGATGCTTGCTAAAGAGGATATTACATCCATCCATCCATCAATATTCTAAACCCACTTAATCCAACTCAGGGTCATGGGGGGCTGGAACCTATCCCAGCCATCATTGGGCGAGACGCAGGGTACACCCTGGACAGGTCGCCAGTCCATGACAGGGCCACACAGAACCATGCATACACAGGGAGAACATGCAAACTACACACAGAAAGGCCCCAGTCGGGATTCAAACAAGGCACCCTCTTGTTGTGAGGCAACAGCGCTAACCATCCTACCACGGTGCAGCCTGAGGATATCACAGGGTGCCAAAATATGTTTTGCTGCAGTCCCTTTTCTTTTACTGGTTGTTTTGAAAAAGTCAAAGATGAGATTAAAAAGTGACTAATTGTAGTAAATGTCATCTTTAACTTTGCACCTTTTGGAAATCTTTAACCTGCAGCTCAGATCATATGGTCAAATAACCTTTGCAAAGAGACAATGGGTGCACCCAATAACACCTTTTTCTTCTGCTTTTTTGTCTCTGGATTAACTTTTGACTTTAAAGGTTGAGGAATCTAAGGCTGCGGCTACACGAAAACGTTTTTCACTGTAAACGATACTTTTTCTTATCGTTTCGCTGTCGCGGCCACACGGAGCCGGCGTTCCCACTACCCCAAAACGATAGTTTTTGAAAACGGGTTCCAGAGTGGGAAAGTTTGAAAACGGCCTCGTTTCGTTTCCATTGTTACAGCTAAAACGTTTTTGCGTCAGTCACACGTTGACGCTGGGTGCCAATTTTAACACTTCTCTATTGTCTCACAGCGTGGCGTGACACAGTGGCGTGTGTACTGCATCGTTTCATCGTTTTCGTCTGGACCAGCAGCGCGTTTCCGTGTGGTCGCAAGAATTTTCGAACCCGTTTTCAAAAAAAACCTCGTTTCGTTTTCGTGTAGCCGTAGCCTAAAGTAACCCAGAGCGACCCTTTTGGTCCCTTCGCACTATGTATTGACTTTCTGTGTCACAATGCACTCTAAGGTTAGCTGAAGAAGACAGTAATCAATCCAGTGAAGGATCCAGAGTGCATGTGAAGACAGGGTTTGGGAAAATCACCATGACTAACATCGCTTGATTGTGCAAATTGTAATTCTTGTCTTGAGTTACAGCTGAATTGTGGAGAAACACTGAATGTTATTGTTAGACTTCAGTTATTTTGGACGATAGAATTAAGCTTTTGACGAAGAACATGATTATACTGTATGATTACACAAACATAAGCACACACAGAGTTGCAGACCCACAAACACACACTTTAAATCACCATCAGACTTTAAGGAGTACAAAAATCCAGCAGGGTGATTTTTGACCCAGGCTCTCCATGTCTGGTCTATTGTGTGACCAGGTTAACTAATGGACTAGCTAATCAAAGGGGGTTGGTCATGTCTGTCTTACCTTTGTCAATAGATGAGCGTTGACCTCTCATCCCCTCCCACAAAAGCCACATACCCTCCCATTCAAAACAAAGCAGGACTAATCGACACCTCCAGCTAGCTGGAATTCCATAGTTTCTATAGAAGAGGAGGCTCATTGAAATACCAGACAAGTATTCTGAACGAAAAACAAGCCCAGACGCATTCCCCGATACTGCTGCAGCACACTGTTAGAAATACTTGGAGTCGTCAGGAAGCTATTGTGTTTGTGGTCTAATTGTCTCAGTGTTGCTACAAATTCTGCAGTACCTATTGAAGTAATATTCTCATATTACAAAATCATAGTACCTGAAATTATGGGTTTTCAACTAGAAAAAACAGAAAGATCCAGTGTCTGTAGGGTCCTGTGCTGAGGTAATGGCAATGACCAGCCATTCAAGCTCCAATAGTATTCAGATGAGGCACAATGTTGCAGCAAAAGAGATGCATTTTCAATGATTCCCGCTGTGATGCCATCCCTCCACTGTTATTACCGAACGTTCCATGTCAGTGAGAGAAGTGCGTAAACACAGGGTACTGACAGACCCCCTGTCTCACACATGAATGGGAGAATTATCCAGCTTCCTCCTGCCCAGCAGATTCATTTCGGGCCACCAGTTTTTGAATGATGCACACAGTCTTCCATTTAGGAAATATTTATTTGATTACAATGTGCAGTCATCAGGAGTAAACACTAGAGTAGATGGCATCTGGCAGTGCCTGCCAAATATTTCTAATTGCCATCGTCAAGTTCCAAACATTAATTTAAAACCCTACGTTAAACTGAATTGTGGAGTTGCCTTCATCACAGAAATTGATCTTTTCTGGATGCCAGAATTTGCAGAACTTAAGACCACTTATAATGTCAAGGAGTACTGAGAAGAAGAAGAATTGGATCGTGATAAGTAAGGTTGAAACACCACACTACAGATGTTGGAGGGGCTACAACCAGCGCAGAAAATCAGCTTTACGCATGGTGGATAAGAGGTAAATTGAAGGGCCAAGTGAATGATTGACCACGGCTGTCTAGGACTGTATGTGCGCATCCAGTTAGCCAACATCATGTCGCAGAGGTACGTACCTAAAGATCAAAATGTTACAAGTACAGCCAGTTGATGCTCAATGAATTTATTTTGTGCAGGGTTAAGTGATAGAGAGTTAAGTCTCATTTGCCAACACACAGTTTTAAGATCCGTCACCCAGCAACTTCAGCAGAGACTCCCCCAGCGACTAAGAGCAGAAAGCAACTCAGTCTCACCGAATAATGTGAAATTACCACGTACAAGAAAACTTTTTCTTTCTGCCAAGAAGACAAACCAGTACTACTCTTAAAGTAATGTATTTCAAAAGAAATGACTGGTTTGTGTCTCTAGCGTTTTTTTTTTTTTTTGTATGTTTAGCTGAGGAAGCGAAACTCCATCCATTTTCTGTCTGCTTAATCCAACTCAGGGTCATGAGGGGGCTGGAGCTTATCCCAGCCACTGGATGGGAGGCAGGGAAGACCCTGGACAGGTCGCCTGTCCATCATAGATCCACATAGAGACAAATGAGACAAACAACCATCCATGCTCTTGGGGCAAGAACCCACACATACACAGGGAGAACAGGCAAACTACACACAAAAACTACTAACATTCACACCACGGTGCAGTCTGAGGATATCACAGGATGCCAAAATATGTTTTGCTGCAGTCCCTTTTCTTTTTCTTGTTATTTTGAAAAAGTCAAAGATGAGATAAAAAAAATGACTAAGCGGCTTTTTAAAACTGTAGTAAATGTCTAGCCTGGAAAACCAGCGCCAACTGCTGGACGGCAAAATGTTTTGCCTGCGGTTGGGTCTGGCCTCGATCCACTTGTCATTTTGAAAATACTGCCCTGAATCTGGCAGATGGCAACTAAACCAATCACAACGCAGAGATGTGTTTTGAATCAACGCGGGCGGGCCAGAGGGTTCTGAGGGAGTGACGACAGAGCAGTGCGACGTTGGGCAGTGGAAGCGAACATAGACAAGCGAAAGCACAACAAGAAAGATGGCGGCGGCAATGGAACAGTGCTCGTTTGATTCAGCCTTGGCACACAGCCATTATAACGAACAGCCTTGCCACTCTCTATTAAGCCCCATTGTACCGGCTTTTTGGCTGCAGTTCCACCAGAATTCCACTGGGAGCGTCGGTGGAGACCAGAATGAATGGGGCCCAATGGAGCTAGATGCTACAAATGGTCAGTTTCACCTAAGTCTCCTCAAGAGCGCTCAGATTTGAATGTAGTTTCTGAGAGCTCAACATGGGTTTCAAGTAAAAAATCAACTGAACGAGTACATATATCCCTTTGATTTCTTACTGGTTGGCTTCTTGTTGTCCACAACGCGCTAGCATTGTGCTAATGACAGCTGGTCGACCAGCTATGTATGACGTCATATACACTTCAAATCCTTTTTTTAAGCAAATGAGTGGCTCTAAAAATCTAAAACTCAGCCATGGGTATTTTCTAAACACCCTCTTTCGAAAACAACATTCGAATTACTAGAGAAAAAATTATATCTTGAGATAAGGGCACGAAAGGGCGTATAGCTCCATAGGACTCCATTCATTCTGGTCTCCAAAATTGGGCGCCCCACGTGGAAAGAGGGTGGAACTGCAACCAAAATCGCCTCGTTGGAAACCGGAAATGCACCGTGAGTGGCGTATCTGTCCTATTATAGAATCTGTGCTTGGCATCAGTTTTGGAAGAGTCCCCTCCCACCAAAGCTTTCTGTCGCGCTTACTACGTCACAGTCAGTTGCGCTGATTGGTCAGAGCGTTGGCCTATAGGCACAGACGCGGTTTGAAAGACAACGGGTTGTGCTCATCAACAATGTTCTGTTGTATCCATTGATCGGTGCCAGACTAAATTAGACATCCAATCCATTTAGGCTGGTTTATCAGGCTAGTAAATGTCTTTAACTTTACACCTTTTGGAAATCTTTGACCATCATATGGTCTAATAACCTTTGCAAAGAGACAATGAGTGCACCCAATAACACCTTTTGCTAACCACCATTTCTTCCAGAATTGGAACTCAACCGTTATTTTCAAGTGCTGTGGCACAAATAACACAGCAAAATTGTGTCTGTGAACACGAATCAATAGATTCAATTATTTCACATTTTGTTGTGAGCCTGGATTGAAAGAACACTCTCTCTCTTCATTCTGAAACCTTAATATACATACTTGCTGATTATTCTAATCATTCATTTGGGATGGGTAGTGGATAACACATTTTTCTATGATGCAATAAACTTAGAATTCATATTTCTTTCTTTCAGACTTTAAAACTACAAGAGATCAAACAAATTCAGTGGTGTAAAAATTACAACATAGGAAGTTCTGCATGAAAAATGAATGTACAAGCACTTTTTTGTACATTTTTTTCCAAAAATACTTTGAATTGCCAGTTGGCTGCTTCCAGAAGTTGAAATTTTGCAATTTAATAATAAATCATGCTTTATTAAATGTACTAGTTAAACAGTGAGAGTGATTCTCCATGATACCTGATCAGATTTCACCATATTTGTCTTGAGCTCACACACATCACATAGGCCGCAGTAGATTCATCCCATTTAGACAACCCATTTGTGTTCTGGGTGTGACGTCTGGAATCTGCATCTAAATGAGGAATGAAAAATTTATCCTGCAATAGGATGGCACTCCTCATTGTTAATTTGTTTGATTACAAAAGTGCATTCGAAGCTAGGTGCATTCCTGGCCGGGCGAATCAGAGCAGAATCAGCGTCAGGAATAAAGACAGAGGGGAGTGAGAAGATGGAGAAACCACCCCTGGGCGGCCTCAGGCTGCAGACACGGCCAACACCCTGAAATCCCTCACAAAAAAATTCATATAGCTATACATGTCAGAAGCCTCTCAAAAAAATGATATAATTGAAGAACAAAAAGCTCTTTTACTTCATTAGTCAAATATTATGCACATTTATGTTTTAGGTGTATCTTGATTTGCTGCTTGAGCGTACCAACTATTTGAAATTAATTCATAAAGCAGCTTGGTTCATATTACATGAATAAACATTGGAGCCTTCTGTGTACGTTAAACAGAGCCCTCTGTGTATGTTACATTCATGTATGGAATTGCTAAACACATATCTGAATGTAATGCATTCTACTGTACATAGAGAATGATCCAAATTAATTTAGTAATAATTCACTCTCATATTATACAACAGTTTTTATCCTTTTCAAATTTGGATTTGAATCATCCACTTTATTTATGCAAAAAGGGTATCTATGAAGTGTATTGCAGTCTAAGCAAACAGGGTTATTGTCTACCAAAATGACTTTGAATTAACTTTAAAGTGTTGTTTTCGATAAGTTGTTTCGTTTTTACCACAAATCTTGGAAAATCTAAATTGGCACATCTCTTATTATTACGCCATTAAATCATTGTTACTCTGAATCTCTTCAAAATACAGACTTGCAGCCTTCTGTGGATCACGGTGAAGACATTTTCTCCAGGTTGCATTGCAGAGACTAGTCTGATTACTGTGTTGAAGCGCACATTCTTTGCAGTGACATGTTGCAACGGAGCCATCACTGTGCAGCCTTCTGGGAATGTAGTGCTGAAATACAGCACCTCTTCATTCAACAAATCTCCAAGGGTCAGTTCTCACACCCCACTATATTTGAATGACTGTATTTATCTATCAGACTTTGAGAGACCGCTGCACAGAATGCACTGTTGATCAACCAGTCAGCTTGAAGTTATGTCACCCACTCGAACAAAACACATACCAAATTTAATGCCAAGGGAGGTGCATTTTGAAGTTGTGTGATTTCTAAGCATTTAACTCCTTTGGATATTCTGTGTTTTAAACAGTAAAAAAAAAAAGGAGATACTAAGCAAAAAGGTGTGCAAATGTAACATTATGTAAGAGCAGATCTGATCAAGAGCACAGTCATAACTCAGCAACATGGAAATCCACTCAGCAGAGCTTGTTAAACAGGCAAGCGCGCTTTGGAGATTGCTTGAAGTCACTGTGTTTGGTGTTTACATTTGTTTTGCAATATTGCTTTAGTGACACCAATAAATAAATAAAAAAGTGTAGTAAGCAAAGAGCTATTTTGTGGATTGGGGCTGCTGTTTTACACCTGGACTTTTGATCTTATCTGAGGGAGGGAGCTGAAAACAACATCCATGTATGTCAGAGACTTCAGTGAGACATCTGTATTTGATGCAGACTGACACATGCTGCCAGGATGGTAAAGTCTAGCTGTAAGAAGGGCAGAAATAGGTTTTGTTACATATTCAAAACAATCTTACAAACTCTTTCTCAGTTTGGTTGGTAAGCCAGACGCAAAGTTGCCTTCAAGGAGTGTGCTTTTAAGAGGCTCGTTTTTCACCTGTCACCTTTAAGAGGTCCAAAAGATTATCCTGAACAAGTCACACTGTCCAGAGCTATATAGCCCACACAGAACACAGAGGTAAAGCCCAGCCTGTCTCTTGAGCTCAACAACAGCTCATAACTCAAAGATATTGGTGTCATTGTCAATAAAATCACACGGAAACAAAATTGGGGCTAAATGAATGTGCCCTGGAGAGGAATACCTTGTCAGGTGAGGCCCGGTGCAGCTCTCCACCTCAAGAATGTGTTGCCGTTGTTATTCCCCACCCATCCCCCCCGACCCACCACCACCTCCAACCCTGCCATTGTGAGGGTGAGGAATGCTTTTCAAAAAGTCACTTCTTTCACAGTGAGGGATGTCGTGTGCAAGTCCATTTTTCATTAGAGGCTGAAAGTTGGACATTTACTTGAAACCTAAAACTTCTGGCCAAGAATTACGTTTGGATGTCTTTAAGAGACGTTTTCTCAGAAAGCACAAGCACACTGACTGTAAAACACATGACAGTTCATTGGACTATTGGGTTGAATTGTTTTCACATTTTATCATCACGTAGTTTGTAGTGATGTGAATTGTAATCCAGAGAGAGCGCTTAGATGCAGGTATTTCACTGACTGCACTCGTGGTATTTTTGTTCTTGTTACAGCTGTAAATTGTTTTTTAAATATTTTCTAAGAACGGATTTAAAGGGCTTGTGAAAGGCTCTGGTCTAATGAAAAATGTGATTTACTCTAGAGGATGAGACGAAAATGAGCAAATTAGAGCCGGGACTCATCAAATA
Source organism: Odontesthes bonariensis (assembly GCF_027942865.1). Classification (NCBI taxonomy): domain Eukaryota; kingdom Metazoa; phylum Chordata; class Actinopteri; order Atheriniformes; family Atherinopsidae; genus Odontesthes; species Odontesthes bonariensis. The sequence continues at coordinate 29,661,127 of NC_134515.1, read as the reverse complement.
ATGAACACAAGGCCCTTATTAGATGAATATTACATGAAACTCCTTTATTGGATTTGTAGGTTTTTCCCCTGGAGTCCGCCTTCAATGCCTTTGAAGTGAATGTTAGTCTGTTATGGTTAATAAGAGATTTATCATTAAATTGTTGGCCTCGTAAGTTTAGGGAATATTGCTTTTACTTTCTGTTTTCATATTTATTTTGATAAATTTATTGTGATGTTTTGTCATTCTTTATAACACAGCCAAGCCACAAAGTAAGGTGTGGCAGGTTTTTAGCACTGAAGAATGGGTGGTGCTTCTCAGGATCTTGTATATCATTGGTTGAAGCAGTCCTCTAAAACACCAATACCTGAGCCAGGTAGAGAAAAAAGTTAGAGAGAAGCCGCATAGCAACTTGTCAGTTGCACCTTTAGCTCACTTCAAAACTGGTTCGAGCTTTTTTGTTTTTGCCGTCACAGTCACTGAAGAAATAAAGGAGCATGAGGTGAGTAATGGGTTTCAGTAAGGTAAGGTATTCATTTATCCACAGGCAATTTTCCTATAGTTACAATATCTGAAGGACTTGTGAATTTATTAATATTAAGATCAACTGAATGAATAACTGCTTTTAAAGTTTGAGTTTTGGGGTGTTTTTTTTGGCATAAGAGGCTAGCAGCTGTAAAGAAAGTGTGTGCAAGCCTCAGGTGAGAAAGCTTCAACAGTGAGGAGTGATCCAGGTGTTTCCCCAAGAGCGGGTCTCTGTGGCAGACAGGTACCAAGGCTGGCTGGGTGGGCTCGAGGCAGGCTGTGGTGAGGTTGCATCACTGCTGACTAAACAGTCATTCAGCTTACGTATGTGATACCGTGCCAGAGACCAGGATTTCAACTGCAGCCTGAAACCTTGGAGCCACAAAGCAGGGCAGGCCTGGTCTCGCTGAGGCTCAAACATCAGCTCAAGAAAAGGGAGAGGCTGACGTCCAATTCCTTCTGCACTCATTGCCACTTTCTCAACCTTGGGGGCTTCCTCATAAATCAGTGTCCCGGTTGCATTCTCTGCACCAAGTTACCGATTTGGTTTCTATCCCGAAGTTTATCATTGAAAACAAAGCTTAAGGTTTATTGATGTAATTTTGCACCGTCTGTATCTGTAATAAAACTTTGTCCTTTATCACTATGGGGGAAGTTGTGGTGAATCTGAATGAAAATCTGAATATGAAAGAATTTTTACCAGTTTACATTTTTGTCTTTAATTTCAGACCCTGCAGGAATATTCCATGTGTTCTATCCTTCATTCCACCGGAGTCTGTGTCTGTATTTAATCAGATTTCAGTGGTGTGAAGTGTAAAAGACATGGGGATATGACTTCACAAGCTGACCAAAATACCAGAAGGCTGTCAAGGCATAGGTCAAATAAGCAACTCAGTTTGGTCCAATTCTATGTTTTATGTGTAAGAAGCCTTTTCACAGAAGGTTTTTCACAAAAATGCTACTATTACTACTATGCAGTATTGTACTCTCTGGTACTCTGGTGTCTTTTTTGTGTGCCATGTGTAGGGCTTGTATTTCTATCAACAGAAATGCAGTGTAACATGAATAAAATTCCTGACCTTGTTCCCCACGTTTCAATTTTTCTAAAAGTGCAACATCTCCAATCATTATAGAGGCATTATACCACCACCAGAGCTTCTCAGAGAGCCCGAGAGCATTCTTTTTTTTCATGAACAAACATGGAGATTTTTATACTCGGCCTACACAAACAACCTTTATTGCTTGGCAGATGAAGCTTATTAACAATTTAAAACATGCCCTCACTACAGCCCTCACAAAAATGCCATTTAACATGTTTCTTCCTGCTACATAAATGCGTCTCCACCACTCCCTGCACCATTCTCTCCAGTATTGCATAAGAAGAGCGATTTTGTCCCTCATTGTTCCCACCATTTCCAAATATTTTAATATGTGTGATACAATGGCGTAGCCACGGGTGTGCCAGGGTGTGCCGGTGCCACTCAAAGAGGCAGCTGGCACACCAAAAAAATTGCCGTAAGGTGATGTGTTGCGACACCTGCACCTGCCAACCTGGTGTAGCGTTATTTCTGATTAAATTATAAATGCGCTCAATCGCCAAGCCTTGCCTTGCCCTTTAAATTGAGAGCTGCGCAGTGCGCACAGGTAAGCAGCAATGTCATTGTGTCCTTTACTCTGCTTCTAAGCCCAATAGTTGTGTTCAGATGAATAAATAGCTTTGTTGATCATGCGTAATGTGGATACGTTATGGCTCTGTGAGAGCGCATGAGTACGCGCATGAGTATGTTATATTTCATTATGTTCATCTCATTGGGCACGCAATGTCTGTGTGTGTGTTGTATTTTTGCGTTGTTTTTTTTGAGGACACAAAGTGTGCTTTTTGCATTACTTTGTTATTGATTTATTTAAGAGCACGTCACGTGTGAATGTTCATACCTGCTGTGAACTAATGTTTTGTGTTAATAATGTTGTATTCGAGAGATCCATTCTTTTGAATGTTTGTGGATATGTAACACTGTTGAAAATAAATTTGGCACACCCAGTATTTGCTGGTTCACACCCATTGTCTTTTTTTCTGGCTACGCCAGTGGTGTGATATAGATTCAATATGTAGGCTCGGCTGTAATTTCTGTGAAATACATAACTATAACTTTAGTAGATCGTATTTGATAGATCTTTTCAATAGGATCAATAGAGTTTTGAATACAACAGAGCATTACACCTAGTTGCAAACATGCCTCTTTGGTTTGGTATTTGTTTGGTATCTGACAGTCTGCTAAATGTGAAATCATAATAATATAAGAGAGCAAAGAAGATATTCTTTGCCCATGATTATATATGTGGCTACACTATGAATTTAAACTCACTCTTTTTTCTTTTATTTCTTGAAATTGCATTACGCCCTGTGGTCTATGATAATATTTTTTTCATGTATATGAAATATTTCATTATTTCACAGCATTGTTCGGCTTTTATATGCATTGCAAAGAGCAGTGGGAGAGTCTAAAGACAATCAAAACCTAACCACTTTGAGCCCTGATAAAATGTCCACATATATGTAAACACACACACATAAAATCACCACATTACCAAAAGTTAGTAATTCAATTCCCAGAAAAAGCCACCACTGCTTAAAATTGCTGCTGTAATGATGAATTAAACAGTGAACGGTAGGACCTGACAGTTAATCAATACAAATTTAGATGATTTATGAAACTGTTTAATTAATCTTTTTTCATGAGCTTTAATTTGGAAAAACTATTGAAAAGATTTTTCTTTGATAGATAGATAGATAGATAGATAGATAGATAGATAGATAGATAGATAGATAGATAGATAGATAGATAGATAGATAGATAGATAGATAGATAGATAGCTGTTATAAGCCTGGATAGTCTTTCTCACAAAAACTTTGTGTCCATAGAACTAAGCAGCATTTCTGCTGGTTGATATATGACCCCCTCTTTCTGTAATACGGTTTCAGGTTACATATCTGGATTCAGCAGCGGACTGTGTTGAGCGATTATAATCGGGCTGAGCTCATGTTGCTTGATTGATTTCTCATGCAGTGCTGCCGGAGGGCTCAAAGGTCACTCACATCCAACAGTTGTTTCCATCCTTGGCCTTTATGCACTGAGATTTCCCTAGTGTCCCTGAAACTTTTTACAAAATTTTGCTAGATGTTGAAAGATGTTTTTTTTTTTACTTATTGATAATTTACTGGACTAGATCCATCAGTGCTTGGAAAGAGTAAGCATTTAGTGGATGCTCCTTTTATATCAAATCCTGACATCCTCACATGTCACAAATTAATTACAGTGTTACTTGTATTGTCAATACACTAAGGAAGGTGGGGTTTGTAAACGGAATAGTAAATAAGATATTGTTTCAGCCTTCCAGTAAATTTTAACTTATTTATACATATCCATTGTCATATATTATCTTGTTACACAAACAGAGTAATTCCTTCACAACAGTGTGAGTATCCATGGGGATTAGATATTACAAAACTTTTGTAAAAAAACATGTATTACACATTCTAGATCAGTTGTAAGGTTTGAAAATAAACTGACTTGAATGTGAACAGCACATACCAAATCTTAACAGCTGACATGAAGATGTGGACAATCTGTCTCATTTTCATCTGTCTGCCACAGAGTTCGACACTCGGAGAGGACACAGGTGAGAGCAATGTTCTTTTAGCAGGTGCAAACCAGCAGTGATTCAGAATGTTTAGATCCTCTTTTCTCTCTGTTGTGAGATGTGAATAATTCAGTGCTTTCTGCAGCTGAGGGAGGTAATGTGACAGTTTGACACCACACAAGCAGCACTTGCTAATTGAAATTACAATCATTGTGCAAAAAATGCTTTGTTGTGTCAGCACCATGCTTGGTTAGGTGGGATTATGTTTGCATGTTACAGGATGGTCATGCCTTCACAGCTGATTGTGCAAGCTATCGTCCTGTTGCCTTTTGGCTAAAGTGGTACTTTTCCTGACAGATTTATTTTGGCCTGTATGGTGTCTGTTTAGTGGCAGAAGACATTGGTGAGCATCAGCTGCAGCGGTTAGTGGAGTTGCTAACTTCCAAGGAGTGTGAGGACCTTCTGTTTGTCCTGTCTCACCCTGAGGAGAACATTTTCCAGCACCTGGATCGTCTCTCACCAGAGAAAAATCAGCTCAATCTCAATCTTCGAAGCAAGAGAGACACGTCTTCTGCTGCAGGTTTGGTCTGACTCATTTCATCTAGTCCTTCTTTCTTATACTGTTAAAGTGTACGTAGCACGTTACTGTTGTAGCTGTTGGAGGTGGACCTAGTTCTTAATCTTGGGTATGTCCAGATTAGTTTAGCATACTTCATAACTCCAAATAGTTTCTTATTGGTTCAGAAGAAGGGAGAGCTTTCATTGGGAGAAACTTCTTCTTCAGAAGGATACTTTCTGGAGTTTTCTGATTGGCTGAATTACTGGAGGTTTGCAGAGGGGGCAGGGAAAGAGGATTATGTTGTCTCATGGACGTGTAATCATGATATCGTAAAATCATTTGTACGTTTAATATCAACACAACACACAGATATTTGAAAAAGTTTCACTCAGTCCGGACTTGTGCCTTTTTACTGCTAAAACAGCCTTCGACTTTCAGCTTCAGTCTCTCCACAAAGCCAACATTGCAATGGGTTTCGTTCATAAAGACTGTTGTCCGTTAAGTGTGGCAAACAAAACTATTCCCGACTGTGCTGCTGGCCAGGAAAAACAAACCACATCCACTGATCCAAGATTGCTGGGTCTTTGGGGAAGCTAAAAAAAAACGAGCCCTCACCACCAAAAACACATGTTCTTGATAACGTCTTTTTAGCAAAAGCAAGGATACAGCAAACTCTAGCTCCCATGGGCAAGCACTGCCTAGAGAATTCCACTAATCCTGCCTTTCACTCATTATCACGCGTAAGTGAAAAGGTTAAAGTAAAAAAGTCTTGCAAATGAGAGTTCAAGGCTACCTAATTTACTAAATTAGTTCTTTCTTCATAAAAACACTAAAGCATGGGTATACCTTTCTTTTTGAGCCTTGGGTGATGTTTAAGATGGTAATACATCATTCAAACACTACAGATAAGCCAAAAAACATGGAACAGCATGCCATGGGACCTTTAATGTGCAGCTTTAACTACGGGGACATCAGATAAATCATAAGGGGCATGAGATGATTAATGGAAATGTCATGATCATAGGGTTTTTGAATTTTCATATGTTCTAGGTTTTCCAATGTTCCGACAATCCTTTTGGTCTTCGGATTACTTCTTGCTCCTTAGTTTACGTCCTGTTTTGTTTTGTAGAGTTTTGCCCCCTTATGTACTCAGTTGTTTTTCTTCCTGTTCCCACCTGGTTTCCAGTAGGCTATTGTCTCACCTGCTGTTTTTGTTTGTAATTTACTCTCTCTGCATATTTACCCCTGTTTTTCACTTGTTCCTTATCAGATCATTTCATGCTGTTTGTTTTCACATCCCAGAGTTATTCCCCCCATATATTCTCAGTTTTTTTCCTTGTAGTTTTTTCTGTTAATTATTAAATCTTCGAAGACCATCTGCTGGCTACGCCTCACTCTTCTCTGTCCTGCATTTGGCAGGAAAAAAACAAAATTCGGATTTATAAATCTGTTTTCATCTGAAAAGTTTAGAGAGAATCACTACTTAGTGCAGCTTTTAGTGACCAAGATATCTGAAATGTGACCTGACAACATACTGCCTGTTCAATCTTCAGCAATTGGGTTGTGTGTTTAGATAAATACCCTTTGGTCTCAATAAAGTAATTCTTTTTCTTTTTCTTTTCTTTTTAAAAACTTGAAATATTATCCATTTAGTAAAATCATCACCTCGAAAGTAAGTAGTCTCTTGCCCTACAATTTAAGATGAATGTATTGGAGTAGACGTTGCAGGCTAGACAATGGAAAAATTAGTTGTCAGTATGAGAAAAAATTATCAGAATATAAGCAAGCCCACAATAAGCTGTAAGGAAGTTACAAAAGAAGAAGAAGTAAAAGCCCTCTGACACCTGTCTGTTTCCCACATGTCCAGCTCAGTTCTGAGAGTTTGTGGCAGGAAGCTAGCTGTCAGAAACCTGTCTTTCTTAGGGCCATATGTTTTGTATTTGCTAGATGGTGAGACTCAGTGCCGAACAGCCCTGACAGACTGGCTGCTGAAGTATGGCAAGAAGACCTACTACGACAGGCTTTCTCGCGCCTTGCAGCACATCGGCAGAACAGACATTGCCATTGGTGAGAAATAAACGCAGACAGAAACAACACATGCCCCCTGTAGGACGGAATAATTCCTTTTTCAATAGAGGCATTTTGTGTAGGGTGGCTTTCAAATGACCACTCTTTAATGTGCCGTGCTGCTGATAGGAGAAAATCCCTGAGTACCCATCACAACCCTTAACAAAAGCAAATAACAACAAAGTCTTATTTGGCTGTGTGTATTTTCAAAACTGGTTTATTTCAGTCAAGATAGCCTCCTCAAGATTTTTAACAAAGGTGTATAATTACTTAATGACTCTGAGATTTGTTTTAATTGGAACTTCAAATGTGGCATATTTTACACACTTCCAGTCTCTGGCATATGCTGCAGTCCAGTGTGCACACAAATCCACAGCCGAGTGGCGTTGGATAGAAGGAGGTGTAAATGATCTGACTGAGAACTCAGTGGAGCTGACACCAGCCAGAGAACAAACCATCTGCTCCTTTCATCAGCAGCTTTGGAGGAATAAAAACACACGAAAAGGATGGGAGGACGTGTTGTAAGACAAGAGACAGGGGGGTGAGGGGGTATTAGTGGCTCTGGTGGAGAAGACTGCGACGCAGAATATAGCAATTATGGTACACTTGATTGCTGTTCTGAGATTTACTCATACATAATAACTAGAAAGGTTTGTTTTGTCAACTGACAGCCCTTGCTGTCCTGCCAGAATTTGTTATGTTCAGGACAAGAAATCAGCAATTTAATCAGATATAACATCATAGGAGGGTATACTTTACATAGACATTTAACACTTTGCAATTGTTTTCACAGAAGTGGGGAAGAACATCAATCAGGACAAAGCTTTGAACTTGAAACGCTATGTTGAGGGTTACCACAAATTTGTCAACTCTCTACACATCCCATCAGTGAGAGCAGACACAAAAACCCACCAGCATGAACAGCAGAGGGTCAGAACAAAAAAAGGTGAGATGCATTATCCTCATACCTGAAAAAGGTGGAAATTATATTGGTAACATCACAACCCAGAAATAGTGATAGAGCTGAGAAACTGTGTCCATGTTCGAGCTTTACTATCTCAGGCGATTGATGCCACAAGGAGATTTTTGAGTTATACCTCTGGAGATTGTCTAAATGACAAATGATATAATGTTTCACTGAACCCTGAATCTATTAAGTGTTAAGATGAGATGCTGGATTAGATGCGGTTAGCCGTGGGCACGCTTCCAACTCATTACTTCTCAGCATCAACACTCTTACTAAAGAAAGAAAATTTCCCACGACAGTTAGAAATTCAAAAATGTAATTATCGCCTGTCCATTTATTTACTCTCCTGGGTGCTTCTGTCAAGTTGCAGCTTGACAGAAAGGGCCCGATAGTCTTTTGAGGTGGTAAGTGTGTCTGTCCTGTTTGTTCTGTGTGTTAGTAAGGGATCTGAAGTGGCGTGACATGGACCTGATTTTGGAGCGGGCTCCTGTTCCTCCGTACCAGAGGGGGCCTTTGAACGTGGTTCTGCCGCTTTTTTATGGTATTCTGTTGGGTTTTGGTGGTACTTTGCTTGCATGGGTGTCTTTATTTCTCATCATCTACTACATTTCTCAAAGAAGGCCAACAAAACAGTAGGAAGGTCACAGTTGGGGAGGAGAAGTTGGGAGACGCAATCACTTGATGTCAAATTAAGAATTCTAATAATCTAGGAGGACATACCGATTGAGTGGATATAAAACTGGCATAAGATGAATAAATATGAAATGGATCTGATCATTTTTGCCTTTAGTCTTTTTTATATGTTCAGATAATGTAGAAATCCTTCGGATTCTTTGTCCACCATAATCACAAGTACCAATATATGTGTAGAAACTCATCGATTTCACACCACTGCTAATTACAAAAAAATATGACAAAAATGTCCTTTTAGATAAAATAATTATCCTGTGTATTGCCAGACTGGTTGGCACAATTATCTTGCCAGTGGGTAGATGACTAGCAGTGTGACAGATGCACTGGAACCCAGCCCTCACACCAAAGGTTGTTCCGATGTTACCCTGATAGCGATGCCACTTTCCATTTCCCCTCCAAGTGACGGCAATGTGCCCGTCTGGCATTGAAGAACAACTAATTATCCAGCCTGGCGCCTCCTTCCCCTCAGAGCCTGCCGATATCTCCACAGGCAATCCCAAAGAATAATAACAATGACAATGCTAGGAGACAATGGAGCACTCTTGGTTGTGATGGCAGCGTCTGCTGGGTGAAAGAAGCCAAACAGAAAACACAGGGCTGTAGGTTTTTTTTTTTCAAAACCTAAAAAGGGAAAGTGCACTGGATATATATTTGTATATTTGTTTCATTTCTTGTCAAAATATCTCATAGCACTTAATATAAGACACAATTGCCTGACAAGTACCATTTCAGCAAGATATAGGGACTTATTTTAAGACAATACATCTTGAATATCTTGTTAAGGGAAATCTTGACAAGCCGATTTTCTCTAGTTCCATTGGCAGATTTTGTTTGCCTTTTTTAAGCAAAAACATCTTGTTTTTTCTAGTGTGGAAATAGCTTGATATGAGATGCTACAGCAAAAAGGGTCCATAAACTGGCATTGAAAACCAAACAAAATAAAAATGTCCTTTTTAGAAACTTGAAATTAACTTAGTTGACACATGTAGGCTTCAATTAAAAAAATATTTAGCTCACTACAGGATCATTTTCACATACTCTAGTGACAATCAGTCTCTTAACAGCAAAACTGAAAATCCGCTCATGGCACTGAAGTACATTCTGGATTCTTGTTCCCAGTTTCTTACACCATCCCCACTTCCTATTGAGCTGACTACTTCATTACACAAATCTGGCCTAATGTGCTTCAGGAGTCTGACAGCTTAGATTACCAATGGCACTGAGCAGCAATTACTGTCTATTAGTTCATAAATCAACATTTACACAAATTGTAGTGCCAAGAAGAAGTGCATGAGCAAAGCTCTGAAAGACTAAAAAGGCAAGGTTTTGAGTGTTTATATAGACTACTTAGATAATGTTACTGCATGACAAAAGGGTCCATATTTTAAATGAAAATATTGTTTTATTTATTTTTGTTTTTCATAACGATCCCTATTTTAAATTTAGACTTGATTTGGATTTTTAAGGAAAAAAGCTTTTACACACTGTTACATAAAACCAATAACGATAAAACTGTGTTTCACCTTCATCATTGAGCTTCCCTGGTGGCACAGCAGAGCTCTCCACGACAAAACTTCCTCTGCCCTTCAGTTTCCCCCCGCTGGCTGTTAGGATCCTGCAGGTGCTGACTATGACAGGTTCACCTGCTGTGGGCTCAGCCGTACTCCTGTAAGCAGTGGAGAGGAAAGCCGCCGTTTCCGTATGCCCGACTGACTCGGAGAAACAACATGCCACATGGGGCCAGCATCCTGGTTGTGACACTCTTTTGTAAGGTTCCACTGGGAAGCTTCTCCCTTGGGATAAGGAAAGCTAACACTTCACTGTGCTTTTTTAGAGCTTGTGAACTCTTGATGTATAACTATATATTGAAAGCAAAGGTTCCCTTACTTTTGCAACTCACAGATATGTAATATTGAAGCAACTTTCTCAACATATAAATGAGTAATCTTTTTTACTCATTTGTTTGAATGGATTCCATTCACTTTCTTACAGGACTAGGGTGAAAATGGGATGTGTTCAAGCACAAATATAGAAACCTTCTATTGCCACTGTATCTACAGAAATATACAGTCTAGTGCACAGTTTCATATTCTGTAAATCAGAGCCTGATCATGTGATTGTCTCCGACCCCATCCTTTCAGATGTCTTTCATTTACAGAAATCTGAAGAATAGGCCAACGTTCCATTCTCATGCAAAGTGATGAAGCAATCACATGGATGGATGGAGAAAGAGTCTGACATGAAATTGACATTTACAGCCAAGGCGAAGGCAGTGTATGAGGGTACGGTTTCCAGGCATATTCATTCTCATGTAAAATGGAGTATTTTTTTTTTCATGCCAGTGGTTTCCTTTGGGTATTTAATAGTTTGCAGAGTGTAAGCTTATCAAACAGGATTCTCTGAGGAGGACACATCTGTCTCTTGTCATTGGCTCGGCTCAGCATATGGAGTCAAGTGTTTGTCTGGATGAAAATTGTAGATGGACTGGATGTAATGCATGCCAAGGGGACGCTCAGACAGTGGGGCCATGTCCTTGATGTGCTGAGGCGGAGCGCTCTGCACTAGGGCCTCTGGGGTGTGCTTAGTGTCACTTAAGGCTTAACTTTCCCCTCCCTCTATTTGCATCGCTATTCATCTATAGAGCCACGGAGGTGCTGCAGTCCCCACGCAACCATCCCTCTCCTTTTGCTCAATATATATGGATCACAGGAAACAAGATCACAACACCAGCTCTTTTAAAGTCATACTTTCTTTTAATCCCTTTCACAACTTTTTCTTTCATGGTTTCCTTGAGGGAGTCTGAGATTTCTTCAAAGTTTTTTTTTTTTTGTGTGCTGATGAGGCAACAGCAGCCATGAGGGTTTACAGATTAAACCACAGTGCCATCATGTGGTCATAATAGGTCATTACAGCAGCCATTACAGTGCAGAATTTTTGCATGATAACTCTATTTTTATGTTGTTTTAAATGGCTGTAACAAATCTGCATGCTGTCATATAAAACTGAATAATCTTTATTGCTTCGCAGAGAAGAATATTGTGCTTACTGCTTTATCTCAAATGGCAGCTGTGGAGAAGCAGTTACACTGTGATAATATGCAATTGCTGTCAAGAAAATACGGAATAGAATAGAAAATACTTTGCCAAAGGGAATTAATATTGTTGCTGTAATATTAATGACTACACATTATTAAGTTAAATTCAATAAACAACTGAATACATAGATAAAACAGAAGAAAACAGATGTATAGTATCAATGAAACAGCAGAAAAAAATTAAAAATACCTTCTGTACTGTTCTTTATTGCTGTGGAGCTGAAGAAGCCTCTGGCTGAAGACAGCCCATTGTTTATTCATTATGCTGTGTAGATGGTGTACAGTGTTGTCTATTATGTTTCCAAGCTTATGCACAGAGCCAGCCTTCTTCATCAGTTTAGTTTCTTTGAATCACTGGCTCTGATGTTGCTGCCCCAATAATAGGCCTCAGTGTTGCATTTGCAGTGCATCTGTTGCCCAGGTATCTTGAGTTCCTCCACCACCTACACCTCTTCTCCCAGTACAGAAATAGCATTTGACTAAGTCCAACTGAATCCACAATGATCCCCTGTGTTCAAAATGATGGTGATTTTTCCTACACCATGCCACAAGCAGACTTCCCTGTACTCTCCCTGCCACTTGTCCACCGCTGATACACCCACAACTGCAGAGCCATCTGAGTATTTCTGGAGATGACAGAACTGATGACACAGTTGTACTGGAAGTCTGAGGTGTACAGGGTAAAGAGAAACTGGGAGAGTACAGTCCTCTGTGGTGCTCCTGTGCTGCTGGCCACCTTCTTCAGTCTCACAAAATGTGGTCTGTTTGTCAGGTGGTCAAAAATCCTGGAAGTTGTGAAGGCATCCACCTGCATGCCTTCACATATCTCATCTATGGGGGCATACTTTCCATGCTTACAGGTGGTAAATGGTCACAGCAAAGTTAAATTGGATAACAAATTAAACCCTCATTGTAAATTACAGAATCTTTTTTTTTTTTAAATACTATGCATTTATGACCCAATAAGATAAAGTAATAATAATATATGAGTGTTCATACTGTATACAAGGAGGCCGCTGTGTTAAGATTTAAAGCAAACTTGATGTTTTCCTAATAGAAAAAGGTAATTAAAGTTTAAAAAATATGTTTAACAAAATATGCTGTGTTTGATATTAGGATGCGCTGTCAATTGATAGGCTATTGATTTGATTTAATCAAAGATCACTGGCGTTGAAAGATTTCTCCTCTGGGCTTCAGACAGGTGTGTTGCCTCTGCACCAGAGACAAACAGATCTACTCAAGAGACATTGAACAGAATAACACTAAAATCAAACCGGTCTGAAATTTAAAACCTATTTTTCTCCATTACTTTTGTTTTCTTTTATTCAGCCTGTGAACATTGTGTGTGGAGTGTCTGGAGCACTTTCACGCAGAACTTAGTAGAATCCTAATGTGCAAATGTTTGGATAAAGGACTGATATATTCAAACAGATGAAGAAGGGGGCACTTTCACGAATGTTTGCGTGGTTAATGGTCTCTGCCTGCTTTACGTGACAGACATTTGTTGACGCTCAGACGTGGCTGGTCTTTGTCTCTAAAGGGAAATGGCAGCTGTATCACACTCATCACAGTTTAATGTTTCCTGTCTGACTTTCATACATTATGATGTTGGCTTTCTAAGACTTTTCAGGCAGTGCTTTGCTTTTACTTTGCATCCCTCTATTCATGACTCCAAATAGCTCTCTTTCTTATGAAATCCTCATGTGCAAGAGTGCCGTTATTCTAAATATTCAGATTGACTACAGTGGCCTGTAAGGTTATCATACAGTATTAAAAATAAATTAAGTAGTTGTGCACAAGCTATCAAATTATGATTGTGTAATAACACTCACAACACACCTAATGACACATTGCAAACCATCATGTTGCTTTTTATCCCGACTGTTGTGTTCTAATGAGTTCCCCTAGCTCTGCACCACACTGCGTTGTTTTCCTTTATCTTGTCTAATTTCCCCACTGATACTGAACAGCTCAGTGAGGAGCTGGTATCTACAGTTATCACTCACTGTTCTTATTTTGTTAATCTAACAAAAGGAAAAGAGTGCAAACAGTACCTGGTGCTCTGTTTAATGAGTTGTTGGGGTGAGAAAACACCTCACCTGCATACCTGTCCCACACAAGATCTGTCTTTGTCTTTATGGCATGTTTTTCTCTTCCAAGCTTCTCTACAGCTTCAGCTTCAAACGCTATCATTTCATAAACCCTAATATTTTTAGGGATCATTATATTTGTCATTACTTCTGATAGAATTATGGTATTGTGTATTAAAATAATTCATTACATCTGCAAGTTACTAAAGAAAAAAACAAAAAATGGCAAGTCGATTGAACAGTACTTTCTTATCAGACGTTGGGTTGCAGCTTAATTCAGCTATAAATAATTAACCATCCTCCAATCAGAAGCGCAGACACAATCATTTTTTGCCTTAATTAATCATGCAAGAGTGTTCCATTGTTGGTGCACTTAATTGCCGCTGAACTACCAGAGTGAGACAATGGGCTGCATTAATTAATACCAGCTATCAGTGGTCAGATTTGCTCTCAGCAACTCTGTAAACAATCCCTGTCCAAAGACATTTTGCTGACGTTACACAGTGAAGATTTATGATTCCCTGGCTGAAAACTGGTTTGTTAATGTTTAATAGACCCCCAAATACGGGTCTGTAAAATGCATATGCAAAGCACTAACTACGGTCGCTTGATCAATGTCAAAACCTTCATTATTTGATCACCAGCAATGGTGTTGCTGTTGCTATGTCTTCCTCATTTCTTAAAATGAATCTCACAAGCCCGTCTTACATTTGAGCTATAGTCTCTCAATAAAATGGGGCTCCCTGATTCCTTATTACTGCACAGTTTTTAAAGTTTTAAATCTTGATTCCAAAAGATCAAAACTCAATTAATTCTTTGCACAGGTCCTTTACAAGAGCTGGCGAGCGCTAAATGACAATGTCCAATGACTCGATGAAGAGATAACCTCTGACACCATGCAATTAGTCTCAATAGTATGAAACCACTGGATGTGTAAACAAATTCAATACATAAATCTTTTGGCCTTGAATATCAAGGAACCTTGTTAATTAAACCATCATGGTCAGTGAATGTGCAAGGGGTGTAAAATTAAATTTTATCTGAACTTGCAATTATGGGATTGAAAAGCTACTCCATTATAACGGTATCTCACTTGAAAAAGGATTTAGCTGTAAGTATTTCATAATTCAGTGTAATCATCATTTGACCCCCGGAAGAGATTAGTTTTTTTTTTCTATACCTTCAGAGTTAAGAGCTAATTTTATGGTACAATACCAAGACGGTGAAATTAATAAGTAACATAAGTCAAAGTACATGACTCCTTTAGATTTATTTAAAAGGAAACTCAGACAATAAAGGTGCAGTGCACAGTTCAATAATGCCTGCAATATAAAACATGAAAATATAATAAAGGGAGGCCCAAAATGTAACCGCAAGCGCAACGAACAAGGTCCAAGATTGTTAGAATTTGTTGACCTTCAGGAGCTCTTGCAAATATAACAAGATAACACACTTGCAAATTTTTTGGCAAATCATTTTCTGCCTAGTTCCATCCCTTGAAGAGATGACTTATCCGCGTTACCACTAAGGAGGCATGGCGTGCCACACACAAATACACCCCAGGTGTTAAGTGAGATATTTTCCATCTATTTAAACTGCAACAGTTCACAGAAGACAAAAACTTTTGAATGCACCATGAGATATTTTTCACTTCGTTTGATCAAATATTTTTGCCTAAAACAGAAAATTAAATTTTGGGCCATGTCAAAAAGTTCCATG
Organism: Odontesthes bonariensis; assembly: GCF_027942865.1. Taxonomy (NCBI): domain Eukaryota; kingdom Metazoa; phylum Chordata; class Actinopteri; order Atheriniformes; family Atherinopsidae; genus Odontesthes; species Odontesthes bonariensis. The sequence continues at coordinate 29,645,792 of NC_134515.1, read as the reverse complement.
TTTCTAAGTTTTATGTTTGTTGCTGCACAGACACATTTAGAGGACACAAATAAAGAAATAGTTGTAAAAGAGCAGTAGGGCTCCTTTAGGTTTGCTTTTTTTAGCCCAGAAATGATAGTGGCTGTACAGAATTTGCAGCTGGGGTACTGCCTATGTTTGTGTGTATGTAATAATGGAGTTTATTTTCTTATACATTCAAACATTTAAAAATAGAAATTTAGGGTGAAGTGACATAATGGCTCATAACCATAATCCCAAACAATAGTGCAATTTACTCTTTCAATCAGAAAATTCATCCAGGTCAAATTAATCAAACCAGGGCTCAGAAATTAGTATGGAAACAATGGGGGGGAGGGAGAGAGCTGCAGGTGATGAAATGAAATACACACACATACAATCACACACATTAAGTGATGAGAGACCATCCCAGGGCTCCAAATTGAAGCTGATGGCCATAGAAACCTTGTAATCACTCATGGTGCCAATTTGCTGCAGAGACGAAGGGGAGCAGAGGAGCAGATGTGTGCCTGAATACCTTAGGATGATTTCTTAATAGCTTCATAAATCCATTCATGCATCACAGACATGCCAACAGCACTGACAGGCTGCTGCCAGGCAATAGATGCCACAGGCCTTCAAGCAACATGCTACTCAAACAAAAGTTAGTTGACTCACATATTTTTCTTTGTCACTGTTTCTATCAGTGCAGCTATGGCAACAATTATTGCATGAGTATTATTTTTGTTTCTAGAGCTTATACAATGCTGTTCTTAGCAGAGATTAAACATGCTAAATGTAGGGGGGGTATATTGTAAGGACTGCTCTCTTGCTACCTCAGTCTATTGGCATCGTTGCCTGGTTAGTTTCTGTTTTGTTTGGCTAAAAATCAATGACCACCATATCAATGACAAAGATGACAAAAACATGCATTTTTCTTAACTTGAAGTGAATAGACATTTGTTATAGAACATGTACCACAATTTTTTCATTTTTTTTTTCCACTTGACTTGGGATTCCATTCATCCTTTTTCTGCATGAGCAGTGATCCCGAGACCTCCAAAGCTCTTCTGGGGGTATACAGAAGTGTTCCCAAGCCAGCCAAGAGATATCATTTCTCCACTGTGTACTGAATCTGCCCTGAGGCCTCCTCCTCCAAGAAACACCTCTCCAGGGAGGTGTTCGGAAGGCATCACGACTAGATGCCCAAATAACCTCACCTCACTGCTTATGACCAAAGCAGAGGGTTGGAGCATCGATTGACTGGTTAAGCAACCACTTGGTTGTTTAGCTCACCTCTCGCTTCACCATAACAGATCCATGCAGCTTCCACATCCACATCAGAAGATGCTACCTTGATCCACTTGTCAATCTCTCGGTCTACTCAAATCCCTCTCATGAACCAATTTTTTTTTACTTAAGACGATGGCCTCAGGTTTCAAGGTGCTATTTCTCATCCTGACTGATTCACAGTTTATAAAAAAAATATATGGCAGGGGTTAGAAAAGTTTCCATTGCCACTTGTTTCATATATAAAAACCATGGGTCCCGTTGACACTGCTCTATATAAAACAGCAGCCAACCAACTATCTCACAGTTGATAACAATGAAATACTCTACAGCCTTTTGGTCATGTAAACAAACCCATTACATTTTGGTGAGGTGAGACTCAGCTGCAACTAATTAAGGTAATTGAATTAGTTGAGTACCATGATTGAGCTTCAAACTGAAAATTCGAGAGTTTTTCAGAAGTAAAGATGAGGAGAGGTTCACAACTATGTGAAAAACTGCATGGGCAAATAGTTCGGCAGTTTGAGACTAATACGTCGTAAAAATAATTCACAGACCACTGTAACCTGTTTTATCTATGTTTTACACAGCATTCCAACTTTTTTAGGAAATATTCTGCATTGCAGGAGGGCCAAGAAACTGCTGATACTGTGTAATCCTCCTTTCACTGAAGGTTAGCCTTTCGCGGTGTCTTGATTCCACAGGGACTTGGCCAGACTGCTTGGTTGGTTGCACCTTACAGCTGTGGCCATGCACACTCTCAGTTAATTACAGGAGCAGTGCACATTCAGCAGGTTTACTCCACAGTTATTTTGAAGGGTGGGCATAAACCTCAGAGCTCCCCTCATCGTGTGCTTGTTGCTGGGCTCTCTCGTGGTGTTATGTACCACCCCCTGCCAGTGAAAAGAAGTACTGATTAATTTGGCCTAAGTAAAAATAAATTTGTTTATTTAGACAACTGGTAGACAGGAATAAGGTGCACAAAGCACGTAATGCAATTTGGAAACAATACATTTTTGTTCATTACAAATTAACATTCAGGATTAGTGTTCCTTTTCATCATCAGCACATTTTGTGTGCTTTTCTTCTATGCAGATATCAGTGCTTAAACATTTACTGTAAAATTAGTCTTTGAAGCTTCGTGATGGATTAGGGAAAGTAAGTGAAACTGTCGTCTTGTTTCAGCTTGTATAGACAAACCACGTAGTAGCTCCTCCAGGTCCTTCATCTCATTAATGTAAAAAGAAAGTCCTTTTTTTTTCTCCCTCTGCCTGCAGGCAACAAAGTCAGTTCACAAACCTAGTCAAATAGGCCTGCACACATTATGATGCTATTACTATTGACACAACTGGAAGTAAAGACAGAAATAGTACAACATTCACATTTCAAATTGAATTGTGTCGTTTTTTTCCACATTGCTTCTGCCTTTTGGCTTAGTTTTTGTTCAATAATTACACGAATGTTGTGTTGGTGTTGATCAGAAGTTTAAATGACCTACTTTTACTCTATTGTCCCACAAACGGTGTAAAAAACAAACTGTAGGATATTTATTTTTACCCTTGCTGAACCAGTTGAGGTGACAAAGGCTGAAGATGATTTACCAAGAAAATAAACTTTGTTTTTCTCATTTCAAAATCTCTCCCTATCTCTAACCGTGGAGCATTTAAACAGCAAGCGATTGCGTTTGATGTGAAAGGAAATTGTTTGATAAGGTTTATTCATTTATCTATTTCTTATGCAAAGGGGTGCATTCCTTTGAGGTAGGCATACAAAGTGGCATCACGGACATGAAAGAAGACATTACTGCAAGCAATGTTTCTATCATCAAAAACTCCTCCATTTCCTCATACACCTCATACACCACTGAACACAGCAATGTTTCATGTCTCATTCTAATATGGGGCATGTGAGGCTTGAAGTAAATAAAATTCAGTTCAACACATCGTTACACCTAACATGCAGTATTGTCCCAGTGTCCTTCACAGACTCAATGAACTCAATGCTGTGTGACTAGCACCATGTTGTCATAGCAACTGGAGAGCCAAAAAGTGTAAATTCACTCGGGTCATATAAGAGTTTAACTTGAACATTAGCCAGGAATAGTTGAACGCCGAACATTGTATAGCTTGAGTTTGTCTTTGTTTGATGTAAAAGAAAACGCGAATGTGTACATGAACATGTTGGAACTGTACCAAGGTCTACAATTAATGTTTTCATAAAAAGATTGAGTCAGGTTAACTAACACTCTTTTGGGTTTTAGAATTTATGAAGGTGATTTTCAAATTTTCTTTTTATATTTTTACATGACCTAAATGTAGACAAATAACATAGACATATCACAGTGTCATTAACACGAAAATTAATTAAACGGTGTGTCAAACGTCTTTCATTACAATTATAGTTGTGAATGTTAACTTAGCTATCATTAGCATTGGCAGGAAATTTGCTATGAACAAAGGTGCCTGCAAGGTGTATTCATTCACAATTTTAAATCCACCTCTTCTCAAGGTTCTGCTTTAATCATCAACTAGATGAGAAAAGTTTCCAAAGTTGAATCTAAAGTTTCTCTTTTTTAAAGTCTAAAATAACTTCCATCCATCCATCCATTATCTTCCGCTGCTCCGGGGATCGGGTCGCGGGGGCAGCAGCTTGAGCAGAGAGACCCAGACGTCCCTGTCCCCGGCCACTTCCTCCAGCTCTTCTGGGGGGACCCCGAGGCGTTCCCAGGCCAGCCATCCATGTCAAATTTCGTAGCGAAAAGTTGCTTCTGTCGCACCGGAAATGCAATACACCTAGCAGCATTTCCGGTGCTAGAGAACTACAAACATGTCCACTATTGACGAACATCCAGTCTTCAATACAACTCAATGGGATTTACAAAATGTCAAATAAAACACGACAGAAGCAACTTTGAAATTTGAAAAATTTGATATGGATTACCAGTGCACACCAGTAACCACTCCGGTGAGTTGATTATTTTGAAAACGGACGTTTATTGTGCTTTTACGGACCTTTTAAGACATGCACATGACTAGCCGTTCTGAAGCAGGTTGAGAAGAATCAAAATTAGGCAAATACCAGAGACAGCAGTAAACATCAAAAAAGCGGTGAGGGGGGTTCTAAAACATTGCAGACGACTCAGAAAAGAGGCTTAATGTTGAAAATACAGGAATTCCCCTTTAACTTGCAAAAACGTGGTACATGGGGAAACAAGGCAGGCGGGTCAGGTATCATGGGTAAGGGTAAGAATCTCACAATGAACAAAAAGGACTGAGAACTTAAATAGGGAGTGAGCGTGATTGGGGACAAGATGCAGCTGGAGGGGAATAAACAGGTGCAGTGCGTGGAGTAATTAACAGGGTGCAGGGAAAACTAAGACATGAAACCGAAAAACTAAACATTGATTCAAACTCAAAAACGTGACCTAAAAACAAGTCCATGGGCGTGACATTCTGTATGACTGGAGTAAGGTAGGCCAGAGCTCCAGATATCCCCCCCCCCCCCTCAAGGGGTGGATCCCAGACATCCCTTAAAAGTCTGAGGGTGGGAGGGAGGGGCTCGAAGCCGGTCAAGCGGGGGACCAGAAACAGGCATGTGGTACCGGCTTCGGGCAGCAGGAGGCGGTGGTCTAGCGGATGCCCAGACCTCTGACGGCGTGGCAGGAACAGGCGGTGGTCTGGTGGACGCCCAGACCGCGTGGCAGGAACAGGCGGTGGTCTGGCGGACGCCCAGACTTCCGTCGGCGTGGCGGCAGGAGACGGTGGTCTGGCGGACGCCCAGACACCCGCCGACGCGGCAGGAGGAGGAGCCGGGGACCGTCCGACGGTCGGCCGGACGTCCGGCGGGGGGGAGCCCCCCCTTTAAGGGATGGATCCCAGACATCCCCAATGTCTGGGGGTGGGGGGAGGGGCTCGAAGAGGTGAGTCCATGGGCCAGGGCCCCATGGGCTCTGAGGCTTTGTCGGCCCCTGTAGCCTCTTTGTCAGGCCCTGTGGGTCCTTGGTCGGGTTCATGGTCAGGCTCGTGGTCAGGCCCTGTGGCCTCTGGGTCAGGTTTGGGGTTAGGCCCTATGGCCTCTTAGTCAGGCTCGTGGTCAGGCCCTGTGGCCTCGTGGTCAGGCTCGTGGTCAGGCCCTGTGGCCTCGTGGTCAGGCCCTGTGGCCACTGGGTCAGGGCCTGTGGCCTCGTGGTCAGGCTCGTGGTCAGGCCCTGTGGCCTCGTGGTCAGGTTTGGGGTTAGGCCCTGAGGCCTCGTGGTCAGGCCCTGTGGCCTCGTGGTCAGGCCCTGTGGCCTCGTGGTCAGGCCCTGTGGCCACTGGGTCAGGGCCTGTGGCCTCGTGGTCAGGCTCGTGGTCAGGCCCTGTGGCCTTGTGGTCAGGCTCGTGGTCAGGCCCTGTGGCCTCGTGGTCAGGCTCGTGGTCAGGCCCTGTGGCCTCGTGGTCAGGTTTGGGGTCAGGCCCTGAGGCCTCTGTGGCTGGGGCCAGCTCTTGGACGGCTGGGGCTGATGGGTCTCAGGACACTGTGGCTGATGGGTCTCTGGACTGAGAATCTGCGGGCTGAGGTGTAAAAGAGGTGAGGGAGGATGTGCACAGCGTGCCTACCTTCTCTGGTTCCAAACCGAAAAGTTCCATCAGTAAGGCCCGCTGCACATTCCTCGCCACCTGCTGGAAATCGGGCAGATTCTGAGTCCAGTTGTGGAGGGTCCGCTCCACAGAGGAAATCCAGCAGCTTATTTGTTGCCTCCAGCCTCTGCCATGAGGTGGTGGTCCAGAAGGCCTCCATTAAGTCCCAGAAGATATCAGAGTCCGCCACGTCCATGGCTGGTGAGATTCTTCTGTCAGGTTTGGGTGAGGATGGAGGACACGGATGCGGACTTTAAAAGTAAAGGGTGATTTATTTTCCAAAAACAAAGTAACAACAAAAGGCGCGGCTAAGCCGGATTCAAAAAAATCCGGCTTAGCAAAAAAAGGAACTAAACATGGCATGGATAAATAAATAAATACTTAACTTGCAAAAATGTGGAACGGGAAACAAGGCAGGCAGGTCAGGTATCATGGGTAAGGGTAAGAATCTAACAATGAACAAAAAGGACTGAGAACTTAAATAGGGAGTGAGCGTGATTGGGGACAAGGTGCAGCTGGAGGGGAATAAACAGGTGCAGTGCGTGAACTAATTAACAGGATGCAGGGAAAACTAAGACATGAACCGAAAAACTAAACATTGATTCAAACTCAAAAACGTGACCTAAAACATGAAACTAAAAACAAGTCCACCATGGGCGTGACATTCTGTATGATTGGAGTAAGGTAGGCCAGAGCTCCAGATATTCCCATGCAAACCTCAATCCTCCCGACGTGAAGCATTACGACTGGCACAGAAATGACTGAAGCTCAACTCCAGGGGAAGCCTATGACACATGAGTCTTACTATAATGCTGAGGACAGCAAAAGTACCTAGACGTAGAAAATAGTGTCACAATCATTTCCGTGCTATACTGCAAAGTGAGACTGAGTGCAGCCCCTTGCAACCCTGGCAACTTATCACTGTCAACATACAAAATTGCTCTAGATAAATCACTCTGATTTACCTGGGCCCATCTGTCGAGCAGCACCCATGAAGAAAAGTGAGATGAGGGGGAAGAAAGAGGAATAGAGACCACTGACAAGAGAACAGTTTGCCTGGAGGGTAATGCCATGCCTAGAAAGAAGAGACACTGTCAAATAAATCATGAAAAAAAACAATACAAAAACATTTTATGCACTTCAGCAGCTAGCTCCAGTCAGTGGCTATTATATGAAGGCATCAGAGAGGAGTAGACTGACCGACCTTGGGGAACCTGAATGGTGCCAACGCTGACCCAGCTGATGTCATCACACAGCAGGTTTTCTTTCATTTTGTACTTTGGAAGTCAGCTCAGTACAGGCAGATGTCTGAATAACAAGCCTCTCAGTCTTGGCACAGAGCATCTGACACAAAAAAACAAGAAAAAGTCTCTGAAGCGCTCCAGGATTCTGCTTGTTGCTTTATAAAAGTCCACAACATATGTCTATTACATACTGAGTCGCACATACGATACTCTGTTTGATCATCCAACAAAGCTTGTCAGAGGTAGAGAGCATGTAGTTCATGTTGACCGTTCAGCAAGATTACAATCCTGTACCAGAAAAGTTTCTCATCTTTTCTCCAAGAGGGATTGTCGACTCTTTTTTTTAATCAAACTCTTTATCAAAATCTTGGAGGTTGTTGCCTGTCAATCACATAGCTTGGGCATTTCCATTGCAAAGCGACAAGATACCCAGAAAAATCATATTTACAACCCATTTTCCCCCATGTGTTATTTAAGGAAATACATTCACTGACAAATCCCCTCAACACAGCATATTGTCATACATATCTAAGAGTTGCAAGAGTTCTTTTTTACCTCTTCATAGTATTAGTGATAAACCCAGTCAAAACATCATCCAAATCACATTGTTGTTGCAACATATTCTAAACATTTCATATTCATTTTTAAAAATGTTAAGTGTTAGATATAACCATATTTCGCCTTACTGATTTATTTACACAGGCGCGGACAAAAAGGGCTGATCAGGATTACAGGCATGCTGTTTTATATTTAAATGGCAATTTTAAGTGAAAGGTTTTCATGAAGTAATTCAGTGTCCAACCATTAGAGAAATGATGTTCAAATCAAGTCTACCATGTTAACACAGTAACAAAAGAATAGCTACTGGATACAAACCTGAAGTTTGAATGAGATTTCACTTCATTTATTTAACATCATAAAAAAGCTCATTCACAACTAAGTATAAATACTATTTTTAATTTCTAATTTTAAAGACTACATAACAAAGCACATTTGGCAAAAATATTTGCTCTGATCTGCTCCATCAGTGAATTGAAAATCCCATTAAAATAAAAAACATATACTATGTTTACATACACATCGATATTCTAGTCTGCACACGAATATTAACCCAAGACCTTAGTCTGAATAAAATAGGTCTTGTAAACATTTTCTGGTTACCTAAGCCCGAATAAGGTCATATTGTTGGTAAACAATAAACGGATCTAGCTCTGTGTTCTTATCTTAGTTGGATTACGTATATGTGTGGATATTGTAATCGCAACTCGGTACACATATCTGTCTCCAGAGCCGCTAGGTCCCATTTTTATAAGCAACTTCGGGGCTCTTTTTTAAGAAATCACTCGCTTGTTTTGGACCGTCTTTTCATAGACTGGGTCACTTGTTTCAGTCACAAGACCTGGCAACACTGATGCCGAACAAGAGGGCTGTGTGTAGAAAGAAGACACACAAAGGGGTCAAAAGTGAAACGCCAGCAATGCTTCGTCTTTTGAAGGATATGGAAATGACAGCTGGGGACAGGTGACACGTGGGCGGGACTCATTAAACTATGCTCTGTAACACATAATGCAAATACCATAATCAGAATATTGCCTTATTTAGAATAAGGTGTATTGTTGGCATATTTCCATTCACGTACACATAGCACAAACACAAGCTTCAACATAAATTTATAAAAAGTAAATAAATAAAAACACAGCAATTCCAGAAATTTCCGTATGTTCAAGCAATTGAATTGTGACGACGGTACCTTACTGTTAAAGCACACCTGCAGGCATTTGGTTCATGTGTGTATTATCCACTTGTTTGATTGCCTGTTAGATTCTGTGCATCTTCTGAGGGAAAATTTAGAAGATAAACCTTGGTACATGCAGATTCTTTGGAAACATTGTTTATTCAATCTATTAGCAAGGAGAAAAGAAAAACATGACATAAATATATTAAATGCATCTTTAATGGGTTCAGTTTCTATGTACATGTAGTATCCACAAATTTGTTGTCTCAGCAACAAAAATACACATTTGTGTACACATTTGACGGTAAAGGGTAGACATAAACTTCAAGTGGAAACTAGTTACAAAGTCGCGTTTAACTTGGCCTACGCAAGTCAACTGACTGGGACACAAGTGATGAACAAAAAATGGATTACTTTAAGATTAATCGGGTGAGACAGAAACCACATAGTGTAAAACATTATTCTGGATCACAAACAGTGTGCAAAACAAGGGCATCAATGTCAGACTAAAGTGCAATTATCTGTCAAATCCATTCGTATTTTCTCTAAAAGAGGAATGTCAGAGGAACTAACAAACTCTTAACAGAGAGGCAAGTCTCCCCCTGGTGGAAATAAAAATGAAAAGCACATTCTATTTGAGCATCTTCTCATTGAGCATAATAGATATACAAGACATCTCTCCATCATTTATGGAAAGTGTGAAGAATCTGATCCGTATTACATTGATATATTTCTCTATAAACAAAGCTTTAAAATCAGAGTGCCTAAACTTTAGAAATTTTTTTGTCTAAATTGATAATGTGATGGAGATGTCGCAAGAATCCATACCAAGGTTCCAAGTCAGTGCAATTATATTTGGTATTTAATGGCAGCATCAGTACAGAAAGACGACGTGGTGCAGTAACAACATGTGGTCTAGCTGCATTGTCTGTAGCCAAAGATCAGCTGAAAACTGGGGGGGGGGGTAATAATAAAAGCCCAGTCCAAGATTTATTGTATAAGATCAGGGGAAAACAACACAACCTAAAGGCAGAATAAAAGCAGTGTCTCTGCATTGCTGAGCAAAAGGAGGAATCATCTCAAATGTATCTATGGAGCTCAAATGCAGACACCCTCGTTCCTAGTGAACTGAAAGTGAGTCACAGTTTTTCACTTTATATTAATGTCATCAAAATGTTCACATGCTACAATGTATGGTATTGTTATGGAATTACAACAGCAGGATCTGGTCTGGTAATGTTCCCACACGTGGCATTTACAAAGGCTGAAGTTAACTTCTTTGAGCTTATTTGCTTACATTAAAGTAGCGATAGCTCAAAACTAAGCTAGGTGGGTCTCATAACATTTAAGCTACCGAAAAAGACACTGATCCGTGTGTGCAGCAGTATTTTTAATGCAAGATAAGTTTCATTCATTCAGTGTTTGGTATCAAAACTTTTGGAATTTCGATGGTACAAAGTCCAAATTTCAGGTAGTGCGACATTCTCTGGATGATGATAGGTGCTAAAAGACTTATTAGATAAATATTTTGTGGTTCATAAATGCGCCTTTCTAAGGGCTCATTTGGATCCAAAAAATCTCATCAAACACTTATCTACGTGATATTATTGTGGTTTCAGGTCATGTTTCTGTTATGGTTCAGAGATCTTTTTGCATGTACTTTCATTTTATTTACTTATCACTAGATTCAAACCTTGTTATGGTGGAGAAATCCTTTAACATATTAGTTGTTTTAGAATGAAGGAATCCAGAGAAAAATGATCTAAAAAGACAAAAAAAAAATACCTGCATGTCTCTTCATAAATGGTCTTCAACATTTTTTTCTAAAGCAGTTCCAGTCTTCAGAGGTTTTGACTTCTAACTTCCTACAGGACTGTGACGTGATAGAGTGGGAGAACAGGTTACAATACAAAAAGGAGCTTGTTTAGTTAGTTTAACCCCATGTCGTAAAAGTCAGATGACATTTAAATCTAAACATGTCTGCTTTTCTTCCTCTTTGTCAAAAAGCTCATTGACCAGCTCCAGCTGGCAGCCTAAAATCCCTCAAAGTTCACTGCAGTCTCTAAAAAAAAAATTTAAAAATCAATACAGACTAGAAATCACTAAGAATGCTGATGTCTGCAAACTCCTGGCGATATCTGTATGAGTACAAGGCCAAGAGGAAAGACCATTTTAGGGTTAGGAAGCTCCATACGCAGGACAGGTAGAGGCTCCTTGGGTCAGTGAGAGCTGTGGGCAGAACAAACAGTGATTAGTACATGCAAGAACTCAAAGTATGATTCTTTAGGATATTGAATATGACTCATATCAAAGAAGGGAAGAGAAAAAACAGGATTACACTGCTTCTGTGTGATGGCCAGGGTCAGAAAGGTAATGAAGGCAGCCACAGCCAAAACTGAGAAGAGCACACCGACAGCGATGAAGAACTTGAGACCCTTGAGCCAGGTCCGCCAGTAGTCCTGAAGGTACATGATGTGTGTGACAAGAGCCCAGAGCGCTAAAACTCCTGCCAGAAGAAAAACACGTATTTTGACTGAGTGAATTTAAAACTCATCCTACACAGCCGAATAACCTCTCCATATGTTTTGTCTGACATATGGCTCATAGGGCACATATGGCTGCTTCTTCACATGATAGAACTTTAACCAACATTAGTGGACGGCACAGCGAACTGTGCTCACAGACAAGGATTTGCAGAAGTATTCCTGAGCCCATGCAGGGATTTCCACGACAGAATCGTGCCTGTTTCGAATGCATTACTTCCTAAGGGCCTAAAGACCACAAGCAGAAAATGTTTATTTCAAGCCATGTCTCTTAAGCACAAAAATGTTTCCAATTTCTAGGAATCTTTTTTATTATAATATGAACTTTCGATGATGGAACGTTCAAAGTCTTCACAAATTTACGTTGAGGAGCTGTTATTCTGAAATTGCGCTACAATTTGCAGGTTGCGGAACATCTGCTCCTCTTTACTTAAGGCCGGCGCACACCTTTACGATGTCATCGTTGCATCGTTTGTCGGGTGATCGGCATAACAATTCGGACCGTATTTGACACGCTCGCACTTCCACCGCACACACCTGCGAACCTACGAGTTTTTTGACCGAATGTTATCACATGACCGAAATAGGAAGCCACAAATCACGTGACTTTCAAACTGGAGGCAGCCATGTTTGTGTCGTAGTCGTCCAACGTGACTAATTGCGCTATTCCCATTGGCTGTTTAAATAATCCTGCGCGATGACATCGGAAGAGAGACCGCACACACATACGATTGTATTCGGCACAAGGAAAATCCGTACAGAAATATCAAATATGTTTGATTTGATCCGATGAAACGACAAAATCGTCTGTCGGCTGCTACCGCACACCTTTACGATTCCCATGCAAAGTCATCGGGCCGACAAAATCGTACAAGAATCATAAAGGTGTGCGCTGGCCTTTATGAGAGACTCTGCTGTCTAAAGTGCTCTCTTAATGTCCAATCATGTCACTGACCTGTTGCCAATTAACCTAATTAGTTTTTCCTTCAGCTACTTCTGTATCATATTGACATTTCAGTGTCACAATGTCTTTAGAATTGGGGTTATAATAGTTTCAGCTCCAGCAACACGTGATTGTGTGAGATATGGCAGTAAATATTAGCTTACTGCCGATATCAGTGCCTTGTGTGTGTGTGTGTGCGCGTGTGTATGTTGAGAAATTGCAGTAAAAAAAAAAAAAAAAAAAAATGGGATTGGCGTCTGCTTTTCACTGTTATTCGAAAGTGACCACTGAAAAGTCATCTTTTACATACAGTGGAGTAAATGGTTAGTTAATATATATCCTGGTGGTAATGTAAGACATAGGTCTCCATAAGAAAAAAAGGCTGTTTATGCTGTGTTTACTAGTTCATGGCATAAAATCCTGACGCTATCAGCTGACATTTGTCGTATTAATATCTTAAAACTCCTCTGTGTCATTCTCAGGCTCAAAATTCCCATGTGAGTCGAGCTTTGAATAACAAACGTTTAGCATATTAAACTTTTTTTCGTTGTTTTTTCTTTTAAAAACAATTGAATGCTGCAAAAACCGATAAGCTACGTGATTCGAAGCTTCTGCTAAAAAATGTCCCGTAGAAGTTTTACACAGGCTAAGATGGACAGAAATGCAATCAAACAAGGAATAAACGCAGTTTAGAATGAATTTTAGTGAATGACATGTGAGGGGGAAAGGGAAGACATTTTAGTTACACGATTACAACGTTTGACGTTGGTAGATAGGTTCGCGCTAGGATTAGGAAGCCTGATGTGAATGTTCACATCATGTACAAATAATATTAAATATTTACAGTATACGGTGTGTTTTCGTACCTGATAGGCCTCCCATGGCCGCCGTCCATGGCTGCTTATATGCAATATTCCAGACCAAGAACGCCGAAAGTCCAACCAGAGTACCAAACGTAGCATATCCTATGCTAATATACGTCCTGCTGATTCCCATTTTGAAGTAGAACTAATGCTACCCAAATGCTATAACGTCGTACGAGATAAAAGGGTATTTTTGTTTAAAAAGCCAGACTGATATTAATCTACATCAACAGTTTACCGACACATTATGTAATATCCTTTCCAACAGGAAAACGACAAGATGAAATCCCCCCTCGGCTGGACAGCCAGGAAGACAACAACGCCTATCACTGTTGGCAAAACCGACTCTCAAAATAGCTAATAATAGCCCGCTTTTGTCTCTTATAACGTCAGACAAGCACAATTTACTTTTCGAGCAAGACAAGCAGCAACAAATAGTCTGATGGGTGTTTATCGACATACACCGCAAAGATAACATACTATGAGCGAGAACACACAACCACAAAATCACACGAAATAGTTATTTGACGACTATTTTCTTCCGTCATTTTGATAACCTCCATCACATGAAACGAAAAAACTTACAAAGGAGGTAACGTTGTGATTTTTAAATGATCAGTTTTCGAGTAAGTTTACTAAAATTAGCATGAAATTAATCTATCTCTTATTCTTTAAATATCTTTGTTTGAAGGAAATCCCCAACATATCCACATGTTGCCCCTAGTGGAGCTAAGTAAAATTGCATGTTTTTTTAGCTCCTACCTAGTGATGAGGCTGTTTATAGAATCAGAGTTGGGACTGTGCAATGTTGGACTGAAAGGTTAGGATGCAAGAAAAAGTCAATTTTTTATTTTCATTTTCATTTACGAAACAACTCGTACAAAGTTCAGCATGAAAATAAAATCTAAATCCATTTAATATTTGATGTTTTTTAGTGTTTTTGTGTTGTACCTAATGATGGCAAAACGAGGCTTCATGAACCAATGAGGCTTTCCAGCCCAAAGGTTCGCCAAAAGGTTCATTACCCGAAGCCTCATTGAAACGGTCTCTCTAGTGACACCTGCTGTGCAAAAGGAATATATGACAGACTAAATTAACCCTGAGTTAGAGCATCCTGCAATATAAAATAAACAATTGTTGTCACTGTGTCTCAATGAAAATAAATGTGTGAAAACTGCATATATGGAAGTATTATTGAGTGCTATGGTGTTGATCACTCAAATGAAATATATCAATGATGTACACTTTATTTAAAGAAATGTGTGTCAATAACGTTGCGGTTTAATATGCCCAGAAGAAAAAAGAGCGACAACAACTACCGATAACTATGTTCTTCTCTCGAAAAAACACACCTGCACCGCGGGCTTTTGAAGAAAAAAAAACGCTACAGAGCGGAGTCAGGATGCAGCGGCTCAGTCAGAAGAGCAGTGAAATACACGTGAGTCACTATTTGTCCTGTACTTTGTATTTATTTTTCATAATCATTTTTCATTTTCTCCCGTTCTAATTCAATGACTCGGGTCGCGGTGCTGATCTCCGCAATTTGAAGCCTTCAGTTCGTATTGATGATTAAAATGATTATTTTACAGTACAGTAGTTATTTGTAAAAAAAAAATAAAGGTTACTACTTCACGGATTTCGCCTATCACGGGTTCTTTTTGGAACGTAACTCCCGCGAAAAACGAGGGTTCATATCCTATATAACTATTCTAACACTATTCTAATAATAATAGATGATATGACTGATATAATAACTGAACTTAACCACTAACTCTGATACAACCAACGCACACTCTACCTCTCACCAATACCAAACGCCAACTCAAAACCCTCGAAGTGCCGCAAGGTTCAAACCCTTTTTATAGTGACGCTCAAAATGAATCAGTGACGTGTACACTGAATCCGAGGCCTCGTTTGTCATCAGTCACGTGATTTTTATGGAAACGATACAAGCCTCGAACCAACGCTTCATCTGGCTCGCCCCTTTTTGCTCGACACATGCTCCGAGCCTAGGCCTCGCTTCAAACGCCACATCACTAGTTGTACCTGTTAGGCAGGTCAACTCTGAGTCTCCTGTCGTGTAATCTCACACTAAATCAGTTATGTTGAAGATTCTCTCTTCAACATAACTGGTGGAAGTCCACCAGCAGTCAAGGCCACCAAGGCCAATCCTAACTATCAGCTTTATCAAAAAGGCAAAAGTTTTAAGCATAATCTTGAATGTGGGTGAGGAATGTCGTGCCTCTTCAACCCAAACTGGGAGCTCGTTCCAAAACAGAGCGGCCTGATGCTAAAGGCTCTGCCTCTGATTTTACTGTAGGAATTTCTAGGTACCACAAGTCTGACAGCAAAGAGTTCTGATGGGAAAATATGGAAGAATAAGATCTTCAAGATAAAGTGGAGTTTGGTTATTAAGATTAAGGTAGCCAGTAAAGAGAAGCAGGGATTAAAGGAAAATAATATCTCCTGCTGCTTATCAGCAGAACTCTTGCTGCAACATTTAGGATCAGCTGGAAATTTTCAGAGATTTTTTTTGGGACAGCGCACAATAATGAGGAACTAGTTATGTTTCTAATTTTGGCAATATTATAAGTGAAAGAAGGCATTCCTCTAAACTTGTTTTAGATGTGAGTTAAAGTGTATATGTTGGTCAAAATAACTCAAAGATTCTTCAGAGTAGTACAGGAAGCCAAGCTATTGCCATCCAGTGTAAATACATAGCTAAACAGTGTTGATCTGAGGCACTTTGGTCCAAAGACAACCTCAGTCTTGTTTGAATCCAGAACCAGAAAATTAAGAGTCATCCATTAATTCATACCTTTAAGACATGCGTGTGTTCTTGTAAATATATTGGTTTTATCTGGCTTAATGTACATGTGCAATGCAGCTCTGAGATCAAACAGGACAAGTTAGATACAGGTCCATCATCAGATGCCAAGAGAGAGAGAGATCATTGCTTACTTTCACCAGTGATGTTTTAGTGCTGAGATGTGCTATGAATCTTGACTAAAACTCTTCAGGCTGATCATTTCTGTGTGAATGGTCATAAGGTTGAGTTGCAACATTATATTCAACAACCTTAGACATTGAAGAGAGATTGGATATAGGTCTATAATTGGCCAAGACTCCTGAGTCGAGAGTAGGTTTTTCAGTAAAGGATCAATTTACTCGCAACCTTGGAATTCTGAGGTTTATAGCTGGAGAACAAAAATAGATGAGGAATGATGAGATCTGCTATGGAAGTGTTGATTAATCAGACAAAGCTCCTTGATCAGTCCGGTTGTAACAAGTTAATGCTTCAGATTAATCTGTTGTTAGAGTTCAGCAGGACAGAAACAGGCCAAACCCATATCAGTCTTTAGAAATGATTCTAAAGTTATTGTACTTCATCATACGTCAGCAGCAATAGTGGAGAGGATGCTGGGAATTTTCTCTCTCCTAAAAACAACATTATTAGCGAAGAAGCTCACTACTGACAGTTGAAGGAATACAATGCTCCACAGAGCGATGGCTTTCCGACAGTCTGGTCGCAAAAGTAAAAAAAAAAAAAAAACTGGGATAACTTGTTTAACAATGAATAATAAGTAGGACGAGTTGTGCAAAGGAATTTCTTATGAGTTGTAACACCATCTGGCCAGACTTAATTCAATTATTCTAATTTGGTGGAATGCCGCTTCCCTTCAAGCTTTTTTTAAGTCTGTTTTAAAGCACCCAACTGCCAATTAATCCGAAGAGCCAGCCTCTTCTGACTGATTACCTTCTTTTTTTAGAGTAGCAACATTGTCAATTGTAGTATTCATTGAAGCTCTAGCTATGTCAATAAGATAATCAGCCTGTGCAGGTGTAAAGTTTAGGTAGCTGCCCTGTGTTGTATTGGCGCATGGCACAGAAAAAATTTGGTTACAGCATTCTCTAATTTATCAAGACATTTATTGTGAGATGCTGTGTTGTCAAGTAATGCAAACATAAAAAATGGTAATATAAGACAAGGCTATGAGAAAACACTGTTGATTGTCCACTTTCAATGTCATATGTCAGCACAAGATCAAGGGTATGTTTTAAAAAATCCAAATGAGTCGAATACGGATATAAGGGCAATATTCAGCCATTGTTTTCAACATTGACATGAAAGTCACCCACAATAAAACCTTGATCTGTACTCAGCACTAAATAGGATAAAAAAAAAATTAAAAATCAGTCAATTTATACAGAATCATAGAATAAAGGCCAAGTGGACAATAGACAACAACCATTGCTCTAATTGGTGTTTCTGGTCTTAAAAATATTTGAAGTCTGACTGCAACAGCAATAATGATGAACAAGGCAGAAATCTATGCCCCAAACTCGAGCTTCAAAGCTTTCCTGTGGTTGTTTGCACATATGGTGCAGTCAAGGGTGTCAGAGATAAAAAAAAACCCACATAATTCATCAACAGCCATGAAGTGAAAGCTGCAAATGAAAAACAGTGTAGCTGCTTATATTCTGATACCGTGTTCACACACTTACACACACTGCTGTGTGACAGTGCTGTACTCAGCCCATGTCCTCAGGCACTCACTTCATGACCAATCAGAAAGACACAGGAAGCGGTGTCCACTAACACTCCCGTACGACTCGCATAGACGGGCCAGACTGAGAAATCATCTTCAGACATATGAAAGAACCAAAGGCAGGAAAAGGAAAGCTGAAAACCAACAACTGTTGAAGCCACTGAACTGACAACAGGACGCCAGTGGTGAGTCCCCGATTCACTGATCGAAATATGTGACTGACTTATAATTTTCTTTATTGTACTGTTATATTAATATTCGGCGAAAAGGACATGTTTTACCCATAATTTGCTAAACTATGGAAATTAAAAATTTGTGTATGACTGACCGGATTTTAAGAGCTTTTTTTTTTTTTTTAAATATTGCAGTGACTTTCCATCAAAGCTGTTCCAAAGCTCAACACAAAGCAAAAACTTTTTGTAAAGACTGATTTACAGCTCTTCGGTGCAGTGTATCTTTTACACCTGAATATATTTACTGAATATATACATGTGCCTATGCGACACGTGAGAAGATGTGAGAGAACATGGCTGCCAAACATAAGGTGCCGGGACATTATGGACTCCATCAGTTTTAATACCTTTGCTAATGCTGGCTTCACGTTCTGCTTCAATCCTCATTTGACCATGAGGTCAAACAGATCAAATATGTATTTCCCTGTTACTGCTAAGTGGTCAGGAGAAAGGAAGGAAAAGGTGTACGTGTGAGAGTGTGTCTATATGTGTGTGTCTGAACAAAACGCTAGACAAGCACAACAAAGACAGTTGGCAAAGTACATTCCATGGGCGTAGATGTGTTGCAGGAAATCCCACTCCCATTCCCGAAGGATCTAAATAGAAACACACACACGCAAAAATAAATACAGAAAGAGAAAGAGAGAAAAATTGACATGAGCTTAGACACCACACTGAACAATGTAGTTAGTTTCTCAGTGTAATAAAATGTAATTATATAAAAGGCCACGACTCAAACTTAAGATTTCAGTTATACGCGCTGTCTTTTTGTGCTCGATGCAAAGAAAAGGAAAAATGTGTCAACAGATAAATCATTTAGCACATTCTCAGGACTTGTAAATCACATGGCTTGTGCGAATTCATTAATTCTTTCTTTTTCATATGCAGGAAGTTTGAGTTCTCAATAGAGGGAGCCATTTATTTTCAAAAAAGGTGCAGCTTAAGGGACAATTTTTATGCAAGGCAAAGTATCTTTGACCTTGTGTTACTGAAGAGTTCAAGGTGTCAGGAGCCTGAAATCAGCCTCTTGTGGGACTTTCTGATGTACGTTTTTTTTTTATGTGGTACACTCTGAGCCTAAAATAAGGTCACCCGAACCTGCAGCAGAGTTAATGAGCTTTAATTTCAATCCCAGGGCTGCAAAGCAATTACCACCCCTGAATTTTCAGGCTTTCATCAATGTATCCTGAGATTATCTCTATCCAGGCCAGATTAGCCTCAAAAGAAGGGCGATTGCTGCTTTTAGCATGGCTCAGAGTTTATGGCTTTTACGTTGCTTGCAAAACATGAATCACTTGAAACAAGCACTTTATTTTTCTCAGGTATGTGTTGCTGTTCACAGAAGACAATCTAGACAGTCACTCTGTCAGATACCATCAAACTGTAGCAATATGCCTTTTCTTATCAACTAAACTATTGTGTTCACCCTCAGTCGGTCATAAGAAGTAAAACTGGATTACTTCATTGTGAACATTCTTAATGTGACATCAGTCCCTGTCGGGCATTTAGAGACAGAGGCACACAGTTTACTGAGAGCACAGGGAACTTTTCCACTACACGGAAACTGTATTTCCTGTTTAGTTTGGTTTGATTTCATTCTGTAATTTATTTTTATACTGGCTTTTGAGATTGCTTCCGAGGCACCCTTATGACAGAAGTGTAAACCTGGTAAGAAGTTACTTTTTCCCCCCCTAACAACTGGAGTATAAACTAACAACTGTATGTTTCAAACTGCAGGGAGAACAATTAGCCTTCTATTACGTAACTGAAATGAAGGGAGGTTGTTATTCTAAGCAAAATGATTTCTTTAGGCTTTTGAATCCATCATTCACTCGCCACACACTAATGGAATACGGCTCTATGGGAGAAAAAAAAAAACAGCGGAGGTGAGCAACAGGTGCGGCAGTTTTAGTAACATACACAAGAGATGGTTTCAATACACTACCCTCCTACATCTTCACAGCTGGAGGAACAACCAAACCCACAGATGGAAAGCTGCGCAGAATGGATGTTCTTGTGTGTCTTGTGGAAAGCCTTGGCAAGCCCAATGACACTGAGGTCAGTGCAGGAAGGACAGCCCTGCACTGAAACAATAGCTGGGATTTAAACAGTACTTGCATAATAGCCTGCAGGACACAGCTGATCGCGATCCAACTCAGTCTGGTGATAAATGGAAAATAAGGTTTAAATTGAGTGGTCCCTTTTGTAGATTTACATCTGTCTGTTTTGCTCGTTCTGATTGCTGATAATGGGGGAGGCATGACACAGCATTTTTCTTCTTTACCAATAAATAAACAAGTTATGACACAGGCTCTTCTGTTCCTCAGATACTCTTCAAGCCATCTCCTCCATGGAGAACTTGGTCAAATCTTTCTGTTCTCCGTCAAGACGGCGTACATCAGACATCGGTGAAGTAAGTCATGTTCCTCTGTTGTGCAACACAAAGGCCAGAGGCAAATAAAGAGGAGAGACCATATGGGGGAAGGGTTTTATGACTCCACAAACCCATAATGAGAATGTAACAGTTTAACACCTGTGCAAAAGACAAACACCTGAGGACAGACTAAGAATGAGAACTGCGGGGAGGGGAAAGTACTAATGAGATACCTTAGGTGCTGTACCCCAACTTCAACTGCTTTCTGCCCTTGAAGTGGTTTATCTGAGCCTCTGCAGACCCGGTAGAGCCAGACAGCTGGGCAACCTGATAAGTGTGCATGCAGAGTTCTGCCGCTTTCTTCTGAACTGTACAAACTAAACCTCACATTGTCTGTACACTGTGCTTCCTTTCATACCCTTGATAGAGTCTTGTGAAACTCAGCGTGAACAAGTGGTTTACAGTCCCATGAGTCTGTTCTATTTGGGTGAGAAGCCTCGAACTGTCTTACTGTCAGTATTTTCTCTGTATTTTTTTTTTTTTAAATCGCTCGTGCAGTTCAGTCCTTATTGTCACTTTTGAAGATCTTTTATGGAAGTTTTTCTGTGCCATCAGAGTTTGAATACGAATTTCTAATATCGAATTTTTACAGCATCAAAATCAGACTCTGAATTTGAAAAACCAACAGTGGAAAAAAAAAATTCAGTGGAAAAAAAATTCAACTTCCAAAAATTCAGTGGAAAAAGAACCAGACTCAACAGCCGGGTAAACAGGGAGAAGCAATCGATCCCTGTCTCAATTCATCAGATCAGCTCAATAGATATTGAGTAATATCTATTACTCAATTTTATTAACACAAATGGCAAATAAAGTAAACTCACTCACCGAAGCACCATCACCCGCGTTGGTGGACGTGGCTGATCTGTCCAATGGAGCGTAACTTTGTTGGCTGCCGTTGGATGAATTGAGACAAGGATCGATTGCTTCTCCCTGTTTACCCGGATGTTAAGTCTGGTTCTACAACTGAATTTTTTGAAGTTGAATTTTTTTCCACAGAATTTTTTGAAGTTGAATTTTTTTCCACAGAATTTTTTGAAGTTGAATTTTTTTCCACAGAATTTTTGGAAGTTGAATTTTTTTCCACTGAATTTTTGGAAGTTTAATTTTTTTTTCCACTTTTGGTTTTTCAAATTCAGAGTCTGATTTTGATGCTGTAAAAATTCGATATTAGAAATTCGTATTCAAACTCTGATGGCACAGAGAAACTTCCATACTCTTTGCTATATGGTCACCGACATTGCATGTCAGATTAACAGTAAATGACAAATGTAGAATGTGCACCTGCCAGCATTCACACCAAATAGCTTGTGCCACGACGGATAAATCAGACACCGATAATTAGGTTGTAAAACTGCCAGAGGAGGCCGTGTCGCTGATGCGGTTCTTTGCTTAAGTGCGCAAACACGCAAGTCAGCAACAAAGTGCGCCTGTGCTGCCTTCAAGGGATGGTTGAACGTAGCACAGCCCTTCCTCACTGAGGCAGGCACTTTCAGCGAGGTCGGAGTTTTGTGATGTAGGGACGGCAAACGGGATCCCGTCTGGATCTGAGGGACAACATGCGGAGTCCTGAGCGAGTCCTAATGTCGCCGTGTTGAGGGGCTCCTGTGCGTAATGAGCGGGCGATCTACTGTAGCGTGAATAATGCCTGGACGTGCCGAGGACCTGCGCGGATCCTCTGACTGGGAAACTTGTTCGTCGCTTGTTTTGATCTGATACAAGATGCATCTGTTTCGGAGTCACATTTACCGAGTGTTCCCAGACCGCCACTCAGAGGAGACACCGACCATCCGAGGCGTCAGCTGGGTATGCTGCCTTAATGTTTAACAGATTTCAGGGAAATAGGCTAACTGCCGTGTGGTTTACAGAGCATAAACACGAATTAATAAACGCTACGGTGCATCGCTAATATGATGATGGGGAGAGAAAGAGAGGCGAATTACTGTGTCTGGTTTCTTGATGCGAAGATAAACTTATGTAATGCATAAAGTGACCGTGTAAATCTTTAAAAATAAAAGATCACCAAGATGTCACGTGCTTTCTGCAAACATTTGACATGACTCTGATGTTGATCAGCCTCCAGAGGACAATAACCATAACTTAGTGTGCAAATTCCCGATTTTTTGTCACATGTATGTGCTGAGGGGGTGCAAAACGTCTGTGTGTCAAGAGAGGTGAAGACAATAAATAAGAGCACATGAAAGTAGCTATTCATCAAAGTGTGCTTATGTAAGAATGAAGTCTTGTTAGAGAAGTGGTGAAAACTCATCAAGTGTCTCAGTGTTGTGCGAAGGAAGGCTGAGTTTTGAAGTATAGGATCGCACTTCTACATTTTAGGGAAATGTTTCTCCTACACAGCAACAGCCAATGGCTACTTCATAGAATCAAGATTTTGGATTTAAATTTTTTTTGCACAAAATAAGAGAATATGAGGATCTTTTGAAATACAATGCTTTTTTTAATATTATTCAAAACACACAAGTAGACTTGAGATGATTAGTCTACAAACGTTTCAGTCAGCAGGAAACTTATATCCACTTATCTTGATAATTATGTTGTTTTGATAAAAAAGTACTTGTTGACTGAAAATGACATGTTTCAGGCCTCTCAAAAGAGGACCTTTCCCTTGGAGTATTTTGATAACGTTAAATAAACTTTCAACTACTCATACCTACTATTCTATACCAAGCTTTTTTATGTTATGTTTGGCATGTTGTATGTAATGTTATGTTATGTTAGCAATGTCATTTCTCACTAGATAACAAGTCTTTCAAGTATTGATACAACTCAAAATTAAATTACAGGAACTTTAATCCTGGACAAAAAAAATCAGCTCCACCTCAGCTAGCTACAGCAGTAACGTGCTCCTATAGCGTGCTGTATTCGTCCAAAATATAACAAACTCTTGCTATGTACTGAGTAAACTATCTACTGCTCCTTCCCACCTCTACTGTGACACAATTCACGTCCCCCCCAAAACAGCAGTTTGCTGAAATTTCAAGAACGCTTCCAAGTAGACTGGAGCAGATTTTTCTATTGTGTTAGCAGCTCCAGCGTGGGGACACAGGAAGGTAATGAAGCACAAAGTTTTTCTTATTAAAGTTGTGTTATAAATAGTGTATTGTTTATTGTTCACCTTCCCTGCTACTCCCCTGCTCAGTTTACAGAGGAGTGTGTAGAAGAATGTGCAAAGAGGGAGGTCCTTGTTTCCAGGTCACAGGAAGACACAGGGCAGAGTTGAAAGGCTTAGGTTCTAAATTTACTTGATGCTTAAGTATCAGTGAGCTAGTGACAACCATAAATCTCCAGACTGCATTGCTATTTTTACCAAGCAATAACCAATGTCAAATTTTAAGAAAGGACTTTAAAAGATTAAGAGAAACAGGAAATAATGTAGTCTCTGGCGTGTACAGTTTGATGCCTGAAACCTACAGTAAACCAATTATTTTGTGCTTATTTAGGTCAACTAACACATAATAACTTACACAACTTCCACAAGGCTACACAAATAAGTACTTCTACACAATAGGATCATTTTAGTTAAGAAATTTAACTTATATACATTTCTGAAATGAATAAATGCACTGATTTGGCATCATAGGCAGGATTATCTTTCTATGAGAACATTGTTTGCACTGGCGCTAAAGCAGTGCAATGGGCTTGGGCCTGAATGACCTGGAGCTATAACTGCATACATACTGTTTCAGGCTCAGTACCACTGAAAGACACAGAGGTTTGTTTTCTAATTAAATAGCCCCTAAAACACAACCTGATCCCCATAAGGGGAAACCATACTGTAGCAGCAATCCTCCTGTCACCAGAATAAAATACCTCACTCGCATACGTGAATCCTCCAAATTGTGCCTCCCTGATAACCTGAAAGGATTCTGGTGTCTCCACATTTTTGCTCTCTTCTGACACACATTTGCTTGAGCCATCACTGATACAAATTAGTCATTAGTCATCAAAATCATAATAAGACAACATCCTGATCTAGACTTTTCTTAAAGCGGCAGTCGGCAACTTTTTTTTAGTCATATTAGCTTGAACTGTCATGGGATTCTGGAAGTAGAATATTAAATAGGCTGTTTAGGAAAAATAACGAAATCTGTAGCTCCCTGTAATCATGCTTGCAAAAACCGAGCGCTCCCGGCTGTTTTTAACCAATCAAGTTAGGGTGGAGGAATCCTACCTGTCAATCACAGCTTGTGCACACGCTGCTGAGCGTGAGTCTGCCCCAGCTTGTGTGCGCTCACACTGGTGTGAACTCACGTGCACAACCTCGTCCACAGAGGGGGAGGGGTTTGGGGGGCGATTCGGAGCTTGGTAGAGGTTGGGGGAGGGACCTGAGAGTTGTATCAGTTCGAATTTTCCGACTTTAGACTCGTAATTTTGAAAACTTGCCGACTGCAGCTTTAAAGTTAATCACTCATCCAGCCTTGATAGAAGAAGTTAAGTCTTTCTATTGAGAAGTTAAAACAATCTGCCGTTCACTCCATGATCATGTGATGTAGCTGGCTGCACTGCAGGCCAGACAAAACATACCATTAAGTCAGGCTGCAGGAACAGAGACACAGATGTATATCAGTGACGTGAAGACTTTATCACAACTTTTTGAAAGATGCCGTCAGCTCCTGTATGTGTCAGTGTGAGCAGTGCCATGTGATTGCTTTGCATAT
Source organism: Odontesthes bonariensis (assembly GCF_027942865.1). Lineage (NCBI taxonomy): Eukaryota > Metazoa > Chordata > Actinopteri > Atheriniformes > Atherinopsidae > Odontesthes > Odontesthes bonariensis. The sequence continues at coordinate 29,620,665 of NC_134515.1, read as the reverse complement.
TTAGCATTTTTTCCTGCATGTTCATAGCCTGGGAATTCCCATGCTGCTTTGCGCTCGATTTCATTCTCACTGCAAAGTCAGCCTGGAAACCACCGCCCTTATTTTTGCTAGAGTTTGGGAACCAATCACAGAACGGGGGGGGGGGGGGCAGCAAGACGACGACGACGTCTATGCGCTACACCGAAGCTTGTAGAGCGTTAATTCAACATGACAGCGGACACAACGTTACCGTTCAATGCAGCCTTAGAAAGTGTTTCGGAGTAGATTCACCCTAGGGTCATTTGAACCGTGACATCCAGCCAAGTAGCCCACCCGAAGTTTTTCCGATATTGGCTGAACATCAGCTGAGTTACCGAGTTATCCCGAATAGCTTAGTACAAGCGCTAACGGCCCCTGGCAGTATCTCCAAAATTACCACACTAAAATCACATGTCATGACACCAAACTTCTACAGTTGTACAAATATGGTCTGTACTCACAAAACGATGCATTTGGAAGTTTGTACATAGTTCAGGAGTTTATTATTATCATCAACACAAGCCTGATAGCTTTTCTGCTGCTAAAGCTTCGTTGACGTCACTTCTGGGAGCTGGGAGCTTCAAAGTAAGATGAGGGTTGATCTACTACTGTAGACAACAAAGCAAGGCTGCTCAATTTCTCCATTATTAAAATAAATTCACAACTCTACAACATAAAAATTCATGTAGAATATAGCATATAGGCCTACTTTGTTGTCAATTTAAGTAGCTTAGAGCGCAAGTTTACTTTTATTTTCCATTTTTTTCTTCTTCCTCGTCGAATTTCTGTCGTCATCTGGTATAAGTGATACAATTGGCTATGAATCGCGGGCAAAGCAGCATGGGAAGAACCTGACGTCATTTGATAGACATTCGTAGCGCCCAATAAACGGCTCTAGGCATTCGTAAACCACGCCTCAAATACGAGAAAATGCACACCAAGTTCCCAGACCACCATCTCATCGAGATTGTGGACACGTCAGCCAGGCTAGCATGTTCATGTAATCCACTAACACAACACAGACAAACTCCCACTGCTAACCTATTGAGTAAATATGTAGTTAAAGGGGGTCTCCATTTCTAAGTTTTTCCTTCTTTTTGTGTAGGTTCAGATAGAGCACTGAAATCTACCCAATCTGAAGAGAAATATTACATCATAGTTATAGCCCATGAATTTAATTAACTGTAAACAGTTACCGTGGGAATACATATACACAGTAGCAGTTGCAAGATGGTCATAAAAACATAAAAACCGAGCAACAAAACGGAAGTCCTACTTAGGCCAAAGTACAGACATAGAACTATGTCTGTACATGGTGGCAGGTTTAAGTTTGGGATGATGTGACTCTTGAGTGCATCAGTCTACAGAGAAAAACATGACCAACTTGATCTACCTGGTGCAGTTAATTTCCCCTTTAAATGATTGGCTTTGCGAAAAGCCTTTTCTTAAAAAAAGATGGTTCATAGTTTAAAGCAAGAAAATGTGAAGCAACTGGCTGTAGGCTCTTTCCACACACTTGATTACACACACTTGTCACCCTCCCACTCCATGATGGAGACAATGAGAACAAAATGCTGACCCATATCCCACTGAAAATAAAGTCATAATTACCTCTATCTGCACAGTCTAGCTTCATTATGTTTGTTTATTTGGTGCAACCATGGCAAGACTGCAATCAACCAGTCCAGCTGGTTTCTGTGGAATGCTGCTCCAAAGTCATTTATCTGTTTTATTTCAGAGGTTTTACAGTGGATATGAGGAAATGCCTCAGTGGGAATAAAGCATTTCTTTCTGTTTCTTACAGACTCCGCTGCCAGAGGCTGTGAATTCAAAGGACACTATGAAGCAGGTGTGTATGCAAGACATGTTTTGGGTACATCACCCCATATGCCAGGAGTAATTCAATGTTCCTCACCGTTGTTTTTAAAATCCTGCCGAACAGACAAAAAGTCTCACTTTCAGGGGAGTGGGGTTTGAAGCTTAATCTTTTAAGCAAGTTTGGACTATCTGCTGTAATAAGTTTCTGCAGATTAAAAACCTGATTTTCTTTTAGCTTTTATCATTTTCTCTTACGGTACTGTGCAAAAGTCGAGAGCCACCCCTCATTTCTATATCATTGCCAGCGAAATGGGTGCAGTGACTAATTGAAACGTGTGCAAACAGATTGAAACTCTGGTACTGAGGAGGACAAGCTGATTTGGAGTGGGAAGCTGTCCCAGATTGTTAGGGCTGCAACGGAAAAAGGCATCATCAGCTCAAGAAGGAAATCTGGATCTTGGATTAGCTAAAAGCAGCCGATTCAGTATCAGCATTTGGTATAATACTGGACCACCTTTATTTCTCAATACAACCTGAACCCCCTTAGACAAGCTTCCTTGTAACATCTTTAAGCAGTCATCAGGAATAGTTCTCCAGGATTTTTAAGAACATTCTAAAGCTCTTCTTTAGACCTTGGCTGCCTTTAATGCAGTCACTCTTCCATTGAGACCATTTCTGATGGGGCTTCAGCAAACAGAAGGTGGATCAATTGAAGGGTCACCTGCATCTCTCAGGTCCTGAGTTGGGTCTTTGGTGGATTTTTCACGTTTTCTTAAGCACATACTTTTCAGACTGTTCTTCTGTTGTAGAGATTTTTCTGGGTTTGACACATTTTTTTTCACTTTAAAGACACACTGCACACCGTGCTGAGATACACCCGTTTCTTTTTGTTTGTTTGTTTGTTTTTTCAGGCTCTTTGGGAATCACCAAGTGCAAAAATGAAATTATAAGTCTGTCAAACTGCATTATTGTTGACATTGTTGGAGTTAAAGGATAAGACCGGTTTTTTGACATTGGGCCCTTGATTTCACATTATAACATGATGTTCTACTCACCCCTGCGTGTTGTTGAACATTTGGAGCTGTTCCGAAGATATTCGCGAGGCGTCTGGCTGCTCTCTTGAGATATTCGGCCATGAAACGGTTTCCTATGGGCAAGCTTATACAGGCACAAACTATGCTGTTTATAATTTATTAATTACTGTACACTAGCACTGATAACGTGGAGGTGCGTCGCTTACTTAAAAAAATCCGGGTTACTAATTTTGAATTTTAGCCGAATGAATAAATAGGCAGCAGGTCTGTGGGCTGTCTGTGGCAGTAGCACGAAGAGGACGTCAGTAACACCCACTTTACGACAAAAAAATCAAAATTACAGTAACCCGGATTTTTTTAAGTAAGCGACGCACCTCCACGTTATCAGTGCTAATGTACAGTAATTAATAAATTATAAACAGCATAGTTTGTGCCTGTATAAGCTTGCCCATAGGAAACCGTTTCATGGCCGAATATCTCAAGAGAGCAGCCAGACGCCTCTCGAATATCTTCGGAACAGCTCCAAATGTTCAACAACAAGCAGGGGTGAGTAGAACATCATGTTATAATGTGAAATCAAGGGCCCAATGTCAAAAAACCGGTCTTATCCTTTAAGTGGCTTAACAAAGACTAGGGGGAAAAAAACACACACAGTTCTCTGAAAATGGTCAGGTACAAAGACTGGACCAAAAATGAGTGAAAAAGCAGCAAATGTCCAAATAAAATCTTTGAAAGACCTTAAGAAAGCCTGGGGAACTATTGATCAAGAACACTTTAAAGGCTAGAAAGAAGGGGGAGCTCCAGTCATGTATACTACGGGAATTATTGATTAGCAATTAGTAAAGTCATACTCTTTATATCTTTCATTTAACACCCTTCTCTTAGATAGACAGTCGTCCTTTCACCATTAAGCTGACCACTAGCCTTTGAAGTCCTCTGTGTCCTGCTGGCTTTGAGCTTCACTGACCTCTGGTAACATCTAGACTTGCAGCGCTTGCATCCTCTGAAACTGCTGAACTTGGTCTTTTGTCGTAATAATATCCTGCATTACTACTCAAGCATGTCTTAAAAGACACATTCCTTTCAGGGCAGTCATAAGAAGTCTAAAGGGCACTCTAAGGTACAGTTGATTGACCCTCCCCACCCTCCCTACCCCTACCTCACCCTGCCCAGGCCTCTTGTGCTGCTTTATCTCAAATTCTTCAACACCGTGCCAAGGAAAGAACCTTTAAAAACAGTGATAAAATGGGTTGACGTGGAAAGTGACTCCTGTTTAGGTTCAATCGTCTCCCTCTGACAGGAGAGGGCAAGAGCATCTTTCAGCTCCCAAATACTCAATGCCCATGTGGATTTCCCTTTTCTTCCTTCGTTCTTAAAATAAGCAGTGAGCTGAGAGAGTAGCTGTCTGCAGGAAGCCAGTTTTGCTTTGTTCGGTTGCTGAGCAATCCCAAAAGTTACTAATTAGCTTCATATTTTATTACAACACTGCACAAGATCAGTCGTTTTTTAATAAGCTGATAGTGCTCATACCTTTAGATGCATTTCTTAACTATATTTTTCATTAGTGAAGCAAGTGTACGACTTGTTTCAAGCAGCTACATGTCTGTAATCTCTTACTGTAGGATGATTTGTACACCTTCATCTTTGTCTAATGTGGTTCTGTTCTGCTGGTGAAAGGTACAGTAGGTTTCTGTTCCCATATAACTCCACAAAGTTCTGTTCTGAGACAACTTTAAATATCTGCAGGTTGATGTTACCTCAGGCCTGGAATTGCGCATTACCCACACTTGTGGTCTATTGCAGGGTGGAAGTGTTGCCTTCAGAAGTGTGGTCCTGCATTTTTCTCTCAAAGATAGAGGGGAGAAAGTCAACTTACGGAGCTGCATTAAGCTGCTGTTTACTCACGCAGTGTTCCTCTCAGGCTGCCTCTCACACAGCACATCCCACTAAGGTCAGAGAGGGTGTAAGACACAAAGAACCGTCTCGCCTACAGAGGAGACACAGAGTGGATAACTGTACTCATCACCATTCCACTCGACAACACAAAGGCATTAAGTTATACCACAGATTTCTAGGCTCCAGTTCCAATAAAGTGTGAAGTCTGTGCCAAGATCTGATAGAAACTATTGAGGTAAGAACAGAATATATAATGCAATTGTGACGTGATGAAGACAGTTACAACTCTCTTCTATGCGACTGACTTGTGCCAAAAAGTGTCTGAGCAAACTGTGCAGGCTGCAGAACAGCTGTTCTGGCACTTGACCTGCAAAAAAATGGGTGTGGCTATTCGGGGACACAGATAAAGATAATACGTGTTTAACAATTTAAGTGTAAACCAACATGAAGTTGAGCATTGTTTAACCTTGTTGCTCCAAAGGTGCTTTTCAAATATACTCTTGACTGTAAAATTACACAGACAGCAGAATAGACCGGTCATAAAATAGGTTATGGCTACCTGTCCAACAATTACAGATAGCCCATACATCAGAGCTGCTCCTGCACACACAGGCTGAGTGTGTATTTCTCTGCACTTTGTGATGTTGACTGGCGCACCTGTGGGAAAAATGTTTGCTTTGTAATTTGACTCATGTGGAACAATTGTCTGTGGATTATAGCCCCTAGATAACATGATGGGGAGGCCTACACGGAGACTATCTACTACACGCAGACGACCTGTAGTGGAGTACATTGCATATGCAGAAAATATCCCATAAAACAAACAATTCCGCTATCTGCATGTTTATATGATTGTCAGCTTTAGCAGGAAAGAAACAGTCCCCCTCAGTGATATATGGCTTTGGATGTTATTTTTGCAAGGACTTGCGTAGGTAATGGAAAATGGCCTCATCAAGAAAATAAGTTTTGGAGCTGACATGCTTAAGAATGTGACCATGGGAGTCCCAGGGGAAAATGGGCCCCTGGGAATACTGGTGACTTCCAGACAGCCGTGGGGGTTCAGCAGACGCCTCAGGACACATTAATTCCACTGATGTCAGGTCTGGGAAAAAGCCGGTGTGAGGATGATGGGTTGAACCATGCACTGTAGGGTTACCCTCAGTAATCAATCATAGTTTTTGGATTATAATTTGTTGCCCCCTATAAATTTGGACCAAATGGACATGTGGTATGACCTCTGTCCAGACGAATGAGCAATGTGCTTACGTCATCAAGGCATGGGGTCAGGAGGGAAGGAAAAGGTCAGTAGGTGTTTTTCCATCCTGAGGGAGGTTCAGGAGACCAGAAGAGGCGAAAGGGTTGAGGGAGGTTCTGTCGCTTGCTTCTTTAAACGCCCCTCATCAAGAGAATATAGGACATTTTCTGTGTTTTGGTTTCATGTGCATCTCAAGACCACAACCTTGGGCAAACAACAACGTCTTGAGGGAAAATTCAAAACACAAACAGGGAACCGTCTGAGTCACTCGTGTAATCACAAGATACGCAGGAGGTGTCTGAGGGGGAGTCAAAGAGGGGGGAGCAAAATTTAAAGTTTCTTTAACTCTCTGTCATTAAGACTTTAGATATTGGTGGGTGATACTAGTATTTCAAATATAAGCTGCGCGTCAAGCGTGAAAAGACCTGAAATAGGGCAACTGTATTACCGAGCCACAAACCGAGCACATTTATTTTTACATGAGCTCTGCCGCTGCATGAGTGGCTGACAGGTTTGCACCATTGTCTGATGTCTTTCAGGATTTTAAACCAGACAACAGTGAGTTGGGTGTTTACACTTGTTTTAATCATGTTGTGGTGACCTAAATCTGTTCACACACTGACATTGTAGAGACTTGCCTCTCTTTTCAGAACAAATCACAAGTCCCCATAAAGGCGACTGTTACATTTTAGTCAGGGGATGACTTGGTCTAGTGCACAGCCAGGTTGAAGTAGGGTTGAGCAAGTTATAGTAATGCTTTGAGTAAGTGTTCTTAAGGAATGGAAACAAACACACCTCTGTGTGTGTGTGTGTGTGTGTGTGTGTGTGTGTGTGTGTGTGTGTGTGTGTGTGTGTGTGTGTGTGTGTGTGTGTGTGTGTGTGTGTGTGCCTGGGGCTGAAAAGGAGGGAGGGAAGCACCAGTTCAAAGAAACTACGTTGTGGGTGATCAGAAAGTGAAAGGTTGCTATTGCAATGTGGCAGCCACAGAGCGAGTTGTTGAGGCTGGGAACTCAGCGAGGTGTGGGAGAGTTTCACACTGCCATTTTTAACGCATTCTCACCTCCTTGCAACCCACACACACACTACATCACACTCCGACACCCACAGAAATCTCCACTCTCGCTGTTGATGTACACATGATCTCCATGCTGTGGGGAGCTGCAATGAGAAGTGTGCTTTTGCTAACGGGTTTGAAAGGGCACACAACATTAAACACTCTTAATAGTTTAACCTTATTTTTCATGTTTGTTCAGTTTCTTTCAGATCGTGTTGTGAAGGCAGCAAGATCAGTGTACAGCTTTATGATCGATAGGAACGCTGGCCTGATCCGGGACAGAAAGCATCACCTGAAAACATACAGGTGTGATTCCTTTCATCTTTTAACATGCCCGTGCCCGCAAACTACATGCAAGTTAACATGTCAAATTTATCTCACAGACAATGCTGCTCTGGTAAAGAACTTGTTGAGTGGCTCATGAAACAGAACGAATGCCTCCAATCAAGAAGTCAGGCCGTCGGGATGTGGCAGGTCTTGGTGGATGAAGGAATCCTTATTCATGGTAAGAGCTGAAGAGCGGAATTTTTAAGGATGTCTTTTTGAGATAATATTCATCAAGAGTTCAGGCATTTGCATAAACTGTTGAAGAATTATTCCACCAACAGATCCTGTCATATATGGTAACTTTAATATATTCTGATGGTAATGTCTGCGGCTGCTCTCAAAAATTGCCCAGAAGTATTTTAATAGCTTGAAATGTAGCGGTCAAGTCCGTCACTGCATCTCTTTTGCGATGTGTTCTCACTTAGTCAAGAGTTCACCAACTACTTATGCTTCTTGGACGAGGCGCTGTCTTCCTGGTAGAGACCACTCCAATCAGGATAAAAATCCTTCATCATCAAATGGAAGGAATCACTTGGAATGAATTTGCACTTATTTCCATTTATCTGAGGTTTTACGAGGCACCAGTATGGAAACCAAATTTCTGTTTCCCTGTCCAGTGAAACACGAGTTGAACTTCCACGACAAGGACACCCAGTTCTACCGCTTCCAGGACTCCCAGTTTGGCTTGAACCATATCGCAAATGAGAAGGACTCGGAGGACGAGCTGCAGGAAGCTCTGTCCTTGTTGTCTCAGCTGGGTCCAGATGCTCTGCTCACTATGATTCTACGCAAATGGTACGTTTGTTTAGTTACTGTTGAACTGCTCAAATGTATATAGTACAACTTATTTTTCCCATGTGTGTTCATATAACAATTCAAAGGAGACAGTCTTGATCATTTTTCATCCGTTTGTGTGGCTCATTAAACAACTTGTCTTCTCTTTAATTCAGCCCCAGTCAGAGAAGTGCTGAAGACCTTGAGGTCATCTATGAAGAGCTGCTCCATGTGAAGGCTGCTGCTCATCTCTCCACCTCGGTCAGTCACTATCATATATCTCTCCTGGCTCTCATTGGAATCATGTTTCTTTAGCAGATCAATCACATGGCATACAATTTTTAAAAATAAGTCTTGCTTTTAAAGGGAGCATATAATGTTCATATGATATAATCTTCCTTTTTTTTTAACAAGTTAAGTAATTTCCTTAGGTCTTGATAAAAGGTTTGTGTTTTTAAGTTTGCAGACACAGAAATAAAAGTTACGCCACAACTGCTATTAATTCATCAAAATAACTTTCAACTAGAAAATCATCCAAATTGTGCATCCTGTTGACTTTGTTTTTCTTTTTCTTTTATATACTTTGAGACGATCAAACCTCGGGAGTATAATACAGGAGTTATCCGGTGCTGCTCAGTCTTATTTTTCCCCCTGTTGTGTTTGTAGGTGCGGAAGGAGCTGGCTGCAGTGCTGGTCTTTGAATCACATGCCAAGGCCGGGACAGTGTGTGAGTGTTACAGCTTTGCTGATGTTTGAACTCCTAAAGAGTGTTACCACATGCACAGAGACACACACGGTTTCATTGGACAGCTGAGCCCCTCCATAAAGTCCACTGAATCGATGCAACACTCCTTTCACATGTTTGATCAGTAATAATGTTTGGAAACTTAAAACACTGTGCATCTTGATTTATTTGTTTCTTTACTGAAAACAATAAAGTCATCATATCTTGGTGTCATTATTTTTTACACTGCCCTTCTGAAGTTAATGCAGCACATCACAGAAAAGTGCCCTGTTAGCAGGACTGATAAGATTATTCATTCACAGAGACGTGTGGAGATGACTGATGTTGAATGTCTTTTATGTGATGTAGTGTTCAGTCAGGGGGATAAAGGCACCTCCTGGTACATCATCTGGAAAGGCTCTGTGAATGTGATCACACATGGGAAGGTAAAACCATATACCAGTTTCAAGTAATCAAACAAATCTTACTAACTGCCATTTTTTTAATGTAATGCTGAAAGTACTGTGTTCGCACAGGGTCTTGTAACCACTCTGCATGAGGGTGAGGACTTTGGGCAGCTTGCTCTGCTGAATGATGCCCCTCGCGCTGCCACCATCATCCTGAGAGAAGATAACTGTCATTTCCTCCGTGTCGATAAACAGGATTTCATTCGGATCCTCAAGGTTTGTCTGATGTCCTCATTCTAAGCGTAGCACCATGACCTCTGAGTCAGATGTCAGAAATAAAAGAGTGTAGAATTGATGTGCACATACAGATGGGACACATTTGACAGTGGTGCAGCTGTAGGTCGGGTTCCCAGTGCTAAAATATTCTGTCCCTCAGGATGTGGAGGCTAATACAGTGCGACTGGAGGAGCATGGAAAGACTGTTCTGGTGTTGGAGAAGAGTGACGAATCAGTGGGGCAAGGAGGAGCAGGAACCAACAGCAAGTGAGAATTTCAAGCACTCACATCTGACATAATACAACAGTCACTTCTCAAGCAAGTGCATAATTATTAATACATTTCACCAGGGTGCTGGCACATAGTGAATCATGATAATAGATTAAATACTGCCAGCATCATGAAACAAAGTGGGACAATTAAACATATTTTTTTGGTAAAAAAAAAAAAAAGAAACTTTATTTCTGAGGTGTTAGCTGATATTCAGAAAATAGAAAGACTTAAACATAAGATGCTGAATGACCCGTTGAATCACTTTAAAAGTCTTGAATCATTCTAGCTAAGATAAAAGTGAGATAAATTGACTGTTACCTCTCATCTGGGTCACTCATTTTCTTCGTTTCTTGCTTCACTTGCACACCTACAGTGTTCTGTTCTCTTCATCCTATCAAAGAAACTCCATGTGTGATTTTATTTTTTTTTTGCCAAAGAGCCCAGTGAGAATTTCAGTTTTGGGTCTGATATAACAAGACAAGGAGCCTTCAAATTTAGTTAATTATGACGTCGATACCACATGTGGGTCTCTGGAGCTCTCTTGACCCACTAACGCCCACTAAAATTTGACTTTTGAGTGCAATGTGAAAGTGTTTCATTGCCATTCAGTTCCGTGTAAAATGACTGCAGTTGTCGCAGGTATTAATCGGCTCCCGCTCAGCACAGCAGCAATGGGAACACAACATCCAGGTGCACGTGCTAATTTTCACTGAGAGTGCGGTGGTAGAGGCCACAAGGATGGACACAGCAGACTTTGTTTTTACAGAAACAAAAGTCCCCATAAAGCAGTGTCTAACATGGAGACTCTGATACAGACAGCGACTACTCGCGGACAAAAAGAGATGAGATCCTTTTTTTTTTTTTTTTCAATCAATTAGTCGCTTTTAAAATGATAAACTAGTGTAATCTCAGAGAGCTTTGATTATCAGAAACTGTAGTCCAACACAGCCTGAAGGATACATGTAATGGCATCCCTTCATGCTGTTATAGACTTCGCTAGGAAGCAGTGATCAGCTGGTGTAAAAAAAAACAGCATAAGGATAACAGTGGGAAGCACTGACACTTCTTCTCCCAGGAAAAAGAATCCTTTCAGTTCACACAACAATACCACAGAGTTTTATTTTAGAAAGAAATCTGAAGTTGCAGGGAATTGTTTATTGCATTTCATCAAACAGCATACAGAAGTAGACTCATATGCTGAAAAAGTGTTTTCTCCTAAATCAATCAAATTCAACAATAAGAAACAATATATATAATATTAAATGCACAACATTAAATGACTTTATTGGTGTTAGAAATAAAACACTTATATTTTAGATAGTGAGCTGACTGATGTTGTTCCCAGATCGAGGATGTTACTGAAGGAAAGTTGGAACAGAAAAACTGATTTTGTTGAATAAATCAATCATTTTGAAATAGCTGAAGACATGTGATCTGACACATGGCAGCCATATTGTGAAATTGTATTTTCTTTCTCCAATTTGTCATTCATGTCAGAGTCACTCGTCTTCTTTCTCTTTATTGTAACACCAATGATAACAGCAGTGATGTCCCTGCATGAGTGTGCTCGATTTGTGATGTAAACAATATTTGTGTTGTTGATTGATAATTCAATTACTAGATTACATTCTATTGTTGGCATTTAATATATCAAAAATATCTTAAGAATTTATGAAATCTACCCGATGTTTATTCAGCAAATTTAAAATATAATTGTTGCTATTTAGAAGGTTACATTTTGTATGGAGATTTCATAGATTTCAGGAGATTTGTGTCACCCAGATTCCACAACTTTTGGCGGAATGACCCATGTGCAATCTGTTGGTTTCCTTAGCTAGGAAATTGTTTTTGAATTGGCTCTATATGAACGAATTGGATTATTTTATGAATAATTATGATTACAATTAATTGAATTCCAATTGGCTTGAATTGGACTTTATTATCTAAGTGCCTTGAGATGACATTTGTTGTATTTGGCGCTATATAAATAAAAATGAATTGAATTGAATTAAGGGACAAGGCATTTTAATCCAAGAGTGAGCTATGATCTGAAACAGACGGAACGCCATCACTCTATCAGATGTGTTTTATTACATGCAGAGTGCTTTAAATGCCGTTAACTGGACAAGCAAAGCAATGGCTGCATCAAGGGCCAGGTCCTGCTTCTTCTTTTTAAGCGAGTTTATCACTCAAGACATACGCAGATTTATGATACAAATATGCACAGCAAGACAGGTGTCATAGTTTTTACCCATTTACTGAGTGAATTTACAGAGAGAGTTGTTTGCTGCAGTTTGATTTTAGGGGTAATTAGCTAATAGTACCATGCTCACGCACCAAACAAAAGTGTTCTACAGTGTGACAGAGTCTCTGTTTTGTTCATTTGTTTTAACTCACCACATGCTACAAATGTATAAGCACACAAACTTCTATTATAAATGTAAAAATGTACTACATGCACACATGCAGAACACCAAGCAAATAATAATGAAAAAAAAAAATTAACCTCCACGCTTTCCTCTCCGTCCTACTCTGCACCATGCAGATACACAGTTATGTCGGGAACACCTGAAAAAATCTTGGAGCACCTCCTGGAAACACTTAAACTGGACTCCAATGGAAGTGATCCAATAGGTGGGAGCCTGCAGACACCTTTTCTTGTTTTATTGTAATTGATACAGGGTGTACAGACCTTGCCAGCTTGATCAGTTGTGTGTTTTTGATGTTTGTCTTCCTGCAGATCCCTGCGTGAGCGACTTTCTCCTCACTCACAAAGTCTTCATGCCATCCAGTCAGCTGTGTCCTGCTCTACAGCACCAATATCCTGTGGCGCTTTAATACTGATAAAAGTTTTGCTGATACTGACGATCAGTATAATGCTGTTTGATGATGATGAGGATGATGATGTTTACTATTTAAATGGATAACATAAAACACAGTTTTTCATGTTATACCCTTAACTACCATTGCACCTATCAGGCAGAACTCTCTGAGGGCTCAGAGCAGGAGAAGGCTGCCTATATTCTGAACGCCAAACAGAAGGTAGTGAAGCTGATTGGCCAGTGGGTGGCACTATTTGGTCTTCTGCTGAAAGAAGACCCTGTTGCTTCGGACTTTTTGGAGGTGGGATATCAGGCTCATATCCAATTAATTTAACTAAATTCTAAGAGATTTTAATTTTTTTATTTTTGTATTGTTTGTTTTTTTAATTATTTCTATGTTTGGGCTGAAACAGAGAATGAAAAAGGACGTGGCAGCTGATTACCGTTTGTCCAGCATTCTGAGAGACCAATTTAGGGAGAGGAGGAGAACAAGAGTGTAAATATCCTCCTCTATTTCTGCACAATATTTAGGTCAGACTGTGCCATACTTTCTAATGAGTCTTTCTTTTTGATAACTTAACAGGCTGGAGAATGGATACCAGTCACTGAGTAGGGTGAGCCTCAGATTGTGTTTGCGTTTGAAGAAAAAAATTTTTGGGATAACAGAATATTATGTCAAAAATAGATTTTACTGAGAAAATGGTCTTAATATCATGGCTGTGGTCATTGGTGAGTTTTCACTGTCATTTATTTTACCTTTACCAGAGCCAGCAATTTGATTGGTTTTCACACTGTGAGGAGCCACTGGGAAGGTTACAGCCAATCAGAGCACAGGACAAAGGTAAGGCTCAGACTCTAAAACAGGCAAATCTAATCAATCAAACACACCAGGGATACTTATATGTAGCTTATTTAAATCTCTATATGAAACTATATATATGACAATGCTAAGTAATTACCTCACACTACATGCCAAGCGTGTCTTTGGATGACACATCGTAAATCATGTCATCAACCATCAAATCAGCATTTCCTAACATTTTGGCCTCTGTCCCTGCTTCAGTGTTGTATGAGATCTACAGGCCAGACAACAAACCTCTCACTCTGATGCTGCCCGTCAACACATCTGTACAGGATGTGATGGCAGCAATAGTCAAACCTGGCGGCGATCACGTGCTGGTCAAAATGAACTCCACAGGAGGTAGGCCTCATTTTCAGGATATATCTTATTTTTCTAGGTTGCATAGCAGATACATCAATCAGCCATAACATTATGACCACTTGGTTAATAGTGACCAGGTCTCCTTTTTTCCACCAAAAGAGTGGTGTCAGGGGTATGAGGGTCTCCTGGAGTGTCTGATACTGGGATGTTAGTAATCGAATCTTTGGGCCCAGTTGATACAAATGTGATGGGTTCTGCCATCAGATCCCATTAGATTAGTGTTTGGAGGCTGGGTGAATACCTCAGACTCTTTTGTGCTCTTTGAGCCATTCCAAAGCAGTAATTGAGGCCATTGCTATCCTGCTAGTTGAGGCAGCAACTCTAGGAGAGCGGCAGCAGATGGAGGATTTGTCTCCAACAATGTTTACATAGGTGTTAAGTGTGGCATCCATATGAATGCCAAGATGCAGGTTTTCCCAGCAGAACACCACTTTGTAACAAGATGAGCAGTGTTACTCACAGTACCGTTCATAGGTTTCCAATGTTGTGGCTGATAGCTGAATTTTTTTTAATACATTCAGTCAGTTTCTGTAAAATGCTCTTTTTTTTAATTAAAAAATATTTAAGCATAATCAATCATTTACTTTATTCAGTTGTAACTTGACTCATTTTTATAAATTGTCTTCTGCTCTTTGTCGTTTCATTGTGCTGAACACTATTTTTTGATTATTTTCTGTAAATGCACACAGAAAGAGCTCAGTTAAAGCTGGATGCAACGGCATTCTACACTGCCCTAGGCCTCAACGAGAGGCTTTTCATTTGCACAAGCAGAGAAGTGGAACAACTGGTGAGAATCGGGCGCCTTCTTTACATTTTTTTTTTTACATACATACATTGTATTTTCTTTAGAGAAAAGCCAAGAAACACACACTTTGAAACATTCGCTTACTGATTATCTTTCACTCCCTGTATCTATTCGCCCAATAACATGACACTTACCACGTTTATCTGACCAAAATCAGACTTTAAAATGAATGTAAACATGTTAGTTTGACAGAGCTATTCGGATATACTTACATGTACATGAAAGTTAAAAACCGTCAGAATGTCAGTATTTTCTCACAAAGTCCACAGCATTGTTGTCATGGATATAGCTCAATCAATAATTTGTTTCCACTCCCGTGCATGTATACTGTTACAATGATGATGGTTCAGTTAAATGATCAAGTTGAGCTGTAGTTCGACTCAACTGGGCATATAACTCTGCTGTTTGTCTTCCAGAGGCCCCTGAAAGAACAGCAGGGCCCAGAGCAAGGAACAACTGATGTCCTTGAGCAGATGAGCTCTAAAGACATCGCCAATGAGCTCACCAACTATGACTGGGAACTATTCACTGCCATGCATGAGGTAACTTTGCAGTTATGAAAAATCTTACATCGGCCTTCAGATGATCTGGTCCCTTTTTTTTTACAGTGAATTTTGATTACAGTGCTATGTTGTGTAGCCTGTAAACGCTGTTCAATCTGTGACTTCCAAATCTTGTTTTCACTGTATTTTCATTTCATGTCAGTGGTTATGAATCATTGTTCCTATCACTGCAGGTGGAACTTGTGTACTACATATTTGGGCGTCATAAATTCCCAGGTGCCATCACAGCTAACCTGGAGCGGTTTGTCCGTCGCTTCAATGAAGTGCAGCACTGGGTGGTGACGGAGCTGTGCCTCTGTGAAGACCTGGTGAAACGGGCCATCTTGCTAAAGAAGTTCATCAAAATCGCTTCAGTGTAAGTGTCAGATAAAATAAACTGTTTGGCATTTCTGATAGAAATATCTCAGCCCCTTTGAGAATTACCATCAAATTCTTACAATCTTGTTTCAGAAAACCTCATAATGAATTAAATGTCAACAAAAGAACAATCCATTTGTTTTGTACTAATGTAAACCATAAATATATATCTACTATTTTATCGAGCAAAGTCATATCAAATGTCCAAGCTTCGTAATGTTATTTAGTAAGTTAGTAATTACAAATTCACGATCATAATGACGTTGATGCCAGCAACACATTAAAAAAAAAGCTTAAAAAACAGGCTTGTGCTTAACACTGTGTTGCCCATGTTTCCCTATTTTTACTTGATATAGAATTTCAGTTGCTCAAATTGTTGACATGTCTTAATTGCAGGCAGAACAGTTTAGCACCCAAATGCTTCACTATTGGGCCTTGCTGTCAGGATATAGGAAACAGGAAAGTGGTTTGGGATTGAGTTGCAACAAAAATCAATCAATCATTTTCCTCTGACAAAAGGCATCATCTGTATAGCAGCATATGTTTGCTCTAAAACCCGTGTACAATATTCAGCATCAATGGATATGAAAGTTTCTCATCATAAGCGTACTAAAACACCCTGTTGCCATCAAGGCTGTTGAACTGAAAAATTCTGATTGACCAGACCTGAGCACAGTTCACCACGTCACCTCAGTCCATCATGAGTGGTCTTAAGACCAAGGTGGCACCATTTCTGCATCAGATTATACTCCGAAATTCCATTATTTCTCTGATGCTTTCCATATCTCAGCCTATTTTGGAGGCTCTTTTTCTTCCCAATTATTTTACTAACCCATTGCCAATTAACTTAATTGTTTGTGAGACGTTACACCAGGTTTAGACGATTTAGACCCTTCCAGACTTTCTTGCCCATGTCCCAACATTCTTTCCTTCACCAAGGCTAGCATGAATCAGATATGGGATCAGTGACATTTGTCTAGTTAAAGAGATCATACAGAAACTACCAAGCGGAAAACTTGGTGGAAATTTTGGGGCATTGGCAAACCAAGAATCCATCAAGTTTAGGTCCAAATCACTAATTCAAATTGGAATTATCATTGAGAAATACAGCATCACCCTTTGCTGGGTGTTTTGCTTTTTAGGTGCTCTTGTTGGAAATGTGTTGCTGGCAATCAAAATTAGCTCTGTTTTTAACGATAAATTATCTCAATTTAATCATTTAACATGATGAAACCCAAATCACTACACCTTATTACTTATTTTACTATATTTTATTTTATTTTTTGAGGGTTAGTTCAAATATCAATGGACCCATGAGAATGAGGCTTGAAGTGATGGTTAATCTGGAATATTTTGTCTACAGAAAACTATGAACTTGTGAAAATTTATAGAGACTGAAGAGAGAAAGTGAAGAGACTTTTGGTCCTCAAAAAATGATTCCCAATGTCTTTGTTCATCATGCGACTTTTGGCACCAGTTGACATCTGACAGGTTGACATTTGTGGTTTTTAAGTGTAACATCTCAACAAGGAGTGGTTTTCTTGCCTTGGAATTTGATAAACATTCATGTTCCCTGTAGGGTTGATTTCAACAACACTGATGATCCCTTGACTTAACGATTCAGCACCACTTCAATAACAGCATTTAGTCAGTCACAAACCCAGCTGCTCACAGCCGCATGTTCTCTCTGTTGCAGATTAAAAGAGCAGAAGAATCTCAATTCATTTTTTGCTGTGATGTTTGCGTTAAGCAACAGTGCAGTGCACAGGCTTTACAAGACCTGGGAGGTGAGAATGCAACAGTCACAATGACAATGAATGTTGTGTCACATTTATTTGACAAGTCTTTTGGAAATGACTTGTGTGACTTTTGTCTGTATTATACAGAGAATACCAAGCAAGACAAAAAGGGTCTACTGTGCGTATGAGAGATTGATGGTAAGCCACACCCTCGTTGTATATGATGTGCTTTTGTCTTCTTCTTCTTCTTCACATTGAAAGGCAACTTATCTTCTATTAGATTTGTGTACTAACAAAAAATGTTCCGGTTCTGTTAGGACCCTTCACGCAACCACAGGGCCTACAGACTGGCTGTTGCTAAACTCAGTCCTCCTTACATCCCCTTCATGCCTCTGCTGCTGAAAGGTAACAGACAGCAGCAATCAGTTGATCATGAATATATAGACATCTTGGATTAAATCATCAGGACACTTACTGTTTCTGTTTGTGTGTGTACCTAGACATGACATTCATCCATGAGGGAAACCCAAACTACATCGACAAATTGGTCAATTTTGAGAAGATGGTATGGTTGGATCTTTTTTTTTTTTTTTTTTTAGGGTATTTGCTTGATTATGTTTTTTACAGACTCTGTCAGACTGTAAAACACACTTTGTACTATGTAAGTAAACATTTGACTTACAATATCTCCTTTTCTTCTCGTGTTATAGCGAATGCTTGCCAAGACAGTGAAAATTGTACGAGGATGCAGAAGCCAACCATACGGTAAGTGATCCAATTTAACTGCCCACAACAAGCTTTAGTATGGATATCCCCTCAGAGGTCAGATGATGCAATGTGGATGTTGCAGTACATTGATTAAGTCACATTTGTGTTTTCGAGTGATACATGCAGTAAATAATATTGCCCGTCTCCTCTGCAGTGCCTTCGTCTCCACAGAGGGGCTTGGCTGATCGGATGTTTCTGGAAGGGCCTGCTTCTCGTTTATCTACATGTAAGTTAAAGACGGGTGAAAAAGAAAGTGCACCCTTTTTCTAAGGTTTTAAACATGAGGATATCATTTTTAATATATATATATATATATTTAGATTTGTATTTTTATAAATATATAGATTTTTATATTTTTATATATATATGTATTTAGGTCTTAAAGTTTGGTTATACGACCTCAGACCTCACAACATGACATATTTAACCATGCCATTATTCATTTAAGAACTGCAGACGAATTGTACAGTCGTGAACTTTAACATTTAACATGCCAACTTAAGGCCTGTTGAGTCTGAGACGTAATTTCTCAGAACGTTCCATCATCTGACATTGGGTTGAACTTACCAAGACGTCCACTCCTGGGAAGAACTGCCTTGAATCTTTCTCACTGTAGAATGATGGAGTCAAAAAAGTTCGGAAATGGCCTTATAACCCTTCCCAGACTGATGGAATTCTTAATTCAATTAATTAATCATGTGAATTTGATTAGATGCTCCTTACTGCTATTTACCCTTTTATTCCTATGAAAACAGTGAGGGTAGACTCTACTTCCACATTTTAACTTATTTTTTCTTAACTATGTGATGACACAATATAATATCAAATTTTATGTTGCTCATTTGATGTTTTCTACAAGACCTGCTAAGGACCAGATGATTTTTTTATTTTGTCCCAGCATATAGACGTTAGGAAATAAAAAAGGTTGTCCTTTCTTTTCCCCCAGTGTACATCTGCAATGTCATTTACAGGCATGTCATATTATAGCAAAGATTTTGAGTTGTTTTATGCTAATTAGCTTCTCCACAGCCTTTATACTATGTTACTCTTTCTGATTTGCAAGTGCAAACACTAAAGTGTGCTTTGTCAAACATGATTACCTCCTCTCATTCAGACTCAGACCATGCCCTCCCTTTGCGGAGTCCCAGCAACATCCGACACTACATTCAAAGCCTGAAGGTGATTGACAACCAGCGGAAGCTAACGCAGCTATCAAGAACAATAGAGTGCTAGAACATCAGCCTGCAAATATAGAGAGACTGGAAAACTATAATAAAATCAGAGGCAAAGAACCAATTGCAGCTGGATGAACAAAAACCTTCACACTCGCCTGAATAAGATGGGCCTCTGGAGGCATAAAGTGCCATGGAAATCCACTGTAATTCAAGGAGCTTGGACAGTCACAGTGAAGCTTTCTGCACTGCACAGCATTGAGAGTGAAAATGGGCAGCATGCACAGTAATAACCTCCAATGCTGAATCTGACTGTGTGCACAGGACTCTTGGGACACATTTTAATCCAACAAGGCTTACATCACCACAAAAAAAGGC
The DNA here is from genome assembly GCF_027942865.1 of Odontesthes bonariensis. Classification (NCBI taxonomy): domain Eukaryota; kingdom Metazoa; phylum Chordata; class Actinopteri; order Atheriniformes; family Atherinopsidae; genus Odontesthes; species Odontesthes bonariensis. Next base: position 29,600,983 of record NC_134515.1, on the reverse strand, counting down.
AATGTAACAACATGTACAGCAAAGTGTTCATTTCTCTGGTGTCAAAATTCTTTTTATATGACATGTTGTATACTGCTCTCTGTGTAGGAGCCAGCACGTTACAAATCTGTGCCACAAATAACCACTTAAATTAGCGCTTTTGTGCACTTTCGTTCTCCCTTTAAAAGTAATATGTTGTATCGTGTTGACAGCAAGGCCTTTAACTGACATGCACATAATTTCATACTGTGTTTTCATTTTTTCTAAATAAATTATTTTCCCAGTTATTTGTGTTCAGTGACAGCAAAATCAATTGTAAAAAGGGAAATATTTTATTAAAGGTACAAACAGTAACAGGTCAAATTTGGCATTCAAAGATTGCTCCTGAAAAAAAAAAAAAAAAGTCTCCCCAATATGGGGTGAGAAATTTCACAACAAATCAGTTATCAGTTGAATTCAAAATTCTCTCCTTCTCATAAATATGTACAACACCTTTTTGAAAGTCCTGGAGAGTGAAAGTGGGCTAAGAAAAAAAAGAAGAAGAAAAAAGAACAGTGCCTTCTCTTGGTGAAACCATGGAGGAAGTAGTAAAATGAGCCCGTCATTATAAATAATGGGTTGACATGTTCAGTAAGGAATTTTAATATAGAGAGAATTTGTCATAAAGGGTTTAAGTCATTAACCAAATGGGGATTTTGTGGACCACGTGAAGGTAAATCACTCTCCAATCAGAAGGGATGATTTAAAAGAATGTACTGAAAAAGAAAAAAGAAAAAAAAAGTATCATATATGTTTAATGTAACAGCGGTGTTTGGACAGCTGCGACAGCAGAGCACATAAATTATCAAACTATGTAGGCATATCCAAGCTCAACTCAGACATGCTCTGGTGGTTGTGTTTCTGTGTGAGCCTGTGCTATAAAAAACGGTGAGATAATGCAGGTAGATCAAAGAAGTCCAGTGAGGTGGTGAGTACATATGAAGTGGGAAACATCCTTTCAGAAGTTTGACTCTACAAATAGTGAGAAAGCAGGCTAACGTGAAAAAGACAGAAATCCGCTGAGGATTTAGTCTTCATATTCCTCATATACTTTGACACACAAAGTTCTGGCTTGACGAGCCCTAATCACAACAGAAAACAAAAGAAAGCACTGTAATATTAAAAAGAGTGAATACAATTATTGCACTTCCAAACAATGTGTAGTTCCCAGTGCCTAGTTGTTATCCCTTTGTTAGAGGTATTTATGCTATCATGTTCAATAGTAATGTAGAACTGTTTAACCTCAGTTATCTCACGCTACAAAGGACTAGACAATGGGAAAGGTAATAACCATACACACACACACACAAAAAAACTTCCTTAAATATAACATTCACACAAATGCATGTATGCACAAAGTCAAATATGCATACATGCACACTCATGCAACCTTAACATCTGACCCACGGACATTAAGTATTTACATTTAAGGCACAATAACCCTATGTACATGACATAAGAAACCAACACAAAGCATTTCAATGTTCAGTCCCTGTAACCTTTTGGTTGTGGGGTGACTTCAACCACTTCTCATTCATTTTACTCATAAGACAATCAAAAATACAGTATCTCATTCAGCAACACAGGCTGTAAGCTGATCCATCTGTCTTCAGCCTTCCGTCAAGGCTACATCATTGCTGATTGTCACGTCCCCGTTAAAGACGTCGCTGTACTACAACCACTAGCTCTGTGGCTTCCCCCGAAGCATCACTTGCTTCAACGGCGTCTCTGTTCAGAATGAGCCCAACGCACACCAAGCAGGAGTAAAGACAGTAACGTATTCTCGAGGAGACAGAAGCACCACACTGCTTCAGGCCTTGTATGAGGTTTCACAGGTCTGTGGTGGTTCCAGTCCCATTCCAGTCGACCACACATCGACACTGACCATGCCAGCAGTGGTAACTCTGAGCACAAACACACAGGACTTTAACAAAGTGATCAGTAGGAGTCAAATTGAGAACTCAAAGGAAGGTCAGTCAGTCTTTGGTGTCTTTGGAGTAATATCAGTAGATTTCCTTTGAGTGCAAAAACACTGTCCACCAACCTGAGGCAGAAAGTACTTATGAACAGCTGAGAAATATCCATCTATGCATTTTCAGTACCCGCTTTTCCTGCTCAGGGCATGCGGGGGTGGTGGAGTTCATCCCAGCATAGACTGGGTCAGAACAGGGAAACATTTCAGATAAGCCTCTGGCTTAAGGCTTAAATTATTGGAAGAAAATTATACATTTTTGAAATCATAGCTGAGCTACTGAATTGATTTGGCTGTCATACATCTTTGCATGCGATTCTGCCTGTAGGCAGCGAACATGTCACCTAAAAACTAATCATCTGCATACAGGAATTATCAAAAGGAATACTTTCAGGCCTCGTCAGGCAACCCGATTCACTACTCCCAGAGGCCACAAGGCAACATGTGGCCCAATCCTGTCAGAGGCAGCAAATGCGTCAGATCATTAGCACCAATATAAGGCAGTAATATGGGTATTACAGAGCTCTCATTGAAAGAATTCACAAACAAGTAAACCAAACAAGTTGCTGCATGCACAGGTTGATGACATCCTGCAAACCTTTTTGCAGTCACATTTGTTGTACAGTCTAATATTAGCCTTTAGGCACTGAGATAAGTTCTATTCAACAATCCCAACCTGATACAAAACATAGACATAAATTAAAGGTTAAAAAAAAAAAACATTCATTTGGCTTGGAGATCTTTGGCTTATTTTTTCTTCCTCTAGTGCAGCACAGCGGAGTTCCAGTAGTCTCTCTTTCATGCAACTCGTCACCTGCTCTCAGATCCACTCCACATGTCCCATTGTGTTTCTCCCTTGCAATCATATGGCCAGATATTGTGGTTTTGAAAACTCTGTAGGACAGTTAGGCCTCAGAGGCGGCCTGTGGTTTGAGTTGTGCTTTCTCCATGGCAGTGCCGTAAGGTACAGATCGTTTGAAGAAGCCAAGCTGTAAAAAAAAATTTAAAAAAAAATTTAATCAATGTAAGAATTAGGCGTGAGCTCTCACCTGATTAGTATATCTGCAACATCCTTAATATTTCCGAATGAAATGTGTTCTAAAATCGGCTACTGACCCTATAGAGAACGTAGATAAGTAGAGCCAGAAGCAGTAAACCAGCCAGAATAGCCAGAATGATGATCCACAGCGGAACTGAGTTCTCAATGTCTGGCTTGTTCCACACCACTGGGGTCACCACCTGAGGATGACAGGAGAATTGGTCTTCAGCTCATCCTTTCACTGCACAGAATGGCCAAGCAGGAGAGAACAGACTAAAGAATGAGTAAAGACGTTAAATACCTTCTTGTGTCCACTCGGGAAAATTTTGGGTGGGATTGCATATGGCATCTTCTTTACATTGTATGTGGCCAGACACTCCAGCAAATAGTGCTTGTAAGCTCTCTGATGAAGGAAACAAACAAACAAATCTTATTAAAAAATAATTGCAGTATACGAAAGATACACTAGGTGACGACACAGACCGTGTGTGTCTTCCAAAGAAACTCCCTAAAGCATTCCAATCCTATGAGAAGCTGTGACTAGCAGATAATGGATTTCCAATACTTCACACATAATCTGCATTACACTGTGCAAGAGGTTGGACTTAAACCGAGTGTAGCTCAGACATGACAGGGAAACACAGGTTAAAGCTACAGTCTGTACATCAATCTGGAGCAACTTACATTCTCAGAAAGCAACTCGCGCATTCGTTGAGGCACATATGTGAAACTGGGCACACTGGCAGCTGCTTCAGAACCACTGCTAATGCCAAGTGAGCACAAACAAATGTGTGACTGACTACTGCAGCTATTTGCCTCTGTTTGCATTCGAGGTTTAAACTCTGTTTTCTTTTTTGATGCTTTAAGGATAATGGCTTCTTACTTGCTGCCAAAGCCTGACATGAGAAAATACACAAGCACCAGTGGGAAGAGGCTAATCTACAATGTTCGGTCCTTTCCTCTGCTGGAAACACATGTTCATGTGCAGTACATGTCAAGGCAGTTTGAGTAGCAAGGTTCTTCTCCCACTAACCTCAGTGAAGGTCTCGGCCCAGATGCGGGAGCGCACTTTGAGGATGGCAGTAGTTCCCTTCTCCAGCAGACCCACGTTGCATTGGACTTTCCAGCACTCTACATTAGAGCAAGACTATGGAAACAGATAAAAAAATATATATATTACTCCAACAAAACTTGGATTAAGAGCATGACAGGAATGAAACACAAGTGTAATTTGAGACAAAACTAATAGTGAATACAGTTAGACCAAATAACACAGTCATGTTAATGCTGCAGGTTGAATAAAAGTAACAAAGAGCCCAATGTTATGATCCCCACGCCTGCTTCGAATTAGATTGAAGGAATGTCATGAGACTGTAAAAATGCAGCATGCACCACTTGCCACATTATTGCCCAACCACTAAAACCAGCTCGTTTCTCTTAAGACTGTAGAATACGCAATCTTAATTAGAGCCCCATAAGGCAGTTTTAACATTTTGAAACATGCACATACTGTCCTTCAGGGCTGGTGCTGTAATCAGACCACCCCCCCAGACCGAAAGGTTTCCCGCGGGAGCGCATTAGTTTACTTATTACACCAAGCAGGGCAAACTGAGGGAGTAGAGGAAAGTACCCACCCAGTTCCTTCAGGCCCAGTCTTAAACAGATTTAGTGAGAACTGAGACAGACAGGGAAGATATCAGTCCACTTCCTGCTGGTATACCTGCTTGATGCCCTGAGGGCAGCAGGACAACAAAGGGCTGAGAAAATTACAGGGATAGTCCAGGTCTGAAGATGCCTCAGTCCCACAAAAATTTGTTTATTAATGAAGTTGGTGACTGTCGGGTAATTAACATACACATCTGGTGATTGTAAACTTATCTTTTTTTTTTTTAATTGTAATTTAAGAGCCTGTGTGGCACATGATCAGTAAAACCAAATTATGATCATAAAATGTCCCTGTCGACAGTAAAAACTTCTGCGATGATGATTCATCTTTTTCCCCAATATAATGAGCTAATATACATTCATTTTTGCATTTTAGGCCTACAGTAAATTCCAAAAAGGTTGGGATTGTACAACTTTCACCACTTTGTAATGTTGCTGTTCCTGATGTTCTGGCACCAAGGATACCAAGCAATGAAACTAAGACCTTTTTTTGGCCCATTCTTCTTGTAAACAAGTCGAGAAACCATTGTTGCATTTTTCTTTTCATAATATTCCAATATACCATCATGCATGACAAAGGTTTCCCACAGCAACCCTTCAGCCACATGGTTATATCAACTGTTTTTGATGCAGTGCCATCTGAGGAATCAAAGACCATCGGTGTCCAACTTAGGCTTGCATCCTTGCTCTTTATGCACTGAAATTCTTCCAGATTCATTTAATAATTTAATGGTATTATAAAACTTTTTTGACAAACAATGTTTTTAAACGGTTTCAAAGATTTTCCCATGCATTTGTTGACAAACTGGAGATCATCTGCCCATCTTTGCTCAGGGAGTGTGGGGCGGTAATTTTGAAAGGTTTTTGATAATCAGTTCAATTAGAGCCAGCCTTTGACCTCTATGCATAGCTCAGCTCTTTAAAAACAAAGCAGTTCTCTCACGCCATGACCTCCACCGTCATCCAAGTTCTGCTAAACTCCAACACGCACACTGATTAAGAATCACTTTGAAAGGTGACGTCTGTCCTCTCGGGCATAAAAAAGTAAAAGTGCAGACACATGGGAAACTGGACAAAGGGGTCCTTCATGCTTAAGTGTCATTGGACATGCTTGATAAACAAGCACAGTTGAGAGGAGACCGCTAAGCCAACAAAGACCTCTTTGGTGGAGGCAGGTATCCACAGATGAATGCAGATTAAACTGTTACCTGCAGCTGGGTGGATCAATAGACGCAGTGTATGGGGACTCGGGAGGGTCATAACACCGAGAGCTACAAATTAAAGAGCAGTCAGCAAAGTAAGAAGTCCCCCCCCCCCCCATGACTCATGTCTTTTCAGCCTCTTAAACACCCACCACTACTAAAGGTTCTTTAATGTTAATCGCCACAACAGGACCAGCCTGTGCCCTCTGACCTCACCCTTTTAATGACATCATAACTTAATTACCCAATCCCCAGGGCCTTGTGTAAGTGCTAGACCTGTGTCACCAAAATAGATCCAGATCATACACCTAAAGCAACTTAACTGACTTATATGAGCGACACAAATATATATGACCATATTTAGCCAAAAGATTTCAACCTTCAGTCGTCAGTCAATCACCTTTGATGTTGGGATTCATCTCGAGAAAGCAACATTTGTTCTCTAATAATCTTACCAGGTTCGTTAAATGAGCTAGTGGATTCTTGTTGACATCCCTCCTCTCGATGTGGTGCTCATGGGCCTTCAGTGCCAGAATAGGAGATTCTGTGGATGTGCGCTGGAGCTACAGGAGGATGCAAACAGAAACACACACCCATTAAAACAACACATTGACTGACTTCACCGGGCAGAAGAGCACACCACCCTCTCCGTCAATATAAGACCTAATGTTAGCATGACCCTGAGGCTCTTTGTCATTAATCAGAAGCATGTGAGCTTTCCACCTCACGGATTCCCGTGGAAATACTCCACGCTCAGCAATACACCAGGGGGAAAAAAAACATTAGGTCATGGCTAAGACAGATGACCATTCGAAGCCCTGCTTAACATCTGTTAAGCGTCTGAAGTAAACAAAAATAACTGCACTGAAATGTTTTGCCTACAGAATCCTACGGCTACCACTCGGTATAAACTGGGTGTCACTGCATGTTGAACACGAGGGGGTGTGGTGCAGGATGAGGTGGTTCTTAGGGAAGAGCTGCAACTTCAAAGCAGTGGTGGGGTAAGTGTCCTGGGTGGGGCTGGTAAACTGGGAGGAGGAGAAGGTGGATGTGGGCCAAACATTGGGAACTGGGCTGGAGAACGACATATAATTTAGCCTCATTTGACCCCCATAGGTGTGCATGTGCATGCAAGATCCTCACTTTGAGGTTAAGGTGGTTCATTTTTGTGTCCGAGGTGCAGTTGATGGGGCCTTCTGTGGAGAATTCCAGAGGGTAGAGGAGAGTGCGAGCCAGGGCACGGAGAGGGCAGCGCAGCTCAAGTAAGGTGTGGCTGATCTGACTGGGGCCGTTGTTCACAAGCTGGAGAAAAGAGACAAAACACAACCTTCAATATGATGAGCAGCCTTTATTATTTCCTATAGCAAAATGTAACTAGATTTTTACAACGGGTTTCTTTCCCATGCTGAAACATTTCTTATCTAGGATACTTCTTTAATATCCACATCAGTAGATCTGCACAACCCCAAATAACTCTGATCTGGATCTCATTTTCTTTGGTTTTCCTTTTTTGCCGTTTTCTGGGAAGTGAGTTTCTTTAATGAACGGTAGGATCTACTTTCCAACCCAATCAGCTCTGCACCAATGAGTGTACACAGATAAGAGCATTCTGATTACCTCATAAATGTGTTCCACTGCCGGCCCAACGTCTTTCTCCACCACGTAGTTTTTGGGCACTTTCCAGTTGGCCGGTGGAAAGAAGACCTTATCTGGTCGAGACACACTTGAAAGGGGAAGGAGGGCTGTGAGAACATGTGTAGGGAGCAACTGGAAACTTAATGAAGTCCTACCAGTTCAAATGAGGAAATTTTAATACTCAACTCACCCCTGAAGGATCGCATCAGCCTGAACAACCACCTCCAGCTTGTAGGGAGCTACTTCACTATGGGAATTATTCTCATTTTTACTGTGGAAACAGAGAACAAAGGAAAGATGTTCTGATGAGCTGAAGCCATTTAAGAGGAGTGGGGATCAGTACTGCTGAATAAAAATCAGCCTTGGACTTTTTCTGACAACTGTTTACTTCTACACGCTACATTTTAAGAAACATGTTTGTATTACAAATATTTTTTTCTTATTTGTATATAAACTCTTCTGCCATACAAGGAGAGCCAAGATTCTTGATGAACGTGTTGTGTTTGTTGTTTCCTTTACACTTTGAAAAAAAAAAAAAACATTAAGAAAGAAAGGTTTAATATTAGGTGTGATATTCTGATAACAAAACCAAAACTTGTGGAATTGTCCTTTTTTGTTTTGTTTTGTTATCTAAAGTACATTTTAGAGCTTGTATTTTTTTCCACTTTCATTCAAGTAATGATAATGAATCATTAATTCAACTTTTTTTTTTCAAAGTCTTTATTTTTTCACAAAGGTATATGTACCTCTACTTGAGTAAAGTCTGCGTGTACTTTTTCAGCCTCCGTTTGAGAACTGTGCGGAATATTAAAATTGTACCTGCGAATCTGCAGCTCAAACTGAACGGTTTTGTGTGTGTCCTTCAGCCGTGGCACAGTGAAGCGAAGACCTGCCCATAGCTGCAAAGAGAAATGTCATCAGAATTATCCAGAAAGGACCAAAAACCTACTATTTTCCATTACTGTCCATCAAGTCACAGAAATAAAGCTGGATTTTTCCACGCAAAGTGGCTCATTACATCTCACCTGCATTTGCCTATTTGTGCGCTACATTTTCTTTCACGAGATCAAGAACCCCACGGCAACTTCACAGTTTGTTAATAAAATACACAACTCTTTCTGTCACTCGCCGTTAACTTGCAGCTGATGGCCTTCCTCTGCAGACCTATTAAAAACATGCTAGCTTGTGACTCAATCGTTAACAAGAGGAACTCTTCCCAGCAGGGAGCTTAAGGCACAGATGCAGCCTGTACTTTCTGTCACAACATTTCCTGACACATGCTAACTTTTCCTGTTCCACCCACCCCCCGCCCACCCACACACTTTATCCAACAAATATCAGGAATATAACGGTGTTCTTACATTGGTGCCCGCTTTCATCGGGTTGCCCAAATCACAGCTGAGGTACCGGGTCTGGTTCTCGGTCTCATAGCTGCAGGTCAGCTGGGTTAAGCTCTGAGTAAGAAAGAAACAGTGACTTATTAGTGCCTGAAAGGTGGAGATTTTCACTTTGTTTTGTGGCATTTCCTCTCACCTCATTATTGCGTGCAATACCGCTGTAATCAGCCTCAGGGGGCAGCACCACGTACAGCTCCGCCTCGTACGCACCTCCCTCGCCCTCATTCCTGGCGTTGAAAGTCAAGGTCAGCGAGTTGTCATCACCAAGGTAGACTTCCTTCTTGTCACTGAAAGCCCAAACCAGGGGAAGAGAATAGATAAATAGCTCAATGGTTAGATTTATCACACAAATAAATACAGATCAAGTTGCGTGAGGGTAACAGAGTAATAGAGTAAGCAAAGATGTATTTGTTTGTGTTTGCTTACAGCACAATGAGCAATAAATTCCTATTGCTTAAGCTAAACAAGCAAATTTTCAGGCTTTGGGGTAAGCACATCTAGGCTGCAAAGAGCATCAATTAGATTTCATCGCAGAAAATCCACCAGGTTCAATCACATTTTTTTCTGATGTGGTAATAAAGTCGTACATGCTGTACAACAGCACATAGCGCTGTAAAACAGCCAACCATTCATTACTTTCTCTCGCTCCCACCACCATTCTCCACACTTAAGAACAATGAGATGTTCCATATGGAGGGTCACACAGATGCTTTTAATTACGGCCCGTTCTCATAAAGCAGGCGAGCAAGAGGGAGAAGATTTCTGAAGCCGATCCTCTTCTCGTCTGTTCGTCAGTCATAGCCTGATTCTAAATGGCATCACACCTTTTAAACCAAACAAAGACTACAAATTAGAAAACACCACAAAACCTTTAAGCCTTCCTTTAGGGACCTTGGGTCTAACAGGTTATGTGGCAGCAGAATATAAGAAGCAACCTTGTAAGAATGATGAAGAACTTCCACTAAATCGTGACCCTCGGGCCTACCTTTCCAACTACCACTGAGCTTCTCTAATTTACAACAGAGCAGACAAAAGCAACAATATATTACTTTTACCTAGATAATTTAGTCCTACTTTCTAGATCGGTTGGCCGCAGCAGATTATTCCATATGTGACTTATCAACCATACGTTTAAAAAAATAAAAAAATGAAAAAGGCAGATGGTAGATAAATATAGGAATGTGAAATCAAAATGACAGAGCAGAGAAGGGTGTATCGAGGAGGCTGTTATTTTTGAGAAAAATGGTAACAGATTTCTCAAATCAAAGTGTGGCAGGCCGGGTGCTCCTGACAGCTTCAGGGCCAGATGAGGTTGTCTCTCTGGCAAAAAAAGCTATCTAAACAGATGCCTTTCATGTCTCCAGTCTGCTCCTTTTAACTGTTTGTCAGTGCACCTGTGAAGCAGAGCTGCTGCCCGTTTTTATAGAACGGGGTGCCCCAACTGTACAGCAACATTGCGGCTATTAACACTCACTCTCTGGTATGTTAAACTAAACAAAGCAGCGCAACAGCTGCTGTGATTCTCTTCAGAGTTCCCCACGTATAATCCACTGAACTGGCTTTTTCAACATAGATGTAAGAATAGGAAGAGACTCACCTATAGACAGCCAGCTTCAAGTCAGGAACACAGATGTTGTCTTCTCCACAGTCCAGCAGAATCTGAGCCTAAAAGATCACATTGTTGTGGTAAAGTTTTAATATTGGGCTGCTGTAAATCATGACACAGGTTACAGGTCACAGGTTCTGACCAAAATACCACTTACTTTACATGTGAATACAACAGATAAATCAAAACTTTGATTAAGGGAGACAACAGGATTTGTGTAGCAAGATGCAACATGCAGCATGACTAACATGTTCCACCGCGGCCTCCCGACCACCAACCAACACACACCTGGACTGCAGCCCTCCTTATTTACTAGACATCATCACTGCACTTCAGACAGAAACAATGTCATCGCTCAAGGGGACAATACTGCCTTGATGAGGTCATGACAAGCCCAGACATGGTACCATGAATCAGCTGTCCCGATGTACACATGCAGCCTGTTAGTAATGTTAAAAAGGGGAAATAATGAACTTGGTAAAGCTCAGAGATAATGCTGAAGGAGATAGTGAGCGCACAGTTGCCAGCTCCCAGCTCTCACCAGTGCCCCACATCACAGCACTATGTGGTGAACCACGCTTTCACCACACACTACACCACCCTGCGAACCACAGCCGTATATGATCACATGGAGGGGGAGGAGCTTACAGTTTAGAGGACGTATTGATATAAGATAGCTCTGTTGACCTGAAAACAGGCGTGAGGGTTCCCAGATTACAGTGGAGGGTAAGAGAGCGGAGGAGCAGAAGCACTGCCGGATAAGTGGCTGACCGCTGAAAGTGTGTCAGGGCAGAGGCAGAGAAAGCCCTGCGGATAGCCAAATTGCATCCCACTGCGACTGACAGTGAGATGATGCTCATGACGATGATGATAATAAATAGAAGTGAAGGAGGAGATTACAGAGAGCAAAGCGGCCCCCTTGTCATTACACCATCCGGGGGCTCTAATTATGGACATCATGGTAACCACCATGCTAACTTGGCCACATGTTCACCCTGGTCTGTACGTCTGCGCAGGGCAGGAAAACAATGTTTATAACATGGATGTACTTCAACAACAACATCAACAATGACATCAGCATGTGACATAATGAGGACCAACATCATGCAGGGAAATCAAGACACTAGCATGGCAATATCCCTAGGCTCCATTTATCAGTCATACCCATTTGGTCAGATGATATCATTTACGAACAATGAGGGTAGTGATACACAATTTCATCCATTTCAGAGATCTAAAAGGGTGAAATCTTGACTGGCTGGATACTTAAGTGGATACGAAATGAAAAAAATATGGTAATTAATAGATTCATCATAATGCCAAAACAATTCATAGAGACATGTGCAATATGTTAAGAGGAGAAAGAGATTGATCCAAGCAAATCAGCCATCTTTCATTCCCACTCCAGCTTTGAGAAGAACTTGGCACCGTCAAGGAAATCTTACATAGCCAGCTACACACTCTAAGCATATGTGAAACTCAATAGAGCATCATCTGTCTGATCTAATCCAAGGCTGTGGTGTAATGGTCACTATTCACTGTTTATACATAGTTGCCTTCGCACAATATTAAGCAAGATTGATGAAATACGTTGGCAGTCTGACACTATTCCCACTTGCTTTTTACACACACTAATACTCGGATCAAGTTTGCCCTCTTTGTTTTAAAAATTCCCCTTTTTTTCAGATTTAAAAATTATATTACGGCTAAGGCTTCTCTCAAGGATTTTGGATCGGCAGCAGACCACATCTGGAGGCCAAACTGCTTTGATATCTAGGAGAGACATCAGTAAAAGGACCAACGGGAAAGTTAGAAACACACCAGAATTGAGAATAAAAGAGAAAAAGGGAGATCAAACTACCCCGATTACCATTTCCTAAATGTTCCAATCTGATAGCTGTTACTGAACTCAAATATGGCGCAAGCTGTGCCACAGCTGAACAGATGCCGGCTAAATGCCAAAAGACTTAACCAGATAGGTAAAAAGCCTGGCTGTTCCCCCACCCAGAGATATCCACCATCCATTTGGAAATCACCTGACGTCATTACCCAGGCAAGCATGCCAAAAGCTATTCCTGTAAGGACATAGAAATACTCCACTGCACAAATACCTTGCTTTCATGAAGTAAACAACTTTCAGCCTTTTGATTTTAGTAGCTCAGCAGATCACTCAAGGATTAGTTAACTGTACTGACAGAAGGTGGGCCATGTGTAACTGATGCCAAAGTACCTTCTGCTCAATTACACTGGTGGTCTGATAGTTGAGGATGGGCCGCAAGCCGTGGGAGTCTGCAGGAGCTTTTGGATCCAAGCTGAAGTTCAAGGCCACAAAAATGGAGGAGAGTTTATCCCTGAACTCTTTATCCTCCTGCAGTAAAAGAAACACATTACAGGGGTTATATAAAATAGTGAAAATCATTTCTTTAAGACCCAAGTCTTAGCCATAAAGTGTTTTTTCTTCTTTTTTTTTTTAGTCAAAGAGAAGGCATACCCTTAGGTAGATCTTTGTGTGGTGGCACAGGCGCTCGCCATGGCGCACCCTCACACTCCTATGGAGCAACGGCTGCTGGGAATCCAAGAACAGAGCTCTCTTCACTGCACCTTTCTGCTTGTGCTTTTGACTGTCAAGCTGCACCTCCACCTGGAAATCTGGAACACATAACGCACAAACGAGCATTCATGGTTTGCTGAATGTTCTTGAGTCGCTTAATGACAGGTTTGAAAAAGGCTGCCATAAGTTCTCTGAGACACACACAATGTCGTCAATGTAGCAGAGAGAGCATGGAGTAATTAAAGATAATAGCTAAAGGTTGATAGGGAAAATGGATTGAACACAGAAGAGGGTTGTTTGTTAAACATTGATCACAGAAGACTTTTGTCAAAGTGTTTGTCCCCCCCCCCCCCCCCAAAAAAAAAAAAATCTACATCGGATGTCAAAACATTTTCAGCTGCAGATTTATGTACCTAAAACACGAACATTGGTGGCTAGTTTGCATACTTGTAACAAAGTGCAGATGTGGAAAATTGGCTCACCTAGATTGCCTGGTAAGTGCTTCCCTTCAGCAGATATGCAGAAACTCAGGTTGACACTGTTTTGGACAGAAAGAACAAGGAAATGATGAGAGAAGCATATTCATCAATGGCAAAGGTTCAGTATTAATATACCGTACACACAGGACCCCTCACTTGCCCTCACTTTGTGTCCAACTTCCTCTCATGGCCCAGTTTTCTTGTGTCAGCTACTTACATGGTTCACATTACGAGGCATGAGGCGTAATGGGAATGCCACGAATAATATGAAAACAATTTAAAATGTTTAGAGACAGGGCTGGCATTTGACCACTCTCGCCAGCTGGGCTGATAAAACAGTGTGTCTCCGTTTCCACCCACAGCCCCCCCCTAACACACAGACCGGCATAGCAGAGTTAAGAAGGGTGAAATTGTGCAAAGTTTCAGGTTTCAGTGCTGACCAGTCAGTGGCTGTCTGTATAAGCCTGTAGCTCTCTCCCATGACATCAGCCATACAACATGCTGCTGCTGTCCGGTTCTGCAACTCTGAAATCCCCAACCCAATCACTGCTAACCCCACAAAGAAAAGCGGAGGCAAAATTCTAAAAGCAAAAACCTGAATTGGAAAGGAGAAAAGACAGAAAATACAAAGACTTCTTTTGAGGATTAATAATAAGTTCATGTATACGCTCCTGAGTCTTCACAACTGTGTGCGCAAACTCACAGGAGTCTACGTGTCCTGATGTTTCCCAGCTGTGCTCCACCACTAAACAATATCTCATTCAAAGCAACTGCGAAAACCTCCCTGCCCCTCCCCACACGACCTCCTTCCCATTATCCCCTCTGCTCTCCTTTCACCCCCACCAAATACTCCTCATCACCAGGCAACGTAGCATAATCAAGACATATGTGTATACAAGAGTTTCCTTTATGGTTCAGGATGTGGAGTAGGGGGGAAAAAAAGCAGACACGAGTGCAGCGTCAACCATGTCGAGCAGCGAGTAACCGTCATCTGTTTCCTCTCCCCTTTTCTGGAGCTGAACACTGTGCACATTTGGACGAGGCCAAAAGCAGCCAACAATGCTGCTATTCAGCATGTTATTTCTCTGCTGTGATATCAGGACATTTTAGAAAATAGGTCACATAAAGGCAGTGCTCGCTACAGGCAAGTACCGTGACGGCTGATGTTATAGGTATTGCTTATCAGAATTTCCTGGCAGGATAGAAGTGTTTATGTATGGGGGGGGTATGGGGAAGCTCATCTTTTCTGCAGTAGAGTCAAACAAATACAAGACAGAGAGTGCTGGTTACTGGACAATCTGAACACTCACCAGGAAACAGGAATGCTGGAGTTTCCATTGGTGATCATGCAGTTCTTCTCTTCGGGGTTAATCATGGTGGGGTAAACTGTCAGGGAGGCACTGGTGTTGACTATTGGACGGGATCTATGGGTAACAAAAAATAATGTACAAGAGTCAATCACCAGATATTATATTTCCACTTTCGGTACCTTAAAGTCTCAGTCCGGCTGTTATAAATCCTATTAAAACTCATCTGTTTCTCCAAATTCCTCCAAACTACATTTTGCAAGTTTTTGCCAGGAAAACAAATCTGTCATATCTTTGAAACTGTTCTGATTCTACATCTTTTTTCTTCATTCACTGGATGGGGATCTATAAATCTGACCACACCCACATCTCCAAGTGATTTAGAATGACTCAAGAGAGCCAAAGAAAATATAGAAGGTCGCATGCACATGGAAATATGATAACTGTAATATATTTGCTTTCTTTGCTTTCAACAATCCCGGTGCTGCTAGCTCCAGGAGCTGGGCCATCTTAGAGCTGATAGGTAGCCCATTGCTCCCAGAGGTGGTCTTATTATCTGGATTAGTGGCACACAGCAGAAGCAAGGCCAAGCAAAAACTGCAAAACTTGGTCAGCTGTGCAAGCCGACTGGAAGCTTGCGTGCTATGGAAGCCGCCCACTCCTGTAGCTAATGCAAAGTAAGCCCAGGAGCTAGCAGAGCACAGCCTTGGCTGAAATACAACCTGACCGGCAGCTTCCTTCCTGCAGAAGCTACTAGCTGTAATAGGCCTGAGAGCAGGCCTACCCGCTGGAGATAGCAGTTTACACTTGCACAGCTTGCCAGCTATACTCGCTATGCCTTGCTTCTGCTGTGTGCCAAAGGTTTTCTGTTAGCTCCTAGGTTAGTTTGGTTCCTGACCCTGTCTAGCCCAGTGCTCCTATAGCTAGTGGCTTCCATGGTTATCTGCTGTTGGACCAGGAGCAAGTAAGGTTATAGCTAATCCCCACAGCTCAACAAGTACTACGGCACCTTACTCAGTCATGCTTTTGCATGTGTTCTCCACCTAATCTATATTAGCCTATATTAACTTCTCGTTGTAGCTTGCTAGCTTCTCATTTCACGTGTTCCTCAAAAGTGCATGCAAATAAGCTGTACAGCACCACACTGTAGGTAGTCATGATTGATTAGCACTGGCTCCTCTAAATAGTCGAGCACAGGCTGCCTTACATCACCAAGACTTTCAGTGGTGCTCTGCAGATTCATAGCAGAAATCCTCAGCCATAGCATAGCTGATTTTGCAAATTAAGAACATTTTTCACATGCTGAAACTTTCTTTTCGCTTTTTAGTAAAATTTGCTCTTTTAGTCTGTCTGTTTTATGTGTTTTATATTTAAAATTTAGGGTAAACCTAAAGAGTGACATTTTTCCCCTTAACTGTTTCTCAGCATGAAAACAATGTGATTGACCTAAAAGACATGTATGACTACATCAGGAAGATGAAACAACATACCTATAGAGAATTGCCTTATCAACACCAAAGGCTCCAACAATGAGATCTAAGAAAATTAAAGAACACAATCGGGAAAACGGTAAAGAGAGCGGTTAAAACGGTAAAGAGACAGTGATGGTCATGACAGATATTTAACAAACATTTACCTGGGTATCCATTCATGTCCAGATCCTTGGCACCTCTGAGGGCAAACCCAAAGCTGGCAGGAACAGCACCAACTGCCCATTGGCCCGTGATCACCTGAGATGGTTTTTCCCTGAGACCTTCTGAGTAGCCATTATAGATGTAGACCAGTCCCTGCCGATCATCCCCTCCAAACGGACAGCTTATAGCCACGTCTTCCAAGAAGCAAAAAGTGAGGGAAAAAATAGTCTTTTCTTTTAAATTGCCCAAAAACAATCCCGGTGTAAACAATTCAATTTTGCAGTAAGACATTAAATGAGTCAAGATTGGACATTTTGTGGGCTTGACCCTGCTAGCATCACATGCTTATTTAAGAAATTAGATTAATATGGTACATGTCTATGCCTACCTTTTTAGAGGCCACCATTGATTTATGTCCTTAGAACCTAAAGTATCTAAAGTCTCTTTAAAGACATATAAAGACAAAAACCCTGGCAATACAGTTTCTCTTCTGACTGTGATACCACTAAATTCACAAAAATTCAGCTGACAAATAAATTGGTAACTCAATATTGTAGCTCCCTAATAAAATGAAAGAGGAAAACATCTGAGATTTCTACAAGATTTGTATTTTTGTTTGTTGTTTAACTTGCTTTCTCCTTTGTAAGCAATCTAAATAACTACAAACTGGTGCTATTCATTTCAAAACTTTCTTCATGGCCAGTTTCCTATTTTTACCATTAAAACCATCCTGGTTCAGGTCTCCTAGTGGTGCAATGGTGCTGCCAAATCTCCCAAACACCTGGCTTCCCGTCAGATGAGGTTGGCGGAGCTCCAGGTTCAAGGGGCCACGCTGTAGATAAACATAGACCCGCCCCATCTCCTCAAGACGACCGTCTGAGTCACGGACCATCAGCAAAGGAGCTCCCACCAGCAGGTCAACCATCCTGCAGACATGAAAGGAACATTGCACAAACTCATTTAAACTCAACCACATAGACGCTCAAGGATAAAGCTGTAATAGGTAGTTGATGGTTTCCAATTTAGACTGCCAAGTTAACCAATTAGCAAGAAAAGGAGAAGATGCTTCCACTCACCCATCACTGTTGATATCAGTTGTTGCCAATGCATAGCCAAAATATGACCCCATCTGTGAATGACGATTTCATATCTTTAAGCAATGAAAATCTTAGACTCGCATAATCAAGATTCGATTTGTTCTCACGTAATCTAAAACACTCATACTTCATTAGTAGAATAAATGAAGACTTAAAGAAAAAACAAAGGCTTGGTGGGTTTTTACAGATTAGATTAGATTAGAGTTTAATTTCTTTTTCCTTTTTAGAATTTTCTGCCATGATCTTGAGACTGAAAAGCAGAAGAGACCACCTGAATTGTCAGGGTGAATACAAATTCTCCTGTGATTTTACTAATTCAGCTGAATCATTGCTGTTTTACCATTCACCAGAACCATTTGCACAAATTGCCATTGCACTTTCCACTCAGTAACTAAGCTTTACAGAACACCATAAAAGAGACCAGGACCTACTAAACATTGTAAAAGGAAATTATTTTCCTGGAGAATGACTGACAATCAAACCTGACTTTTCAGACTTACCTGCTCACCA
The DNA here is from genome assembly GCF_027942865.1 of Odontesthes bonariensis. NCBI lineage: Eukaryota > Metazoa > Chordata > Actinopteri > Atheriniformes > Atherinopsidae > Odontesthes > Odontesthes bonariensis. Next base: position 29,582,871 of record NC_134515.1, on the reverse strand, counting down.
GTGTATTTCATCATGTTTGTCATATCTGTACCATTCAAAATGGACACCTGCAACACATCAAGCACATATGGCGAACATCTTTTTATGAGGTCTTATATGAGCACAGTCTCTGGGATGGAATCTTCTGCAAAAACAATCCCCAGCATTGCAGAGCCTGTTTTCAGGCTGTTTTACATTCCCACCTCAGTCCCAAGTCTTAAATCCAGGTCTCTCATTTTAAAAGCATTTCTACCAATGGCGAAATGAGATCAATGATTAAGCACTCTTACCGAACCATAAAGCATGAGTTCTTTTGGAACACCAGCCACAAAATCTGAAAGAAGAAGCAAAGCTTTAGCAGGAAAAATACACAGTCAAAGCCCAGAGGACAACATAATTCCACCAATGAAGACAATTTCAGCTCAGTAATCACATGAAATATTGTGGCTGATCACTGATACTTCAGCAGTTATTTTTGCATTGTTAAAGAAATGTATTTGACTAATTGTCACCTTTTTTTATTGACTCACCTTCCACCTGATCACCACTGAATTCCCCAACAGCAACAGAGTAGCCTGTTATAAATACAAAGGCCCGGACGTCAGCTTCAGCTTTAATGGCAGACAAATGGAGAAGAAATTCATGCATTCATCAAAAACTACTAAGTTTAGTCAGCCTACCTTGGTAGCTGTCATCATGGAACTGGAACTGTTTGGTTTGGATTTGACCCTCAACAGCCTGCATAAAGTAACCAGGATAGTAAGCTTTGATTATGTCTTCCTTAGTTGCAGCGATCACCTGACCTATAATGTGGACAAAAGAGGAAAACATTAAGGAAAATTATCTTTTTGATTTTGGCTTTGTCACATCAGTTTTGTTTGTCCTATGTACCTTGCCAAAAGTAGCTGCCTGGTCCACCCAGTACCACTTTGCCATCCTGAAAGATAACACATCAATTACAACAACAGAAAAAAGATTTTCCAAGAAGCTACTGGTGGGGAACGAACACAAATATAGTTTTTACCACAGTGAAGTCAGCACTGAATCCCCCCTGACAGTAGCCTTGTCCCACCGCATCACTGAGTTCTGAAACACATAGTAAAATGTATTATTTTTAACTCATTGGCAGAATTATTTGTTAATAAACCCTCTGATTTTAAGTGATATCCAGTGACATGGATAAATTAAAAAAATCCATCATCTTATTTTCTCATAGGCAGGTGCATTGTGCATAATGACCAATTTGAAAAGTGGTGACCGTCACCTGTCCGACATGGGGCATACTCCACAAATTTAGTGAAATTCTGGACTGAGAGGTAGCAGGTTCCTGTAGCGTCTGAACGGGGGACATCCTTTTCAGTCCGCCAGGAGTAAAGAGGGGCACAGGCCTGAAGGTGGAGAAAATAAATGGGGAGTGTCAGGGAGGAGATGTGATGATGAACGGGATGAGCTTTTAAGTAGGAGATGTTTTTCCAGTTGCAACAACGCTCGGGTGAGCTCAGGGGGAGTCTCAGGCTGAGGTCAGTGGTACATCTGGAGCAGAGCAACTATTTTAACTCAGCTCAGGTCACAACCCATACAATCAGACCAAACAGCAGGTAGCTAAACTTTGATGTCACATGTGGGCACAAAACTTCTTTACAGGAGTTTTTCTTCTCTGGAGGTCCACTCTGTGCTTTGTAATATAAATAAATATTTGTTGTTTTTCCAATTTCTTTCATTCTTTTAATCTATATATGTTATTTGACACGAATAAAAGTTAATCAATCTTGATCTAAATCATCAGTGGCACACAGCAAAACTGAAACTTTGCCCAATCCAAGATCCTTCTTTGAGAGGGGACGGGGGGGTTGGGGGTTATCTTACCAGAATGGTGTCACCGTGAGAACGCACAGTAGCGCCAAACCATTGGTGGGACTTGGAATCAACCTGGTGTTTTGTGTCGTTGATCAAGACAGAGCGATCCCCTGGGAAAAATACAGAAAAAAAAGTTGTACGAGTTATACGAGTATGATAAAACATGCATTCCATAAGCTCGACCTCAAGTATCCTAATTCTTCCGTCTTTCCCCTCTCACGCTCTTGGAAACATCTGTGCAATTGGCAGACAGCAGGCTGGAAGACTCCAGTTACACCATTTTTCATGCAAAGATCATCTGGGTGAGAGTTTGCTACAACACCACTGTTCAAGAAATGGTAGTGGTCTTTGCTTGGCCAGGTTTGGACTGGACTGGACTGGCTTGACCCTGCTGACCTTCTGCTCTGTTTGGCCACCTGGCCAGTAACACTGATCCCCCACTTTGACAGCAGCAGGTGATATGACAGATGGTCCCAGGAGTCAGGTTTAAACACAACTTTATTGGAAGACATATGTTACATCTGTGCTGCAATAAAGAATGAAATGCAAACAAATTGATTTGGCAAGGAGGACTCTCCACCACCACAGAGCTCATACAAGGATATGAGACATCTGTAGGAGAAGGGCACAGCATAATCGGGTAGGAGTGATGGATACTGCTACTGATAGATCAGGACTTTTGTGAATGCAAAGAAAAAAAAAAAGGTTCCTCATCATGCCTGTTTCCAGTCTTTAGTTCCAGCCAACTAGGCAGCCTGGAGCTGAAGATGAAGGTCTGCTCCGTGTCTTTGTGGAAACAGCCTCGGGAATGGGGTCCAAGGAAAACATACACACTCTGGCCTGGCTTCCTCACAGCAACTTCCCAGTCTTCTCTGTTTATGCACACTCTTCACTCTCCTTTTCTAAGTTTTAATTTTCAACACCATCTCCATTTTCCTATTCCTTTTTCTCACCCACATCCCTTTGTCTTTACAGTCTATTCCCTAATTTGCTTACAGGGAGAGACGCTTTTCCTCACCCACGACGTTTAACAGAGAGAATATCGATTTTTAATAACCTGGCTACATTTCTGCCTAATCTCCATCTCTGGGTTTTCCTGCTACATTGTAGGCCAATGACAGCCACCCCTGCTCTGAATGTTCAGAAGGGCTTTAACCACATCGGCAACTGCATGTCCAGCACTTAAATAGAAGCTTGTTACTTTAACTAATCTGTATTATCTACATTGTATTTTTTTTTTTCTAAATATCTTCCATACAGGAGAATTTCATTGGAAAATGTATATGCAAACCCACAAGGTGGAGTTTAAAGCTGAAGAGTTAATCAGTTGGGTTACATGGCACTGAAAGGATCGGATTATTGGCTAAATTACAATAAGACTGAGTTGCTCCTTATTTGAGCTAGGGTAATTATCCTTGGATATATGGCGGTGAATGAATGGAATCAGGGGCACAAAGCATGTCATACTCCGATACGATAGGTGGCGCTGTACCCATTTCAACTATTGCTAATAGAGCCACTTCCGGTTGACCGCTTCACCACCACCAACAACAACAGACTCAGATATTCGAGAAAATGTCGAACGAAGAGCAAGATGAAGCTACGTCCCTCTACATTTCGTTTGTGATGAGCTGCTTATTGCACAAACGCGATGCACAACGGCGCATTCTCCATCGCGTTGTTTGTTTCTTTCCGACGGCGGCGACAACAGTGATATCGTCTCTTCAGACTTCCGGGTCACGACCCCGGGAAAAAACCTTGAGCATGCGCAGAACGCAAAGTCTAATCCACCGCGTGCTTCACCGTCTACATGCACGTTTAATTTGACTTTCAAACGAGTTATCTCGGGGTCTTAATCCGATCGCCAGTAATCCGATCCAATATCTTGTCCGATTAAAGTGTCTTATTGTAATTTAGCCAATAATCCGATCCTTTCAGTGCCATGTAACCCCACTGACTGTGTTGGCCTGAGTCATGTTACCAAGGCTGGCAAGCATGGAGCATTGTCCTTTATACTGTATAACAAAGACCAGTTATTTTGCTGTGGAAGAGACAGAAATCACAGAACCGTAAGCCCCAGAAGAAGCGCAGTAAAGTTCTCACATGGCAGTGATTGTTCTGTGTGAGCATAAAGCCTGGTTTATAGTCGGTAACGCAAGACGCAAAGCAAGACGCAAGAAGAAAAGCAAGCCCTTGCGCGGTTGCAAGCCATTAACATACGCGCAAGACGCAAGCGCAAGGGCAGTTAAAAGAAGTATAAAGGCTGAGTTATACTTCTTTTAACTGCCCTTGCACTTGCGTCTTGCGCGTATGTTAATGGCTCGAGACGTTTATACTTCATTTTGCTTTGTCGGCGGTTGCGTGTGCTGCGTGGCGATTCACCGCCAGGACAGTAGGTGGAGTAGCGGGTTTTTTCAATGACAAGCCTACTACGATGAAAGGAAATTCACCGCCAGGAGCTCTTTGGCAAGTCTCTCTTCCATAGATTCATGCTTCTTCTTCTTCTTCTTCTTGTAAATAGCCGGTATTTTGTCAGATTTTCAACACCTTGGGGGTCTAAAATACTACTTTCTCGCCTGAAAATGTTTCAAATGTTGCTAAAGTTATATATTTACAGAGTTTAGCCTATAGCTTAAGGGAAATCAGCTTTTCAGGCCGGCTGATTTCGGCTCGGGCAGGAGTGAAGTGCACTGTGTGTAAACGCTCTGCATACTGTCAGATCGATCAAGTAGTAGGCGGTTTCGACCACAGCCAGTGGCTTGCGCTTGCGTCTTGCGTGAAGTTTAGAAAATTGAGGTGACACACGCAAGCACGCAAGGGGGGACTTGCAACCGCGCAAGGGCTTGCGTTGCTGCTTGCGTCTTGCGTTGCGTCTTGCGTTACCAACTATAAACCAGGCTTAACTCAGCCTTAAAGGTTGATAAAAAAGTTCTGCTTGTCGTCTGCAACCCGACTGAAGGCAGGCAGCTGGAGTCACATGGAATAGCTTGAGATGATAACAGTGGAGATTCACAGGGGAGATTACAGGAAAACCACAGACGAGCCACAACAGCATGTCATCTGACCAGAATCTCTCCTGGGAGGCTGGTTAGTGCAGTGTGCTGATGTGACACGGTGCCAGGCCCAGTCTCTCCAAGGACCAGCAAAGGGAGTGATGGATCTGGAGTGCGTCGATCGACTCACCCTCTACTTTGAACTTTGTGTGTGTGGACAGCCATTAGAATGGTTACAGCCTCTCATTGTAAGTGAGCGCATTTTTGTGTATGTCAATGCGGTGGAAGACAAATGGTGAAATTCACTCACCACATCAGCTGCCCCTCAGGGAGTAGCAGGAGAAGAGAGGAAGACAGAAGCAGGGCAACAGAGCTCTGGTTTCCCCCCCCTTTCCTCAGTCCCCTCCTTCCCTTCCTCCCATCCTGTATGTGCCCTCTAACACCCTCTCTGCTGCCCTCAGTCCCCTCTCCTCTTCTCAAATCCATAGACAGGCTCTTATCTCCATGGAAGAGGAAGTGGATGGGTGGGGGCTTCTGGCCACTTTGACCCAATTAGTTAGGCTAATTAAGAGGGTCAGTGGCCTGCGGGTCAGGGCTCAAACACACCAAGAAACAAGGAGACCTCTGAAACCATTTTGTTTGAAATATACTTTGCTCTTTGAAGAAAGCTACCTTTTTAGTATTGATTATGAAACAAAAACAATAAATCACTCAATGCCTTTTTTATTGCTCAAGTCTTAACTGTCAGGACTGGCAAAGAAAACACAGGCAGAGAAAGAGTAAATGAACTGCAGCAGTAAATGTCATCCGTCTAACAGCTGTTCGTCATAGCCACATTTTCATGCAGATATCATGTACAGTGAGCGCTCCCCCACTGTACGACAGCTCTACCATGATCCAGATGTCATAGCTGGCTCTGGCGCTCTAATCTGCTCCTTCAAAGCCTTTTCAAAACGTGAAGGACACTCTCTGACAGCCCAGGAGACCAACCTTGACTGAGAGGCCTCCCTGCTTATGCATGACATCACTCCCTGTGGTCTTCAGCCAGCACCAATGGATGCAAGGCACATTTTATATTGCAAGAAAAACTGCAACAAAAAAGTGGAGCAAAGCAGTGGTGTCCAATAAAAGAGGTGCATTACCAGGTTGTGAAATACTCAGTGGAACATTTCTCCCCATTGTATCATACAGGAATTTTTATGTTAGCCCAAAATACAATACTTTAATTTCTTAGGAAAGAAGCCAAACATGACGCAGCAACTGTCCCTCCAGAAGTGTGATTCATACTGTTTGTGTGAGTGTTTATGTGCGTTTTTTCAGGGCAGCTTTGACTGCCCCTTTCCTCACTTCGCCATGGCTCCATTGTGCGTACAAGGCTGATGGGGACTCTGTCAACATAGTGAAACGTGAATCCATTCATTAGACCACCTCATGGACTTCCTCGTCTTCTGCCAAACCACTTTACTCAATTTTGACTCAACTGCAACCTTTATTGTTAAGACTGACGGCTTCACTTGACATACAAACAGGATTTTTCTTTGTTGCACCTGTTTGTTATCAGTCGCTTATCTCCCTTTATATCCTGAGGCAAGACAACCTAAACATGACCCAGAGGAAGGAGGTAGTAATTCTGAAAGAAAAAAAAAGCATTCTTCAACACCCCAATCCTTCAATCCTTTTATTTTCCAAAAAACAAGACACAAGCAGCAAAAAAAAGGATTGTCAGGAGCCAAAGAAGCAACAACACTTTAGGGAAGTGAAACAGTGATGCCTAATCTGGAGAGGAAATGATCTGATGGTATTAAAAGTTAACTGAGAAGCAACAAAAGAGCATTTCAAACACCATCTCCATTTTTTTCAGCATCTTAAACAACAATAAAACAAAGACCAGTGCTATCAAAATGGAAAGAATTTTCTTTAGTGTTTCTTGTTTCCATACAACATATTAACATACTGCATGCTTGTGTGTCAATCATAAGTCTTACCTTCTGTATCAAATTCAATGGTGTGACAGTCTGATTGGCTGCGGCTCCACGGACAGTAGAACACAGAGCCCCCCTCTGTAACATTGACCTGCCTTGTGTTGGCCTTGGGGGCTCCAATCACAACACTCACCCTTTGAGGGAGAAACACAGAGAGAATTTTCTTTAGATCAAATGTAAAAACGATAACAAAATCAAAATCCTTACAGAACTGATATCAAAACTATCACAAACGGTTTGTAGCCTTCCAGGCCTATCTAACGTCAGCTTTCAGCATGATGCAGTACGTACATTTAACAGCTAAGCGAACTGTGTTGAGACTCAGATGACAAACATTTTAAAAAGCTGCAGCACTGCTTTACATGAGTCCATGCAGTCACTGGAAAGTGTTGCACAGGCAATGCTCGTGGACACATTCAGTCTTCTTGTAGTCAGTCAGAGACACAAGGAGAAACACTTGCATGGTCGCACATGCTCCCCAGGGGCCCGATTCAACAGGAAAACAAGAGAGCAGACAGGCTAAGTGGAGTCACACTCTTGTTTCTACAGCTGGGATGCTAAAAGACAGTGTCCTTGGAGCTCCGCTGTACAACTACAGGAAGGGCAGCCAACCACTTCAACAGACACTGAAGTACCGAGGTTACAGGTGAGCTCAGGAGCAAAAAACAATATAGAACAGATTTCAGAGACAAAAGAGATTAAGGAAAGGTAGAGTGATGATATGTTAATGGAGACAATCTAGATTTGAGCAAGGATAAGCAAAATTCCCAGTAGATAATGTGGCTTAAGTGGGTGGTTTAGCCATTACCTCATCCTGAACCACTTGACCCAACAAGCAGTGGAGACATTTTAATGTCGTTTTGATGTGGGTAAAGGAGGCAAGGGACCACCGAGACCAAACGGTGTCTAGGGGGCTTTAAAACAGGAAGCACACACCCTTTCCTTCTCTGGATCTGCCAATAGCAGACAAAAGTTTACATTTTGGCTAAACTTAGCATTCTGCCCCCAAGGGTAACTACTCAGTCGGGTTTCAGAAGTGCCAGATTGAGTGAAACAGCATTTAAACTGTGCAATATTCTAAGGCCTTGTTATGTCACTTAATAAATTCCACTGAATCCATCCCTTAAATTTGATGAAAAAATAATGACAGTTATTGGATATGTTATGGAAACAGTTTGTTGGTGGCAGTCAGCACAAAGCTTTCAAATCCCTGCGTGTTAGACAGGGTGGTGTGGTTTTGATTCTTCAAAAAGAGATACAGTACAATGCCAGATTCAAGTTTTACTTGGAGAGGAAGAAACATTGTCCCAACTCAGTCGATAATTTCTGACTGCAAGTGCAGATGCAGAAAAAAAATCCCATTGAGCAACAGCGTACAACCTGTGCAATAATCTAAATCACAGAGGTTTCCTGGGTATAGATTCTCCTTAGACAGCTGAAGGTCTTGCTCTTGCTATCTTTAAACTCTCACAGTCAAATACAGGGAGAGTTAGTGAATATGCACACCTGTCATCGGCAAGCCATCCAAATCTATTTGAGGAAAACCCATTTCAGACAAGCCCCATTACATTGCCCCCGTTCCAGGCAGAACATTTCTGAGCAGACTCTGAAGGAAAATGGCAAAAAAAAAAAAAAAAAAAACTTTGGAAATCATCTGAAAACACATGTATGCAATAAATAACACCAGTGGAGGAAGATGCACACAATAGCAAGGACAAGGAAATTGAAAGCCACAACATTTTCTGTTGAATCAGATCTGACCAAAGGCCAGATAAAGTTGGTTGTGGCAGATTTTCAAAGGATACAAAAATACAGGAAATAACAAGCTGATACTGCTTTAATCAGAGAGTTGGCCATTGATGCTAGTTGTTTTTTATTTTTTATATATAGTTTGCACTTATACATACAAATTCTCTTTCACACACAAACACAGACTGATAGCAATCTCAAAGTTCTGTAAATGAGTTTAAATTAGCATTTAATGGGGCCTTATCTGGAGAGGATCTAGGTCTTTCAAGCATGCCCCACCCCTATACCTTTTCTGCTAGCTATGAGCTTAAAAGGTAGTGCTTTTACATTGTTTGCATTTAATTAAGCTCTGGCTGCAGTCAACTGAGTGCCGCATTACAAATTCCTTTGTAAAAGTAGGGGCTCTTGGGATTGGCATGCAAAAATATGTAATTAGTGGGGGGCGAGCAATCCTCAGCTGTTCACCAAAGGACTGACATGAGCTGTGTTTATGCTGCTATTACTACAGTGAGGCCAGACAAAAGAAATGTAAAATTGTAGTGACAGCAGCGGCATCGCAGGTTTGATAGGTAAACAACAGAAATCCTTAAGAGGAGATACAGCTCAGCATGCATCTGATGAGCTATGAAAAGGCAGAGACTATACAGTGCATGATGTGGGACATGTTACCCTGCTCACTGACATTCCTTGAAAACATGAGATACATTTTCCTTGAGATGAACTAATATTTATTTGATAGTTTGTTAGATTCTGTTGCTATGGACATGTAACTAACCCGTTTCACAATAGAGATATTTGAGCAATGTTCTGGTGAAGCAGGGACTAGATGAAAAGCTTTTTAGAAGCATCACCCAGTTACATCAGCTGCTACACAGCAGCCACTAATGATTTCCACTGCCTAACTGTCAATTAAGCATTAATTACTACTTTATGAAAGTTAAGAATGTGTAAACAGCTTCACTGGCTGTCTCATTTGAGGGTCAAACAATCTTGGGGCAATCTACAAAAAATGTCTCACCACACTATAATCGCTAGACTGTAACCACTATTTTATGTGGGGTTGAGAAATTAAGGCCGATGCAGTGTGCTAACTTGCTGATGTGACATTATTGCGAGCAGCCATGGTTAATAGGGTTTATGATGAGGTTACAGACTGAGGTTGTCAACAGGCAAATTCCAAGGTTACACCCTCCCATTCAGCCCAGTACCCCATCATTCCACATTTAATTGTCTTCCACCCAGCTGCAAGGCTGATGTCACTTGAACACTATTATAACAATTTTAAGCTTGAAAGAGGAAAAGTATAAATCACATTTGTTGAGCCTGACCAGTGCCGGCTGCAGCCACCATCTGCAGTCAAACAGGGCTCAATGAACGCCGTGGCACATAAGCAAAGGAAGAGGGTGGGGGGTGAAAGCACTGGCGGCCTTCAAAACTCACCAATACTCAAGTAAAACATGCACAGTGGCTCATGGAATTTACACTAAGCTATCAACACATACTTGAACAATGGAGTGGTTCCATATCAGTGAAAAGAAGTAGGTAACCTGAGGGAGCATTCTATGATGCAAGTTCATCAAAGCCATGCTTACTTTGTGTAAGCTGGCTTGAGAAGACTGGTTTGACATTACTTTAAAAAAAAAAAAGAAAAAAGAAAAACAGAAATCGATAAGTATTATGACAGTGGTAATTCTTCTTTATAAACCAGGCCTTCCTCTTCAGGCTCTGAGTCCACTCAAGTAAAATAAGCTGTTTTACGCATCATCTGACACTTCTTATGTACCAAATTCATCAAACAGCTGACACATGATAAGAAGAGCAGGAAGTACAGTATGAATGGGAAGATGTGAAGAATGCAAAAATAACTTCAGCGAAAAAGCAAGAATGTTGCTCCGGTTAAGATAACAGAGGACTGCAATCAGAAACATCTTTCAAGAAGTGCATTTAAAATGACGTGGTGATCATCTAAGTCTCAGACCAAATCAAAGCTAAATAAGATTGAGGTGGTTGATTATTCTTGATATAGCCATAAACATTTTTAAACCTGAGCTGGTCGAAGCAGATGATTGGCTGGTTCTGCTGGAGGTTTCTTCCTGTTGAAAGGAAATAAACTCTGTCTCACGCAAAAAGGAAGAACACTGTCCAACTGTCCCCTCGTACATGCTCAGAAAGGGGGGGTGGATCAAAGAGAAGTTGTGTGGCAATCTTTTGGTTTCCTTACTTAGGAAACCTACAAATTGGACTGAAATGGATTTACATAAATTTGATTTTATTGGATTATGATTGGATTACAGTGAACTGGATTATATTTGGCTTGAATTGGACTGCATCTGCATGATATTTGTTGCGACATAAATCCAATTTAATTACTTCTCTAATCTGTGTTAAATTCAATATCTTCAGGATAAAGAGCAGTTTTGGCACATGAGGACAAAATATAAACACTTATCAGATTGTGCTTCACTAACTGAATGCACGCTTCTATGATTACATAACATGGTTTCAACCTAAAATTTATTTTACTGTAACTGCAAAGCTTCTTGGGAGCCACAAGGCTAGCTCAACAGCTGTCTGTGTAATCATCAGCTGAGTTTTGTTATGATGTCAGACATCAACATAGATTTGATACTTCTGCCTTATGACCTTTAAATTGTTTTTGACTGATTGTACTGTCTGGGATATCATCAGGAAAAGAAAAAGAAAAAGAATCAGTGAAAGGATGGATAGAAAATTTAAGAGAAATCCAGAGCCGGTTATGTGCTCAGTTAACATGTTAATCTAGCGTAGTTAGTGTTAGCCGGATTCTTTCATTGGAAGCCCAAGAACAAGCCGGAGAAGTCGTAAGTTAATCAAACAAAGTATTTATTAGTGGTCACATGTAAAGTATGGCAGCGCTGGACTCGGAGTGACAGAGCTCTCGCGGGAAATCCATCAACCCGAGCCCCGATATCCAGAAATAGTTCATATTTATCGTCTTCACATTTATCTTACAGAGGTTGGAATTACAAGCGACCGAGTATAATTGGCGAGTTATTATCGACATGAACAGGCCAACCATTGTCCACGTTGTGTTCTTGGGATGTGATAAACAATGCGTGTGTTTGAGTGTTGTTTTAGGCGTGTATCTAATGTAACAGACCTATCTGACAAGACATAGAAGCTGCATCTGTCCCAGTTTTTTTAGTCCAGTTATGCTATCTTAAAGTCTTGGACCATTCAAGGATATACATTGTATAGCATGAGCAGAGTGGAAAAGTACAAAATAAGAACATAGATTGTTTAGAAAAATACAGAATATGAATACATAATGTCTAAGAACAAAGCCAATTATAACATTACAAAAGAGACAACTCATGGCATCAAAAACTGGGACTTTAGACTTAAAGAGACCATGCTAAGCTTTTAATCTTGCTTTATATTACACAACTCAAATATGATCCAGAGACAGGCCTTCATTCCTTCAGTGGAGGAATTGAGTGTGTCAAAATACCACATACATCTTTCTAAGAGACAGGTTTTAAATGGTACTTGGATCAGTGGGATATGGTCCTGTTCACTCAGTTTTCATGTTCATAAATAGATCATTAACTGAGTGATGTAATACCAGACCGATATTGATTTTTCAAAGCATGTGTCAGTTAAGAGTGAGATCAGCTTTATGACTGATATGGGAAACACAAGTAGTGTGTGATGACTTACTCTAGACCGCATGGAGCCATATGAATGGTCTTGCATCCCCCTCAAAGCCAAGGCCAGACAGAAGCTGTTTGAGTCCTTACGGCTGCCATATGGACGATCGTCTATTCACACACACCACGTACACACTGCTGCTATCCAGGAGCACGAAGATGATGAGAGTAGCAGTGCCTGCTGGGATGGCGTGTGCTGACTACAGAGAGTCTACTGTGCTGAGCAGAGGCCACATTTTTTGTTGACGGTCACATGCAATTGGAAGACCAAGAAACGGAAAAAAGATCTGCATGTTGCTCTACAAGCCCGAAGCAAGCTATGTCCTTTACAGCAATTTATGGACATTTCCATATCCAAGGACTGACTTGAAAAGGGGCCGTTGTGATCTGAACCAACCAAACCAGTGTTGATAAGATAAACAGTCCGGTCTGTCGAGGATCTGATCCCACATCACAGAAGACAAAAAAAAAAGATTTCCTTTGTACCCTCAAAAGAATGATACCGTGAGGCAACAGGTGGCTTGGAAATTACAAGCAGTGTCAGATATAGTATACAGATATAGTAATGCTGTTTATGGTCACACGTGAAAAAATATGTGGTCCCCCCGATGCAATTTGTTAGCTAGTTTTAGTTTAGGCTGCATGATTTTATGCTACTCAGCAGCTCGTAGGAGTTGCTAGTCTGTTAAGTGAATCAGCAAGTCGACACCAACTACATTTAACCATCCTTGTTGTTTTTCCCCGAATCTTTCAACAAGCAGAGATAGTTTCGTATTCTACCATCCTTATGGGTGGTTTCTGGAGTTAATGTGGGAAAGGCAGCAGCTGTTTTGTCAAAAGTGGCAAATGAGAAATTCAAAACATCCTGCTACTACTGAAAAACATCAAAATGACTCGTGGTCTTGCCGATGCATTTTCTCATACCAAAAAGTCCCCCAAATCACAATTACACTACATCTCCCCCTCCCCTTACACAGTCCTATAGCCCTAAAATCCTCCTGCAGGGGGTTTCACTGCCACTGCTTCACACCTCTACACAATGGCCCCTTCAGGGGGTCCAGTACTCTCACCTCCAAATAGAGAGACTGTTGTCTTAAAACGAGTAGAGCTATAGGGTATAGGGGGTTGCAGCTGTCTGAGCACTTTGTCTCTACATAATCCAAACCCTGGCTCACCCACACATGGATTTAGACAAACTTTCACAGACAAGTGTGGCCAAAGGTTTCTTGGCATTTCCATCTCTAATATTGCATCCTAAATTCTTTTGCAAGCCAACAATGCTGTCATATGCTTATTGCTATAAAAAGGATAGTCTATCAAATTGCCATAGATGTGAGTCCCTTTGGGAGTTTGAGTTAAAACAAACCAAGCCTGCCGATAAACCCAGATTAAATCTAGCAAAGCGTGAGTCAGGACGACTCCGACCGATCGGCATTTCGGCTCCAAAGTAGACATGACATGCTCGGGGCATTCCCAGGACCAATACAGCAGAGGGTCCGTGAGCCCTTTAAAAACATCACCGCTGTCCACAATGACATATTTTTCCTGTGAAGCACAGACAGTCTCATAACATAAAGCTCCTTTTACTAATAGACCATCGAAAGTTAGAGTCATTTTGTGTGGGAAAGCATGCCCTGTAACCACACTGTATATCCTCGTGTTTCCAACCCTCTGACCTGATTACCATAGGTGCATACATTTGACGAACACAAAATTAAAGCATCATTTTTCTTTATGAAGGCCAATAAATTAAGAGAGAAATGAGTCATCATGAGAGCTCCTATGAAGGACTACAGTAAACAAATTCAGCCATCAAACAAAGGGCCTCTTTGTCTCCACGCAACGATAACTGAGGTGAAGGAAAGCTTGGCAGCCAAAATATACAAACTGAGCTCTCGCAGTTCAAATGCTTACTGGTTGGATTTAGAAAGAGTTCCACAGAAAATGACACCAGTGAAAACAATAGCAGAAATTAGGCTGATCATATATAACTCAATGGAGACAAGAAGAAAATAACTAAATAAAAATCACCCCTTTGGTTGCGAAAAGAGACCCTGATCCAATGTCAATATTAGTTTAACTCTAACCCTGTTTGAGAGGGTAAACTCCGCGAGAGTCACCAACATGGTCAGGCTGAGCCATATCTGGTTTAGTCATGGCCAAACTATCTGTAACTTAATGCACATCACTGAAACGCATTAACCAGTCTCATTAGTTCATAAACACCGGACCAGACCTGTTATTATTTACAGCCCCTGACCTGTGACCTTTTCTATCTCGGTATGATCCACTCCCTTATCACTGCATGGCACCAGAAAAAGTCAGAGGAGCCAAAAAAAATAAATAAATCACCCTTCAGAATCCCTGTAGTTCACATTGAAGAAGTAATTCATGGGGACCGACATTCGCAGATTACAGCTAGACTGTGAAAAAAAAAAACGCATACACACAAAACAAGAGAATAATATGCTATCCTGCCCTTCCTGTGTGCATCTGATGAGAGAACTGTCACACACAGTTCACAGACACTATCCCCCAGGCGTTCCACCATGGTGGGCCATCCACCCGTCCAAATTGAATTTTATTGCTCAGGCCAAAGGGCAGGGCAGATGCACATTTATTAACTCATTGTCAAGGATTAGCATCAAAGTTGGAGAAAGTAAGCCTTTGTGTATGTTGACTTGACAAGGAGTATTTATGGATGGAAGAAGTATCTTAACTTCTCTCTGCTTCTACATCTGCCATCCGTCTCATTTTGCAAATATTACGACAGTCTAACCAGAGATAAACATGTCTGTCTAAGAGCAGCAATAATTTCAAGGTTGGTGCCAGGTTCACAGCAGCTCATCCTGCGCAGCCCGAAACTGACCTCACAGGGTTGCAGCTACTCCCCCACTCCCCACATCTCCAAAGTGTGGGTGAGGATGATGTGTTGGCAAAAGAGGAGATAACAAAAACTCATTTCGTGTCCAAGATGTTTTCACGTGAAAACCTCAGAAAAACAGTCGATGGAAAATGGCAGATACATGTAGTATGCAGATAACGGGATAGGTCATGGTCTTAAATGCTTTCTCTCAGACTTTGTTTTGTTTGACATTTAACTTTGGAAAAGGTCTTTGGGAGGAAGACCATAGGGCAATTCACTGTAGGAGGCTGCATTTGAAGACTGTTGCTGCTTTGCACATACAAACTTTTGTATCCGCCCCCAAGAAGCAACGTGTCTTAACTGTAAAAAAAAAAAAAAGTTCAGATTAAGTCATCCGTAAGATGACGTCTACATTGTCTGGTACTTAATGAGATAAGGGGATATGATGGGGAGAGGGGCTAGACAGTGGGGGGGAAGGTCTGGGCGATGGATGAATTAAAAAGCCCTGTAGAATGACATCAGCATAGGAGTGAGTAAGAGAGGGGTGTATGCATAAGCTTCACATCCTAAATCATACCATTCCCCTGAAGACCCTGCTTCCCAGGGAGAAAAATAAGTCCAATGGCAGCAGGCTTTTATAGAGACAGCGAAGGCCCAGAAAGAGGGGGAGGTGGGGAAGTGGGGGAGGTCTCCCTAGTGTCTGAGTGTCTGCCGTCCAGGGAAATGGGGAGGAGGAACAGGGAAACTAATGCTGCTGCTGGCGGCCCACTCGGCACATAGCCCTTTCTCAAATCTCAGCATGCTGGCTCGTTCAACAGTGGTCTGCTGGTGCTCAGCAGACACGGCCAGGAAGTCTGAATATTTCCGAGTGAAAGTTATGTTCATGATTATTGCAACTACAGGGCTGCATCCGAGGCTCTTTAACAGAAATGCAGTACTGGCATTAATTAAAATAACCTTCATCCCCAGTTATGTTCTCTAGACACTACTATGTGTATTTATTAGATATGACCACCGTAAATGAGTTTAAGTTCCAAAAGTGACACACGCAGGGTGTCATAGGGGTTTACATCCCCACGGACCCAAAAGGCACCCACACAGGCAGCTGCGCTTCATATTAAACAGAACGGGACTGCTTAAGGTTGCAGAGCAAGTTTGTTCAGGTGTTGTAAGTCTAGTTCAGATTTGAGGTTTAAAAATAAATATCCCTTTGTCGGATAATAAGTGAGAGATTGATTTATTTCAGTTTTCTTATGTTAGAGGTTCGTCCATTTGTTTCACGATGAAACACCCACTCCCTTAATTTGGCGTTATTTGGGATTAAATCAGAACAGAAAAGCATTTTCCTGGACATGTTCAATTACAGTTAGGTGCACGCACGACGAGGGTGTGTGCGCTGTGCGTAAAGCATGTATCCAGGAGTATACATAGAATTTACCCTAATGTTAGAGCCACAACAGTATCACACAAAATAAATGCATCTCCCATGGGAAATCAGGTCTGTAACTTTAACAGAGAGCTGTAGGTGTTAGAAAATTTGGTTAAAAAAAACAAAAGCACAATCCAATGGAAATTCTGAACGCTGTGAGCAACATATTTGCGTACAAATGGGGACTGTTGAAGTGGCTAGATTTAACTGTACACAAATGTTACGGAGTTAAATCTAAAAGAATAAATAATTACTGTGTTTTTTTAAAACTTTTTCTATCTTTACAAAGACTCAGATTTATTTATTTATTTTTTTTTTGGTACTTTGTATATGTAAGAAACTCACCTGGCAGATTCAGACAAATAAAAGTCAACAGCATAACCGAAGTAGCTCCCGTTGGGTCCACTGTAAACAGCTGGGTTTTCCATATCAAGGTTGAATGCCTCGCAGACAGGCTGAGAAAAGGTGACTATGAGCCCGATGATACAAAGGAACGAGCGGGCGAAAAAGACTACTGTCCCCGGCGTCTTTGCACGAAATCGTTCCAAACCCATTTCAAGGGGAGGGGGGGGGGGATAATCCACTGACTTTTGTTTTGCGATACTGTCCCAAGTTTTCGAGCTTTCAAGTCTGCTGATCAATTCTGACAAACAGTGAGGGTAAATGACTAAATCTGCATCTCTGTAACCCTAACCGGACAGTATCTCATTAGTGCGCCGTCAGCTCCTCTACGGCGTCCTCTTCTCCCACTCTGCTTCTCTTCAGACCCACGCCTTCTCTACTCACCTAATCAGGATACACTGTGCAGGGAGTTCCCACACCCGTAACAAAGTTTAGAAGAGGAGGAGGAGAAGGAGGAGGAGGAGGAGGAGGAGTCTGTGAATCCCTGGAAAAAAAAAATCTTCGAAGATGAAACCTCTCATCTGCTAAACTATCTGCTTTACTGTTCTCACTTACACACAGATTATTAGTTAAATGAACAATGGATCCACAATCCTCCTTTTGATTTTATCTAACTCTTATCGTGACCTTTTGAGATCAAAGTTGTTGCCAGAGAATGCAGTTTGATAAGTGACAGAAAGATCAATGAAACTTCACATCACTTTTTTTTTTTCCAAAACAAAGAATACAGCAGCTACTGCCTCATTTCTCAAATCTGAAACTGAAGAACTGACTTATTTGCATCTCTTGCATCTCAATGTGTGACCCACATGTATTTCCGTCTAATTACAGTGCTGATGTGACTGCACATACAAGATCTCCTGGTGATGTTAGGAGGGTGTGGGAATGGCTCTGTACTCCTGCTTCTGAGTCACACGAGACTGAGAAAAGTGGTTAGGCTGCAGAAAGCAACAACTCACTCCAATGAGACCTTTAATAAACCATTCCAGGCCTGCTGGAATTAGTGACTGTTGGTTTAACTGATTCAGTTGAAGCCTCAGGGATTGAACGCAGGGGCCAAATTTGGCTGTGTGGCTGTAGCAACACGAACTCTCCGTCAAGTGCTGCTCGTATTTATAACTCATCCAAGCGCCTTGACACACAAAGTAGAGTCTGAACGTAGACTGATGGGAGAAATCCAGGGTGTCTGGAGGGGCCAGTTCACAGCTGTCGAGGGCACTGGATGGTTCAAAGCCCTAATTTGAGAAGGTTCTCATTCACTCAGTCTGTTTTTAGGTACTCAAGATGAGATTGTAAATACATTTAAACAAGAGTTTAAACTGTGGTTGATGGAAAGATTGAGAACATTTAATTTCCAGCTCATATCATGAGTTCATTTTTAGACATTTCATTACCTGCAAAGCCCAAAGTGAAAAGACCACATGCCAATAAAGTAAAATTATGTATATTGTTGAAACCAGTGGGACTTATTTTAGTCACAATCCCTTACAAGATTGTGTATGAGGGGGCAAGCAAATACTTTCCTAATAGATAGTACTGGTATCAGCTTTTGCTCATCTTTATTCTCCACTTGATTGAACATCTTAGCTCTCTTCTTATCTCTACACCCACAACAATCTGTTTGAACTGTTAAAGCATCAGAATTTGAGATAAGAGAAATATTTCTTTCAAGTATTCTCTCTATCTCTCTCTTCACACGTGTGTATGTAAGAAGAGACAATGTAGCATTGTACACAAGTGTATTTATTGAGCATATTTTGTGCAAGAGGACAGAGCTTATCCTCCTTTCGATGATTGGGTCAGGCCAAGTGAACAGTATTTTCCATCTTGATTTTTCTGTTGAAAAAAGGGGGTGTGGTTTTTATGCCAATGCCTGGGCTTTGACATCATCACTCAGCCACCATGGCAACACATCTGAGGTGCAGCATAACACTTATAGAATGTTTAGCAGGGCTTTACACAGCTGGCCAACTATTTTAAGTATAGAAGTGACACACATCCACTTCTGTAGGCCTGCATTACATATATTCATATATGTAGAGAGAGCAGGATTTGCATGCAAGAGTACAAATACATCTTCTTCTTTGCTAACTTAGAACATGATTTACAGAAGGGTGTGACATACTATTATTAATAGCACCACCAGAACATCACTAAGTGAGTTATATTCACACATTCAGTTCACACCTAAAGTTAAAAAAAACAACCTTCTCTTATTTTCTCAGTGTCTTTGTTTTACTCTGATATGATAACTTTGATTAGAAATGTAATGTTAAAAAGAAAAGGTATGAAGTCAGCCTTCAGGAGCTTGATGTCAGCAGATTAACATTGCAATAGTTTCTAATAGCATAAAACACTTAAATGTCTGACTCAACTGCTAGCAGTTCAGTTTCACTGGGTTTGAAAATGCTAACAATAATGATGAATGATAATAATGTAATAATATTAACAATATTTAAATAGATAATAATGAAAAGAAGAAGAATGGAAAGAAAACAACTGGTTTCTTCAGATAAAAGCCAATAGAAACTGATTCAAATCATTCAAACTAATGGTTTTGAAAAACTCGAGAAATCGAGTTTTAAGAGGAGATTTGAATTTGCCTGCCTGAAATGTAAACATGGAAGTTCTACAGCAAAGGCCTTCAGAAATCGGACTCCAAAAAGAAAATGAATGCTTAGTGCTGGACTGGCTTGGATTAGCAGTTACAACATGCATCAGCCACAAATGAGAGACACCAACCTCTGTCATCTCATTTCCCTCACAGTTAGAGGATACTGATGGGCTCCATGGGGGTAGAGAGACACTCCAACAGTTGCCATTAAACTACTGTTTGTCTTTTAAGTCAAATAACAAACACAATTTTATCACTCTGAAAGAGACAGCAAATAAAGGCCACATCAGGTATCCCAGTAATCCATGACCACAGACAATTCACCTTTCAGTAAAAGGATCTAACTCCTTTTAATTTTTTTTTTTTTTTTTTTTTGGTAGTCTGTTTGATCCTTTCAGATGTACTGGGTTTGGGATTAATTTAGCTGCTGTTAAAAAGGTTTGTTGAACAAGGAAATTGAGGACAGAGATGGAACATGTGGTCTAAGAGCAGAGGGCTATATCATCATGTAAAACTTAGCCAAGAATTTGAGTAGGATGGGCGACTTAAAACTGTAACCCTGAAACCTTTCTTGAGATGCTTATTAATTACACAAAGCAAACTTTCCTTCCATCTCCTTCCTCTCCTCTAACAGTAGAAACGCAGTGATACACATCTTACCAGCAGGAAATTCCTCCAATGTAAAAGCCTGCCTGGGCTTCCTGTCTCACCAAGTTCCTACTCTGCTACACTCACACACAAACACACACCTTACATACACATATTCAATTTATAACCGCTCTGCTTTCTCCCTGTGCTCTGAAACATTCCCCATGTAAAAGGAGGAAGGGTGGTGAGGTGTTACTGATTGCTCCAGCCAGTCTTGAGACATTTCATACTGGATGACAGATTTGTCATGAAGGGGTGGAAGTCCTGAGCTGGCCAGTGCTGCTGAGTGGACTGTCCATTGTTTTCAACACAAGCGCTTAGCAACGTAGAGGATGACTGAATCATTTGTTTTAAAAGGAGAAGTCATCCCAGAGGCTCCTTACAAGGCAAAGATCACCCGCCCTTTTGCATTATGGTTTCCTCTTGTGCGCTTGCACTGTCAATCCAGACAAGTTAAACAACATGTGTGGGTGAGAAGATGATCCAAACAGTGTCCATTGTTTAGTTGTCTTGTTAAAACAGCCACAAAACACCTCCAAATGAGCAGTGGTGTTTTTATGTACATCTGCTAATCAGTTGGAGGGAGCAGGGCAGTAAAGCAGTGGCATGCAAACAGTTGGGGGGAAACGACCCCCTTGCCAACTCCACCACCCCCCACTCTACACCCAATAACACACTCATACACACACACACACACACACACACAAACTTGTCCCAAATAGCAACTCTGAACTAACAGAATTTACAGCAAGCACCATGCGTCATGCAGTGTCTGGTCTCTGTCCCACCTCAGCAAACTTGTTTCCCATAATATACAACTTTTTAAGAGGTGGTATAAAATGCTTGACATCATTTAATGAGAGGTCATTGAGGCACAGAGTCCAGGCTGATGAAGAAAGACAAGATGCAAGCACTCAGCTACAAAGCGTGGAACAAGGAGGGCTTTCAAGCAAATCCTCTCAAATACCAGAGTAAATAATGAAACATAAATGAACAATAACACTCTTAGCTGAATCGCAGCAGGAAATATTTGATATCACAATGAAAAAACAAAACCTAAACTGCAGAGGGTGTGATTTCGAAATTTTTTTTATTGGCAAAACATGTGAACAGGAATGTTGAAGATGTTGAAAGATCATATCCAACACAACATGGGCGCACAGCCATTCCCTCAGTTTTGCATTCAGGTCCCATGTTCGGGGTGTCACGTTTTATTTAGATGGCCTATTTGTCTCTCAGAGTAATGGTGTGCCCCCTGACCCCCTTCAGCGTTTTGCTATTGGGGCGGGCGTGCAGCAGGGCCACCACCAGGCCTCGGAGTGAAGGAATGTGGTTGTTAAAATGTGTGTATCTGGGGGTACAGCTGGAGAGGGCAGTGAATCAGTGTGATCACTGGAGAGCCTCGGGGTAATGTTTCGCACGCAAATTCACGTTCACACACATATAACCATTCACACATTCCCTCCAATTTGCTGCTCTTTGATTCCCACGTCCACTATCGTGGCAAAAATACATCTGACACAATACATATGAAAACAGTCGCAGCCGGTTTCCCAGG
Source organism: Odontesthes bonariensis (assembly GCF_027942865.1). Taxonomy (NCBI): domain Eukaryota; kingdom Metazoa; phylum Chordata; class Actinopteri; order Atheriniformes; family Atherinopsidae; genus Odontesthes; species Odontesthes bonariensis. Next base: position 29,561,105 of record NC_134515.1, on the reverse strand, counting down.
ACAAAAACAAACTCTTCTAAAGTTAAAATAGATATATATAGTTCCTGTTTCTTCTTATACTTACAGACAAAACATAAACTTGTTCTTTTTTTTTATTACGGCTTCTTATTACCACAACAAAAACAAGACAGAAAATAAGCCACTGCTGCTTTAAGCACAGATATATCTATATCAGGATGATTGAAGAGGAGACGATACAATTACAAAAGTCTTTGTCCATAATATGTAGCGACCAGAGAAACATGAAAAAAAGAGTGACTGATAGCACCAACAGACACAACAGTGGCTTTCAACACTTCATCAGAAGAATGGAGACATGTATTTCACACCACTGACTGAAACATTCTTAGAGATAGAACAACTGAATGAAGAAACAAAAAGGTTTCTCCTGAGGCTTCATCTAAGTGTTTGCAAAAAGACAGGTGGACAATGAAGCGCTCCTTTTTGGGGGGAAGGGGGGAACAACATAATGAATGTAATGCATTACCAGAGTTTCCTGAATGCTTCTGTTAAATGTGTTCAAGTTTTCTCTTCCTTCCTGAGGAGGAGGGTCCCATTTATCACACCACCGTGCAGAGAAGAGTCATTGCAACACAACTTTCTAAGTGCTTATACATTCTATTCTGTTATGTTTATGATTCATAGTAGTCACTATGAATGTGACTGTGTCACAGCTCCATTAGGCTTTACCCCACACAGACACAGCAGTGCTTGCTAAAACCTAATGATGAACAGATATAATATTTACTATTTATTGACATTGTATTTGTTTACTCTGTTGGGATTATAATGTGTTTTCAAACAGCAGGAGCTTTTTCATAATTCTTGCAACAATTGGAGAAATGTACCACGTCTTTTTGTACCTACATCATAGGAACTGAAATTCCATCTTGGAGGCTTTTTTAGTTCCGAACCAGGAACAGGTACTATTCCAGCATGAGGGGAATCTTCAGTGGCGTAACTGTATGGACGTTTGTCCCAACAACTTGAGTGTACAGCTATCGGTTGCGCACTTGAATGCAGCATCAGAGCTCATAATTCCGAGAAGAAAGAAAAAGAAAGAAACAAATAGCAAACATCTCCTGTTTAATTTCCCACAAAACTTGCACTTCATAACGTTTGCCTTTAAAAGATATCATACAAAACACAGCAAATTTGACCAACAGAGAAGCCCAGAAATGATTAAGCCTATGTGCAAGAAAAAAATTACAACTTTACATCTTCAGCATCATTATATAGGGGGCCAGTGACACCAGAGGGAAAATACCTTGAAGATAAGGCAGGCTTTTGGGGAGCCACCCAGTCCTGATACCAAAATGAACTCCATGTAGAAGTGATTTAGACCTGCATACATTTTAACACAACAAATAATCCAATCAAAACAACCAAATAAAATCATTTGCTCATACCATTACAAACAACCCATATCCTCTGTACTTCTGCCCCTGTGTTACTACAATTCATGAGCATTTCAACATAAGGGTAAACTTTATTCTCAAATGAGTCCTTTACAAGCCACAATGGAAGGGGCAGGATGGATGATGTGTTTAAGCACAGCAACTTTATCCATGAAAGATACAGCCACTATTTTCTCACTTCTCACCAGTTTCTGTTCAGTCAATAATTAACACTGTACTAAACACTTCTGTCACTTGCTGCGTGGTTAAGGCAAGAACATTACTTAGTTAAGGTTACAAATGAAAAATGCAGTCTTTGTACGATGTCTCTGTCATTTGGCACTTCCCATGCAATTGCTTTAACAACAACTGAAAGTTGCATATATTCTTCAAACAAACTTTTAGACCATTATCGCCAACAACATGCTCTTTCTTTCTTTCTTTCCCTGAACACAAAAGAGCTCAATCAAGATCAAGCTACATAAAGGCCTGCATTTACTGGACAATAGATTTGGACAAGTATGGTGGGGGCGATTAGTAATAAGACATTGTGATGGAAAAATGAAAAAACAAGGTTTGAATCACATTCCACAGACTTGACACCAGAGACACCATTTGATATATCAGCGTTAAAGGTAGTTGGCTAACTGTCAGTTATGCCACTAATGTGGCTAAGAGCATTCATGCTTTATCTCTCCTGTCTGACTACTTCCTGATGTATTGTGTTACTTCCTGCCCAGACTGTACATAGCTGCTGCTGCTGCTGCTGCTGCTGAGGGGCAGCACTGTGGGTTGTAAACATGGAGGTCTCAAAAGAATGTTATATTCTTCAGATGTGTCACCTTCTTATAAACATTAAAAAAAACAATGTCTGTGGTGGTGAGTCAGATTACCTTTTAAAAAGTTACATCGGTCTGACTCCCCTCAATCTGTCCTGCTCCTCCTTATAAGTCAGTGTTGATGTTAACACTGTCCAGACCACCAAGGTGTCATGCACACTTGCAAAGCCTTATATAGAAGCCATCAGAGGTTTATGATCAGAGCATTAGTAGTATCAGCTGGTGTGAACCAACATACAGAGGGTCCTCTGTCATCTCGCCAGCATACAAGTCACAGCAAGGTTACATTCTGTGGTAGTCTGATGAAGCTGGTTAGTAATAGCTCGCCCTATTCCCTCGAGAGTGGGGGTCCATTTCAGTGAAGACACAGGATTTAGGATCCTTGGAATGAAATGGTCATAGGATTTTTTTTAGTCGAAGTTGATGCTGAAGAGAAATTCAGGCTTGGCATATATCATGTCTTTAGCCTGGATACGGTTACATCCCAAACAAACCAAAGCATGCACACAAGCAAACTACAGAGAACGAACATGAAGTGAGAGCACAAAGATCATCATCCACTTGAAATTGGGCTCATTTAGGAATTTGAATTGTCGAATAGCCAAGACAGAGTTTAACCAGATAACTCTTTGAAATGTGTAAGCAGATGTTGTAAGCAGCAGATCATGAACATCTAGTTTAAATCATCGCTGAGATTGAAATAAAAATGAAAGTGTAGGAAAGAACTAAAGAGGCAGGAATTTTTATTGCTGCTGAATCCAGTTCTGGGACATGGAAAATCTTTTTGGTACACGTTTTGCTTTTGAGACATCAGTAAGCCTCAATATGGAATCTATCACAGCTTGAACATCTACTCTTCTGGCTGTAAGGGATCCATAATTCAAACAGCCTGCTCTGTGTGTAAAAATAGCTTCTCCAGTTTGTCTTTTGTTTAGTTCTGGTTTATCCATACTAATTTCCAAAGCTAAGAGCCAGGTCAAACCACCTCTGTATAACCCAAATTTGGGGAAATCGCATTTATTCAAAGAGCTGGCACACCTAGGGAGCTATTGCTGAACTATTGAAAGAGCCATATTTCCGTGTCACCAGGGCGTTGTGAGAGTGTTGCGGTGGAACAATCTTCCTGCATTAACGTGGAGGAATGCTGTGTTTTGGGACTGTTGTTCAAAGGAAAGTGGACTCAACTAATTTAAAATGTTGATGTCAGGGTATGACTGCTGCATCTGATATCAATATGAATGCTGCATTCTTTCTGTCTCAGGAAGAAACATCACAATCACCTCTTCTTTTTTGTTTTAATATAGCATTTACGTAATTCTGTCATAATTATAATAATTACATCATAGTCATAGCATTGACAAAGGCAGTGTCTTGACCACACATTGCAGGCATAGCTGGTAATGTAACATAACACAGCTTAGGGCTTAACAGAAGACCACCTACGCACACAGCAGCAGCAAGTGTCTTCCCTGTGGGGAAAATGACAAAATATACTGCACTTTTTAAACAGCAGAGCTTCAACTCTTATTTCACTCACAACAAATTTTCGACAGCGGAACACCCAGGTAGAAAACAACAGGAAGACATTATCTTTCCATGTAGCAAGCATCCCATAAAACTACCACAGGAAATAGAAGGTTCACACAACCAAATAACCAGCACTTTTATTTTCTGCTGACTGACTATTAACACACATTTATTTGTTCACTAGAATTGGAGATTTTTCTAAAAAACAAAGCAGCACACATGCTTTAGTTTCATATTAATGCAACTTGAATCGCACTGATACAAAACTTAAGTACATTTAATGGTAGATGTGTTGAGGTATCCCCTAAAGGACACATTACATTTGTAAGGATCCCCTCGAAAATGAGATGATGCATCTCAAGGGGCTATCCTTGAAATAAACAAATACATTTGTATAGCTGCCAAACCAGAATCCGGTGTCTGCTTAGTTCATAGGGTGAAGATTCCATGATTGCAATTATCAGTTCTAATGCCGTTATCTAAAGAAAGATTTTATAAAAGGTTTAATTTTGAGACCATTTGATGACATGCTAATGATGGAGAATTTGAAAGTGAGCGTTTCATTTGATGACACCACATTTCAGATTTCATGATCCTTGTTGTGACTGCTAGAGATTATCCATAACTAAACAGTGCAAATCCAGTTCTATGAGTGTGTTGCCTGTGCTTTTTGGAAGGGCTGCGTGAGTAGACTTATCCATACATTTATCTTTCATCATTAAAAGAGCAAAACCGACAAGGACCTACAGATAACATTATTTTTATCTTTCTATTACCCCACGAGCACAAGGAGTTTTCCTCTTCCCTCGTGCTGTTGTGGGTCATTCCTAATGCACAACAGAGAAATCATTCATTTTTAAAGACCGACGAACACACAGACTTGTTTCTCATGTTCTCATTCTACACAATAGAACTCATTTTCATTGAGTTTACGATAACGTGGTCTTCTAAATATCAAAAGGAAGTGAAGGATGACTCTTCCTTTTCCAGAATCCTTCAGGAAGTGACGGTACCGTTCTAAATGCTGATTCACCTCCAATCCAGACACAAAATATCTCATGTCAGAGAGGAATTGACCATTCATGGAAATACCTGCCTCATACAAAGGCTGCAGAACATAAACACCAACACCTCATGTTTGTGCAAAATGTCTGATTCATTCTTCCAAATAACTTCCCTTGTGAGAGACAGAGCTGCCGGTGTCTTGTGACTCAATCCAAATGCAATTCTAAATAAGGCAGTGTGCTCCTCTGTGCTATTTATCAGCACTCACTGGTACTCACTGTCTCCGTTTATGACCTGACATAGTGCAAGCAAGTCACCAAAGACTGAAATGGAGCCTCTGTTCTTAGTTGCTGGATTTCTTACACATGACCAGCATGGAGCTGTTCCAGTCAGAGGGAGGGAAGATTGAAAAATGTAAGAGGACAGGAGACAAGAGGAGAGAAGACAAGAGGAGAGAAGGCAAGAGGAGAGAAGGCAAGAGATGAGGAGACAAGAGGAGGTCTACTGGTCTTGAGAAAACATCCGATTCCCAAAATTAGACTGGTGAATCATCTAATGTTCCAAATTACACAATTACTCCTGCTCTTCCCCCTCTTTTCCCATTTCAGATAAAGCTAAGCTTTTCGCAATGTCTTGGCCCATATTTATCTTCAAACCTGCTTCTGACGAAGCTGTCGGGAGTTCAAAGTTTAAGTTGGGTGGTTATCTGTGTGCACATGTGGTTGCAGTTAGTAGCTTCACCCATTAAGCGAAATCAATAGGATGTTAAGCGATAGAGAATTTTTTAAAGAATTATCTCAGTTACGTGTTATGCTGATGTTCCTCTTATCCGTCAGCTGCACTAATCTTGCGAGTGGATGGTGAAATATTCAGATACAAATAGGGATTTAGTGCTCCTATCACAGGCTGCCTCTGAGGGCAAATGACGGTTAAAAGTTTGTTATCTACACAAGCTTTTATGTCTTTCTTTTTCTGCCCACTTCCCACCTCCTCATCTCCTTCGTCACTCCTCTAGAGGTTCCCTCTGGACCGATGCAGTGAAAGCCTCCCTCCTCATAGGAAATGTGTCTGGTTTCTATTAGTGATTTGGCACAGGCCTCTGTGTGCATTCTGTCTAGGTACAGGAGCTCTTAAGACAGAAATTTCCCATTTTACAAGACAGCCCCCATCCCTTAGTATGTCTCTCTCATTTTGACTCACACAAATACTACATGGAATTACTGCATTACCCCCCACTGTAACACCCCTGCAAGCAAGGGACATAGACAACCCGGAACATTTGAGTCTCCCAGTAATCTTGTGCGTGTCAACATGTATGTTTCCATGAGTAAGATGCTGGGTTGGACTCCCAGAGGAGTTGCCGTCATGGGTGCGGTCAGCTTTTTTCGACAGATCCACCTCAGCTCATCAGGACTTGGCTGAATCACAGCCACTGAGGAGTTGAATTACACTTAGAAGAAATACTTTGTTGTCCTCGTAATACCCCATGTGAACAATAATGATGTATGCCTGTGAGGAAGAACAGAAAACATTGTACTTGCAGGAAGACCAGAGAATATACTGGATCAGGTCTGTGATAAATGAGGCATAAGAAAAATCATCTGGATTTGAAAGTAATTACATGGATCTTAGAAGAATTCCATTTGGCTATGAACTATTTTCAAAGCTAGGCTTTTCTCTTTATACATCAAGAAAGACACTTAAATGTTTTGGCCAAGTCGTCAAATATATCTGCCTGGTCCTGCAAACATTGAATGGGACCACTCTGAAAATTACCTTTTGGTTAAATAAAAACTAGTGATCATGCGAGAGAGGAATCCAACCTCACTGATAAGGCAAAAAGTCAATTCTACAGCTTTGAAAAATATCAAGTTTACCTGGTGATCTTTTCCATTGAAAGGTTACTTTTAAGTTGACAAAGCTAAGTGCTTGGATATTCAGATATCCTTTAATTCAGTGACATATATTTTGTATATATCTGCTGCTGATGACATGCATACTGTAATAGCATAAGCTGAAGTCAGTATAAAATGTGTGACATGTTTTGGAAAACAATAAAAGTATTTGGAATAAAATGATAAGTGCTTGCAGTTTGCAGTTTCAATTCACTTTTAATTCAATTCTTTATATGGCCCCGTGTATATATGGGCATCTGAGAAGCTGCTCAGACCTGGTATTAATATTTGTGATGACTGATCATATTACAAGGGGATAGCACTGAATGCTTAGAGCCCAGCTGCACTAAGTTTTGGTCCACTACAGTGAGGAATGCAACATCATTAATTCTTTTCCAATTTAAATGAACAATCAGATTGAAACAGCATCTAAATATTCAAGGCAGAGGCATTCAATCTATGCTAAAGAACAAACGCCATTTTAAGAAAAGAAAAAAAGAGACATCCAACTAATAATTCAATTAAATCAATAATAAACAGTCAACCAGTATACTGTATATTGACGGTATTAAAATTTTGCCATTTTAAAGGGATAGTTCGCCTCTTCTGAGATGAAGCTGTATGACATCCCATACTAGCAATTTCATGCATGAACATTGACTTACCCCCTACTGCGTCCTGTGAGCCGAGTTCTGGCCTCGTTTTGGTGTTGACGAAAGTAGTCCGGCTAGTTGGCTGGGGCCACAAAAATAAAGCGTTTTGCTTCTCAAAACAATATGCCTTCAAAAGAGTAATACATTTGTATCACAAAATCGTTGTCCAGGAAAAAGTCAGACCTCACAATCGCTTGATGCTATTTTCTCTCCCTTCGTATCACTGCGCACTGCTGCCTGCCACGCCTGTTTCACGGAGTAGACCGTGCGACCGAAGTGCAGACCGAAAAGTCCCCTGCTTCCGAGCAGTAAACACCCAGCCAACTAACCAGACTACCTTCGTCAACACCAAAACGAGGCCGGAACTCGGCTCACAGGACGCAGCAGGGGGTAAGTCAATGTTCATGCAGGATATTGCTAGTATGGGATGTCATACAGCTTCATGTCAAAAGAGGTGAACTATCCCTTTAAACACTAAATTTGGTCATATGACTGCTTTGTTATGAAAGAAAGTGCAAAACTATGTTTTAACTTAAAGTGAGCAAAAGTGCTACACAGAGTTTTTAGCAGGGCCATGTGGTCATCACACTTCCCCAATTTTGAATGCCATTTTCAACAGTAGTTGAGATGTTCAAACACTCAGCATGTAATCTAGCCAAATCCCATTTTAAAATGCTTCTGGTCATACCCTAAAAGTTGAGATCCTACATTTCCCATACGTTACCTTGATAGCATCCTTTATTCAACTCTACATAACCAGTAAATGCCAAATTTTTAAATCCATTTTCAGGGTCTATAAAACACTTCCCAATGAAATTCTTAAGCCCCGACAGTCTCCTGAATCAGTGCACGTTAGAACAGATCCAGAGCTTCGAAATTCGACTTCATCGTGCCTAAACAGTGTGCTCCCCTGCCTGGTTCTATAATTGCTTCCATGTCCCTTGGTTGTGGCGCAGGCCATTCTGATGATGTTAGTGGGAGGTTGAGAAGGAAACTTTTGAATGAGGACAGCAGAGACCAGCTGGGTGGGGTCATATACAGGCCCATTCTGTCAGCTGAGAGTGCTGCATAGATGACACAGCTTTGGCGATCTCTGTACTGAATGAGCAAGGCTTTCCTTCACTCATAATGAGTTATTTCCAGAACAGTGATGCCCGGCATCGTTATATCTTGAACCATAACCTCTTACTGCCAAGTAAAATCATCACATGCCTAACAAAAGTGGAATGAAGTACATTCTGTGCATGTAAACCTCGTGTAGCTTTCTGCACTATGAAAGGTCTTAAAATGTGAAGTAGATCATTTTTTAAAAATATTATAGAAAGTTAGAAATCTCTAATCGGCTGGAAATCGGCCCAAATTTATTGAATTTCTTTAATTTTCAACACATATTAGTCTTATAGACACTCAGACAGACAGTCAAAGGCAGACATTTTTAGGAAAACATAATGAACTCAGTGTCCAGACGATGTGCAGGTGTTTGGATGATCCATAGCCCGGTAGGGGGGAGGGTTGAATTCCACAGGTGCCTTCTGGTATCTCTAACCTCAGTGCACCAGGTGTTTCTATCTCTCAAGATACTTCATGATAAGAACAGTTTAGAGGTAATATCGGGATTCGGGACAAACATGTGCACTGTTATATAGGAGCAAAAAGAAAATGTATTCGCAACTGAAAAGATTAACTGGCAGCAGCCTCTTGCTCACGCAACATCACAGAAAAACTCAAGTGAGGCAGGCTGTTATCAGTAACTTCATGAGAACAACAACCAATTGTTCTCCACTCCTAGGATCTGGAAAGTCTGTATTCACCACATTATGGCTGAGCTGAGGGTGGCCTGCTTTGTTTTCTGATGTTTAACCACATAAAAGGTTGTACATTCAAATCATGTGCCAGTAAAACAATTGCTATCATTGTTAAATAAGTGTTTCTCACAAAGATGATCTTACAGATGAGGAAGAGCTGTGGTACAGAGAACTAAAGCTACATCTGCATCTTCAGTCTGCTACACTCCTACTCACTTCAACTGACGGTTGAGGTCAAGAGATGTCTGTTGAGTGGAGAGACTGCTGAGTCGCACATATAAGTGATGCAATACCAACAGTTTCATGATTTAACAACTTCTTATTCCCAATGAGATCTTGCACTGACTGTTAGGTTTCTGACTTGTCTGTGCTTTTCTTTTAAACACACACTGTGATCTATGCTAAGTCCCACTTACTCTCGTAAGTATGAATGTTCATTCATACAAATCACAGTTATTATGACCCAATGATAATTATCAAGAGTTGCTTTGAAAATTGCAGCCGCAAGGAATTTTTTAAATGAATCATCTTCTTACTCTTCCAGTTTCTCTAATTGTATTATGTACATATTACTGGCCACTGCAGTGGCGATTATGTCTTCTTGCAAAGGTGTAGATCATGTGACTTAGATCGCAGATGGAAGCTGTCTGTTTAGAGCCCTTTAGACTGAGGAATGACTTGACCCCAAATTAACCTTTTTCACACACTGGCTACACCTTATCAACACAAAAAAGATGTCCTTGTTAAGCAACCTCTGTTCAAGTCAAGTCAAGTCAAGTCAAGTCAAATTTATTTATAAAGCACATTTAAAACAACCACAGTTGACCAAAGTGCTGAACAGAAGTAAAATCAAATAAAACAAAACAACAATAAAAAAGAATTAAAAAAAACCACAGGGAATAAAAACATACAACAATAAAAAAGAAAATAGAGAGTAGGGAGATAGAGAGAAGGAGAGAGAGCCAAGAATCAACTGGTAGGGAATGCCAAAGAGTACAAATGGGTTTTCAGATGTTTTTTAAAATGTTCCACCGACTGAGAAGCCCTATCGTGGGAAGGTAGGCCGTTCCACAGAGACGGAGCCACGACTGCGAAAGCTCGGTCCCCTCGAGTCGAGAGCCTTGATCTAGGTACCACCAGGAGCATCTGGTTTGCGGACCGAAGTGCCCTGGCAGGGTAGCCTGGAAAACCAGCGCCAACTGCTGGACGGCAAAATGTTTTGCCTGCGGTTGGGTCTGGCTTCGAACCACTTTTCATTTTGAAAATACTGCCCTGAATCTGGCAGATGGCAACTAAACCAATCACAACGCAGAGATGTGTTTTGAATCAACGCGGGCGGGGCAGAGGGTTCTGGGGCGGGGTTTTGAGGGAGTGACGACAGAGCAGTGCGACGTTGGGCAGTGGAAGCGAAAGCACAACAAGAAAGATGGCGGCGGCAATGGAACATTGTTGTAGTACACCGGCAACTCGCATGTCTTTTTGGCACAAGCGACAACAAAAGTCAGCCATGCTGAAGTTGCTTCACTTGTTTACATACAGTCCCCTCCCACCAAAGCTTTCTGTCGCGCTTACTACGTCACAGTCAGTTGCGCTGATTGGTCAGAGCGTTGGCCTATAGGCACAGACACGGTTTGAAAGACAACGGGTTGTGCTCATCAACAATGTTCCGTTGTATCCATTCATCGGAGCCAGACTAAATTAGACATCCAATCCATTTAGGCTGGTTTATCAGGCTACTGGCAGGGTTGTGTAGCTGCAGAAGCTCAGATAAGTAGGGTGGTGCCAACCCATTCATACATTTAAAAACAATTAATAAAATTTTGAACTGAATCCTAAAATTAACTGGCAGCCAATGTAAAGAGGCAAGGATGGGCGTGATGTGCTCACTCCTCCTCCTACCCGTGAGCAAGCGGGCAGCAGCATTTTGCACAACCTGCAGGCGGCGCAGTGCTGCCTGGTCAAGGCCAATAAGCAGGGAGTTGCAATAATCTAAGCGCGCCGTAATAAACATGTGGATCAGCCTTTCCAGGACATTCCCCGGAAGGTAAGCTTTAGCTTTAGCCAGCAGCCGCAATTGAAAGAAGCTTGCCTTGACTATGGACGATATTTGTTTATCAAACTTAAAATTCCTTTCTAGAATGACACCAAGATTCCTAGCAAAGGGACGACAATAAAACTTAAGGGAGCCAATGGCACTGTCATGGCCATCAAGGAGATTTTGCTGGCCAAATAAAATGATTTCTGTTTTGCTTTTATTTAAGGACAGAAAATTTATCTCCATCCAGGTCCGGATATCATTAAGACAATCCAGCAAAGCCTGAACAGAGGTCTGCTCGTTCGTCTTTAGGGGCAAATAGATCTGAACATCATCAGCAAAACAGTGAAAGGAGATGTTATATTTTCTAAAAATTGACCCCAGTGGCAGCATATATAAGGAGAAGAGGAGGGGACCTATATGAATGATCCTCCTTGATCATTCATATAGACCAAAAAGATGAGGCTCAGCACAGCATCAGTGTGTGCTTAGTGGCTGATCATAAATCCTAACCGTTAATGCCTCACAAACACACATATAGATGTGCCACTTGAAGGCCACTTGGAGGCAGTCTTAAAAATAGTGGAGCAATTGGAACTGTGAGCTGCTCTTGGTTCTTAGTTTTTGATGCTTTGTCCTCTTTGCTGTGGAATTCGTTGTTGTTGGCCCTTCCCAGATCTGACTAACTTCCAGCCAATCAACATTCGATCAACCCTTTGGTGTCATCTTCAGAGCCCATGCGTTGTTAGTTTTTTTTAAAGCCTTGTGAGTCTGTTTGTATTCTGTGAAAAAAATGCAGTGGCTGAGAACAATACAATGCCTCCATGAAAGTATAAAATGGCTTCCACGCAGCAAGCTCGCATTGCACAGTCACCTAACTTACAACAGCATCACTGGCAGGGCAGTGTGTTCCACTGTGGTGGCCCTCCCATTCAGACATGCGCCTTTCGACTCTGTGACTACCTCCATTCTCAGCTGGCGTATTATCTTCGAACCCTCCATTCTCCATTTATTTATCATTTATTTTAGCTACTTGACTAATTTGAATTTCCCCCATTGGGGGATGAATAAAGTATGTTTCTATTCTATCTATTATCACAAGATATAAGCCAGCACTACCTTGTCAGCGTGCAAGTTCAGAAAATAGCCCAGCAATTAAATAAATTACAGTTCTTTCTTTATGTTCTGTTGATTTCTCAAGTGAAACCAATTCAATGCATTGAAGTGTTTTAAAGTTATTTAAAATAAACAATCTAACAGATTCTTCCCATAAGGTTGTCATACACTAACTAAATGACTAAAAAGCAGTGTGTTGCAATACCAAGGCTGTGGTTTCCACAAAAATAGGATAATCAACATAAAATTCAGGGCGTGTTTCATTATGCATTTCAAAACAAGTCAGCAAGAAGTCAATTTGAGGTTCTTCCCATCTTGTCACTCTCAATCACTTTTTGGGGATGTTGAGAATTGAAAACCTTTTTTATGTCATTATGCTGTGACTAAATGCTGAGGGAAGATGTTAGACCCAACCAGACATTTTTAGGACTCACTGGAAATCTTTTTTACTTCGCTTTTTTTTTTTCAAATGCAATAATTTGTTTATGTTGTCATGGTTATTAAAAAAACATTTTCCATTTGCGGACACATTTGGACAAGTGGTCAAACTGAGTATGTGACTTTGGGTGTTTTCTTTCGAAAGATTACAGAGTAATGCACACTATCAAAAGCTATACAAACTCAGATTAAGAGCACAGCTTGTTTACCGCCATAATTTCACATCCTAAAAGATGATGCCTCCTTTTTACACAGGTCAGGCATGAACATATGCAGCAGTTAACATATTAAAAATCAAAGCATTCTAAAATTGACACTCATTTATTGATGGGAATTGTTTAAGAATTTGGGTAAATTATATGAATTGTCTTACTCAGAGTTAGTTAGTGTAAAACAGCCTGCTCTATCCACAAAACCACCAAATACATCTATAAGCAACTCTTAAGCTTTCACACTTGGTTTTGTAGAGATTAACCAACAAGATAACCTGTGTTAATTATTGAGCTTTAGAAGTGCAAATAGACGTATTTTAGCACCAGATGAGAGAGTAACTGTTCCCTTCAGTCTCTGTTCTGAGTTGGCTAATCATTGGCTTATCAGTTGGTTCATCTGGTTTCATGTGTGTGAATAATCATTCTATGAAGTGCAGAGTTGTGTTTATTTTGGTTTGTTTGTTTGTTTTGTTTATTTGATTTTTATTACTAACCGTGACATCTTATATGTGGAGCATTTCTCTATGTTCAGAAATCCTCACACAGATCCTGTAGACCTCTGTCGTGTGCCTAAATTTTCACACCATATCCTTAGCATACAAACAGGGGGCAATACATCATTGGCACAGCATTGGACAATACCTTCCCTTCTATCATTAAATTAGGTGCACCCTGCTCTAACACTAACAAAAAGTTAAGCGTTAATCCAAGCTTGTCCTCCCACTGCAACTAAAAATTCTCCCTTTATCATTCTGAATTTCATGTGATTCAGTTAGAAAAAAAGTAATAAATAAATAAATATTAAAGTAATGAATGAGGTGCAGCTGTTCAAACCAAACAAAGGTACCTCGCTGGCTCAAATACTTGTACCCAGTAATCAGCAGCAACAAAAACATGACACACAAACACACAAAGGGGGAAAAAAAAACAGGTAGAACACAGACCTTCAGGTGACTCTACAAAGAGAGCGTTGATCCACCTGCCAGCTGCCGGTCGGGGGGTCTGAATGCTCAGGAGGGAAGGTCGTGATTAGTAAAAGGCTGAGCGATGACCTCGCCTCCCTGGGTGAGTGGTCACACTCTGCAGGAGTCTAATGAAGGGGCCTGAATGCACAGAAAGCCCTGCAGGGTCAGAGGCCGATGTCAGAAAGAAACTACAGAAGCCTCTAATCTGGTGACATTCAACACAGAAGGCAGAGGCATGTGTGTGTGTGTGTGCGTGTGCGTGTGCGTGTGCGTATAAGCACATGATCTAGTTTAGGTGCCTTTAAAAGGGTCAGTTTACTGTAAATACATAGAGTAACCTTCTACTTATTTGGTTTTAAGCAATGTAAAGTGTTCAGGCAGGTGTATAGTTTTGATAGAAGAGGACCTAAATGCAAAGAACAGGATTAGACAGGTGGATTTAGAACTAAGGATACTTTAATTGAAGTTACAGAACAAAATTGCCGCAGACAAGGAAATCCAAAACAGCCCAAATACATATCCAACATAAACCCACACAAAGAGCTGAAAGAAATCAAGCTGGCGCTAAATGATCGAGAAAACAAAGTGGTAGGAATGACGACTACTTGTCAACGGACAAAGAAAACCGAGCATTGTATATAACAATGAGGTAACAAGCAAATGCACAACAGGTGGGAAGTAATTAGCAAATTAAGACCAGGTGTGAATCAAGAAGAAGCAAACTCAATAGAATGCACAACAGAGAAATCATTTCAAAACATGAAGTAAGGCGCATGCTAAACACAAAGTAGTATCCTCACAAAAGCAATGGAGCGGAAGAAAACAGGACTTTAGACACTTTAGACATGTAACATTGATAGCTTCATCACTTTGTGTAAGGCAACGGCATTCAGTCATTCACACATCCCATTAGAGTCTCCCAACCCTCATTTAGACATCCCTGTAAATGTGACAAAAAGAGGCACGTGAGCGTGTCATATTTGCGACTGGCCTGAGATTGGATAGTGCATGAAGTGCGAGGGCTATGTGCATCAGGCAGTGACATAAATATGTCATCAGTTAGGAGCACAGCCGCTCAAAAGTTAGCAGCAGTGGCCACACCTAGTTTTCCCTTATTTTTGCTCCTTTTAAAGCAGTTTACCTACTGCTCATAGTGGACCCACACAAAGAGAAGTGAAAGCAACTGGTATGTAAATCTGAAAAAGAAGAATTGTTTTATCTTTTCATCTTACACTTATACAGTATTATTTATCCTCATCTCCTCCTCTGATCTGGCAACCGGTTTAGAAGCCTGATCCTTCGAGTCTTTTGTTGTCCCTGTTCTATTTTTTTATGCATATCTTGCATAAAATTCAAGATGAGCATATACTCTTAAAAAGTATTTACATTTATTTATATATATATATATATATATATATATATATATATATATACACACAGTATATATCCTTTTAGTTTCATCATTGGATACATTGTCTTTACACTTCAGGTAAATATATGGTATAAATTGTTTCTCCAGAATGATAGCATTAACATTTCACAAAGTATCCCAACATTTAAGGAAACTTGGGTAGTGATTTATTTTGGTTTCGCAATTTAAAAAGATTTGCCAAAAATGGAAAATACTCTTGTTTACTCTCTTGCTGAGAGCTACACTAAAGAAGAAAAAAACTCTCACATGTCCATATTATGTTTGTGAAACAACAACCAGGTTGACGAGAACAGCCAAGCCATAGAGATAGAAATCTTCAAAAATAACACCAAAATACAGCTGAAACATATGACAAGCTTCTCATCAGTATGATCTTTTTATGTACTGACTGCATAAATGGGGAAATATGTTTTCATTCAACATGAACTAACATTTCAAAGGGCACTAAGACTAAATCTATCCTTTAAAGTGGGAAGGCAATTTGGTAATGGAACAGTGGAAAAAAATAGAGGGTTTATCTGTCATTCACTAGGATGTAAGCCATGGCGTCAGCTCAGAAAAAAACTTTTGTGTATCTCCTAACATACACAGTAGCCAAAACATCCCCAAGAAGTCTGTGCCCACAGATTTCTCGTCATTGTTTCTTCAGGATCAGGAAGAAGTACAGTAATTGCATTCATTTTGTGCCTTTGAGCTCACAACCTTTGCTTTCAGTGCTCTAACTACAATCTGAAAGAAAAAGCATGTGATGCTGTGGGAAACTGCGCCAGGGTGAGGTGAGGTGGATCGAGACATATTCATTAACCGTCTCGCTGCTCTCCAGTTCACGTTACTAAGAATTTATGGCAGTTTGAACTCTTCATCTCTTCTCAGAGGTCTCGCTCTCGCTTCCCAAGAGTTTAATCTTAGGGAAGGGCGTTTTAGGTTTCTGTTGAAATATTTCATCATCTTCCAAGATGCCGTCTGACATGGGAGTCAAGTAAATCTGTACCAAGATCACAGCGCTGTCCTCTGATGTTTCTCAAGAATGCCTAATGTGTCTCAGTTAACCCTTAAAAACCCACACCGATGAAGATCCCCGTAATCAGATTTCCTTTTGACTCCCTTTGGGAGAATGGTGGGAAAGCCACGTTCATCTCAGGAGAGTGCTGAACCATAACATTTTCTCTGGGAGCAGCTGGGAGTGTCCGGTCATTAAGTTAAGAAGAAGGGAGCTCCAATTTACACTTAGCAGTGTTGTGACCTGCTGAGTCTGCCCCCTTGGTGCTTCCTAATCCTCAATTTTTCCAGTTTACACGTCACAGGTGACTCCACATGCCAGTACTGATATCTTTTAAATACTAATCCGGAATAAAATGTATCAACAGAGGTACATACGTCTTTTGTCCGTAGTTTACACTTGATTTGCTTTCAGTGATGTAAGTGACTTTGAAAGCAATTGAAGGAATAAAAGAGACAGTAAGCAGAAACCAATCTAGCATTCCAAAGCATTAGCTAAAGCTTAACCTAATGCTAATTTATCTGAACTGATCTGTTATGTGTTAGTGAACGCTAACAAGTAGAACTTTACATCAGTTCACAGATGCAAAGCAGTTCTGTGATGGGCCAAACTCTAAGTGACCTCACATTATTTCGTCCACATGTCCAGAAGGATGTCGCTCACCATCCGGGTGATCATTTCTCTGATGCGTTCATGCTCTCTGAGGGGGATCTCCTTTCCACTAAACCCCCAAAGCTGCACTATAAATAACCTGAAGTCAAGAGTCATCCCTGATGTATAATCAATTTTCAGAAGTAGTCCACCAGCAATGAAGCACGGCAGTATTATGACAAGCCTATCAAGCCCATCACCTGTTGGACTCACGCTATGCTTGTTTTCCCAGCAGTAACCCGAGAACAAGCCCTTCTTCCCAGCATACATGTACACCAATGAGGCAGCAGATAGGAAATAGCATTTGTGTGTGACAAGATTCCTTAAATTAGGAATGGCAAAATGTTTGATCTATTTTTATTGTCATTTCCGACCTATGCATCTGAACAGCAGAGAAGTGTGTGACCCTTAAAACTTCCGAATTGTTTTATGGCACACGGGCATTGAATAGGCACAGTCGCGGGGCAAAAAGTGCCCTGGACGGTGTTGGGTCTGAGAAGCCAATTTTGCTATGGTTTCCAGCTCAGCAACATACCATTTTGCTTTACAGTGTCACACGGCAACAACTGTGCCTTGAGAGGACATTTGTTATAATTTGTCGCTAGATAAATAAAATTGAGTTGAACTTGATAACTAAACATGTTTTGGTAGATAAGGTTGGCAGGCTTTTGGCTGCTGGAGAGAGCTCTGAGATAACTGCATAAATGGGAAAAAATGGGATCCAAAACAGATGCCGCCTTGTTGCAATTGATCTGATAAATGATAACTCATAAGCTCACTTGTTATGTATATTGTTGCAGTGGCCTATTTGGGCTTGGCTTTATAATCATGAATGATTTGTTTTTACGATCCCATTTTTGCAGTGGTGTTACACCCCCCCCATACCCCCTCACAACCCCTCACACCCCAAGAGTTGGAGTTGTATGATGACATTGTGATGAATATTTATCTCATCTCTTCAATTTGTCCAATCAGTGCTCTTACGAAGAATAAGCAGCAAATAAACCAAATACATTTTCTTATCAGCGTTAAACTAAGCTGCACCTGTGCGTTTAAATGGGGCACATTTCCTGAGTAAACATTACCGTTTCAGATTAATGGAAAGCACCCTCCACCCTCTAACACCCCTTCACTACACACACACACTCTAAACTGTATGTTTCTGCATTCTGCCCAGCACACACACTGTGGAAAGTCTTACCCACAGAGGCGGAGCATTGTTTTTACAGGTAGACCAATGAACCCCCTTTGTTACAGGAAATTAGGTCATTTGATTAAATTATCAATACACAGGAGCGCTACTGAAAACTGAGCCACTACAACTGTCAGCACAGCCTTTCCTCCTGCCGGGAATGACTCACACTGCCCGTTTTCTCCCGTTGTTCAAGAAATATGGTTTTCATTAGAGTCAAGTGAACTTACTACCATGACAAGCGTTAGACATTTGCCACAAGCGGGGACTTTACATGATTCACTTCACCATCCATAAGGGAATAAGTCACACCGACAGGAAGTGGCTCTACATCCTTTCCTAGGTCAAAGGCCCGTATCTCTCTTTTTCCCACCACTTCTACAATACCCAGGCTGACCGCCACAAACTCCTGCTCATGCCACAGATCGTGTGCATGATCAGCAGAAAGATCGAGAGCTGAACAGCGTTTGAAAATAAAGATAAAGCCGCTGAAACACAATTTTCCCATTTTCATTCTCAGATTTGTTCTCTCAGCACTAAGTTTTCCTTTTAGATAAAGAGGCAGATTTTCTTCAAACATAACAGAATGATTATCTAAGAAGGATATGTAGCTTTGTGATGTCAGTGTAAGATGCTTAAATCAAGCTAGGACACGTGAAGAGATTTCAGCTCAAAAGGAAAAACTTTGACAACCTGTTGTCTTCAGGGGAAATGTAAAAGTCTGTCACTGTCACCATCTGGACAAGAAGAATCTGTCTTCATTTCATCTATCAAATAGCTGAAGAGATGTTTCACAATGGGATCTTTATCGTCATGTAATTTGGAAACATTATTTTAATTACATAATCTTAGCACTCCAAGAGGAGGATATCATCTGTCATCGTTCAGTACCCCATTTCCTTCTTGTTTACATAAATTAAAAGCATCCTTCCAGCTGCAGACATCAAGCAAGAGGTGTAAATGATTTTTTTCTCCAGATACCTCTGTCATGATCTCCCCTCTTTTCCTCCTTGGTTAAGACAGAAAACTTTCAGATGAGGTTACCCACTCCATGCTGTTAAGGGACTGTGGAAGCATATAGATATTCAAACTTCCACCTCGAGGAAAACTAGGCATACTGCCAACTGCTTAGCTAATGGGATGGTTTTCATTACAGAGCTGAGAGGAAGGATGAGCATGTAACGTTTAGAGAAAACCACAAGGAAACACACACACAACTAAATCTGCTTTTATTTTCAGCAACTTCCACAATGTATGATCTTTAGAGTTGTTGTTCTTGTTGTTAGGAAACTTTGACGTAGCTATAGTGACGGACACGTCCTTGGGGACCGGCAGGCGGTGCGAGACACACCATATTTCACACAGCTGTGAGTCTGCAGCTGTTTTTCTTGTTCTGTTAGGAGTCCTTCAACTATGCTGCCATGCTTTTGCTTGTTCCAGCTGTACCATCTCATACAAAGAGGTCATACTGGAAATCAGCCACTTCTGCCTTCAGTGAGCTCTTGCATGTTCTAATGTCAAACTGTCAAAGCAACAGAATCAGTTTCAGCAAGTAATTGAATAAAAGCTTTTCCCCTGAACAAATAAGCAATAACCTGCATGTGCACCCGTGGTAAATCAATGAAGCTAAATATTGTTTCTTTATACATTACTCAGACTGTATTAAACAGCAGCATTAGCTGAAGAATGGAGAGCAAACCAAAGATGATAAACTTTTTGTGGAATGATGATCCACAGGTGAGAATCGTGTGCTCATCCAGCCACACCCAGGAAAGAGCACAAACATGGGGAAACAGGAGACAGAAGGAAAATGAGAAAAAAGACGCAAAGGGAAAAGGAGATAGTACCAGACATATGTTCTGCACAAAGTTAAAATTGTTTTAACCAACCTACATACCTATTTACCCAGAAAAAATAGTTGTGCTAGATTAAGGTTAGATTGCCTCTTTGGCAAGTTTGATACTAGCAAATTAAAGTGGTTGACCTGTACCTTGTCCAACTTTATAGAAATGTATTTTATTCATAAATATTGATATTCTATAATGTTACAATTCTCTTTGAAATATTGGTTTTGACAAAGAAGCATAACAACTTTTTGTGCCCAGCATATATCAGCAGTTACCATCATTAATGCAGCTGGGGCTAACCCAAGGCTAGCCAAAGGCTAATTCAATTATACTAAAGTAATGTTACATAGTTTCCCAGGAAAAAAAATAATAACTTGACCGGAGACTTATTGGATGGTCTGTTAGTGCAATTAATCGCACAGTGAGCCATTTTTTATATTGAAAGGAAAACTTCTACAACTGGGGCAACAAAAAAAGCAGAGGGGCCCAGTTTAGTTACTCAGATTAGCTAATGTGGCACATAGCTGACAGCTAGCAGCACCTTCCTGTCACCTAAATTGACCACATCCTTAATTATACAGAACTTTGAGGTTAATCCACAGAACAGTTATCTTGAAAGGGATTTTTTTTTCTAAAGATGTTAATTTCTGTTGTACAGTTTAACATTTCTGGGGTCAGGATTCGACTCCCTTTTGGAGTAATGCTGAAGTGACCAATCAACAAACTCAAGTTTTTGGCACTTCTGTGTAAAGCATCAAATTAGTTGATGGGCAGGTTGTCCTAAACTTGCTGTACTTGAAAAAAAATTATTTTGCAGTACTCTTATTTTGAAACTCCACATGTAATCTCAGACTGGCTCCCTAGCTATGTTTTCACAGACAAATGCTTTTTCAATTCGATTGAAACCACTCTGATAAGAAATTTGATCGTATGTGTTTATCTTACCACTGAATAAAAAGATTTCTTAAAATCTGAATTCAACTCTTGATATGTGCAAAGTAGGCCTGACCACTACTCTGCAGAATATAACGACAGTATAACAAAAGAGTAAACCACAATCTAACAGTAGCTATGACCAAAAACAAAAGATTTGGGGGTTTCTGCTCTTCCTAATGAAACAGCAAACTCAACAGCACATATATTATTATCATTATATTCCTCCTGCTGTCTAAACGAGGGATAATCAAAGTGGACAGAGATGAATGTCTGAGGTAAAGTCTAGTGGGAGGCGGTTTTTTGCTGATCAGGAATTGAGCAATTTTTAAAAACTCAAGGTTAATGCTTAACTCTTCCAAGGTCTCCTAAAAGAACACTGTGTGCTTCACAAACCAGTTTTCCTCTGCTCTTCCTATGTTTCTACCCCTTAGAGACTCATCACGTAAGCATACACCCACTTGGTTCACGTTTGCACAGCGAGAACATATTCCAACCAGAGAGAAACAATCAGATCAAATGTTTTCATGGTTGAATTTTACCAATAATCAGATTATTCAAAGATTTGCACCACCCACTTGATTGGATTAAATATTCAATAGGACTGAATCAGTTCAGTTCAGTCTGCTCTGACTGAGGTGTTTTAATGAGGCATTTACTGATTTGAGTTAAAAAGGTTTAACAATCTGATTATTCAATCTGATTGATTTAAGTGGTCCGAGTAAATGGCGAGGTCAGGACTATGTCAGGGCAAGACCATCAGTTGCAGCACTTCTTGATCTTGCAACTAAACACATCTCTTTAAGAATTGTGCATATATCTACAATATGAAGATGAAATATTCCTTAAAGTAAATGGTGAGACAATTTCCATCGGGATGACTCCATGTAGCACTGGCTACCGGCTGCATATGTTCCTCCACGTGAACTTTTTGATAAATCCGTTTGTCAGAACAATACTCAATGCAAAACAATATTTTTTCATATCTGGAAAGGTGACCATGTGAAAAAAAAAACTTCTGGTATAACATGTATTATAAACCTATTGTGTGAGATTATTGCACAAGACTCTCTTATGATTATGATCTTGCAAATCCATTTGCTTCAAAAGACAAAGGGATCTTCGCATCAGTGCACATTTATACAAGTGTAGGTAATTTATAGAGACATAGAGATATGTGTTCCACTAGGTGCACACATGTAACTTTAGATGATCTGATAGCAAACTTTCCATGCACGGTTAAGCTGAGCACCGGTTGTAGCTCAACTTTACTGGAAGGCATTCTTCTTCCAATTTATTTATCAATGCCAGAGCTGCAACAGTCACGTTTCAGGAAATAAACCACTGTATCTTGAAGAGAGTTAGATGACAAGATTGATGCGGCTGTCAGGCCTGTATGTTAATAAAAACATACATTTTCTGCTTGTGCAAAGCTATCAAAATCAAACTGCCAATGGCTCTAAAGTTCACAAAAAGGAAGGTTTGTTGTGTCGTGAGGGTTTACGTGCCAGAAAAAACATAGACTGAGTTTGAGTTAAACAATTTGGAGATCGGTTTCTTTCAGGCTAGCTGATATCCCCAGAGATGTGGAGCATGTACTTTCAGCTTATGAAAGCACAATGTGAACTATGTGAACTATATAAGAACATATTCAATGCATGTGCATCATATAGGCCTTTCTACATATATGTAGAAATGTTGAGCAGCTGCAGTTTTGTGTTGATCTTTATTGCCTCCATTGTTTTCTTCCTCTGGCTTTCAGGAGACTATTGGGATCTGTTGGCATGAGTCTACAAAGTGAACTGAGCTCCAAAGGTTTGGATTTCCCTCTTCAGTTCAGCCAACATGCGAAGAAGAGGGCAGACTAGTGAAAATACCACAAGCCAGTTTTATGAATAGTGCTATTTAAATAGGGCTGGTTTCAGTGAAGGTCTAATGATGCCATCGCGCTGGCGTCACAGAGAGAAAGAGGGAAAGAGAAGGCATTCTTTCCAGGTGCTGGAGCAGCACTTTCAGACTGGGAGACTGGAGTGAAGTGGTGAGGCAACTTTCCATTTCACATACGTCACTCAGAACACCCAGTTGCTCTATACAGCTCCGTTCAGTCATAACGGTAAAAATCAAATACCAGATTAAGCTGGTGATTTTGAACATCTATCAACACGCTTAGAGATCACTGATAATGTTTTTTCAACGCCGTCTTAAAATATTTCCACAGGCTCGTGATTAGCTCCACCGCCAGCCCTGGAGCTATCGGAGTAAGCTGACTTCTTCCGGCCATTGGAGCAGTAAAACAATAGAAAAGCCAGAGGGCGGAAAGGTGAAACAGATGATGCATAGTTCTCAGAGCTTTGGACCTCTGCCACAATTGTTTCAGAGATTCCACAGCTAATTTGTTTCTAAGTGTTTTTGTTTTGCCTGTTCTCAGTCCTGACCATGGCAAAAATGCAAACACAAACAGAAAAGGATGGAGATTATACGTGGGTAGCTTTGAGTGAAGGGATACTGCGGTGGTTTAGCAGTGTACTTCTATGAGTAACCTAAATGGTAAAAACTAAAATAGTATAGGCTGTTTCAATAAGAAAAAAGTACACCTCTTTAATTTGTTGGGTTTTACAACTGTTATTACACACAAAAAAAGAAACTAGTCCTGACCGGATCTTAAAATTAGGTGAATAAAAACTCAGGTGAACAACAGCATGTGACATATTACAGTGTGTCATTATTTAAGTAAAACTGAGCCAAAAATGAAGAAGCAGTGTTTGACAAACTGAGTACACCTCAGGGTTCACACGTTCACACGGGTTCACACCTTCAGCTGAAATAACTTGAAGTGATTGTTTTCTGTATGATGCTATCAGTCTCTCACTTCTTTGTGGAAGAATTCTGTCCCGCTCTTTTTTTAAAAGCTTCCTTCAGGTCATTGAGGTCTCCCCACAGCATTTCAATCAGGTTAAAGTCTGGACTTTGACTGACTCCTTGTAACACCATGACTTTTTTCTTTTTAAGACATTCTGTTGCAGATTTGCTGCTGTGCCTGGGATCATTGTCCTGTTGTATGAACTCATTTAAACCAAGCTTTAGCTGTCGGACTGATGGCCGGACTGATTGACAGAATACTTTGGTATTCAGAGGAGTTCATGGTGGACTCAATGACTGCGAGGTGGCCAGAGCTTGTGGCTGCAAAACAAGCCCAAATCATCATTCCTCCACTATCGTGCTTGACGGGTCTGTTTTTTTCCAAACATGGCGCTCTACATAAAGACCAAACATCTCCACTTTGTTCCAAAAGTCTTGTGGCGTGTTCTTACTACTTTATAAACCTTAGCTATGATGTCATACTCTTTTCAAACAAAAAATACTTTCTCCTGGGAAAAATATCAAACAAGAAATACTTGTTCAGCCTTTTTCTAATTGTACTGTAATTAACTTTAATATTTAGCATGCTAACTGAGGCTTGTAGAGTCTCAGATGTAGCTCTTGGGTTTTTCAGAATTTCTCTCACATTGCACGGTCTGACCATGGGTTGAATTTGCTGGGCCATCCACTTCTGAAAAGATTGTCAGCTGTCTTGAATATTTTCCACTTGTGAATCATTTTTCTCACTGTAGAATGAAGGACTGCACGTTGTTTTAAAATGTACTTACAACCCTTTCCAGATTGATGGACAGCCACAATTGCTTCTCTGAGATCATTGCTGATGTTTTTCCTCCTCTGCATCATGTTAACACCTGAATGCTCCAGACCAGCCAACTGCATCTGCCATTGTAGACGTGCTCACACCTGTTGATGAGTGTTTCATTTTTCCACACACTAAACATACTATATGTCATGTGTTGCTGTTAAGGTGAGGTTGTTTATCTAGTTTTATGAGTTTTAAGAGGGTGTACTTTTTTTTCCCCAGATGACTGTGATGAAGTTACACTGCTGGGTTTGTGACATAATTTTGTCAGGCCCTCTTTGTTTGTTAAATATCCAGTGCATGAATATTGCATTGGATATGCAATATCATAAGATCCTTATGAAATATACAAAATCAGGGCGAAAGAGCTATAATCAACCTAATTTACTGTATGTTTGCAGATAGAAGCTGTG
The DNA here is from genome assembly GCF_027942865.1 of Odontesthes bonariensis. NCBI lineage: Eukaryota > Metazoa > Chordata > Actinopteri > Atheriniformes > Atherinopsidae > Odontesthes > Odontesthes bonariensis. The sequence goes on along the minus strand of NC_134515.1, from coordinate 29,536,068 downwards.
CGTTAGGGACAATCCTGGGAAACAAACCGAAGAATAAGAAAAATAACTCCACCCAAAAGGGTTTTATCCCCTTAATGATCCAACTCTAGCAGGACAAAATCTGTCCAAGTACTGCATGCATGATGACACCAGATCTGCCCAACAAAAAATAGCACAAATCTATACATTGACTCTTGTGCATGTCCAGCTGGCTTTACTGAATCTGGCAGCTTATAGAAAATGAGCTGATGTCAGGACGCAGCCAAGTGTGCCAACATTTGGCCTCAGCAGGCCCAGGTGGCCACCAGGGATATCCTGCAGAACCTATAAAACAACAACAGTTTTCACAAGCTGACAAGTTCTCATGTAAAACTGGTGCTTTGTCATTCAAATTATAAAAAATATCATCACTTCAATTACATTAACAGCAATCTTTTGTGAGAATCGCACAACCACCGTCGTGACTGTCATATGTGAACAGGGGCTGATTTGTGCAGGGACAGTGATGTCAAAGCTCAAGCTGCGAGTTATACTTGTCTTCTGATACCCTAAGAGATGCTCATTAGCAGCTGGTGGGGAACACAAAGGGAAAATCTTATCCATTTCACAACTTCCTGTTATTCAAGAAAGGAAGAGCTAATGTTTGTCCTCTACAGTCCGTTATAACACCAGATGAGGCGTGTATGTAGTATATGATTGTTGTGCAGGGCATTACAGAAAATATTTTCTCATCGCCACAGATCATTCACATAGATAAACCAACGTGATTGGTTACTGGCAACATTTCAACATGTAGAGTCACATTTCCTTGTGGTGACCGCGGTAATTGGACACTTTGTGATACAGAGTGCTGATTTTATGCCGCCATCTTGTGGTCAGAAATCTCCCGGCAGAGCAGACGAAGGTTCCCATTTTCTGCTGTTTCTGCTTTTCACGCATTCTTTGATCACTCACAGCTCACATTTAGAGTCGATAACAATTGTGACTGAACAACTACATGACCCCACTGTAACAGAACTACTTAATCTACATTACGTAGATGGAGGCCTACTTTTAAGGTGATGAATTTTGAGCAATGACGGAGCAATGACAGGAATTTATTCACTTCAGTTATTTTGTTGTGCACTCAGGTCTCTGGCCTAAGATGAAGGTCTGCCAGAAGGACATTTCTTTTTCAGGATTGTTGGAAGTGATGATCGCACACATGTTGGGACAACATTACAACACAGTAATGTTGAGGTTGGGGCTCTCTGGAGGATTCATCCCTCCATAAGACCTGTTGCCACTGATTTTCGATCCAGTTCTTGTATCATTTGGCATACCTCAGCCTTTTCTCCTCATTTCCCTTCCTTAGAATGGCTTCTTGACACCCACCCTTCCATGGAAATGTTTTTTGGTGAGGCTTTAGTGAACTGTATATGGATCAACGGAAGGGTCAGAAGCATCCTCTGTCAGGTCTTTGATGGACCTTCTCCCATTTCTTAATCACTTTCAGATACTGTTCATCTGCTGTAGATAGTTTTTAGGCCACATTTGTGTCCTTCTGATAAACTAAGCTGATAAACTGTGTTATCTCGGGCAAATTTTGTAAATGCATCTAAAAAAAATGGGAGCAGAAGATGTGTCAGGCTGCTATTGACAAAGTGTCTACAGATACCATTTAATTTAGGTTCTTTGCTAAGTTGTCTGTATGTGTTGGCACAAGATTTGTTCATCCCTTGATTCTTCAGAAAGCCCAGAGAACTGTTGATCCAAAACACTTTAAAAGATTCCGAGAATATCCGGCTGATTGCAAGTTAAATATAAAGACGCATAAGACAAAACCTGCTTTTTGCAATGATTATTTTATTGTTTTCATTTTTGTATAAAAAACGTTTTTTTTATGCACTTTAGGCAACAGTTAGCATGAGAGTAACTCTCACAGCTTTTAGATGAAGTCTAAGCTTATCAGTCTTCTTAACAATCATACACCCCTTTCACACAGAGAAACACACAATCACAGAGTACAAGAGTCAATTTAGTGCAGTGGTCCCAAACCTAAATCTATTAGTAGAAAGCCAAGGACAAAAGCTCGACAACAGGCATCTTGTAATCATCATCACTTCAAAGATGGTGCTATATCAAGGCAAGTCACACAAACACAAAGAGCCAGAGTAAATCTGCAGCCTCATAATAACTACAGGAGGCGGCTTTGTTCAGAGCTGATGGATGAAAGCATCATTCAGTTAGGTTTGAAACCACTGCTTCGTTGCAGCTATTTAGCAGGATTATAATTAAGACGATTAAAAAAAAATAAAAATAACAAAAGGCAAAGAAATACATCAGACAGCTCGTACACAGCAGCACATCCTGTGTTAGGCGAGCCTTTACCAAAAGCTACAGCCGCAATTTTTCGCCAACGAAACAAAGGACTGACATTGTGTAAGAAGTGTCGGCTCACTTACGCAGGTCGGTATTAATCAGACAGAGCTTTAAAAGGACAATTTAAGACCAGAAATGTTATACGACTGTGTTTACATACTCGGATCACAAAACAACTCACTCGCTAATCCCCACATTTATGATTTCGCTGTGCGGCAGCTATTGCGTTCCTACAAGAGGCTCTTCTTCTTTCTTCTATCAGTCATCAGGAACATTTCCATGAAATCATTTCTCATGATGGCAGGAGAATAGGCCTGTAAACCGTAGATCTGTAACATCAGCACCTTTCACGTTTAAAGTATGTTTCCTCACTAATACCCCCCCACACACACACACACCCAGGCTAATACAGTACATACAGATGTGCATGCACACAGATGGGAACGGACCTCTCTCTCTAACGTTGATATACACATGTGGAGTAAATATAAACACACACACACACACACAGTCCATACAAACAAAATCAGGTTGCTGTAAATCTGATCGATAAGTTACCAACATCACATTGATATGTGTGTTTTTCTTTTGTTTGTTTTTTTGTTTGTTTTTTTTTGTTTTTTAAACAGCACGGGCTGCAGCTTTCTTTTCAATCTTTTAACGCTATTTTCTCCATGTGAAATTTGGCTTGATTTGGAATCAGCTCTTCCCTCGACAACAATGCCTTTAAAAAGGAGTAGGAAGCTCCATCCTGGCATTTCGCGATGACGCGCCACGACTGACTGCACGGAGTTACAATGTAGCAGTACAAAAGGAATAACATTTCTTTTCATTCCAGAGGAACAGACCGCAAAGACATCGACTTGAAAAACCGTCTGCATCTAATGCACCGAAGACACGTTGCTCAAAAGAAATAATGTCATCGGCATTGCAGCTAGAAGTATCCTGTTTGTTTTGTTTGACAAATCCACTGCTCCTGTAGAAGCAGTCCAGGCTGTGTGAGAGCAACAATTAAGGTCAGTGCTAATCTGCTGCTTTGCGTTGGTTTACCCTCATGTCTCAATGCAGCAGAGCCACAATACCTGCTGCGTTCAGTTCACGATGTGCATACAGGTCAAATAAAGCAGCTCTCTTGGACATTGCAAATGCATATACAGTACACAAAAACAAGTATTTCCAGGATTATTAGGTCTATATTTAGAGGATACTATCAGAGGCCTTCATTTGGCTTGACTACAGCACAGGTCTGCTGTAATAAAAAGTGAGCCAGCGAGTATCTAAATACACCAGCGTCGTGCGGGCTGCAAAATAATTTGTGTTTAGTGCTGATAGCTTAATACATCACCAAACAAAAGGCTTATGTCAGCATTCACACACTGTTTTAAGTTTGCTGCGTCGGAAATGAACAAAGCACTACTTACTGTACTCCACATCGACAAGTGTTTTTATGTTTTTCCATTAAGGCCTCATTCACCACCCCCAACAGTTACCTATGATGCTTTCTTTCATATTCTGGGGAGTGATGTGTCTGTGCTTTCAGCACCTCTCCTCCTCTCCTTTGTGTATTGTATTACGTAAGCTAATTCTGCACATAATTCAGTGACAGTCACTCGAAGAGATTGCAACCTGTAGTATTTCGTGATGATAGCAGTAATAAACGTGAAATATGTCATTTTCTCATCTTAGATGAAGCTATTGTGCAAAATATCTGCAGAGAAGCTGATGCTAAACTTCTGGAGGCAGTGGATTGACTTCTTTCTCTGAGCAGGATTCCCCTTGGTACTTCTCTTCTGGGATGTTTTTCTGAGGACTTAAAGGCCTCTCCTCCACTATAGCTGCACAGTCCTCATAGCACAGAACCACGCTGGTCAAAGATTCCCCCACACTCTGTCCGCTCGTGTTGTCTTCATGCTTATCATCCTTCGGCTCCTCTTCTCCCTCTTGTTTCTTCTCTCCAGGCTCCGGTCCTGCTGCATCCGAGCGCTCCTCCTCCTGTTCATCTCGCTTGGCTTTGGGCAGTGTCTCAAAGGCTCCGGGCTCTATGGGGTTGAGCTGATAGTAGAGCAGAGAGGTGGAGTCTTTGAGGAGATCAGAGGGGCTCTCCTCCTGGTTTTCAGAGATGCACAACACCGTGGCCCCTGTAGGGAAAGGCCCCTGCAGGAGGACTTGATCCACACCTGGCACCTGTGCCTGCTCATGTAGCTCCCCTCCCAAGGCACTGGGCAGGAGGCAGAGAGGCTGCTCTGCGAGACCACCCGTGCTCAGCTCTTGCTGCACTGCCTCCCCCTCTGCCTCTTCCCTTTCCCTCCTCTCCTGCTCTTCTGCACTCTGCAGGTGCAGCACGGCTGTTTCGTTCTCTCGTTCTAGTATATCTTGCTCCGCCAGGAGATCCTGAGCCTCTTCAACCGACTGCACCTCGCTCTCCTCCAGCTCAGAGTCCAGGCCAGCCATGGAGGATAGGGTCGGGGACGTGGGGCAAACGGAGGAAGGAGAAGACATTGGGTCGGATTCAGCATACTGGTCCCCTGGTCCTTGTATCAGCATCCTCCTTTTCTCCAAGTCAAGCTTCATGATGGTGTGCAGGTAGTGAGTTCTGACACGCAGTGGGTTGAACTCGATGCGGCCTGCGATGTTGCCGCAGCCGTCCCTGGAGCAGCCGCACGGGAAAGACATTCGATCCACCTGGAGAATAAAGCAGAGGCCATTTGAGTTTCATTGTCGTTTATTTTAACAGTAGACTGTGAACACTTCAAAGTTTATGGCAACCAAGAGGTTATCTGGAATCTGGGCAAGTCAGGCTGAGAAATCCAAGAAACATAGGAAAAAGAGCTTTCAAAAGTTGAAACACTAGGCCTGCCGTTTAGCTCAGTGAGATGAGTGGGTGGGTTTGATTCCGGCCTGTGGTGCTTTACTGCTTGTCTACCCCCCCCCCCCCCCCCCCCCCCCCTCTCTCCCTGTCTCTCTGCCCTGTTTCCTGTCGAATGAAGGCCACCAGAGCCAAGAAAGAAAAAAAGTTGAACACTAATTTTAGGCAGCTCAAGCAAATATGCTCATAGATATAGTTTTAAATGATAAATACTGTTTATTTTCAAACTAAGATACTATAAATCTGATGATTCCCACTAAGCATACTGATACTTAAAGGAACATATTCACAAAAAGGTCAAACATTTATAAAGGGGACATTATTAAGAAACAAAAAATGTTTTCTGTGCTTCAGAGCATGAATGAAGCACTGGTCTGGTCTGTAGTGACCAGCTTGAAAGCTTTCATTCAGATTTTCAGGCTACTGTGACATCACACACTCAGCTCAAAGCAGAATTATCCAGCCACGACTTCAATTCATGTCGCATATGCTGTGTCAGAAGTGAGAATTAAAAACTTGCTTAGCTAACAATAGAACATTCTTATCAGCAGTTAAATACTTAATTTAACTTGCGACAGAAATGAGGTAATAATTCTCCACCGGGTCTTTGTCTAATGTTTTATACCCAGAAGAGGAAATCTGACTCCTAACGGGCTTGCTGTATTTCTTTCAAAGTGGGAAGACGACAATCCCAATTTTCCATTTGCCGCTGAACGCACCATCTGCATCTCCACCATTACTAAAATAGACTTGAGTGAAAACTAGGCCACATACGCGACAGTTCTTAACGTTAGCCTCTACAAACTTGAACAAAACACAGAGAAATGGAGCAACTTTGAAGCCCAGGGTTGCTGTGAACAGAGCTGCAAAGAAAGGGTTGAGAAGAGTGCTGTAGTACTCTAATCCTGCGCTATTTTGACCAAAGCATGACACAAACATTCCACTGATATCTCAAAATATTCTCTCAACTGGTTAAAAAGGGCAGATTATGTCTCCTTTAATATCCACTATTTATCAATATCTGTCAAGTATATATCTTGCACATATACCCTGTTTATAAACCTCTGTGGTTTCTGTATTTTAGTTGATTAGATTTTTATCTCAAAATAGAAATGGGGTGTAAAAATAGAATGTCTGATTCAGTTCCTCAGTCCATTGATTTATTCATTTTGCTTTCGCAGCATTGATCCATAAAGGGCAGATGCATTTCAGTCTGTAAGCTACTTTGGTGTGAGACTCTCTCTACCCATGCATCGGGATAAAAGGTAGAATGCCGCCTGCGTCCCCGGTACTGTACGGAAATGCTTTTGAAATAATATTCAATATTCCTAAAATGAAAAAAAAATGCACCTTCTGCATTGCTAACTAACTGCAACACAAAGACACGATCTGCCATGACAGCTTTGCACATGCGTAAAAAGATTCTTTAAATTGGTCTCGCCCAGAAGAGACTTCCTCAGTCCCTATCAGGCCCGCCGCTCCGCATACGCAGAGTACGCAGAGCGCGTAGGGCCCCAAGTACCTGGCGGGGGGCCCCAAAATTAAGGTTGTTAAAAAAATGTCATGATAGTTATTATTATATAAATTAGTCATGAACAGGCCCAGCGTTGTTTTTCTTAATTGTGTGCTCGATTCGGGCAAATTAGATGTGTTTACCTTATCTATACCCCCCCCCCCTTCCTGAAATGGTACAATGGTTCCTGAATGGTAGTCTTCAAAGTTACCGCATCGGAGGTGGTGGAGCATCCTCCTACCTGATGTTTTCCGAGTTACCGTATGCCGTTAACAGAGAAGAAGATTTAGAATGTCAAGTAAAAGACCACATGATTCTGGCGCTGACAAAAGAAAGAAAAGAAAACGGAGAGATGACGCTCGTGCATCCCTTGCTGGTAAGTTTGTGTTTTTGGTGTAATTGTTTTGCTAACCTAACGTTCAGTGATATTGCTGCTAGCTAACGTCAGCAACCTAGGCTTGGTTAGCGATTGGATTTGACGAAAAGTTTGGAGTTACGAACAAAATCTACGAATGCTGGCGACCGTGTGTAGAGTTTGTCTAAAGTACAGCACTGTCACACGTTGAGTGGCGTAGCAGGTCGCCAACAGGTGTGACGGGAATGATTGACATCTACCCATCATTCCCCTAAAAAGCGAGAAAAGTTAACAAGACAAACGCCGTAATGGCATCATAAAGAAGTTATATTAGTGGTGCGGAAAAATGGAGGAAGAAAAACGGCCTGAGGACAAAGGTAAGGCATGTGTAGGGTGATGTGGGCTGGATAGCTGGAGGTGGGACGTTTTTTGTGTTTATTTGTCCTGCGAGCTAGCCTCGGATAAATGTTATGTAGCTGGCTGGGATTTGTTCGTTATAAACTCGGCTTCAGTGTTTGCCTCATGAAAGTTTGCTTATATAAGATGAGTATGTCACACGTGAATGAACAGTCTGTCCTGCCACGGGAATGACTGACTGACTCCAGTTTATTCAGATTCTAGCAGGGAGGGAGGCATGTTGTTGTCCTGCTCTGTCATTGCTCAGTGGAAGTTGTCTCTCAGGTATTTGACACGATTTTGGCATTTCTTAGGATTCATTTACTAAGTTTGGTGTGTTATTTATAGGCCTCTAATTAGAAGTCTTCTACTGTTAGTTTTATAAGTGATATACAAATATTAGGCATCCTGTTGATTATTTTAGAATATTGTGGCAGTGAATCATTTTTCTTAGTTTTATTACTTTAACTAGTACAATGTGTAGATAAATGCAGAAACTTCTTAAAAGTGACAACTTCAAAAGCTCTTTTGTTCCTCTGGCCATCAGGATGTACAACAGCTTTAAGTGATGGCGCTTCTGTATTTCATTGGTCACTTTATATTTCACTTTGGTCTTATTTCACTGGTCACTTTAGATTTTTAAACCGTTTTTTAAATAGTTTTTTTAAATTCTTAGATTGTTTTTAAAGTGTTTATAATTGTATAAACATTTTTTATTGCTTCATGTCTTGCTACTGGATGCTTGAATTTCCTTCGGGATCAATAAAGTAACTATCTACTTTGTAATTGGGTACAATCTTTAAAGGGACGCAGTACATTACAGTTTAATATTTAAAAAAAACTCAAAATCTTTTATTTATTGTTTTCTTTGTATTATATATTCTTATTAGTTTAACTTGCCTGAGTGGTTCAACTTAAGATGTTTAATTTAAACTCTAGCCTGTTTTGCTCATAAAGTGTAATAGATCTTAGTGTTCCATCTAAATGGTTAGGAATCTCTTCATTGTAGTTTGACAAACTAGGGGCCCCCAAACGGCAACTTGCTTAGGCCCCCCTGGTCGGCCCTGGTCCCTGTACTGGAAACTTCAGCAAAGACTCTTGGATCATTGTAATATATTTTATGGCATGCTTTCATTTTTTTTTTTTCCAAAGAATAACAGTCATCTCAAAGTTTTTATTTCTACTTAAAAACTGTGGTTTTAAAAGTTAAATCACATCTTTTAAATAAAAAGTCGTGAATCTGCTGAACAGCCCCTTCTTCTGATCGGTAAAAGTTGGAAGAACACAGGCGTTCAAGGTGATATATCAACTGATCTGTTACAGCCCCAGCAGTGTGGCAGTGAACCAGCACCCTGAAACTGAGGCCCCATCCACACGTAGCCGGGTATCTGCTAAAACGAATATATTTTTCTACATTTGGACCTGTCATCCACATGAAAACGCATAAAAACGCATCGTAAACGAATGTTTTTAAAAACTCCGGGCAAAGTGAAGATTTTTGAAAACTCCGTTTATGCAGCTGCGTGTAGACAGAGATAACCGGAGTTTTGCGTTTTCGAACGTCACAATATGCGCCAAAACAACAACAAATCTGCGTTAAAGTCTAAAGTGCGACCTTTGTTTACTGAAGAAGCATGGATGCCTTGAGAACTGTGGTGGTTATTATTGTGCAGGCGCTGTTTACTGCCTTGATTTTACACGCCCAAGTCGTACTCCCAGAGGAATGGCGTGACAATTTCGCATGTCCCGGTCCTCAGTCCTCTCGCTGTCGGAATTATTACGTCCTCATATCGAGGGGCAGTCCACTGTCATGCGATCACCTGTCAGTGTGCTCAAAAACGTTGCGTGCACACTTTATTATTTAGCTGACGAGGGCAGATTGCGCAAAACAGCATTTGGGTTGTCAAGACAGGTGAAAACGCAGATGTTCGGTTATGTGTGGAAGGAGTTTTTTTCGAAAACGAGGTAATGTGGATACTGATTATTTTATAAACGGAGGGGGGGAAACATTCGGTTTTAAAAATACCCGGCTACGTGTGTACATAGCCTGAAGCAACAAAATGGAAGGTTGTCCTCGTTCATTTATTCATATTTGCCACCTCCAATATGTCAAAATGTCTTCTGTGAAAAAGATTACTGCATGGAAAGAACTCATACTTATGTGATGGCTAATAAAAATGTGAATGAAAGTATGGGGAACAGGGGGCACATCTTGAAGACGGGCTCTCTGGGCTCTGCAGTGTCTCTCTTCTGTCTGCACGTGCACCAGCCGGCGAGTCTTACCTGGCACTTAATACCAGCCTGGCTGCAGCCGCAGTGGCGAGGATCACAGTACAGACGGCAATCACAGCCGCATTCCTCCCGGGAGAGGCGGATGGCTCGGAGCTCGGCTTTCTCTCGCGCGTCAATGCGAGCGATGCCGGAGGCTCGCAGGAGGGCTCGACGGCGCTTTGTGGGCAGTGGCTGAAGGAAGAAACAGTCGTCAACCTCGACGGCGTCCACGTCGAGGTCCTCATCCGATACGTCATCCAGCGTGAGCAGGTCCGCCTGAGCGCACTCCACGGTGCCGTTCCTTGTCAGCTGTGGATGACAGTTTGTAAACAGCAGTGAGCTTTGGAAAAGAAGACACGCATTAACTGTTTTAAGCTCAAGATAAGCATCCTTAAGACCTATCAGGCAAAAACGGCTTAGTTTGCAGACGGTTTCACATTTTCCACTGGGACTTTTACATGTGCAGCGGTGGAGGAAGTACTCTGGCCATTCACTGAAATACTGCAAATGTATTTTTATTACAAGTAAAGCCACTTGTGTCAAAGTACAGAATCTTCATTTTGAAAGTGTAAATGCAGAAAATCAGCTCGTATACCTGAGACTGTACATGTATGTACTGTATGTCACATGTGTTTATCTATGCTTTCTATTTCAGTAATTCAGCCCAGTGGTTCCCAGCCTGCCTTCACAGGGTCACAAGATGAATCTGAGTGGCAGCGACGCAAATAAAGAGGTCAAATGAAGAAAAACCTTCCACTACATAAAACCTGCATTTATACTGTCCATCTTTTTTTTTTTTTTTTCCTAATCCGTGTCACGTTGTTTAAAATACGATAATTTTCTCCCATTGGTCTCGATTATCAAATTAAACCAGCTGGGTAGCTTAAAGGGGTTTTGACTCTTTGGCAAGAACTTGAACAAATAAAGCCATATAGTACGTTTAGTGTGTGAAAAAAGCCAAACACACTCATCAACAGGTATAAGCACCTCCATAAAAGCAGAAGTTTTGGCAGTTTGCAGGTGCGAAGTTAACACCAAGCCAAGGAGGAAAGACATCAGCAATCTTTGAGAAGCAGTTGTTGCTGCCTGTCAACATGGGAAGGTTTACAAGGTCATTTCCAAACAATCTGGAATCCATCCTTCCACACGAGAAAGAGTATTTGCAAGTTGAAAACATTCAAGACAGTTTTCAATCTTCACAGGAGTCCCAGCCAGTTCATCCCAGGGTCAGAAAATATGTGCGATACTCAGAGAAACAGCACCTAAAAGCTACACCTCGGACTTTATAGGTGTGCAAAGTCGCATCTGAACACACCGCAAGACTTCTGGAACAATATTGTTCGGGCAGACGAGGCCAAAGTGGAAATGTTTGGTCATGATGCACAGCACCATGTTTGGAGAAAACTAAACCCAGCATACCAGTACCAACACCTCATACAGTTTGTAAAGCACAGTAAAGGAAGGGCTGATCGAGGCTTCTTAGCAGCCATGAGAATCCTGCAGTACAACGTGACCTCCTCTGTATGCCAAAGTTTTCAAAAGTCATATGTGAGGCCATCTGTCTGACAGATACAGACCGGGTGCAGTTTGCTCATACAACAGGACAATGATCCCAAAGACAGAAGCATTTCTGCAACAGAACGTCTTGCAAAAGAAAAGAATCAAGGTGTTGCAGTGTGAGTCCAGACCTCAACCCAACTGAAATGCTGTGGTGGGACCTTAAGAGAGCTGTGCATAAATGAATGCCTGCAACCCTCAGTGAACTGAAGCAGGAAAGAGGAGTGGGTCAAAATTGTTATGGGAGACTGATAACATGCTGGAGAAAACAATTACTTCATGTTTTTGCAGCTAAAAGTGGTTCTAAAAGCCACCGAATCGTGGGATGTACTTAGTTTTTCACAGACTGCTTCAGTATTTTTGTTTTATTTTTTATTTAAGAAAATTACATTTAATTATGTGTGAAACTAATGTAAAACCTTGGAAATCCACGTTCCATGTTTTTCTGCTCTAAAATGTGCTAAAGGACTCCCTCGTTGATCAGTCACGGCTCCATAACCTTCTATCAGATGTCATTTTTCAAATAAATGGCAGTCAAGATGATATTGTTCAGTCACTCTCAGATAAAACGTATAAACTGACCTTCATCTTCCGTGCCTTGAGCTTCTCCTGCCGCAGGTGCTGCCGCAAAGTGTGCCTGTGACTAGTTTCCTGTTCACGGGCAAACTCGCCCAGTGTGTAGTGTCTGATGGAGGAGTGGTGGCGGGCCATGCCCAGGGAGCTGCCCCCTTGGCTGGGCACGCTGGTGAAGCCCTGCCGCCGGGGAAAGTAATACACCGTCACCAGATCGAAACGCACCCGTTTCCCTCCCGGCGACGGCTTATGCTGTCTGAGGATGGAGGTTGCTGATGTGGCGGGGAAGAGGGAAGGCAGATTTGGCATGCAGCGTTACACGCGAGTCATCAAACAGTTTGCGTTAATGAACGGTTTGGTTTTGAGTGGGTGTGTAGCCTGTATTGCGCTGTTCCTTACGGGTAAAAGTGGTGCTGGAGGGAGGGTTGAGGCTGTCACAGCTGTCAGCGCTGTCACTGCTGGAGATGTCATCGTCTGAGTCCTTAGGTGTAGAGAATGGAGAGCTGTTGTCCACCTCTTCATATCTTCGTTTGAGGCTTAGTGACGAGCCTGCCTCCATGGAAACGTGGTGTCTGAGGGCACAGCGCAGCACAGGACGAGCCTCATCAAACACACTCTGCATCAGTGAATGTGAGGAGGTGTAATGAGACTGAATGAATCATGTGGGTGACACTGCAATATTTGTTCCTTATTTCAGAGAAAAAATGATTTTGTTTCATGACAGCTGGGTCATTCATTTCAAAGTGTTCCTGTCTGGGGTCAGTTCTCAGCCCCCCCACAGGAACAAAAGGGGGACATCTGTGCATCCTGTCTCCCTTTCATCTGTATTCCAGCCCCATCATTTTGTCTGCCTGCCTCCCATCTCACATGGAACCCTTTTCTGAAATGATCAAGTCTCAAAATTGTAACCATGGCAACTAGGCAAGCGTGGTTTTATGTGAACATCCTTGAAGAAAATGATCCCTTTGGCCCCACGACTTCGCTTAAGACAACACAAGGTTGAATCAATCACACCCCCGGGATCAGTCAAGGTCAACGAGCTAAGTTTATATGTCTTATATTACAGTGCATTACTACATTATGCTCTATAGCCCACAAATTAATAGACAATCATGATTACATTTTTAAAAAGGTATTATCGGAGTACAAAACCATACCTTGAATTTTATTGCTAGGTCCTATAAGGTAATCGTAGATGTAAATATGGGCCAGTTAACATACAACATGCTACTGTCCTAAATGGAGCAGCCACCTCTGAGCAATCATCCATTCAGGTGCCGTATTAGCATGCAACATTTCTAAAATATTAGTTTGTTCATGGGCGCAGTAGATAAATGATGGAGTGAGTGATAGTGTAATATCTAAGTAGAGTGAAAGGAACAGCAGTCAGCTGATCTAAGGTCTCAACGTTTTCTCAAAGAATAGCCATGAGCATGAACTCATTAATGGTTTGATGCTTATGGTGCTGGAACTGTGTGGGATTGTAACGTTGCAGTGCAAAAAATAAATAAATAAATAAATAAAATGTAAAAAAAAATAATAAAAATAAAAAAAATCACTGAAAAAGACAAAAGGGTGCTCACTGGAACTGAGAATCTCACCTAATCCGACACACCTGAAGAGGCAGAGAAGCACTGGGAGTCTTAAAGCTTCTGCACAGATGCTTTCTGTATAACCGGATATAAACAGGACTCCATTAAAAAAAGGAACCAACTCAACAGACGTGCATGTTCCATTGTGAGAATGGACTTAGTTTGACTGTGACAGGCTACTGTAGGTTCCCAGCTAATCAGGGCTTCGTGGCACATTTAGTGTCAGGGACATGCAGTGTGGATGGCGTGTTTATTCAACTGTGCACATGATGGCCAGACTGTGTTGGGGGGGTTGGTTGGTTATCTGTCTGAAGGCTCGCTAAGTCGCCCTGTCTCCATTCAACCAGTTCTCCCCATTTTTCCACACACAGACACACAAAGGCAAAACCGCCCAGATAACGACACACTAAACCCTCCTTACCTGGGGCAGAAACAGGGACCCTTAATCCAACCGACTCGGAGGTCGTTTCTCTTTCCAATTGGAGCTGCACATCAATCTTTTAACGCCCTGTGGGAAGCTTATTGTGCCAAAACCGATATCCCTGAACCGAGCAGCCGGAGTGCCGCCGTGGAGCAATGGTGACCCAAAGTGATGTCGCTGGATTCTTGCTTGATTGTCAACGTGAAAACACTCGCTAATGTTAACCTACTTGGGTTCCAAGCTCATTGTTCTGCAGACTGAAGGATCACGAAGAGGTCGCGAGCTGCCTGTGAGAGCGGCGGGTTTTCTTTAAATGTTGCATACCTCTCTATTTAAAGGACAGACGATAGAAAGAAAGAAAGAGGGGCGTCAAACGGTGAGCTGCGGTTTATTTCCAGAGATTTTCGGTGCAGCATGAACAGTGAACACAGCCGAGTGTGTTGTCTTCCAGATGTAAGCCTTAAAATGATTGTAACGGAAAAATTCGCTGACATTTGAGCTCGTTTATCCTTTTTTCTTTTCTTTCCCCCTCGCAGGGCGGATTAGGTCAGCTGGGTTCACTTCGCTTGTCTTCTCGATTTAAAAACGCAGTTTGAACCGTTGCGTTAAGTGTCAAATTTTAGGCAAAATCTCTAACGAGAAGACGCGTTCTCTCCCCCGTTCGCCCCTGCCCCGTTTGTTACAATGTAACAATGGAGGAAGAATTTTTTCCCCTGGAGCCGTATATATACTTATTGTGACATCACAAGCGTGCCCCACGTCCAGGCATGCTGGGAAATGAAGTGTTTTAAGGTAACTCAGGTTCTTTATGCATACTGTGCAGAAGCAGATGCAGATACGGGTAAAGCTTTCAACATAAACCCAAGATTAATCTGATTTACAGTATGACATGATCACCAAGTCCTGTTAAACAGTTTCCATGGCAACAAAATGAATGGCTTCCTATTCCACAACAAACGGACAGATGTTAAGGCTACTAAATAACACCAATAAAACCATTTGTGACCGTTTTTGTGAAGCGTGGGTACTTTTAGCCTAAAATGTAAAAAGTAAATGGCTAAATTTAAAGGTGGGGGGAAACATATTTTAAAAATGTCTTTATTAAGATCATAAGGACAGACAGGAGATGGCAGTCAGCACATATGTAATCATTTTTATAATTCTGATGAGGTGGGGCAAAGGCTGATATCTAAAATATCAAGCAATCGATTTCCCGTACAAAAGAGCTGAACATAACCTACTCATACATCTTCACATGCAGCCGTGGTGTGCTCAGCAACCCCTTACATTTATTAACATTTGGAGGTGTTACCATCCAGGGACAACTACGAAGAGATGCGTGTTAAAAAGAGGTTTTTAAAATACTGCCAAACATGATCCTTTACGAGAATACCTTTAAAACCTTTTACCTTTTAACATACCTAAAAATAAATTGTTGAAAAATGGCCGCAACAGAAAACAAAAAGAAAGAAAAAGAAATGCTGGTGTGCTTAAATAAGCCGACAGGTTTAAGAAGCACGTGAAGACAGCTTGCTGGTGATGCCACAGTGATCATTAACAACACAGACATCTTTCCAGATGCATTCAGAAAAATAACGTTTGCCGTCTACACAAACTGTAAAGTTCTGACAGTGGTTGGGTGTTCAGAAAAAAACATTTTTGTCATAAGTAGCACACACATCTTTCAAAGGAATCTCAAGTGTTCTGAAAGACAGCTAGATTCCAGTTTCCCTTATAGTCCTGGGTGTTGGTTTAGATGCCTCTTGTGGGTCTTTTATGCAATTCTATGACCATGTTAGCTATGCTAGGTTTCCTGCAGACTGGCTTTGACCTGTAAGGCAACCTAACATACAGACAAGAAATCAAGCTGAATTGCAGAGTAAAAGCTGAGTGCTGTCAGTATAACTTTTTTCCTCTCTCTTAGTTTTTGTTGTTTGTTTTTTCATTGAGACAGCATACGACTGGTTCAGAAGACAGAGCTTTGGCACACCAGATGCTCAGCTGACGAACAAGAACAGCAGCTACGGAGCCACTAATCATTTCTCGAGACAGAAGCAACAGAGGAAAACGAAACCATTTATGGGAGACAACGGCAGGGAAAGGAGACTGTTACTTCACTGTGGTAGCAGAGTCACTTCCTTAAAAGTCAAGACGGTAAGGTATAGTGAGGAGAGGGCCAGGTGCTTCAGTCACAGGTTCCTCCTAGCTGCCACGAAGCGGTTTCTTGGGGCGTCTCCATAAATTACAAAAACCGCAAGAAGTATGAAGCTCTAGAGGGGCTGACAACAGCGGGTCTAAATAAGAGAGAAAGGCTTGGGCTATTCTCTGGCCCGGTATTCACTTTAAGATGATGTGGTAGCCGTCGCTTGTGTCATCTAGAGAGAAAAGAAAATATGTTTTATGTCAAGAATGAAAAAAAAAACAAAGACTGGATTTAATAAACTTGAAATGATAATACAGAAACCAATAAATCACCTTTCATTGTGTCCAAAACAAAACATACTTCATCTTGGAAATTCTGGATCATCTGTTAGGACAACAATAATTATTTAAGGCGGGAGGAGGCAACACTAGCATATGCCTAACGTCGTATGTGGCTGTGATTTCAAAGCTCAACGTTTTGGAAATTCGCAGCAAAGGGATTAGCTTACCTCATCGCTAACCATCACATGGATGCCAGTGGGACCCTGTTTGAAGATCTGATGTATCTGTCTGGGGGAGATGTTGAAGAGCTGAGCGAGCTTCTCGGTCAGCTCAACAGCAGTGAGCTCCTCCAAGTAAATGGCGTGATAGACTGCAGGAAAAAGCAGGTGGAATCAAAGCGTCAGGGGTCAGGGTAGATGCCCAAGATTTTGAGGAATTCACTTTTTCGCTTCCTTGCCCAGAGCACGAAGAGATAAATAGATATCTATTTACTGCAGGAGGTTATCGAACAGGAACAGTTCAGGTTTACAGGGTTTTGTGTGTGGGGAGGTCTATTTCAATGCGTGATAGAGTGACTTAAAAGAGTCTCAGCTGGTTCCTTAACAACCTAACTCTGAAAAGAGGATTCCGGGAATTAATCCTCAGCAGTGTCCAAAATTAACTTTTTGACTCATAAGCAAAGGTCACTGGTTGGCTGAAGAAAATTCTACAAAAACTACACTTAATTTACCGGCTAATTAATTCATTTGAAAATCATATATCACCAAAATAACACATTGTGCAACTATTTCATATTTACATTCATCTAATTGAGATAATAGCTGTATAATAATTACTTTGAATAGATTTCAAATTATCTTAAACAAGAAGCCAGAGTAAAATGGGCCAATCAGAGGCTGAGTGGGGAAGATTAGAGTAGAATATCAGACACAGACAGAGAACTGAAGCAGCCTTCCTGTAAATGACATTCAAACACAACAAACTCTAAAATCCATTTTTATTTCGGTGCAAAAATCTGCCGCCAATGTGGCACGTAGGTTTCCAAGATGCTCCTCACTAAGCATAAAATCTATCAGCGTTTGGTGCTTGATGGTGTTTACGTGGGATCCTGGCTTTCAGAACAGTTTTGAACCATCCTCTTAGCACAAGAGCTCAAAAAGCTCCTTTCGTTTAAATCTCGTTTAAATGTCAGAAATAAACTGATTTAGGTTCAGACATGACAGTGCAACACATTTTCTTTCCCTCCAATTAAACAGAGAGCAGGGTTGCTGCCATAATTATTATTTTCTTATTTATTTATTTATTTATTTTTTAAATGGGAATTCATTTATGCACTATGCAAAAATAAACCTGCACGAACATGTACAGACCATAGAAAGTGCTAGCAGCCGCATCTCCGTTTTCATGTTTTGGTTGCTGCTCCCGCGCGTGCTGAGACTCCTGGCAAACGTAGATGGTCAGCCTTGGACGAACCACCCTGCGTCCACACAGAGAAAAGACCAGCATTTGTTTAAAAAATAAAAAAAAAAAGCCGATTCTCAAACCCATACATATTCCCTTTTGGATATTATGAAGTGAATGACATGTTGAGAAATCTGACTGAATTGACAGTGACCCACCGTCCCTTTAGTGCATTGAAAAGTCTTATACCATCAGCTGGCCCACAGATCTGAATAACGTCCTCCCTGGTCAGCTTCAGCAGGTCTGCCCCTGGTACAAAAACACAAAGCTGACACGTTTAGCCAAATAAAAGCTTTGATCCACATTAAAATTAAGTCGATTGCTTTAATATTTCCCAGCACACATTTCAGTGTCCAGCCAGAGAGTGGGAACAGTTTAAAAGAGTGGTTACTTTGTGTCATGCCGGGCCATCATACTGATATAAATTTTCCTGTCTTGTGTCATCTAATATCTAATGTTTTCTCTACCTCTGCTCACTTTGTTAGATCTCTCCCCAATACCGAAGCAGACACAGTATCAGTTAACTCAGCAAAGGCTGCAAACAAGCTGTCATACGATCGTCACAAGTTGATACTACGTTAAACTAAACAGGTGCTGCAGGGATAACAGTTCTTTTATTTTTACCTGAGAAATTGGTGAAGAGACGACAGAAGGGCGAGAAGCGGTTTCTGTGAAGCCACTGCTGTGCGTCCTGTGGTGTTGCTGTGGCTAACAAATTCTGAGAAAGAATTTGTGAGAAAGAAAGAGTGAGACAAACAACTCAACGCAACACGATTTGACACATCCGTGCGGAAAAACTTAGCTTTAAAAAACAGTTTTATGTGAAACTAGCGGCATTAGTCGGCGAAAACCCATCACATCTGTCCACGGTTTGAAATAACAAAGGAATAATAACGAATAATAAACATTCTGTGAGGAGGCTTAGGAAAATAATAATCAAATCTACGAATCATTTGTCAACTGGTGCGCATGAAGCATATATATATATATATATATATATATATATATATAAAAACAAAACATATCAGTGTACAACATGAAATCCCCCGCCATTCAGTTGGATTTTCTTTTAATGTCCAGAGTGCTACAATTTTTATCATTCCCAATAGTTTAAATCACTCCTTCAGGCAGGTTAGGCAGATTATTGTGTGTCGTTGGTGAATTCACAGCTAGGCAGAGGTTTTCCTGTTGTGTTTTTAACATGCAGCGAATCTGTGAGGCAGCGGGCAAGCAGGCAAGAAAATAAATCCACAAAATGAACACAAACTTACATCTGCGACCTGAACAACAGGCTCAGGCAGGTGGTTTGGTGATCCATTTCTAGAAGGAAGAAAAACGAGTCGTGTCAGGACCCGGGCGAGTCAGAAATCAATGTTAGAAAGACACCAAAGCAGCATGTGCTGCAGAATTCAAGCAGGCCTGAGTGGATTTGATTCTATATCCAAACCAAGCGGCATTATTCAACGGGAAAATGTGAAACACTCATACCCCTCAGCGACTGGAAAGCTACTTTGTGTGCTATTGAAGCCAGGAGATGGAGAGTTGTTGACATATGTGACCTCAGGCCAAGGAGAGCACTGCAACAGACCAACACATCTGTTACTGTGGCATCCAAATTACATCACAAATACGTTTCTTTTCACACGTTTTAAGACTTGAGCGTCCTTGGTTTTTCCTGTAGTACTGTGTAGACTATTGAACATCTTTTGGCTTTGGACTATTGGACAAAAAACAAGCAACTTGGGTACATCAACTGGACTGATGTGAAATTGTGATTACAATCAAATAGGATGCTTTTGGACAAGAAACAAGAAAAGGTTCATCAATACAGATAAGAATCATGTGTGGTAGCTTTAAGTGGGACTTAAACTAATGATGCAGATTACACAGTTGCTTTTACTTTTTTCCATGACCCGTTTGGAGGTAAAAGCTTAATAATTTGCACCCCAGTAAATCCGTTTAATTTTGTTCACACAGATTCACACCATCAACACCTTTGCACCATGCTTACCTCTGTCAGGATTGTAGTTTCGTAGGAGGGCTGGTACTTTTCCTTTTCCTGCGGCGCCCTCTTCTCCATCTTCTCCCGGTCCGTCTTCTGTTTCCTGTCTGCACCTTTGGGCTGGAACAGGTCACATGGAGGAAATGATGGTCATGAACACCATCACCACCAATAAAAAAAATTAATGTTTGCGTTACAGAGCATTAATGGATTTTTTTTTCCCCACTTCTGCTCTCTTTCCATCACTCCTCTTACCTTAAAGACTTTGAACTGGCAGGAGGCAGAGTGGAGATGCTCTGTGTACTCTCCATTCTCATTCTCTTTAAACGTATCTATCTGGATGCGGAAAGGGACGCCTTTCTCTCCCCCGTGCTTGCGCATGGTGAACTCTGTGCTTATGCAGTGAACCTAAAAATGATAGAGAGCATGAAACTTAAATCTACATGAGAACGATGACAAATTAGGTCCGTGACACCACTTAATCAACAGGTCTTCACAAAACTGCTGCACTGCAATTGCAGACAGACATTACTTATCGTTACGAGAGTATGTGAGTACATGAAATATTAACAGGCTTAATGCTATAGAGACAGAGCACAGCGTAACCCACTATGAAAACCAAAGGAGATGGTCCGACAAAATGACACACAGGGTTAAATCACAAAATTTCTGCAACTTGCTCAAAACACGAGAAACTGAGGTGCAGTTAATAATCAAAATGATGATGGGTTAAGATAGCTGTTAAAAGCTTGTTAGTCAAATGTTAGCGAACATAACATCATTGTATGGCTTTCTAATTTATTCAGTGAGAACTTATAGTTTTTCTCTGTATTCTAGTGTTGCCCATTTCTTTATAATCTAAGTTGTACCATAAAGCAGGTTTTTTTTTTTTTTTTTTAAACTTGCTGAATAGACATTAATGTCTGCAGTTTTCTGAATCTTCAGCTCATGTCTCACAGCTTGTTGCCCGTATCCACATTTATCTCCTTCAAGGGTCAGTTTTCAGTTCAGCTCATCTTGCTTTTTTAGTAGCAGACTAGTAGAGGGATTAATTCTGTTCCCCTCCAGTGTGGCCAGGATCTTAATTGTACCCTGTCTCCATAATGCCAGAGTGCTCTACACTGCTTCAGATAAGTTCTCTCACTTTAATAAACAGAAATAAATCAACACTACAGAGAAGGAGACATAACAAAATGTGCTTGGAACACAGAAGTGTTGACAGTCATGCTACCTGGATAAAAACAGAGGTTCTCTTTGAGGGGTCCCAAAGGAACTCCACAGTGTTAAGCTGAGTGGGGTTAGCCCTGGGGTCGATTATGCCCACTGACATGGGGATATCTGCAATGGATCAATGCAAAACAAGCTCTTATCAAAGGGAAGTTTAAATGCACACCACCTTTTCCATGAAACAACCACTGCCATTTCTTTACATTCAGGTTAACAGCAAATATCACAAATTGATCTTTATCCCTAAAATTACTCGATGGTTAATATGCACAAGGGGCTACTCGGCAACATGATTTCCATACCCAAGTCAAACACAACCCAAAGAAGAACAACCATGTCGGTTCAGTGCTCACCCAAGTCGAGGATGCGATCCCCGGGCCTGTTCCAGCGCCAGCCCTCCAGCTGCTGGTGCTCTGTGTACTGCAGCCGCCGGTCGTGAAACACCACCCGAATAATACTCTGCAATTAGGAGAAACTCAGTTTCACATGATTTTTTTTCTTTAAGTGACATGTAAATGCTTTTTGTACTTATTTACTCTAGCAGACACAGGCTTGCTGAACTAAATTCCTACCTTCACCATTTTACCAGTGATTTCAGGAAGTTCCCCAATTTTCCGATTGTCAAGCATTCTGATTTCATAGGACTGCCCTGCAGTAAGAAAATTTAGATCTTTTAACTATGTATAGAAAAATATACAAACGATCACAATTCTTACAAGGCTGCCAAAAACAAAAACATTTAAAGCTCTGTAATATACTCCGTAGTCATAGTTATCACATTTACATCTGTCCATGACGCGAGTCACAAAACATCTACAATGACATCCATCAATAGCATGAGTATAAAGCAAATCATTGCAAACGATCACGAGCAATCATTTCACAAAATGTTAAGACAGTGACACCGTTTTCATCATTTAACTCTTCACATGACTAAAATGGACGGGAAATCCTTTAAAAAGAACATTTAAATAAACAAAAATAAACTGTTGGAAATCCTTTCCAAGCAACGACTGTCCGTAGACTCAACACTCAGGTAAAGAGCAAAAGCCCAAAGATACACGTTTCCTCCTTTGTGATGTTTTACTTGGCCTTCACTTCACATGCTGCTCGTTAATCCTTCTGCCTTAGTTTTTTTTTTTTTTGCTTCGATTTCACTGTACGTTTTGGGTCACTGACCCTCTGTACAGCGAAGCTCCATTCAGCCAGCTTTCAGAATTCGTCAGGCGGCTTCTGTTAGATCGTCATGGAACAGCAGTGACACACAGTCAGAGGAAACGCTGCCTCCACGTGTTTTCACAGATGATGATGATCATGGGTCCCATCTAAGCTTTCTGCAAAGCTTCTACTTCCTGATAGTCTGGTACAGACAGATGTTAGTTTCAACTCCTCTGTTTGTTTGAGATTTTTTATTTTTTTTTAAATAAGTTTATAATGTGGAATGGTTTGACATAATAAAAATACTGAGGATTGACCAAAAGGTTCAAACTCAATGGTCTGTTCTTTTTTTCCTTTCCAAATAAATTGATTTGGCCACACCTTATGTTCCTGTGATGGGTTTGTTTTATTTCTGTAATACAGATGTTCAACTTAAATTGAACAAATATGTCAAGAGCTCCTCTGGCTGCGTGGTGCGAATTAAGATCACAGCTCCCGGAGTCCCAAAGTCTCAGAATTTATCCTGCTTTATTCTTAAAGAAATAACAAAGAAACATTATGGCCTGTGCATGAAATTTGTTCTACTTCTAATTTAAATGCAAATACCCTCAAATTAAAGCTGAGGATCTTCCCTTTAATCCCAGTTTTAATATTTACTATCAAATTTACAGGTCTGGATAAAATGGAACCTTACTTAGAAGTTATAGCCGTTCATTTCTCATCTTCTGGTTATGGCTTTGGAATCTCACATGGGTAAACACGTGAATGAGCATTTGTTTACCAGCATTTCATCTGAGGTTGAATTTGGTTCCAGGGAAATGGGCACAACTACAGCTGCCTAAGGAGTCGTAGAGGATTTTACCGATTCTCCAAAACAACATGCAGTACTGTGCAGTTCTTTTTATGGACATACTGAAAGCTTTTGATACTGCTGAACAAGCGAGACTGCAGAAAAGACTAATCAGAGCAGAGCTCAGAAGAAACAGAAGTACATCTCAGCGTAAGCGGGCAGAAGTTATCACTTCTGGCCTCCAAGATAAAGCCCCAGGGGTTGGTTCTTTTCCCGTTCCATTCATCAATTGTCTCGATTAAACGGTTTCAAATGTAATTTTCTTTCTCCAACTCTTCAGCGCCTAAACCCCATAATTATGTTAGTCAGCAGCTATAAGCTTTCAGTACCAGTCAACATAACTTGTATGACCACAGAAAGCATATATGCATGGACCGCCCCTACAATGGAGCCCCGAGGTTCAGCATTTATTCTAAATCTCTTACTCGCCACAGCCCGCTGTATGCTCGTGCTGGGTGGTCTGCAGCCAGAGATTTCATTACTAGCACATTGTTATTTACAAGACCATTTGTTGGTCTGCTCCCTTGATATCGACAGGCCTTCAAAAGAGCACAGGAAGTTATTGTTTTCACTCCCACAACTTATCTGCACCCAGACCTCGTACTGACCCGGGGGGGGGGGGGGGAGCTGTTTACATAAGCTGTACCCTTTGCTTGAAACCAGGAAAACTTCATCTGAAGGTGTCGACCTCACTAAATGCATTTACAGCTCAGTTCAGTTGAACATGTTTTGACTGGCCTCACATCGCCACTTTTTCCACCACTGATGATGACCTGCGATGAACATCTTTGGATTTTCTGATTTCAGTTCCTTTACACAAAGTTGAAAAGTGCACGGTGCCGTCAGTCCTGACACTGACCTTGGTTGAGGTAGGTGAGTGTTTCGTCATGCAGTTTAATGGCTGGCGAGGTAGCTGCACACAGAACATACTGAAAAGGAAGGATCTTGTTTTCGTTGTCGGGAGGCAGGTTGGATTCCTCCTGTTTGAAGATGGGGAGGGCAAGTACATCGCTGGAGAACAGAGCCATAAGAAAAACATTGTCAGTAAGTTGCCAACAATTGTTCGTCACTCTCTGAGACATATTCACTCTTTCCCTCTACAACCCCTGGCAAAAATCAGGGAAAAACCACACTTGGGGGATGTTTCTTTTGCTTCTTTATTTTGTAAAAAAGATAAAAATAAACCAAACACAGATGATACAGATATGATACAGAAGAGTTGTATTCAATCGCTGAACATTCCGGCTTGGTAAAACAAACCTCAAAAACTTTTAAACAAAATTGTAATTTTTTACTTTTTTGTTTTTCAGATCAACTAGAGGGGAGAAAAATACAAAACATGGACTCACTATGTTCTTAAACAAGTCTGAATACGCAAATGAATCTGCAGTTTAAAAAAGCACGCTTGAAGAGTTTAATAAGCTGCAGAACCCGGCTGATTGGGAGCAAACATGACCCCAATAGGAAAGCCTTAAGATCTTTCTTGTTCCTAGTCAGCCAGGTCTAAAGATTTTGAGCAAAAAATGGGAAGGTTGTAAAAGGGAAACATACAGGTCCACAAGGAGAATGTGACCAAAAACTCAAAGAAAAATGCCTTAAAAATTGAAAATGCACAACAAAAGAAGCAAAAAGCAAATAGGGAGGATTATTTCAAATAGAAATTAAGGCTGCTCTATGTCATGTCTGTTTTTTTAATCTTTTGTTTTTTCATTTAAACAAAATTCTTAAAAAAAACCTTAATGTACATCCTCCAAGTGTGATGCTTTCATAATTTTTGCCAAGGGTTAGAATAAAACAAACATACAGATAATCCTAATATGCAACTGTTTCGATTCCATACTTTAAACGTTGTGATAAAAACGGATGCAAAATCAAATAGTCCAACAGTGTTAACCATCGCCAGATAAAACTTTAGGCTGAATAGCGGGTTCTGATGTTCTCAAGCTGTGCGGCTCATTAAGTATAATGGGAGCAGCACTACTAAATACCGAGGTATCCAGTCAATGTGTTGTTGCTCCTCTCAACACAGACATTTCTGCAACAACCAGGCACTTCTCAGAGCCTCCAATTTGTCAAAGGGGAACACAAAAGGAGGCGGATCCTCCTCCAACACAGCAAAGTGCTTTAGTCACCCAAAGCTGAGATGCACTTCAAAGCATTTTCCATCATAAAAAAGTGAAACGGAGCGTCCTTTAAACGCTCAAATAAGCATGACCAAATGACAAAATGTGAAACTGTTCACAATATTTACATAAATGGATTAAGGGATTAGATGCACGGTGTGGGAATAAACCAAAAAGCCTCTTGTTATAGGACCAATCTCCATCTTCTTTTTTTTTTTATCTGTATCTGCAAGTGCTGATTCATATGCACCTCTGCCATCTCACAGGGAGGGACAACACATACCCTCATGCAAATTCAAAATGTGAAGAGATTGTACTGCTGAAACAAAGCCTAGCTATTGAAAAATGCGAAACACCAAACAAACAAAAACATCTTTCAAATTTGGCTAATACTATTCAAATGCCCAACAAGTAACTGACTGACAAAAACAAACAAACCTTGAGATGAATTTCAGAAAACAAATGTCTGAAAGTACTAGCAGATAAAAAAACAACAACTACAAGCAAAGTCATCAGGCATCAAGCAAGTGAACCAACTTCATTTAAGTGAAAGTGACAACTGAAACGGGCATCACTTTGAAGTAACAGTAATATCAAAGTTTAAATCAACAGTGACCTCCTTCACACAACACAAATAAATATTAGTCAATTTGAAACGCTGTACTGTACTAGTAGCATTCAATCCAACAGTACACTGAAGACAGAGGGCCTAACCCGCCAAAAACTCATACCATACCTCATACTGTACGCCCCAGCACCAAGCTCCTGTCCTATGCCGGAGAGACTGGCATCAAAGTCCTGGACCAGTCCGGACTCAATCACCTCATCCGTGAGGGGCAATTTCAGAGCCCACGCCATGGTGACGATGTGTAGACTTTATGAAGGGCAGTTCCGGTTAAAACTCAAGGTGAGTTTTACCTGTTTGTTACAACCTTGAAAATGCAGAGAACAAAGTGAAAAAGAAAATTAGAGGGTTATCACAGAGTGTGGCTACAACGCAAAAACCGTCAACTTAAAGCCTCATTTGGTGGTATAGACGAACACACTGACAGAAACGAGTTATTATAGTCAAATAACAAGGCAGGGAAGTTGTCAGAAACAAGTTACCAATCTGATCGATTGGGGTTCTTAACTATAACGGTAGTCACGTTTTTGGCACCGTCCATTGATGGGCTGGTGAAATACAACAATTTTGAGGTTAAAAATATCTAAACATTTTTTCATTTTTAACAGTTTTTACGTTTCTGGAGCAATAGCTTACTTTAGTGATTGATATAAATCTTACCTTAAGATGTTAACTGTGGGTATTCGCTAACACCGCAACAGTTTCATGCCATCGTGTCTTCGCCCAGGCACTAAAATAAACATGTCGAGCTAACAGTTTAGCTACGTAGCCTGCCTGCCGCTTCACGTAACTAGCAGAATGCTAACCTTTTCTTTAAATTTGGTCTTTGGTGTTCACCTCTCCAGTTTTCGGATCTTAACCATACTTATATGTAAAATTGCGTAAAATTATGCCATACTTCTAATTATTTGAAAAATAGCGTATTGCTTTTGTTTGTTTATCTAGCCTCGTCAGGAAAAGGAGCCGCCGTAATTTCCTGTTTGATCTCTTCTTCGCGATTGCACAGATAGTGCAAAAGATCGTTAGTGCTCAGTATCGCCACCCATTGCTGAATTACTGCTATGGGCCAGGCACTATAAGAAAAAATATTATCATTATTATCAGCAATAATAATGATAATAATACAACGATGAATTAAATCTTGAAATTTACAAGGATTTCTTAAACAGAAATTTGATTACGCACGGTTCAAACTTTTTGTTTGACAAATGGAAAGTTAGAAAACTCCATAAATTATTTGGTTCATGTAAGATATTTTGTGATTCATCTTAAATCGGCTTCAACACCCAGAAATAATACATTTTAAACACGTTTCAGAAGATATAACATTGTAGAAGTCGGATCATGAATAACAGAAAATAACTCCTTTGTAAGAGCCTTCAGGTTGGAAGGTGGAAAATACACATGAGAATCATCTTATTGGCCTTTAAAGACTTTGTGCAATTCTTTTGGAAATGACTATCATGGGTAAATGTGTAAAATAAAACATGAATATCACCATGAAACTTACTCAGTCAACTAATGATATTGTAGACTTTTTGTCAAAATCAAAAAATATATATACATATATATATAGCTTTTATGTCTACATATACAAATGCGGTATTATCTATTTAAGTGTGCAGTCATTTGCACACTTATACCAACATAGAGCAGTTAAATAAACATTTCTGTGAATATTTTTTTTTTGTTTTACATTTTCTATTGCTCTAAGTGTGAAATAGCAGTTTTTGGTAGCAAAACAGCCCAAAGATGGCAGGTGCATTAAAAAAAAGTATACTTGTCTGTAGCTTCTAGCCAAAAATGAGGGTAAGGGTTAGAATAATAAAAATAAAAAAAATGTAAAAACCTATCTTGGTTTCAGCTACAATCTTTGCATAAACTGAAAACAAAAAATATCAACACACAACAATAAGGAATGATTAATAAAGACAGGGTTTATTTATCTGACAGAAAATGACAAAAAGCATCCAAACTTTATTTTTATTTTGTTTAACTAAGACTTTAGTTATAAACTTTTATGTGTTTGGCAGAGTGAAATTAGTCATAACTTTTATTAACAAACTTAGTTTCTGAAACAATATTATATGTTGTCTTCAATTGGGGATCATGAAAGTAAACACATGTTCAATCAAGACCTTTGCACCATTTTTTAATGGCAGGTATACTGGAGCCCCACAGTCATTCAAAAGGCAAATATGAAGTGTAGCATAAAATGTATCATTTAACATATGATTACACAAACTAATGAATGCATATTAGCTTTTTATATTCTGTAGTAAATTACATTTCTTCTGCATAAAAAGGTAGCTAATCTCAATGAAATTGCAATTTTGCCAGTACTGCTACATTTAGCAAAGCTTCTCCCATCTGCTTTTTTTCTACAAACAAACAGTTAAATCTCTGTCACTGAATAGAATTGAAACCTGGGTTGCACCTAAGTCATCCGTAACCCTTTCACTTTCCCTGCTGTCACTAAAGTGCAAACAAATCTTGAAATATTGGCAAAGATTAAGAAATTTGACCAAGTATTTTTTCCAACAGAAAATAACATCATATTGCATATGCAAACTGTCTGCAAACTCCTTCACACTGAAAATGACAAGACGGTAATCCACTAAACTCTCTCCTTTTGTCAAACAGTTATCATTTTGGGCTGATTTTAAGCTTAATGAGAAAATCTCAAGAATCTGACACTCATGTTCTAAACAGTATGAGACTATATTAGTTTGACCTCATGACAGACCAATTAAGCTCTTATTCTAAAAAAGATCTCAATATGGAAAAATGCAGCGGAAACATTGTCAGGCTAGCAAATGAAATGTCAAAGCAGTGAACAAAAAAAAAAAAAAAAAAAAATACTCTCAGAGTATAAAAAGCACATCGAACGAAAAGTGTAAACACGAGACAGACTGGTGATTTCACACATACTATGTTTTACCCACGCAGGTGTTATGTACATTTGCACGTCACTCACAAATAACCCAAACTCCACGGAAATCTAAAATGACTTTACAAGTGTGGCACCATTGACAATAGCCTGAGGTACAGTTTTATTTTTTAACAAGAACCTGTTTCTCCACAGAGCATCAGATACGACTCTCACGATATGACAACCAAATTCATACAGCTGGGGGGAAAAAAAGTACGAATCCAATGCCGATTTTAAGCTCATCTTAGTGATTATCCATTAAGAAATACCAAAATGGTGATTGTCCCAAAACGGTAGAGGCAGAGTCAGGGATCTGCAGTGGGTAAAGTAACTAAGTGAGTTCCTAAGCCAAGTAGTTCAGATGAAACTTATTGCCTACTAAAAATTTACAGTCATATGTTTACCGAGCTGCTCATTCAGGACAATTACAATGTAGATATGAGATAAATGAGCAGTTAGAAACGTCACAATACTCATTAGGCCCAAATCATATTTTTCAAATACCAGCATAATGTCAGCCATTGACACAGACTGACATTCATATGACTAAAATCAATGTGACTCAATGTGCAACCACTTAAAATAAGTCAGAGGGGTTAGCTTATAAAACCACTTGTATAAAACTTCATCAAATGTCTTAAATATGACATGTTATCATTACTATATGAAAAAAAAATGGACCATGCAGTTTAACTTAATATGCACCACACAGAAAGAGTGTTCACATATACAACCTTCAAACACAAGTATAACTCGTTTTTTTTGTACTCTTTCGTATCACGTGTAATTACCTTCACTTTCTCAAAAAGTTAATTTTCTTTCAACCTTAATGAGGATGGATTCAGAACACAGTCTGAGTCTGTGCTGCTGCATTCCACGCTTGAATTCCCAAAAGGACAAAAGATGAGCGGAGAACTCTCCCAGAATGAGGTCACCACTAAACCTGGAAGACATTGATCTTGCTTGTGTTCTTCAGTGTCTGCCGCCGGTTGCAGAACCATACTCGCACAACCTCTCTGTCGTAGTTTAGTTCCCTTGCAATCTCTGTAATCTCCTGGCCTGTGGGCAAAGCGTTCTTCTCAAAGTAAGAGTTAAGGACTTCGATTGCCTGCGGTGTGAAACTAGTGCGGCGCTTCCGTTTTTTGGAAGGTTCGCCACCGACAAACTCCATCAGATTCTGCTGGCCTTTCTGGTTCCAGTGCTCGGCTTCAGCCAGCCACTTCTCCAACACTGGCTTCAGCTTCTGAGCACTCTTAGGGGTGATGTCCAGCTTTTCAAACCTGTGGTATAAAAGAAGGTTAACTTTTTCCATCAAGAAACACTGCATGTACTGTAGCACTATCAAACAACTAAGAAATACAATGCCAATTCCCAAAAAGTTGGGAAAGTGTGTAAAATGCCAATTTAAAAAAAATGCAATGATTTGCAAATCTCATAAACCAATATTTGATGTACAACAGACCATAGAAAACATGTCAAGTGTTAAATGTGAAACGTTTTACTGTTTCATGAAAGATATTAGCTCATCTTTAATTGGATGGCACCAACACATCTGAAAAAGGTTGTGACAGATTTTTTTACTGTGTAGCATCTCCTCTTTTAACAATGGTCTGGAAACATCTGGAAACTGAGGAGACCAGTTGCTGGAAGAGAGGAATGTTGCTCTAAAACCTGTATATACCTTTCAGCATTCATGGTGCCTCTTCAGATGTGCAAGCTGCCAGCTCCATAGGCACAAATGTACCCACATACCATCAGAGACGCAGGCTTTTAAACGGAGTGCCGATAACAAGCCGGGTGGTCTCTCTCTACTTTAGTCAGGAGGACCTGGAGTCCATGATTTCTGGAGTCTACATATGAGTGCTTTTTTGCACGATAAAGCTTTAACCGGCACATGTGGATGGCACAGCGAACTGTGTTTACAGACACAGTTATGGTAAGATGTCTCAGTTTCAACATTTGACATGTTTTCAATGTCCTACTGCGCATGAAAGAATAGTTTGTGATATTTGTAAATCATTGCATTCAGATTTTTATTTACATTTTACAAGATTAGAATCTATAGGGTTAACAACAACAATTGACATTAAAGCCACTGTATGTCTTTGAGCATGACTGAAAGACCTGCAGTTCCTCGGGACATACTGTAAACAGTGTAAATGTATGCACAAAAAAGAAAAGCCCTTGTTTGGTATTATAGAGGCCGTTTCACAGGAGAAGATTCCTTTGCTTCTCAGTGGAGCATGACCATCAGTAATGTTCCACCTGTGCTTTTTTCTATGATGAGTCTAAATGTCCTCTGTGAAAAAGCTCTGCCAGATGCACTGTGCACACATGGTTAATGATGGATAACTGATGTTTTATGAGGTGAAAAAGTATGTTCATTGTCCATTACAAAAAATAAATCTTCCATGTGGAAGGCAACAGGAACAGGGGAGTGAATTACCTGCAAATGGCAGACTGGCTGTAGGCCGGGCCCTCAGTCGCAGTAAGGGCCTGCCCTACTTGTGTCTGAGTAAGTCCCAAGGACAGCCGTCGGATTTTGAAATTCTTGGCAAACTCTCGAATTTCCTCCAGATTAATGCCTTCCTCGCTACTCGCTGTCTGCTGGGGTTCTGCAATAGTGAGGAATCTAGTTAAAAATATCAACCAACTTTAAATATATCTATGCTTAGGGAGGAGAAGCAGGAGAACGTACTGCTGACAAGCTGGCCCACTTTTGCTATGTCTCCACATGTGATGGATGCTGTGGAGGAGAGAGCGCTCGTGCTTTTCAGTACAGATGGCTGAGGTGCAATGACAACTGGTGACTGAGTGACAGTTGTAACTGAAACCTGGGAAAGTAAAAACAGTGTCAAGAACATTCTTAGATGGATTCAAGGTAAACACAAGAAACTTGTGCTAAAGAAAAAAATGACCAGACTCAGTGAATAATTCCCTATAATCCCTATATAGACCAGTGAGCAGTGCTGACCACTATGTCATTGGGGTCATTAGATGGAAACCTCCTTTCATCAGTGTTTAGTCTATTTGGGCCCATGACACCTCCAGGAGGCTAGACAATGATCACTGGCATCCCAGAGTCACTCCCCTAATGCCACCCATCACTGCTCCTCACACCACAACAACCATCTTTTTTTCCACAACCACAAGCTACCCCAGCCTCTCACCAACTGCACACCAGTCATAGCGAGGTGGGGATACAAACCCTGGTTCAGGTAGGGGGTAATGAAAGTATAAAGGGTGACAGAGGTTGAGGCATGACAAGACACACCGGCAGATTCATCAGACAAACTCACCTAAACAGTCCTACAATCACTAAAAATGTCAGCAAAAACAAGGCCATAAAGGCCAACTCACCTAAAATGGGCACCTGGTTTCAAAAGGCTCACATGGGCCACACCCTCCACTTAAATATATCCTGGATTTCTTCCTTTCTTTCTTCCAAGAGTCTGTTTACCCTAGGTGCTCCCCCTGCTGGGCCCCCAGCTACCATTGCTTCTTCTAATCCAAATCCACTGACTGGATTTTACTGCTTCATCTGACACTTCCTACACTATTTTCATCACACTCTGTCCACTTACAACCAACTCCCTCAACAATGAGACAACAGACTTTGCAACAAATCATAGTAGTACATCCTACTTCCACTGGACATATCCTAACTTTCCATCCTCGCTGCTCTGCTTCTGCCCCCAACTCCACATATCTAAGCTTTTTCCTTTCATATGCCTCTGCTACTAATTCCTCCCAAGGAACAGTCAGCTGTATGAAATAGACTCTCATTCTACTCCTAGACCACAAGACTATATCAGGCCTTAGATTTGTAAAGGCTATTTCCTGGGAAACAACAAGCTTATCTCCTAAATATACCTGCATCTCCCAATCACAAGCATCCTCTAAGCTGCCGTGCCTCCTTATCGTCTTATTAACTTTCTCCCCCTCTTGAACAAAGTGAATTGCCACTCTCTTCACCTAAGACCCTCCTAAATGTACCTGCCTTCGTTTATCTTTGTTTATCTTTAGCTTCTTAATACTTGGTCATGTCGACATGTATACCGGCCTTGTGACAGACTAACCTTACAACCTGACAAAATATGCGTTAGAGTTGCAGTACCTGAACAGAACGAACATAACGGGTCTCCATTTACTGGAATATACCTTTCCCATACAGTGCCACAGTACTTAAGCATCTAGGAACACCTAGCCACTTCCAAATGTAAAAGCTAAATAATCTTTCCATTTATTCTGCAACAGATAATGGAATCTCATACACAGACAGTGGCAACATCGACCGAGGAAACAATCCAAACTGCAGACACCACAGCTTCAACTTTCCTGGAAGCCCTGATTTATCTATTCTATCCAGTCCCTCAGCAACATCTTTCCAAAACTGCACTGCCTGCTCTCCATCATTCATGTCTCCTTTACAAACTTTCTATCACTTAATTTCCCTCTACTTATTGAGAAACTTCCAGACTTAGTAGGTTTGATTTTCATACCAGCCCTCGCAAGTCTCGCAAGTATTCTCTACATACATGGCACTGTTGTAGTCACCAACGTCATATCATCCATGTAGGCCCTAATTGATGTAAGGTGCATGCCATCCTGATGTCTCCCTCCACCGACAACCCACTTGGAAGCTCTAATAATTATCTCCATAGCCATTATAAATGATAACGGACCACCTGCCATAATGCCTATTTCTAGCCTCTGCCAACCTGTTGTGAAACCTGTTGTGAAACCTGCTGTACTTAGGCACAGTCTAATATCCTGAAAATATGCTCGTACTAAGTTAACAACTAGGCACTCTAAAATAATCAAATGCTTTGCAAATAAGGCTATGTGGCACTGAACCAAATGCATTTGCTAGATTCAGAAATATAACATGCAAGTCTTTTTTCTCAATCTTGGCTGTCTGAATCTGATGCCAAATCATGCTAGTGTGCTCTAAACACCCTGCAAAACTTAGTATTCCTGCCTTCTGCACAGTAGTATCTATTAAGCTATTATTCTCTAAATAACAAGCTAATCTCTGTGCAACTACACTAAAGAAAATCTTCCCCTCTACATTTAGAAGAGAGAGCATCTGGAGCTGACTCAGGTCCGAGGACTCTTTCACCTTTGGAATAGGAAGGTCTATTGCCCTACGCCATGCTCTAGGTATAAACCGTTTCTCCCAAACTATTCTTAATTGCCTCCACAAAAACTTTAGGATATCAGGTGCACTTTTATAGACCCCGTAGGGGACTCCATTTGGCCCTGGGGCCGACGAAGCCTTTGCACGCCTGACTACCTCCTCAACCTCCTTCCACCTAGGTGGTCTAACATCCATCTTATGAGCCATCTCTCCTAATGGTGGCATCTCAGGTGGAAGGCCTACTACTCTACACTGCTCAAGATCTGAATATGTATTTCTTAGAAACTCTTCCACCTCTGACTTTGTTGCCTTAAGCTGCCCTCCCTTTTCCTGGTTAAAGAACCCTTTAACAAACTTGAACGGGTCCATGTAATACGCAGTCCTTACATATTCTTTCTTCTTTCTCTTTTTCCTAAGATATTAAAGGGACACTATGTAATAAATTAAGTCATTTATTAGCTCAAATCAATATAATCATTCATAAGTTAGTCCTCATTGGTGTAAAATGATCTCTGTCAAAAATCTCACTTATCCTCCTGAGTGAAGAATAACTTGTCTGTATCTACATAGAGCAGGTAAGCTCTATGGAGGCTGCCATGTCCTTCCGGTCTATGAAAAATGACGAAGTGCCGAGAGGGACATAAAGCACTTCGAATCGCGATTTCCCCACCAGGCCTACAAGCAGAAATGACGTCATTGTGACGTCATTTCCGCCAAATGGCTTATTACAGCCGCTAATGCTAAATAGATTTTATTCCTTGGCACATATGTCTTTGTGTTCATTAGCTTTCTTTTTGTAAGTGCATCATCTTCTTCTTTTTATTATTATTCCTATGCTCCCCCTGGATATCTTCTTTTTGGCGTTATGCTCACATTTGTAAATTGTTATTTTGTTGATTTACTAATAAAGTTTTAAAAAAAAAATGCTAAATAGATTTTATCTCGTAAATTATCCCACTAATAATGCACTGATTGTTACCAAACTTCTGCCGTAGTACACATAGGCTCTTAACTCACAAAACGAGGCATTAGAAAGTTTGTAAGTTTACCGGGAGTTTATTTACCGCTGCTAATGCTCCTATTGCTAACGCAGGCTAATGCTAAGGCTGCGTCGACGTCACTTCCGGTAACTCCCGGAATAGGACTAATTGCATTGCTTGCACACCAAAGGAGATGTTATGTTATCTGACATGTTATCCGTCATCTGTATTTATAGTGTTGTTGTATGTGTGTTATATAATCCCTTGTACTGTGTGTCTTGATTTCTTTTTGTTTGTATGGACCTTGAGTCTGAAGCTATAGCTTCTTGAATCTTGACACATTCCGCTTGCCGTAGTTCAAGAAGTTGCAGCGCACATTTGAAAACGTGAGGCGCTAGAGAGCAAATTCATTCAACTTTGCAAAATAAAATTGCACCACTAGATGGGGGAAGAAATTACATAGTGTCCCTTTAAGCCCTTCTGTGTATGGCTGCTTCTCAATTCTTCCTGCAAAACATTAATTCCCTCCCTCTCTTCTTCTGTAGCTCTTTTCCACTGAATTTTATCCAGATGTAACATAATATGGTCCAAATGGTAAAAAGGTACATTTAAAAAAAAAAAAAAAAAAGGAACCAAATAACTGTCTGGACCCATTGTTTTTTGTTTAATTCAGCTTTGGAGTGTAACTACAGAAGTAGTTTAACATCACAACTCACCTGTGCGTTTGGTTTGTTAAGTGTTGCAGGAGCTGTAGTTTTGGGCAGAACTGCAGCAGAAGTTACGACTGCAGCCGGTCCGTTGCCCACAGTGGCAATAATTTGGCCCTGGGTGTTGAGAAGCAACTGCGGAGTGACAGTCTGGACGTGGAGACCCTGGAAGGGCAGGGTGGAAGTGGCAGCCCCTCCGGCCAGAGAGGCTGGGTTCACCAACAGTGGGAGGGTTCCTATGACCTGTAAATATTGTTGAAAAAAACAAATGCATGCAGACAATTTAATATAACACCCTGAAATATCATTTGTTCCCCTACGTTTATGGTGGCCTTTTGGCTCACTGCACCCATCGGCCCAACCATTAGGCAGAATTGACAAACTGCCAGTCTGAGCCTGACCCTGTGCCATAACTACACAGATTTCTAATTGTCTTTCTCACTAGTTTATTAGTACAGATCCATATTGTCATTCTAGCTGGTAAGGATAGAGTTTTGATATGGAAAAATGCTTCTACGAGTATCTAAAATACAATTGTGGTGAGTCAGTGAACCCTTTTAATGTTAAAGTGTTGCCATATCTTCCTGTCAGTGGATATTCACAGTATGCTTGTAGGATTGCAACTGCATCGTTCTTAGTCATTATTCAAACTTTAGATAATGAAACTTAATGAAATGAAAAGACATGAATAGGTCAAAATGTGTTTTACATGCAGTCATACTATGAACAGCTGTATTCATTTTTCATTTTAGATCCCCAAAATGGAAATTCTTACTGGTGACAATTGGATTGTAGATATCTAAAATAGAAACGTTTAATAATAATAATAATAATACATTTTATTTATAACGCACTTTACATTTACAACAAAATCTCGAAGTGCTACAGTGGGATAAAAGACAACTAATAAGATAAAAGCAGGGACAGTAAAATTCAAATAAAATGCATATTCCATACTGGAAAGACAAATGTTCTGTTGGGGAAGGTAATGCTGAGAATTTTTTGTTGTTGAATTTGATGTGAAGTACCAATTTGAATCATTTCAGTTTTTGAACTGTTAAGATGGACAAAAATTTTGCTACATCCATACTGGCATGCTGTGCCAGTGAGTCCTGCAAGGTGCTGTAGGCAGTGGAGAAGGATGTGGTGGTCTACAGTGTCAAAGGCTGCTGACAAATCAAGAAGGCTGAGAAGTGAAGAAGAGCCATGATCAGCAGTCTTCAACAGGTGACCCGGACCAAAGCTCTTTCAGTATTATGGACAGCACAGAAAGCAGACTGAAATTTGTCCAGAATTTTATTGTCATGGAGGTGCTCTTGAATGTAAACTGAGACTAATTTCTCCAGAACCTTAGCGAGAAAGGGAAGGTTGGAGATGGGTCTGTAGTTTGCTATGTCCTGAGGGTCCAGGGTAGGTTTTTTTAAGGAAGGGTTTGATTGTGGCAGATTTCAAAGTGGGGGGAATGTGACCAGATTGGAGGGATGTATTCACTATGGTAATGATGAGGGGGCCTTAACCAGGGCTGTTGGGAAGGGGTCAAGGGCACATGTAGAGGGTTTCATGGTCCTGACAGTAAACTTCCTTCACACAGACCTCTGGAAAAGAGCAAAAGGGGGGAGAGCTCCTGAGCTGTGAATCGGCAGTAGGGCTAAGTGCTGGGGGGAGAGTGGTGAGGGCTGATCTGATTCTCTGGATCTTATTATGGAAGAAAGAAATTTATTACAGAGGTCATTAGTAGGGTCAATGATTGAAGCTGTTTGTGGCTGAAGAAGTTGGATGATGGAGAGTACTTTGGAGTTACCAGGGTTATCTGAGATAACAGATTAAATAAATAGTGATCGGGATTCCTTGAGAGACCTTGCATACATCGTGCGGTGCTCCTGATAAGCTAGCTTGTGGACTAGCAGACCAAAGGCTAAAAAGCGTCTCTCGAGCACTCGACCAGCTGCCTTCATTTTCCTCAGTTCAGGGGTAAACCAGGGGGCTGAGCGTGAAAAGGTAATTGTTCTCTTTCCAACAGGAGCATGATGGTCCAAGATGCTAGCGAGGCTGGTGTTATAAAAGTCAACTGCATTAATGGATACTGGAAGGAAGACAGGAATATGAATCTTAAAGTCAGTTGCTAGAAGTTTGCTTGACTAATGGATTGTATATTTAATTACTTTGAAGAAAACATATATAAATATACATTATACCCCATAATTATGCTGAGATTATTCTGTTTGACTTAAATTATGCACTAATTGAAGGTTAATTTGAATTTGTATATAACGGGAGGCGTAACCAGCGGCTGTCCTGCTACTTTTGGATGCCTTAGTGCGTCAGGCTCTTGGAAGAGATCGTGTGGAGACAGACGAATGACTGACATCGCGATTAAGATTCCCAAGGACTGTGCTAAATATGTTAGAGCCATGACTCCAGAGAAAAACACGCCGATCAAACCCAATTCCACCACACGTCCAGGTCCTCACCACCCTTAGATTTTTGGCCACTGGAACCTTTCAGAGGGAGATTGGAGACAGATCGGGGGTGTCCCAGTCCTCTGTGAGTCGTGCGCTCCCCTTGGTCATCAAAGCTCTCATCAGTTTATCACCCATGGTACATAAAAATTCCCATAAACCGCTGTCCAACAAGTACAAATTAAGAGGGACTTTCATCCCGTGGCTGGACTGCCAAACATAATTGGAGCACGAGACACATACGCATCAAAGCCCCCGTGCTGTCGTGGAGCGCACTGGGCTGAAGGCCAGGTGGGTGTGTCTCGATATCTCGTCCATGGCGCAATATTACCATGAACGAGGGTCTCCACCTGAACCAGCCCTGGCAGACCAGAAGGTGTGGTGCCAGAAGACCCCCCTCATGGACCACCCCATCAAAGAGCCATCATGATGAGGCAACAACTGATTGCGCAGCTTTAGTTGCAGTCATCGATCGCCTGCCCAGGGCGAGACATTTTTTTTAAGCCATTTTCATATCAAACCATTTATTTTTTATTTCGGTGACATGGTATTAACAGCACTCGTAATTGCTTCCCATTTTTTCGCTTTAGCAGGTCCCGTAATTCCACTGCTGACACTGCTAAAAATGACAGATTTTCCTTTTTGGATCTCTGAAAGCAGAACTTCAGTCTCAGAGCCCCTAAAGTTGTTCTTTTTGCACCTTGATGCCATTCTCATGACTCAACACTCAACACATTTCCTGGCACAGGAGAGAGGAAGCACAGCCTTATATGGTATAATTTAGGGCGTGGAGTATGCAAATCTACTATCCACGTGCACGTGAACTTAGATACGCACGAGTGTGATTCATCATTTACGCAGGTCATTTACACACTTTTTCTGAAGTTATGAGCGTTTGTTGAATCTGACGTGGCGTGTTCATACGAGACCTTCGTACGAAAAAAGTGAGAGAAATTTAGAATAAAAATACGAAAATGTTCTTGCATGAGGCCCATTGAGAGAGTCTCAAACATCTCAGAGAAAAGGGAGGAATGAGGTTTGGGGCCTGTAGATGAGGAGCATTGTCATTGAACAAGATGGTTTGGAGCAGAAAGCCAGGCACTCGAAGGAGGACAGCTCAGTCACAGGCGAAAGGTCCAAATGACGGCTAAACTGCCGCCACAACCTTTTTGGTCCCTCCTTACTTGGAAGAATTCTGTTGCAGATTTCCCAAATAATAATTCTACATATCAAGAATGCAGAAATTTGGAATAGAAGCCCATTATACATGACTAGCAAAAGGGATGTAAGATGTGCCTGGAAGGACAACTTTTGGTGCATCTCAACTGACAGGAGGGAATAGAAAGAAGGTCACTGTGGCTAGATGAAAGGTTAATTTTGACTTGAAAATACTGAATTATGGATATCAGCAATGCAGAGTTATTACTGATCAATATGAGTCCACATCAGTGTTGTACAAAAAAAAAGAACATTAAGTCTTTTGAGTACTTTCATTTGTAGGTTGGCTAATAACTAATACACTGTCAAAGATGATATTTTATGGTATTTTAAGATCTTTTCATTTAGCATCAGGTAGAGAAGAGGCACATAGGAAAGGGGGCACAAGATATTATATTACGCCATAACTATATTATTAAATTATTTTATATTATCTGGACTTCATGGCCCTACCTGTCCCTGGGCATTTGTGATGATCTGGCTGGTGATGCCAGCCATGCCCGACATGGTGCTGCTGATGATGGGAGTGGACGTAAGGGAACTGAGGAACTGGGGATGCGCTCCCAAAGAAGCCGCACTGATCTGAGCAGAGAACAGCAACATGTTCATAAAGCACGGGAAAGTTGTAAATTATGAAGAGCCGTGTGAACAGCAGAAGATCCTCTGAGCCTTACAATGGCAGGGTTGATGGACAGTCCTGCTGTCTGAAGTGCTGCCAGGGATATGTTGGACTGAGAGATGGTGGTGCTGGCAGAGGTCGCCTGAGCACCACTGACCTGTGCATTGGTAACCTGGGATGGCTGAGATGTCGCCTGCTGCATAGCAGTCTGCACCGTCTGTATGGAGGATGCTTGAGGCTGGAACACTGTGTGTGCATTTGTCTGCAGCTGGGGCTGGACCGAGTTCAGGACCGTTGCAGCTGAGAACAACAGAATGCAAAATGATGATCATTTGGAATGATGTTACTGACTATTATGCTTAAGTTTTGCTTGTACTATGGTAAAGGTCCCTTGTGTACCCCTACAGTTGGTTAAAAAAAATTTGGCAACTCTTGCATCTATGTGTTGCCGACTTCAAGCAGTAATTACATGTAAGGTATATACAACAAAGTACTAAACATGACTACTGTAATGTACCTCCCAGTACTTCGTCCCAAACATAATGGTGCCCTGAAAGGAGGGGAATTCTGTATACAAGTGTTGTCATTTCTACATGATGGAACTGAAATGTATGAAATTACTTTAAATGAAAGACTGGAATGTGCACTTCAATCATGTTGAAATTGTTTTATTAAGAATTTTACACTGAGGAGCAGAGGGTTAACTCAAAGAAAAATGAGACTCTGTCCCAAACATTATGGAGGGCATCGTACATGTAGACTGTGTTTTACCTTGAAGGCCAGCAAAAGGCAGTTTGAGGAGGTTTCCAGCTGTGTTAGCAGCTGCCAGACCAGGGAGGGTAGCTACACTGGTGGTAGGGAGACTGAGAACAGCTAAGCTGCCCTGGCCGCCAATGGAGCCGGCCATATTGAGAGGGATAAGCAAAGGCTGGCCCAGTGACCCCGTCTGAGCCATCATACCAGTCATCAGAGTGGCCAGACTTTCCTGCGTGAGCACCTAGTGTAGTACAGTGAAGCAGACCAGACCACACTTTTATTCCTTAAATGTGTATAGTTGAGTAAGTAAAGTGTACCGAGTGCATAAATTCACAGCCAGTACCTGTGGACAGCCTTGTACAGTGAAGGGCATGGCGGCCTGTGGCTGGGTCAGGGACACGCTGATGGGAACAGCAGAATTCAACATTTGGAAAGCAGGAGCCGGAGCTTCTACAGACACCACCTGCTGCTCACCCATCACTGCGAAAGCACAGCCGGTGTTGATCCTTACTGACATTTGAGGGAGGTATTTTTATTTTTTTCAAAATTTCCATTAACATTTCTCTATGCAGAGACTCTATGCAGTCCATCATCTTCTAGTGTGGCTATGATTTACCTGCTTCCCCGGCGCTCTGAGGCACTGTGGGGTTGTTCTGGGCGCTGCTGGCTTCAGGTTCC
Organism: Odontesthes bonariensis; assembly: GCF_027942865.1. Lineage (NCBI taxonomy): Eukaryota > Metazoa > Chordata > Actinopteri > Atheriniformes > Atherinopsidae > Odontesthes > Odontesthes bonariensis. The sequence continues at coordinate 29,494,825 of NC_134515.1, read as the reverse complement.
TTTGTTGCCTGTACCTCCCCATCCTCAGTTTTGCTCTCACTCTTCCCATCAGCTTCTGACGATGGCAAAGATGCATCTACCTCTACTTCTAGTACCCGAATTGTCTCATGGCCAGACATGACAATAACCTGCGGTGATCAGGAGCAAATTCTGAGGTGACTCAAATGGACCTGCCAAATACTGGATAAAATTCTTATGAAACAATGTACTAAGTGTCTCATTTGACTGATGACCAGGGGGTTACAAAATAACATAATTGTGATATTTGCACCCCTCTAACAGCATGTAATAAACCCAATACTGACTTAGCTGATGATTCATGGTATGAAGTAATGAAAGACCTGGCAGAAAGGCAGCAAGTCAACCTGGGCTGGAGGACAGGGTGCACAGACACAATGCAGGAAGAGAGAGGATGATGCATACCTGGTTGTCTCTGGCAGGGAATTTAAATGGCTGAAAAAAGACTTCTGCAGTCAGACAGTGAATGGCTAAGGAGAACAGAGAAGCCAAGCACATGTTAGGACATGATGACCCAAAACAAAACAAACAAACAAAAAACAGAGAAACACTTGACAAAGCGCATGAGTCAACAAAACAATGATAAGGGCACATCGGCCAACAAGCAGCTCAAGCAATGCCGTCTTCAAACTCAGCTATGTGCATCCACAAAGAGCATTGCTTTGGTTTGCTGACTATGGCTACAGAGAATGTTACTAGAGAGAAAAAAACACAATTAATTACCAAGCATGGCAGTTTAAAGGCCTAAAACCCTCACAGGCATAGAGCAGCAGGTATTATTCAGCAATAAAACACAAAAGTGGGTCCTGATCTCAATGGAATGCATTGTGGCAGTTTATTGTTGCACTATGATGTGGTAGGTTGGGACATGAGGGGTGAGAGAAGCAAAACGGGAGCAAAGAACTTGAACTTGAAGCCATGCAAGTTATCACCTGCTCGTTGACAGTAAGCGAGGCATCTTTGGCAGGAAGATCCTGGGAGTTCATGGCTCGCTGCACCACCAAAGTTGCTGTCTTCCTGGCATTCTGGGTAAACAAACACTGTTTATGCAAACTCTTTTCCCATTCCTCCTCATTTGTTTAGCAGCCATAATATAATGACGGATAGAGATAAAGTTTTTTTTTCACGGCGATCCCTTTTATCCCATGGTATTTGCACTTTTCAGACAAATGCTGGTTAAAGAGACCTACATCCAGAAGACATTTCCTTTTATTCGTGGCTATTTTTGTCATTGCTGGACCAGACTATTTGAAGGGGCCTATAAACAGGCCATAGTGTGTTGCACTTAGGCTACAAAAAAACATCATGAAACAGCTGCCCATGGACACGAAGTGGTTGCAAATACAGCACGGATTCCAAAAGGACTCAAAATGGTGCGTTTCCTGCAGCAAAGCCCCGTGAGAAATGAGGATATGTCAAAACTTCAGGGGGTGTTGATGGGCACCCCACCCCCATACTGGCCAATAAAAGTCGCCCACTTTTGAGGACAAACAGCAAGCACGGCCAACAGAGATCATCTCAACCCTAGCCCAGAGACCGAATATTATGTATTTCCCACTCTTTATCATAAATATATAAATTATGCTAATTACGAGCATTGCATATTAACCAAAACTCATTTCCTCTCGCCATTTCGCTGCTACGCGCCAGGAGGGAGAGAGAATACAGTCCAGTTATCATATGCAACTTACCGCGTAAATGCAGCTTCTTTTCCGTAAATCCCCCACGCTTAAAAGGGTCCTTGTCACAGTTTGTTTCGGTCACACATAATTAGAAATTCATCTCAGCTCCCAGACAGGCGCTGTGACGGCACACAAAAGAGAGGTATTTGCATTGATAAGGAGGGCTGCAACGTTTGGAGCTCCTCTCTCTTAATATTTAATGACGATGCCCTTTCGGCAACAGTTCAGATGATCAGAAATCCTTGAGGTGTCTCACAGAGTCCCTTTTGAGCGGTAAAGTCGGACAAAATTGCCTCAAAATTGTCCTTTTGCACTACGTCATGAACATAATTTATGCAAGAAAAAAATCTTGCATTGAAAAATGTCTGCCTCGACTTGTGCGGTGCCATGGTTCTCTTAAAGGGGACGCAGCGCATATAAAAGCTGAGCAGTGTGTGCGAGCCTCACACAGATCAAACATTTGCACAGAGTTCTTCGCTGTGTGTTTCCAGACGTTTTCGTGTGTAACCGACAGTGTATTTAATCTGAGAAAAGGACTCAATGGATTCCAAAATGTCACAAAGTGCTCTGATTGTACTTGCGGTAAAGTTTGCTTGTACGTTGAATAAAAACGTACCCTGTAGAATATTTAGTCGTGGACCTCTCTGAGTTGGATTTGCTTCAGATTATGAGTAGGCTATGAAAGACGGACAGTTATCGTTATTGTACCCAAACACCAGTCTTTAATTCACGAACTAGTTTAGTTGTTTTCTTATGGTTTTTTGTTTGTTTGTTTGTTTGTTTGTTTTTTGTGTCAAAGAAAAAACGTGAAGTTGCACTACTTTGACAAGCCCATTGTTATGTATTAATTTACATCATGAATACATGTGTAACATAGATACATTAACTCAAATAACTGATCAGTAAAACTGTCAGGGATGTGATGCTTTCATCTACGTGGTCACAAAGAGCAGATTTTATGTCAGCACCTAGATGCTATGGTGAATTGAATGTTGTTGATAATTCGTTTACTTGCATTCATTTAAGGGCAGTTTGGTCATATTTAATACTCTATCTCGCTGTTTCAGTTTTTAGACACAGTTTTAGATATATGATTTTTCACCTAGGACCATTTTATTTAGCTCTGACTGCAAAAGCCATTGGCAATACCCTAATAAATTTCATTTCAGTAGAAGCATTCTTGACATTGTCGAGTGTTTTGAATTTCCCCCATTGGGTGATGAATAGGCCTAACGTATTTTTCTATTCTATTCTATTCTATGCTCATTAAATGGAAGAATATATATTGTTAGATAATGAGCTATGGTGATGAGTTGTTTTAGTTTAGCTGATAAGTAAATTGTCTCTATGTCTTTTTGTCTTTATATCAAATCAAACTGATTTGGAAAGTGCATTTAACCTTTTAGTGTTGTACTTTTTGCTCCTCTCCGCTGTGCAAAATCTAAATAAATAGATCATACAAAGCATTAGCTTTAGCTGCAACATTTAGCTTTAGCATTAACTGGCTTCATGATTACGTAACCATAACAACTACATCAAATATCATGTAATCAGCATATTTTTCTACAACGCCTAACTGACATTTAAGCTAAATTAAATGATATAGTGTTGATGAACCTTTCTTCAATCCTGGACTCTTTTCCGTTTCTACCAGAGAGGGGCGCGCGCGTGCAGATAAAACTGTACGTGCGTCCAACCGCAGATAAAGAACGGGTGACGTAACCACTTCCACAACAACAAGAAGCTGAGAAACAAGGAAGTGAACGATTGTGTCAAGCCGTAACCTGAAATAAGGCCGTGACAAGATACGCAGAGCACCGTTCAGCTTGATATTCTCAGCCTTCGGAACAGTCCACAACAATGAATAACAAAGGTATTTCTTCAGACCGTGTTTGGTTAATAAGCCAACTGTCCGTTGTACATCGCTGGCGTTAGAACTAGAAACGAAGAGCTGTCGTTATGGCTATCTCAGGCGGACTTCACGTTTAGCTACGTACATAACAATAAACTGACGCTTTCTGGGAAGCACACACGCCGAACCAAAGCTGTCAGTTGCTAGCAGTTAACAATGGATATCAAAATTTACCGTCAAATTGTATTCGTATATTATTACATACCGGGACACATATTTCCCATCTAGCTAACATCATTTTAAAAGCAAAGCTGACGTGACTGTTCACTGTTTTAGTTCACTCTTCCTCCGTTTTGTTACCATTTAAGCTAGTACCTTTACCCATATTTCTGATGGATTTTGTCGGTTTTAACCGCTATTCGGTATGATTTGCCTATAATTATATATTACATAAGTATATGCTACAAATGGATTTCAATTAATTAAAACACTAAGCTAACGAGCACTAGCTAAAAACATATTTAGACAAAAAAATATTTTCCAAGTTATTAATTTGCCCCGTAGACATTTAGCTAATGACAAAAAATGTCTCTCAAATTTACTAAAATTTTGCACCTTAAAATGTTGTTTTGATTGGATGGAAGACAAAGAAAGTAACATTATTCGCAATTATTTAGCTAAAACCAGCCTATATTTGGCATTTTTTTTGTTGCAAAGGTTCATTAACTATCAAAAAAAGGTATATTTTCTGTTGCTTGAACCATTTGATTAATAGTAACCTAATGATTATGGATATTGTCGTATTTTATACCTTGGTCATACAGAAACAATATTTCCAGTTATGTGCAGCTTTCTGAAATTATGCCCACTCTCAAAAGACATTTTCTCCCTATAAGCTTGATATAATTATCACATAATGGCCTGATGGAAATTATTGTAGCTTGCTGCAATCTTTTTTAGGTATTGTTATTATTTCTATTTCCCTGTATGAAAAAAGCTGGATAAAAGTAGCAAACAGGTCAAATGCTATTTCCATGTCATTTTCCGCTATCTGTGCTTTCTTTTAATGGCACTAACTGTTTATCTCAACACTTAAAAGAATCCTTTGGGATTTTGCAAACGGAGCTCTATTTTCTCTTTTATTGGGTGAGCATTATGGATAAGTACAAAAATCTTTGCAGTATGATGCATATTCATACATGCATACATTTAACTACATGTCCTCATTGTCTAACAGTGGGGAAGTAAAAATAAAAGTGCTTGTATTTGTTGCTGGCGGGTTGAGATTGCTATCATAAAAGACTCACGGCCTAATGGAAACTGTTGTTATATGCCAGTTTCAGTTGTGTCATCCGCTTCAGTACCTATGGCCTGTTTCACTTCATGTGTGACATAACTTTAGGCCCAGTCCTCCAGAGGTAATTTGTAAAAATGGCTTAAATTGGGCACCACAGTTCATAAAAGTATTTTTTTGCAGAAAGCCATATCTTCTATTCCGACTCAACATAACGCCTCTCTTCCCAGGGAAGCTACCTTTTTGTCTCGCTCATGTGTAGACTGGTGTCTTACTGCAACAAGTCACCTCGCACAAGACTTGAGCATGACAGATTCTTCCCATAAGGTTTCCTTGTGGTTGCAAATATATGCACTTTTATTGTGAAGTGCATGTTTGCCTCATTGCAGATGCTAAGTGGTCACCCGTCATGATATTATCGCTCAATATGGGTCAGATTGCAAAGATTGTTGTACCCATCTATAATTTATACCCAAATAGAAGGGGGAAATGAGGCTCTGGATTATTTATTTATTTATTTTTTTAAATAGAGGACATAAACAGTTGTTTGTTAAAGGTAAACATAAAATCATTAGGAAAAAACTATAAGGACATTTTGGAATTATTTGCACAGCAATCAATTGTCATCTACAATTTCATGATTTGCAAACTTGAGAACAATAAATAGGAAATAATATAAATGGTAACTGTAGGCTTTTGTTTTCCTACTGTAGAGATGCTGGAACAGACATGACCTTTCACCCCTTAAGCTACACTGAATATGTTAAATTTCTCCGCTGTCCATATTTAGTTATCTCTGCTGAAACTGTCATGTTCTTAGCAGTAACTTAACCTTGGATTTCTGTATCACTCTGATGTATAAGTATTTGCTTTAAACTGATGTTTAAATGTTGCTTTTTCAGGTTCGTATCCACAGCAGGCTGTGTACCCTCAGCAGAGCACTGCACCTGTATACCCTCCTGCTATGCAAATGTCTCCTCAGGCACCTCCTTACACAGACACACCACCTGCATATTCTGAGGTAATTGTTGCTTCTAAAAAGTCAAATGACTGTGCAGTTGATACTCGCAGTAACAGTTCTGAACGGTTTTAAATCTGTTTGTTGTTGTTTTTTTCCCACCTCTGTGTCTACAGATATACCAGCCCAGATATGTGCTTCCACCTCAGGTGCCTGGTCAGGTGCCTCAGATGTCCTCTCACTACCCTGGTGCTCAGATGTATATGCCCATGCAGCCACACATGCCAGTTGGGCCAGTGAGCCAGAACGTCCCCATGGCTTACTATCCCATGGGAGCCGTTTATCCGCCTGGATCAACAGTGATGGTGGAAGGCGGCTTTGATGCAGGTGCTCGCTTCACAACTGGCAGCAGTGTTTCCATCCCAGTGAGTATCCATGTAGTTGGGTCGATGTAACAATGTCACAAACAACATTGCCGGCTAAAACAAAGTAGTTGAGATGTATTTTGTTGTAAAGTTGATCAACTACTTATGAATGTGCTTGTCTCCCACCTTCGCTAGCCCCCACCTCCTGGACACCCCCCTAATGCAGCTCAACTGGCTGCCATGCAGGGTGCCAATGTTGTCATGGCACAGCGCAAGAATAACTTCTTCCTGGGTGGATCCAATGGAGGTTATACCATCTGGTAACAGCAACTACTCCCCTCCTTCTTCATGCCTGAACCGTGCCCCAATCCCAGATGATTCCCCAGTTCTTCCCCTATCCCATATGCCTCCCTCTTCAGGCTGCTTGGCCATGCCACAATACTGATATCACCTAACGGAATGTAATATTTTAGAGCCCTTGTAAAAGGTACAGTATTCCACTTCTGACCTAGTGATCAAATGATAAATGTTACCATCTGGAGAGGACAAATATAAATCTTTAATGTTGTAAAATTCATTCCATAATTCTTCATATGATCTAACCCCCTTTGGTCATTCGAGATTGGACTTTTTTCAGGCATTTGTATCTGGTCTAGTAAACCTCTCCTTTGATCGAATGGTCACAAATAACATTGAGATGTTCTTGTATTCCTGTAAAACAACGTAGATGAAATGTTGAAATATCAGACCTGCATTATATAGTTTAGCTGCTTTATGGTGAAAGTGAAATGCAAAGTTACAAAGTTGCAGTCAATGCGCAAATAAAAAAAAAGTAATTTCCACTTGTCTTTTTTGAAAATGTTTAGTGTAGTTTTAATTAATAGGTGTGTAATAGTTTGTGTAAATACCAGTATGATGATCATGAGATGTTACATCTCAACTATAAAAAAGAAAAGAAAAAAAGAATCCGCATCCTGGATGCTTTTAGATAGAATTGTCTTGTCTTTTGCACAGTATCAAAACTACAACATCAAATTTGTTGCACAGTGATCTGTCTGAAAGACAGTTCTATTTAAAGCACTTGTAGATTAATTAAATTGAGTTTAAAGCAACAAAAAAAAAGGTCAAGAAAAGATATAACGCAATACCTTAAGTGGTTTACTGTACCTTGTTGGGCAACTAGTAGATGAACATAGTCAAGTGCCAAAGAGCACTGGGGTTAGCCCCAAATTGAAGCAAATTAACTTCAGTAAACTTAAAGGAAAGAAATTTAAAGTAAATCCAAATAGTAAGATGAATGGTAAAAGGTGGTTGGTGTAACATTTTAGCTTTTTATGTATCCTGTTTCTATTTCACAGTCGGATACCCAGAGTTTATCCACTAAATGTTTTATTATACAGATTTCAAGAGCTATTCTTTGTTTTGTTTTTTTCTGTCACACAGTATAATTTAGTAGCATCACATTTAAGTGTTCTTGGTCAACTTAGAAAATGTCACCTTTTGTGATGGCATTAGTTTGTATCTGTCAAAGTTGAGGAGACTTATCTACTTTTTTTTTTTTTTCCTGATTTCCATTCCACATTCAAGTGAATTACACCAGTAGTTAGGCTAATAAATGTGACAGTATAACCAATGAGCTGGTTGCACCAAAGATCTGGTCAACAATGCATTTATGTTTGGTTGTGACGTCAAATTTGAATGTCACAATTTAAAAGCAAACCTAGCCTCAAACAACAAGTTGTGGCACCGTTGGTGTCCTGGGCCTCAAGTCGGCCATGACTGCAATTGTTAGTGTGTTTGTTTCACTGTGTGGGTCACTTGCATTTATGAGTTGCTGCATACCTTTGCACCTTTTTGCTATGTACTTTTTATCTGAAATGCACTGCTAAGCAAAACTGAGAATTTTCAGACAAGGGGCTACTTTCTTTTAAAAATTCAGTTTTACATGTTTTTAAAGAAAGCTGTGACATTTTCAAACAGTTTTGGATTTTGAAATGCATCCAATCTATTTAGTCCATTTTGGGTTGGGAGGGAAAAAGAAGAAGAAAAAAAGGTCAACTTGTGCCATGTTGTTCACTTGCCTGAAAGTGTATGCAAACTTTTTGCAACGGGGCTACATGACTGTCAGCATGTTCATTTCAGTTTTTATGCTCTGAAACATCTTTGGAGTCTTTACATAGTACAGTATCTGTCAAACTTTAATAAAGCATTTGAAGCTTGCTAAGTCATCCGTATGGATACCATCGAATAATATTGTAAATATTCTTCATTTTGGTGTCAAACGTCAATGTGTCACTGGGTATCCGACGTACCATATCAAGTTTTAACAGCTGTGGCTATTAGAAAACAGAAGTTGTTGCGTTCGACGTATATTTCGTGATTTCATCGTCATTTTGATCCAAAAAAGACCATCTGTCTGGGAACCTGCTCAGTTCATCTGATCCGATGAAAAACCTCTTCGGAGCTGCTTGCACACAAAGCCAGACATGACTGACGTGTCGCACACATTTAAGAAGAAGAAAAAAAAAAAAGGCTCAGTGTTCATTCATTTCTAGTCCTGCTGTCATTTCATACAGCTTCGTTTGGAGAGAGGCCACAGCTTTCAAAACTTCCAAAGTGTAATTCAAACAAATGCATTTCTTTTTTCCATCTCTGCTCTGATTGTAAAGCAGCATAATGGTGGCTTCATTCCAGCAATATGAAGTACTGTAAACTACAGCTGACCGGTAGATGCTATGCCAACCACAGCCAGCAAATGGAACACTCTTTTGTTGAAGGATTATGGACATTTATAGTTCAGGGATTCTCTTTACAACATTTTGTAAAATAGATGTATGTACTAAAGTGATGTGATGGACTTTGGTACACATTCTATCTTTTAAGATTACTAAAGGAGATGAGTGTCACTACAGTTTGCTGAGACATGTCAAAGATGGAATACTTTGAGAAAAGAACTTAGGTGCACTTAACTTTTTTATACTAAACTTAAAATTTAAAATGTAAGTTTAGAATAAAGGTTATTTTGGAAATTTGAAATGTGGCAAGTTTGTGATTTTATTCGCGTTTGTAGTATTTTAATAGAATGGTGCGAATATTTCTGTGTTGTCTTATGGGCCTGGATAACGCCTGATATTTTGGTTATTGTGATTTGATTTGATTTTTTTTCTTAGTCCAGGCTAGACTGCTTCAAAGTTAAATTATAGTTTGATGAAAGTTTGGTGATGTTTCCGTAATAGAACGGTCTGTATAGGAATGTAGTAATTTGCAAATTACATAAATCTCATATTAAACTGACGGTAGTACAAAGACAACTTATCAGTTACTCAGAACAAAAGGTCTTTTTTTTTTTACATTTTTATTTTATTCCAGCAATATTAAAAAAAAAAAAAAAAGTTTGATTAAGTGGGGGAAAAAGTGGTCAAACATCTATATTCTACAACTAGCTTTATTGGCAACCGGTCGGTAACAGCAAATAGTTCAACAACTTAAGTATAAATTTGCTAAGATTTAAAATATGTCAAGAAAATGTTTCCATAATACATGGCACAAGGCTGAAAAACATATTGAAAGGCATTTAGAAAATCCACAGATCTGCCTTCTTAAATTCCAGACGAGCATCTGTTCATGTTGAGCTGCTCCTCTCCATCACTGGGCGAGTTTCTCCTACAGCAGCGACGCAAAGTGGCTCAAAGTGAAAATGAACTGTGAAGGAGGGTCACCGTAACAGTACATGGATCTGTCAGAGTGATCATTGTCGACCGTCTTATAATCGCTGATGAGAGGACAGCGCGCAGAGATGAGAGCAATCATACGGCCAGGTTAAACATATGTGCTGCTTTTGCCATTCCATTTCAGTGGGGCATCCATTTGATTTCATATGGACTTTAACCTGAAACGTACGTATTCTTGCTCATTTTTAATCACTGATGTCCATTACCCAAAAAGACAAAAATGCTAAATAAAGAAGTGGGATACACCCTGGACAAAAACAGGGGGTCTCCCATTTTAAAAAAAATAATAGGAAGAGTGGTCCAAGCTGATTTTTATGTTGCATCATCTCACCAAACATTACATTTGTGTGCCACGTTCAACCACTACTTCTTTCATTCTGAGGGGGAAAAAGGTGAGCAGGAAGACCACTGGAACAGAGCAGTGACATCAGAAATAAGAACGAGTTGAGTTTGACAACGTGAGAAAATAGAGGAGAGTAGTGAGAAAGAAAACTCAAAATGTAGTGAAAGGTGTTATTTATATCATAGTCATCAAAGAGGCAGTACCTCAAAAGCACCTTTTCATGGGAGTCACTCCAGTACACCACAATCATAATGAGCATATTAGAAGAACGGCCTCTCTGATGGCGTCTAATAAAACTGAAGAAAGAAAATGGAGAAAAGCCTCATAACTATGATGTTACAAATATCTATTGATATGGGTTTGTAAAAATACAAAGCTGTTGTATTGACTCACAGCAAAGTCGAAGAGGTCACCGTATTTATCTCGACTCAAAATACAGATCTTTGTGGCAACATCTAAAGCTGTGACAGAACATTTGTGTTCTGGAAATTACAGTGCTAATGCTGCAGATAAATGGCAGTGTTAGCAAGAAGGTCTGCTAGCAGCAGCTTTAACTCCTTCAAATATGTCATGAAATCAATAGTAATAACATCATTTGAATCTGTAGCTCCTAATCAATAAGTTGCATAGTGAGGACAGAAAAGTCTAAAATAAATCATTTTTATTTAGATTTTGAGGTTTTGAGAGTCACCTTTAGTGAGCTGATTATGTGCTCATTTGCTCATTTCTGCTTCTACAGAAACCATGTTTAGCTTTGTTTTTCTTCCAAAATAAGCCTCAGCAGTGTGTCATACTCATGTTTCAATAAAGGTTATTCAATTAGCTTGTTATCGGTATACTATGTAACTTCCTGATTGAACCAAAGTGCTGCTTAGACCCACGAGACGCTTTAAATTGAGACGTCTAATGATTAGTGTGTAAAAAAAAAAAAAAAAAAAAAAAAAAAAAAAACAACACACTTATATAGAAATGAGAACATAATACTACTTAACATTTCAAGTGTTATCTTTGATATATTATAGAGGTTTAAATGTAATGCAAATCTCTTAAATGTATATAGATTAATAACTTATGGAAAAAGCATTGGGGATAATAAACTGGACTGTATTTATATAGCACTCCTCTAGTTTACTTAACCACTGAAAGCATTTTTACAGCACAAGCCACCTTCACCCACCCTGACACTCTACTTCTTAGTCCACAGTGTTACATAGCAATAAATACAGTGTTTTGTAATACACGATTATGTTCACTCTAGTCAGAGTGAAAGCACACATACCGGTTTTTTTTGTTTGTTTGTTGTTGTTTTTTTAAAGGGGGGCGGGGTCATTTCAACAAAAAAAAATCTTACACTGTAATGACACTAGACCTTTATTGCCTTCCATTCCTAAAATAAGCTAGTCCTCAGTAACCATATCTGGGAGAGATCAGTAAACCATATTATAAAAAAAAAAAAAAAAAAAAAAAAACATACTTTAAAAAGCAAATATGACAAAATATGTTTTGCTCCTTTGCATTCAACAAGATATTTTTAACCAAGCTACTAAAAGAACTGTGTAGAAAAACTCTAAAAGCGTATCAATATAAAACAACACTCCCCCGCAGTGGCACTGATATAGTTCTTATACATTATCTGGCAAAAGTACAGCATGTCTGAGTGGAGCAGATATTTCCAATACTGAACAGGGAAACTGAAACACGGAGGATATAGTCTCACTCAAACTGACTTTACATTCCGACTGCTGCTGCATATTTTTTCGTCCTATAACTGAGCGCAGACATGTTAAACATCCCACCACCTGTTTCATGCTCAGCTCTGCTGTTCTGCTCACACCTGCTGTCTACCACCTGCTTCACGTCAGTCAATATTGACTCCGACAGTCACGTTCCTATCTTTGGCTTCACTTGTAGTTTTACGGACATTATTCTCAACGAGGTCCCTCTCTGCCGAGTGTACATACAGCCAGTAGCAGCCTTCCCTTGAAACTCGAGGGGAAAAATAAAAAAAAACTAAAGCATCAGTCTTATTTTCTTATCATTCTTCCACAGATCAATTTTATGTCTTAAGCCTCCGTCACCTCCCGTCAGTCTTCAACCTGGTTTATATGAAGTATTCCTTCTTTTCGCTTGCTGCCTGGTTACCACACTCTTCATCAGGGTCCTCTCCTGGAGCCAGCTCCCCTGTTGTTCTGTAGTCCCCTTTATTGTGGCAGAGATACCGGTAAAGGAAGAAGGCCAAAGCAGCCACCGTCAGCACGATGAGAACAATAACCACTGTAAAGTAGAAGCAAAATTTAGAACACTTCCGGAACTTCGTGTTATAACAAGAAAGAGCTTGGGATAAACTATGAACAGATACCTGCAATAACTGCAGAGTCAGGGCTGGAGGGGGCTGCTGTTGTAACCACTGAGGAAAGAAAGTGATGTCAATTTACAGGTAATAGGCAAAGCAGAAAGGTTCCAATACTTCTCTTCTACTGCATTTGAGAGGAAGTAAACGGCGTCATTGATACATGTTGCACGAGCCCACGAGGAGACTACCAGTAACAGACAACAAAAAGTGTTGGCGTTACCTTGAATTATGGTGGTATCGGTTTTTGTCGGGTGTGGTGTAGACCCCAGAGCTGATGCTGAGAGAAGAAGAAAAAAAAGAAAAGAAAAAGAAGTGTGCTGATCAAACAGGACAAGCTATAAAGTTGTGATGTGGGGATATTTGTTGGTTGCAGTTTTGTTTCCCAAAGCAGGATCAGATCTATAAAACACAATGTACTTACTCCCCATCACAGTCGGATCTGTAGACAACTGTGTTGTCATGGGCGCCACATCTGTACCTGAAAGATAACCAAGCATGTTAAAAATGCCACAGCGCACTATCTCAGGCACGCAGTCTTCTAAGAGCAACTTGTATAACAGCATATTATGCGTTGTGACACAGTAATCTGATTATGACGGGACTGGAACAAATCTGTCAATTTATTATTTATTTCGGAATTCCTTGTGACACAATGGTTTTAATCGGAGCTCAGAGAAACAGACACATTCTACAAAAAAATATATATATATATATATATACACATTTTGAAAAAACTCACTGTTCTACAAAGTACAATAAACAAGTATTAACTGGCACAGAGCTGCGGCATTTTTTTCCATTGCATGTCTGACAAAAATATTCAGTTTTTAATCATTTTCCAAGCGGAAATACAATAATTCTTTGGTTCAAGGTTGTCACATGTTCAAATTTCCAGCTTTGAAATACTGTGCCGAGTCTCGAGCAACTCGTTATTTATCTATATATTGCCAGGAAAGTTGAAAGCAGGCCCAGTGATTTATTAAAACAAAAGGGAAATGCATTACTTAAGGCAAAAACAGTTTGTAGAAGTGGAATTAGCTTAAACGTCAATATTTGACACGACATATTTGGTTGCTTCAACACAGTCTGAACCCTCTTAGACAAGCTTTCTTGTCATTCCTTTTAGTAGTCTTCAGGAATATATATCCAGGCTTCTTGAATGACCTTCCAAAGTTCTTAATTGGATGTCGGCTGCCTTTTGTTCTGTTCTCTGTCAGATGATCCCACACTGCTTCAATAAGGTTGAGGTTCCGGGCTCTGGGGAGGATTCATCACTACAGAAGACCTGTTGCCACTGATTTTCAGTCCACTTCTTGTGTCCTTTGGCACAGCTCGGCCTTTTCGCCCTGTTCCCCTTCCTTAAGAATGGCTTCTTGACGGCCACCCTTCCATGGGGAGCATTTCTGATGAGGGCTTCAGCGAGCAGTCAATGCATCACCTGAACTTTCAGATTCATCTCTCAGCTCCTGTGACAGGAATTTGATGGATTCTTTTCCTATTCCTCAAGGACATCACATTCAGATAATCTCTCTCACATGGAGATGGCTTTTAAAGGCCTGCACTTCTTTTGTCCTCCATTTTTCCGAAGACACTTTGCACAACATGTGGACAAACTGTGTGGCTTTCCAACAGGCTGCTAGTAACAAAGTGCTTACAGTGATGGTTTTAAATTGGCTCTTTCCTAAGTCGTCTGTTATGTGTACACTGGTACGGCTAGGTGACTTCATGTGTACTTGGATGACTCACAGTTCATTGTTGCAAGTAGCTTCAACAACAAAACACATTCTTCTGAAAATATAGAATTTGTGCTGAAAACTAGAGACTGTAAAGAAACCTGCAACTGCATTGCTTAGATAAATGGGACCTAAGACTGTGTATGAATGATTACTTTCATTTTAACCTAAGTTTTCATATAGAAAGACATGAGAAAACAGAACTAAAATCCCAACATCAGAATAGCCTAATATCCGATAAGATCCTTATGAATTATACTCTCAAAGGGATTCACTTTGCCATATTGTAAGGCCAAGAAAAGCTTTACAAACACGGAATCGTCAAATGTGTTTAACTGATTTTAAAAAATCATTTGAACCATGAATCGCTTGGACCTTTGTCTTTCAGTGAAGCATTGACAACTTATGGTGGCAGCTCTAATGGAGTCGGGCAGACGAACTGGGTGTGATGAAATGGGAACAACACAAGAGTAAACTAGTCGAATAAATGCAACTTAGAAGATAACCATTTACAACGCAGCAAAAGTAACTACATTTGATTAAAAGGTTGACTTACTATACATCGTTCGTCCTGCTTCCGTTTCGCTGCCTGGAAGAAACACACAAAATGTGATTAAACATGACAACTCACTGGATTTCTGCTGAAAACGTGTTTAGCTCGTTTGTATGCGCATCCACACAAACACACATCGTTATCCGAGCTGAATCTCTTTGTCCTGTTAACAGGTTTGGTCTGACCCATTTAAGAGAACAGAAGTTTTTCACCGACACAACCACCATCACTTAACTTGTTTGACACAGCCTGACCCCCCCAAAAAAACGATGTGTAAGCGACAATTTCAAGTAAAGTTTTTTTTTTTTTAAACCCTTTTAAAAGCAGCAGCTTATCAATCAGGCATTTGTTCATCGCAGCAGTTGTGTGAGCTTACCTGCGGGCGCAGTGGGGCACGAGCGCGTCACAAAACTTGACCAACTGTTTTCCCCGAGCTCACTTTTACGGTGTAGAAAACCAGCACACGCTGCTATTTTAAGTTCGAACTTTATACGCCCTGCGACTCTGTGGAGGTGTCTGTGAAATGCAGTAAGTGCAGACAGTTTTCCTCTCCGCACTCGTGAGTGAAGACGCACACGCTCTCGATTTCCGCCCCTCCTTTTCCTCCCTTTTTCCACGTCAGAGATCGTCTATTGTGGACTGAGGCACTTCAAGAGAGGCCTCAGATATAAACACAGAGATAAAGTGAGTACAAATTGGGCCGGCTTATTTTGAAACTCATTTCCCCTCTATTTTGCCGGATTATAAACAGATTTGTGTTCTGTAATATCATTTAATTTTGAATAATTCAGTTTCGAAATTCGACCACCAATGTGTTTAAAGCAAACAATCCCGACATGTTTCTCAAATAACGCCTTTAGACGAAACAACATCTATAGGGTGTAGTTTGTTAAAGTGGTCCTACGCCAAAATGGTTGTCGCTGCCTCGAATCCACAGCGTACCACCTTGAGTCTTGAAAACGTGAAGTCAGACAGCTTGAAAGTTCCATGAAGAATATTAGAGGAACAAATCCTGACTGCTTGTGGGAAGGGCTTTATAATACTTTTGCATGCACTTTGAGGCACCTATGAAATTAGAAGCTAGCACAAGCTATTGTGAAAGTCGGCTGGGCCGACAGGCCGAGCGGCCAGTTGCCGGTGTTGGTGTAACACCGGTAGGTCTCCACCCGAAAAGGTGAGTAAGCGGCTGCTAGCAGCAGGCTGACAGTGACGTGGACGGGTCAAGTTAGCGTACACGTTATATCTCTCTGAGTGAGCAAAAAAATTGTAGTTTCATATCCAAGCCAGTTTAAGGTCATGACATTTTTTTTTTAATGGCAAAAACTTGAAGTTTACATTTTTGAGGAGCACAGATGATTTTTTTAGGGGGTTACTAACTGCTGTTTTTATTTCTCCGAATATCATTACTCGCATTAAGCATTCAGATCCCATAAGGCATTGTTATCTGAAGGTACTCGGCTGTGTTGTGTCACCTGCTTCATAAAGATTGGTAGAGGCTTTCTTTTTAAGTTGACGGTGAAAAAGCCACAGAGTTCATGTCACAGAGGCGTGTTCAGACGACCTGTTGCAGAATCTGCTTGTCATTCAAAAACCTCTGTGGTCTGTGAATGCACTTGGTCAGCATTTTACACAGGGATATTTTACAGAGAAGCATTTGTCATTCACAGTCTGTCACTGACTGATCAGGTCATTCCCAACTGATTCATCATCACAAAAAACACACATTTCATCCATTCACCCAACATTTTAGCCCCACACCCCCAAATAACCCCCATTGGCAGAGAGACCATTACACTGACTCAATTTGCAATTAGTATAATTTATTTTTTACCTATTGTGTACACATTTGTTCATTATTTCAACCTTGAATTAACTCATTGGTCTAATACTTCAATTTAAACCAGGCACTACAATTCAGTTTGAGTGCAAGAATCATTTTAAAAGGTGTTTTTCAGAATTATGTGATGTGTGGTATAATTAAAACTGACTCGCATTTAAGCCGAGCCTCAAGTATACATCCAATTATTTTCTCCAAAAGTAGTCAAATGCAATGAAATTACCAAGATAAAAGTAAATAAATGGCCACAGCCACAACTCATTAAGTTTCAGTTTTTTGGTCTGTGGCATGGGGGCGGAGTGTAGCTCACTTCCTTTTGAAACTGGGACCTTAACACAGTACATCAGCAAACATTCATCATGTTGTAGTCAGTCAGTATCCTCTTCACAATGTAAACCCTTATAGTGCTTTTCTATTCGCTATTAGGTTCCGTTTCTAATCATTTCAAGGAGTTCATGGCTGGTTTATTGTAAGTGGATAATCAGAGCAATGAGTTTTCCCCAGAACACCATATTATGTTGATTTTACTAACAGATCAAGCAGAAAGCCAACAGCGGCATATTTGTCATGCGACCACACTTGGACTCATCAGCGCAGCTGTCCTCGAAGTTTTATCCTGGTGAGCAGCTGTCGTCTTATGTCTCGTCTCTGCTGTTCTGTTCCGGCATTCTGGGATTCGTGAAGAAAAAAAAGGAGTCAAACACAGAAACAATCGGTAAAGAAAGGGGAGTGAAACTGAGGCGCGGTTTGGTGTGTGTGCGCATGAAAAACACACAAACCTCGTATGAAAGTGGGAAAACTTTAAACATTTGTGGTTTTTGAGTCCTTGGATACCGCTTTCTCAGCGGGGGCATCCTAGATGGAACAACAAAAAAAAAGAGTCCTGACACATAACATTGGCAAATATAAAGTAAAAGCAAGCAGCGGCATGCCTCAGCTGTGTGTTGATCAAACCACGAACCTTCTGAGGAATGTTCAGGTCCTTAGTGTCAGAGTTAAACCCACTGACGCCACCGTTTTCCAGTCCATTTGCTTTAGCAGTGTCAAGGTTTGCCGGGCCGTCGTCTTCCTCTTCAATGTGCAGCGTGTCGTTGCCCACCGCAGACAGCTCCAAACTCTCTGACTCAAAGGAGTCGTTCAGTTCAGAGCTGCTCTCGCTTGGTGAAGCTTTTTCATCATCTCCTTTATTATTGTGCTCTTTCGAGCCTTTCTCCTTTTCAGCCGGGTTGCTCTCTTCACCAGACTTGAGCTCCTCTCCTGATGCCCCCGCAGCAGCGTCCTCTTTTGCCGCGGAGCTAGGGTTCTCAATGTGGCATGATGCCACATCCAATTCCCTGGACTCAGACAGAGGGTCCTCCAGAGTCGACGATCGGGAGGAGACCGATCGAAGTGTGCTGCTCTCTCTGGACAGAGTGCTTTTCCAAGGCTTATCTGGGGACCTGAAACTATGTCGCTGCCCGGGACTGTAGCTCCTGTGAAACTCAGAAAAACTGGCTTTCCACGCCTTAGGGGACATTAGGGTCCGTCTCTTCAGGGAGCCATACCTGAAATATGTTTCAAGAGTGTGAGTACCACCAACTAATCAAATAAGCACAGCTCTTACTGTGGGGAACCTGTTGTCACTGAGGGAGAAAAAAAAACGTGCAGTAGATCTCTTTAACCAGAAAACAGAATTAAGCTGCAAATAAATCTTGTCAACATCAATTCTTTAAGGCCCAATGACAGGGAAGATCATTTAAAGTGTTTTGTGGTCTGTGGAGTTTCAGTGGGGAATTTTCAAAGGACAAACTGTTCCCTTAAATTGCCAAATTACCTCGAAATTTAAAGCTCAAAGGAAAAACAAAACACAAAAAAAAACAAAAAAACTTACTTCTGCACTCCCCTCACGGCAAACGTTTTGTCTGGATGCTGAGCCTGCAGCTCTTTTACCACACTCTGCAGATCTCCATTAAGCTAAAAGAGGAGACGGATGGTGAGAAAAAAAACTTTTTCATAACGAGGAACGTTGTGTGCCGGGACAGAGCAAGACATACCGTGCTCATTTCCTTATAGAGGATGTCTCGTAAATTAGCCAGAGCTGAGAATACAGACACGTAGCATCCGATACGGCTAAAAGAAGAAAAAACATTCACACATGTAATGAACAAAAACTGCAAATCACACGCAGAAATCTAACGGCAATAAAAAGCAAATCTATAATGCCGGACCTGTCGTAAAGAACAGGGAGCTCCTCTTTGAGCTCGCTGTTGATTCCCTCATAGACAGTTTTGGCAGCTTTCATCTCTTCCTTTGCCTGCAGAAGGATGCAGAAATAGTTCATTTTAATGTCCTATATATATATTTCAACAAATGAAGGACTACGCATCGATATAGAGATGACTTGACCTTGTTTATCTTGATATCATCCCTCTTCTTAGCTGTCTGCAGTGCCTCCAGGTGGTGAAGGGAAGAGTCAAAGTCCACCAGTTTTCTTCCCCTCTTGGAAACTTTCTCCTACGGATTAAAGAAAGATCCACGTATGTTATCTGTGTGTGCGCACGTGTTGTGGGTTTGCCCATACATTCACTTCAGTATGCCTGCATGCTTGCTTCCTCATTGCCTTACCTTGACATCTGTGAACTGGCCCACATAAGACTCCATGGTGCGTACGGCCTGGTCCAACAGCTTCACCTCGTAGTCATTCCACATTAGGTCTTCCCCCTTCATTAAACGGCCCGGCATAAATATTGCATTGATTATGCATAATGAGAGAGAGGGAAAAGGGTCTCTGTTCCCCTGGCGATGCATTTATTTTGCTGCTTAAGCACTAAAATTGAAATGCACTCTGTGAGAGCTGTAGCTGTTGCCACTGACCTCTACAATCGCTCCCAAATCTTCCTCCCCAACCCAGTCGCTTTCATAAACGTCAAACAGAGATTGAGAGAGGCGTCTTGAAGCTTCACGCATGTCTGTAAAAAAAGCAGAGTGTCGTGTTTGAGACCTGCAGAGGGCACAAATCGACAGCTGCGCTTGCATCTTCAAGATATGAGATGCTTCACCTCTAACTGCATTAATGTAGTTCCTGAAGTCCTTGTATAGTCGATTCCCGTCAGTCTGTGAACAGAAAAGGTTTGCAAGATTTTCAGTGTTTACTTTCATGATGTTTGATCCACCGCCTGGAATCAATAAACCCCACCAAAGTTGATTCTCAGTTGCTCAAACTCAAACACAAATTCACAGGTTTTTACCATTTTGTGAAGGGATAATTACCTGTTGGTCACTGAACAGTTGGAAGCAATGTTCAAACTGATCATCTCTTGTCTCTGTTGTCTTTCCCAGCCTTTGCAGAACCTACAGAAAAGCATTAAAAAAAAAAATCAAAATCTCCTTTTTTCTTTCTTTTTCTTGTTTTTCTTTGGGGGGGGGGGGCACAAAAGTTCACAGGTTGGGCACCTTTTCTTTTCCTCTGCTCAGCTGTCTTTGGACTTTTTTGGCAAAGACACCAGAGGTGCCTTTAGGACTTGTGCTCTCTGCCATCCTTGGTCTTGTCTGCTATCACTCCTGTGGTTAAACACGAAAAAAAAGAGAACATTACAATGATATATGAACCATATACGCTGTACCTAAGGAAAAAAAAAAAAATAAAAAATCACATTTGGATTCCAGCTAAAATTCCAGATGAAGATATTGTTCTACATATGTTCCAGTGTCCAGAGATCGGGAGTCTTGCATTATATTTGCATATGGACAAAAATATCTCCACGTCCCTGCATGTGTCATTATGATAGTAATCTGTAGATCTGCAACAGTATCACATTGGTAAAGACTGTAATAGCTTGTAATATAACTTTGTTTTGTGCATTAATGTATATCCGTTTTTTGGCCTGTGACACATTTCAACAAAAAGGTGGAATGGGGGATAGTTGTGAGGTTATAGCAATAACGATAATAATGATATCAATAATGTTCTTTAAGCAGGGACGTCAACAGGTTTATATCGTGATGATTGAGACAAAAGCAGTGTCTGTGAAAGGCTGAGGCTTTGAGGAGCAAAGATGAGCAGAAGATCTCCATATTGTCAACAAATGCGTGGGGGAATCCTTCAACTTATTAAAAACAGTGTTCTCCTAAGAAAGCATATTTCTCTCTCTACAGCCCCTCTGATATTATTAGATAGTCACGGAACATGTAGGATTTTCAGCGCGTAAAGGGCAAGGCCGCGAGCCTTGGCTGGACTGAGGCTATCCCTCAGACGGCCCAGCATCAAGAAATATCATTCGGAAATACCTGATGTCAACACGTTGGTGAGGGATTACTGTGGCAGTGAAATACTTACATTCACAAAGGCCATGTAAAACTTTACTGTGCAAAAACAGAAGCCTTATGTTAACCTTGTCTTGATGTGGCATCAACCTCTGGGCTCTGAGGAATCTGGGATGGACCATCACACAGATGGGTTTGGGTTTTTTTGGAAGAAATTAACAATGCGTGCTTGGGACCAAAGACCAAAAGGACCATCCAGGGTGTCTAAATCCAAAGTCCACAATCTCTGATGGAATGAGGTTGTATCAGTGCTCTTGGCAAAGCTAATTTACACTTCTGGGATGGGCGCATTATGTTAAAACAAAAAGCACTCTGAGATTTCAGAGCAACAGATGCTGCCCTCGAGACGAAATCTT